>NC_030381.2:51855498-52496213 GCF_001625215.2 Daucus carota subsp. sativus | reverse complement strand
CATTAAATTGTATAATAATTTGGATGTGATTAATATGATAATCAAATTGTAAAAAACAATAACCCATCAATAATAATAGAGAAGATAATTAATGATTATATAAGCAAAAGTATTAGGTCGATAATGTATTTAGCAGAAATTTAAGAGATGTAAAATGTAAATAATTTTTTTTCAATATGAAATATCTAAAATATCTTTGATTGACTACCAGGGATGGTGAAAACATGACAAAAAAGTGTCTATGGGTTTTGAAATTAAGGATGCAAAGTGCTTATAGTAAACTATAAGTACTTGCGTTTAACTAAAAATCAAAGGGATGCATTTAACCATATATAGGGTTTGCAGTTTTGAGAGTCGACCTCCAAAACTACGGTTCTGACCTTCTCCGCTTTTCCACCTTCATCCTCTTTATTGATAAATCATCTTCGATCTTTCATCTTCTCACTTATTTATCAGTTTTATTAATAAAATTGAGATCAAATTCTTTTGGGATGAGTTTTTGTTGAGTACCTTATCATCAAGGATGTTAATCCTGTCCAACTTTTTGAAATGTTTTTGTGTATTTTGTTATGGGTTTCGGTAATGTTTTTAAGAAGAACTTACATCGTAATTTTGGTGATTCATAAGGCTCGCATCAAATATGGTGCGTTGGTGAATATCTCAATAACTCACCTCTCATGACAAAAAATTGTTCATATTTTGGGGTTAGTTGTTGATCCAATGTAACTGTTATTTATGAACATTGGACTACAGATGATGATTATGTGAATTGCGATGCTACTATGTTTACAACTGATGTTGATTGGATTACTCGAGATTTAATTATAATACATTTTAGATCAAACAATTTAAATATTGTATATGTTAAACAAGCTGAAAACAAAGCGGATAAATGTTTAACTTGTTTTTTGTTTCATAATCAGGTTGTAATTGACAGTTTGAAAGTTTGTCTCGGCTGATTCAGTTGTTTATTAAATATCTCGCTTTCTGTCAAAAAAAATAATCGAAGGTATGCAAAATACATTTAGCTCAAAAATCTATCAAATTTTAGTGAATTTTAAATCATCTTAATTGAATATCACCCGATTTTTTAGAATAATCTAAAATTCTAATAAAATATTTCCATATTTTAAATATTTTTGAAATTTTAAATTTAATATACACGATACTCATGAATTTAAACACAAAATTTATTATTCAGAGAGATTGCGGGCATGATTGCATTTGATTTTCTTCTCAACAGCAACTATTACAAACCAGCACCCCTCGATAAGCAGAACAAAAACAGCAGTTTCCACTGGGACAATTGTTGCATCCTGCACAAAATATTTAAAGACATTAGTATCCCGTCAAGAACTTCAAAAAATACGAAGATTTTGTTTAAAATATAGTCATGTTTGATCTACTAGCAGATGTGATTTATTTGCACTTATAAGCTATAATTTCACAAAGATGAAACGCCAGGAAAAATCAAGCTCACCGATTACAAAATCGGTGTGGGCTCCCCCGTTTTCGGTGGCATAGATGGCAGCCGGAATTCGGCTAACAGCGGCTTCTGTATGAAGGGCAGAGATGGCGAAGAGAATCATGATGCTGCAGAGGAGAAGCCTTGAAGATACCATTGTTTTGATATTATTATAATAATAGAATGTAATATATAGGCTCAGTAGTCACTGCACTTCTCTAGCATGTATTGTGTTTAGAGAGCTTTTTATACCCATCTCTATATATTTATATATAATTGATTGTCTAGAAATCTATATGGTATATTTGATTATTTGTGATATCTTTTATGATATCTCTTTGGAAGGTTTTTTTTTGTAACAGATATCTTTTTAGAAGTTGAAATGCAATATACGATTTTTGACTGAAACGTAGATTTTAAATCTTACATGATGGGAAAAAAAGTATACATATACATATATATATATATATATATATATATATATATATATATATATATATATATATATATAGAGTTGAGATCTGTGGGGTATTAGAATTAGTGGGATTTTGGAGTCCTTAAGATCTACCATTAGATCTTAAAAGATCCTACGGCTGATATTAAATGAAATTATATACTACAGAATCAGTTTTAAACAATTTTAAACGATAATTCAAAGCAATATCCCGCATCCTCCGCTCCAGTCTGCGTCAGTTATCACCAGGGATTGATCTTGCTGTGATAAAATCGAAGTGCGGTACTCGGAGGGTTTCATTCAACCACGCACTAGTTCCCTGCAGAACGATTGCGGCACTATGAGTTCAGGTACTCACAATACTCCCAATATTTTTTTTGGTCATCACTTTCGGATTGCATGCCGATGTTCCGAGAACGATCAAACCAGTACTGTATGTTCGCCGCACTGTACCTCAATGGGTAGTCCTTCGTTTCGCTTTTCGAAACAATGATGCCCCTCTATCTGTTTTTTGGGGCTTACGAATTGGTAATCGCATAATGTTTGATATGCTAGGGTAGAACAATTAAGATTGGGGACATTTGGGTATTTTGGTATGAGTTAGTTTATACAAATCATATATTCGTTTTGTGGTCTTGTTCTTGATGTTCCCTATTATGTGTTTATTGAAAATTTCGTATTTATGTTACGTGTATTCATGTGCAGGATAGTTTAAAGTACTCTAAGAATGTTCTTCATTTGTGGGTCCCTCTATGCTTAGATTTTTTTTTTTGATAGATGTTGGCAGGTCATCTTAAATAGATAGTGCCGGTTTTATTAAAGTTGTTAGAGAATCACATGTTCTGCAATTTTTTATGTGTGAGTACACTGCATAAACAATTTTAAGTTCATAGGATTGCGTTTTTTTAAATGTTTGCGGAGCTGATTCGCTTTGTAGGTGCATCATGTCGTCGTGCGGTGTATTTCTTTTCTTGGTAGTAAAGTGTTAAAACATTGAAACTGTTGATTATAGGTCGAAGGAGAAGCGGTAGGCTTATAGCAAGTATTTGGGTACTAGCAGGGAAGTGGATGTCAAGGACAACGGCAGAGACGTGGTAAGCGTCTTCTTTTATAGCAGCAGCAGCCGAAAGACATACATTTCAACTAAGCATCTGCCTTTTCTTCATAACCGGTGGTGTTGTACCAAAAAAAACAAGTTCCGAATATTCTTGCTTTCACAACTTTGAGGGTGGGGGCAGCAGGACGACAGAGGTGACTTGCAGCGATAGCCAGATATCTCGTGAGGCAAACCGCAGCGCAAAGGTATGCATGACAATAGGGCTACGCTGCTAATGTTGTGTATAGTAGATTATTGCAGTATTTTAATTCCTTGACTAATAAAGTTCTGCTAGTAGGAAAACTACTTGAAGGACAATTGATATAATTTATTCTGTGAGCAAAATACATATAAGCGTAGGATTTTTTTCGGGCAGGATGACAAATGTCCAATTAGCGAATCTTGACAATATGAATTATTGCTTTTCTGGATAAGAGCGTTGGGATGCAGGGGCAAAAGCAAGGAATGGTACATATAGCTAATAAACACAATGCACCTCACAAGAGTTGTGTGCTTATACTGAATTTGGTATGTGTACAGTAGAAATTACAAATGTTCAAGACATATGATATTTGTGAAATATATGAGAAATGCGGTCTTGTCTCCTATTCAACGTAGGTACTTGGATTAAATAACTCATTAAAATATACCAAAGTCATAGAAGCACAGAGAGTGTCTTGTTTACGGGACTTGGGAATATATGACCATGTCCAATTAAGTACTATCTATAGAGTTAAGTACTATCTCGGGAGGCAGACCGCAGCTCAAAGGTATGCATGACAATAGAGATGTGTTTCTGATGTTATGTATTTTAAATTACTGCATTAATTTGATCGCTTGACTATTAAAGCTTTGCTAGTAGGACAAATGATATATTTTGTTCTGTGAGCGACATACGTACTAGTATAGGATTTTTTTTAGGATGAAAAATGTCCCGTTAGTGAATCTTGATAATATGAATTCTCGCTGTGCAAGATAAGTGTGCAGGATAATAGCGCTGGGATGCATGGCCAAGAGTAAGGAACGGTAGATATAGCTAATAAAGCTAAGGTACCTCACAAGAATTATGTACTTGTACAATATTTGGTATGTGTACAGTAGCAATGGCTTTCGTAAGCTTTACGTAGCGTAATTTACTAGTGCAGAACAAAAAATAAACCGAATACAACAGTATACTTGAAACTCTTTTAGTACTTTTGTTGAAATGAATTCGAGATGCTCAGGACCGATTGCGCTATACAGTAGATACAATTTTATTGTTTGGTGGAAATTCCTATATAAACTTTGCTATGCACCCCTGTTTTGTTGCGAACATCTGTGATAACTATTGTCAAGTTTATATTTTGCGTAACAGGTGTATTCCTTTTCAAATGTTAATGCAGGTACGAGGTGAAGTAGCCGTTTGATTGAAAACCTCTAGGTTTTTAATTTGCCGAAGAAGAGTCCAGTGTTTGTGAATTTGGAGGACGACTTTGTAACAGAAAAGAGAGACGTAGTTGTGGGTTATAATGGGTCCTCGAAGAGAGCAAGACAAAAGAAAACAAACGTTAAATCTTCTTAAGAAGAGCTGATGAAGTCCTGCATTTTAGATGTTCGCATGACTCTAAACTTGGATAATCTGAATTGTTCAGGATTATTGTTATATTTGTTTGTGCACGAATCTGCACAATTTCTGTAATCATCACACAACATGTGTTTTTTTTAATGATTATTAAATTCATTGTCAAAGTACTGCGTTTATTAAACTAAGCAGAACCCTGTTACCTATTAAAAAAAATATGCAGAACTATTTCTTATTCATCACTATGCCGAACATGTCATGCACTCAATCGTCTTTCTTATTAGACATTAGACACTGGTTATGTAGAACAAAACAAAGTGCTCCAGTAACTATATATATTGCCTGCTGAGGATCAAAGAAAGAAAAAGTGAAAAAGAAAAAAAAATGAAAAAGCGAATGCAGAACAATTTTCCCTTCCTATAGTCCAGTAAATGCTCGAGCAGTTGTAACTGCCGCGTGATTCATGCAACAACCAGACAGTTATGCCTGCCGACCTGTGTAAAAAACAAAACAAAATATACTTTTTAAAAATTAAATCAAAAAAACCTATCAGCCATTGGATCTAAATTAAAATAGAGGGTCTGGATTGGGACTCCAAGACTCCAACAAATTATAGGATTCCAAATAACTTTCTTCTATATATATATATATATATATATTGGTCAATATTTTAAATATTTTGGAGGTAGTATTTATATATAAAAATATAAAAGATTTTATAGTATCGTAGGTGATTTTGTTTAAATATCGATGGTTAGAGATTTACAAAATTCATATAAAATTTTATTGCTACTTGAAATTATTTAAGATCTCGATAACTCATCGGACTTCAACAAGAAGAAATAAAAAGTTGTTTGTCAAAGTCCATTGTTTTACAAAATTCAAGACAAAATCATATATAATTGAATGGTATCTGACTTTAAATGATATATTATGAGTTCTTATTTTGTAGGGAGTTTATCAAAATTACCATGTTTTTTTAAGTTTTTTTGTGAGTTTTTCATCTTTAGGAATTTTTTATAAAAATAAAAAAAAATAGAAAATATTTGCAAAAATAAGGTCTGCAACTAAATACAATTCAGATGCAACTTCTGTTAATTGGTCCCACAGGGGATACAAAGTATCGTTACATCTGGTTGCATGTGCTTGCAGCGGGTCGTTGCACACAGTATGGTGATATTCAATCAGAATGTTCAGTTGTGTTTAAAAATTTCATAATAATATTTCCGGAAAAAAAAAATCATAATATTCAATTGAGATTATTTGAAATACATTAAAATCTGATGATATTACTATTACATGCTAATGAATTTATGTGAATTTCATAAAATGATGAATTTTGAGGGATTGTTATTTGAAATCACATCATAATTTATGCAATTTTGAAGTATTGTGCTTAAATATAAAAGACCTTATATCAATCTTGTAAAATGTTATTTACAATCCGCATAGAATCAAAATCAAATACATATGCACAGTATAAAATCGAATAAATTTTCAGTTCTAACATAGCTTATAATGCAGGTTATCAAGTGTTATGGGCTCCTGATCTTGTTTCTGTGTTTATTTATTTGGGCCGGTACAAATCTGGGCGGAAGCTGCATATCTTTTTTGAGGCCCGTGTTCCTGAGTATTCTCGTTTGTAGCCACGTTATCCCAGGGGTCAGAGTTTCATTCAAAGCAAACCATCTTCATTAAAATAATTTCTATCCGCGAAAAATTACAATGGATATTTAAAAAAACAAATTTTAATCTAGATCCTTAAAATACAGATCCGAAAACAAATTTTAATCTAGATCCTTAAAATACAGATCCGATGATAATGAAGTTGGGTAGACGTTAGTGGCCAAACCCGCCCATAATAATAAGCGAGACTGATACAGGAGTTGTGACATGTGAGGTGAATATGCGATACAGTGCACTTTGTGCATCATGACAAACAGACCAGAACAACAAACAAAACATATAAAAGTAAAGAATTATGCGGTATAAATTGTATAATTGAATACTCTTTCTTACACTTTTCTTTGTAATCCCTCCAATTTTTTACATTCAAGATTTATTAAAAATAGTTCTCCACATTCTTCATTTTTCTTTTCTTTTAACATTATTTTCATTATCTTACTTTTATACATTAAAATTCAACAGATCCCATCACCGCATCCATATTTTTTTCTTATTTCTACTATTTTATACATACTTTTTAACTTATGTGCTCAAATTATATGTAAACAAACAATTCGGACATTAATATACAGATTCAACGAAATACTAATGATATAGAGATAAAGAGATAGTGGCCGCTGGCTGGTGCAGGGTTTGCGGCAGCAGTACTGCTCTTTTACGTTTTAATCGTGCAGTTTGACTTTAGAATGATTAAATTAATTAAAGAGTTAATGACACTTTGTAACCCCTAAGTTTGCTCCAAATCGCAGTTTAGTACCTAAACTTTAAAACGTGCCAATATGCACCCTGAACTTAACATTCTCGTGCAAGTTGTAATCCCTAGTCACTATTCCGTTCAAATCTACCGTTAACTTTAACTGTTTGAGCGGTAACTGTGTGTATATCAGTTTCTAACAGCTACTTTACCCACTGTGACCCCTCAAAAATTATGTATTATATTTTGAAATTATTTCTGAATATACACAATGATGTAAAAAAAATTTAAAATAATTTTAAAAATATAAATTTTCAGATTCTAAATCTAGATACATATTTTTAAAATTATTTTAAATTTTTTTTACATCGTTTTGTGTGTTCAGAAATAATTTCAAAATATAATACATAATTTTTGAAAGGTCACAGTGGGTAAAGTAGCTGTTAGAAACTGATATACACACAGTTACCGCTCAAACAGTTAAACTTAACGGTAGATTTGAACGGAATAGTGACTAGGGGTTACAACTTGCACGGGAATGTCAAGTTTAGGGTGCATATTGGCACGTTTTTAAGTTTAGATACTAAACTGCGATTTGGAGCAAACTTAGGGGTTACAAAGTGTCATTTACTCTTAATTAAACTTTGATTGAAATTTACACATATAATATAAATTTAAAAAATAAAAAAATTATGTCATTATAAAGTATATACAATATATTATAAAACATAATTTTTACTTTTTTAAAATAATAACAAATTTGTTCTATATATTTGGTCAAAAATTGATCAATTTAACCGTTGAAAGTCAAAACATGACCATTAAAATGGGAAGTTGAAAGTCAAAACATGACAATTAAAAATAGCAACTGTCACACTGAGCAATGCATGTTCATGCCTGACAATATTCACACCATCCGATTTTGTTCCTTATCTGGTTCAACGCAACTCAAATTGTGATTGGGGTTGAGCAAACGGCTGGTTTGATTAAAACCTGAATCAAAGTTTCATGTTTTTGAAAACTGAACCGAACCGAAATACTTCGGTTATTTCCGTTCGGTTAAAGAAAAACCGAATTTTATAAAAAAATATTGATTATGCAATTCATGAGCGGATATCAGAAGATGCTCTGCAGTTGTGCCCTTTAGGTCTTGAATTGGACCTCGAATCGGTCTTGAGGCAGTGCTGCAGTGAAGCGGCGACACGCAAGTAGGCTGAGCTATGTGGATTGGAGTTGGAGTAGAGCAAATTAATATATATTTTAATGTCTTATTATGTATATGTGTATATATTATTATTTAAATTATATATATATATATATATATATATATATATATATATATATATAAAATCATATATACTTACTCCACTAGAAACTAAATTAGCCTAGAAACTAGAAACTAGTATCTGACCAATTTTTTATCACTATTTTTAACTGCAAAATATCACTCGTTTGTACATCACAAATCACTATTTTCTATACAAGAAATCTCAGAAATATAGATATATAAATATACATATTTACAACATATATCATCATCATCTTCACTCATACCACATTGATGAACCTCCGGGCATCATTATCAACACATTCCACTGCTATCACGGTCACCTATACCCACGATTAACCTACCACCGCTTGTCACCATAACTTGTCATTACTCGTGATTATTTACCACCACCACACCTCTCATCTCATCATTTTTTTACCATCATAGACCTCCTACAACTATAATTGATCATCAATAATCGATAACCACTAGCAAACATAAGTAAATTTTCTCAATTATCAATAATAAAAATTGCTAATTTAACTGCATAAAATAGTGATAAATAGCGTATAAACGAGTGATATTAGTAGTTACAAACAGTGATCAGGAGAGTGGTTTCTAGTTTCCAAAATAACATTAGTTTCTATTTGATCACTTGCCTATATATATATATATCTTCGGTTAAATCCAAATTATATTTTTCAGAAACCGAACCGGACCGAAATTTTTGTTCGTTTTAACTGAAAACCGAACTAACCAGATTTTTAAAAGTTTCCAAACCAAACCCAACCGAATTTGTACGGTTCAGTTTGATTTTGCTCGGCCCTATTTATGATCAACATACCACATTTTTATAAGAATTCTAACTTTTAAATATAATATAAAATATATATTTAAAAGTATAAGTTCTAAAAATATTAAAAATACGTACTCAACGATGAAAAACATATATAAAAAATCAAATGAGTCCCAGAGAAATATCATCCTAAACGACAACTGTCTCTGAATAAGATAGGTGCTAGTAATATGCTACTCCCTCCCATTATACTTTTTCCGCTTCCCTTTATTACGCTTGTCAACACACATTTTTGATCGTTAATATTTTTAATTTTGTATTAGTATTAAATATAAAATTTTACCGTATTAAAATACTCGTAAATACGAATCCAACAAGATCACTCATGAATATATTTAATCTTATATATTAAACATAAATCTGTATTTTATCTCATGTTATAAAAAATCCCGACATATCAAACGAGAAAAGTAAAAAGAAACGGAAAGAGTATTAAATATCAAAATAGTACTTTTTTATTGACGAGAAAGGTGGAAATGGTGGATATCCATATAAAAGGAAGAAACACTCGAATGTACTCCTACTTGTCTAGGTTTCAGGGTGCTGCTTTATGAATAAAGTTAGTGGAGCGAACAGGGATTGTACTATTTCTGAATTAAACTTTTTTTTTGCTAAGTATGAATTCTGAATTAAACTTTACTAATATTGATTCATATACTGGTCAATTTATAAAAAAGAAAAAACAGTCGTATCATTTTTCATGTTTATATACCCCTCCGTCCCACCAGGTTGTTTACGTTCAATTCTTGCATGTATTTGAGTCTCCCATAAAGTATTGTTTCATAATGTTTTTCTAATTTATTTTTTAAATAAAAACTTAAACATCAAATATTTATCCATGAATTATTTTTTTAAAAAATAAAACTATATTTTATGAAAGTCTTAAAATATATGTCAAACTTTAACATAAATAACATGCTAAACAGAGGAAATAGTAATTATATGTATGTGAATTCTCCAGTATAATTTATTTTTGATTTTTTCCGCGAAAGGGAAACGTTCTTAATATATATGGGTATAACTAAAAAATTGTCACGGGCCGCTTTTTTCACACACGAAAAACGTTCATAATACTTGTTACGGGCTTACGGCAGGTATAAATTATAACAGATTATAATTATCAAAAAGATCATATGCTATGCGAGACTGATGATAAATTGTGAATTCTCCACGTTGACCATTCAGTATTAGGTTATTGAAGTATTCAAAAAGTTGTTAATTTAATCTCGAAGTCACCGTTTTATATTTGACAATATTACTCGAAACCGTACAATTCAAACACAGAGCAATATACTGTGGGTGTTTGGCACGGGCTTATAAGCCCGGTTTCTGAATTATAAGTTAGAAGCACTTATTTGTACCGTTTGTGTAAGAAGTCAAGAAGTACTTAAAAAAAGCTATGATTACTAGCTTTTGTTTCACGGCTTCCACTTATTTCCCAAACACTTTTATCACTTATAAGTCTTAGCTTGCTTTTAACTTCTACTTCACTTTTTTACTTTAAGCAATAAGCACTTATTTTAAGCTCATCCAAACGACCCCATTATGCACTCCCTCCGTCCCAAAATACATGTCACTTTTGACTTTTAACTAGTCAAATTGACTCATCTTTGATTATACATAAAAAATTATTTATTTATTATTTTTAAACATAAAAAATTATATCTTAAAATAAATTAGATATATTTTCTAATGATATTTTTTGTTTATTTTTTTCAATTATATAATACATATAAATTACAGTTAAACTATAGTCAATTTGACCAGTTAAAAATCAAATGTGACATGTATTTTGGGACGGAAGTACATTATATTCTTGGGAAAATTAAATTGCAGGTCCCTGAACTATTGACGCTTTATTGTCTAGGTCCCTGAACTAAAGATTCCGTATTTCAGGTCACTTAACTTTTTTGTTTTCTGATCTAAGTCCTTCCGTCAAAAAGATTCTAACAGTGTTAACTAGGGTTCTTGAGTTTCATACAGATCAAAGCAATTTTGAAGGTGTTAGTGTTATCTAAATTCAAAGTTCAAGTAGTCAAATTGAAGCTTGAGTCGCTGGCGACACTCATATGACACCAATTTTCAAAAATTATGTTCAATTTAAAATTTTATAAATTTAGGTCACTAAATTCGATAAAGAACCCTAAATTTATGGTCAAATTTGGGGTTTTTTAAAATTAAATCTAATTTGTGAAAATTGTTGTCATATGAGTGTCGCTAGTGATTCAAGCTTCAATTTGACTATTTGAACTTTGAGTTTGGATATCACTAACACCTTCAAAATTGTTTTGATCTGTATGAAACTCAAGAACCCTAGTTAACACCGTTAGAATCTTTTTGACGGAAGGACTTAGATCAGAAAATAGAAAAGTTAAGTGATCTGAAATACGGAATCTTTAGTTCAGGGACCTAGACAATAAAACGTCAATAGTTCAAGGACCTATAAATTAATTTGCCCTTATATTCTTCTAAGATCCCGGGTGTGAGGATAGATTTGTATAGTGTGGGCTGTGTTTTTTAAACTTAGCCACAGCCTCAATTGTGCTTTTCATTTTGTAGCGTTTCCCATTTATACACACACAATAAAAATTAATATAGAATATTTTTAATATCTCCAAAATACGAAGAAAAGACGAAAAGTATGTAAGTGCTGCAATTTAAACAAACACTTTCAATTTGTTAGGTATACACGGATGTGACGTTTTTAGAAAGATGCTTCTGTACTTCGAAAAATTTCCTCTTTATCCTCTCTCTTTTATCAATAATCAATAATTTATAATATAACGTAATCATTATACCCGAGAGGCATGCATATTCATTAAATAAAAAGAAAGAAATTCATGTTTACATTATTTACTTTTTATCATTCTAACAATAAAAAATCTGTTCTCTATGCATATTTTTTTAGAAAATAATTTAATTTTTACCCCCTACTACTATTTACATGTTAGTTAAACTAATTTTTGATTATACATATTACTAATTACCTATTTCTAAAACGATATTATATTGATTATCAACTTTTCTAGCTCTCATATCTATTTCCGGCCACCATCTACACAAACAAACAATTCGCATCTCGACATCGAGTTATATTGCTCCCTTTAAATAATAAATTGTCGGATGTGAGTTATTTAGGAATATGACATTTTTGAACTCTCATAATCAATCTGCAGTGGACAACGAGAGAAGAAAAACGAGAGAAGAAAAGTAGAAAATAGATGTGCGTCTGGATTAATTTAAAAAAATATTTTGGATATGTACAACTTATCGAGTATAAAAATTATTAATATAATAATAAATATTATAAATTATCTTTTGAAGCGATTATATATATTTTTATAAAATCAAATTTCAAAAACAATAATAAGCCACTAAAATAGATAATGATTTTAACAATCAGATTCCGATTTATAAGCCCAAAATTGACTTATAAATTTTATTATACAAAAATACGAATAAGTGTATCTTCACTTGTAGTCCGGAATTTGCTATAATTTTTTTTGGCAAACAGGCCCGCAAAATCTTTCGAAATTTGATGCTACCTTAATCCAGAAAAATCTAACCCTTCAGACTTCTCTTTGCGATATTTTTATTATTCTACAAAAAAAACGTAATTATAGCATTATACTCTCTCTCTGTCTCACCAGTTTCTTTATCGTTTTTCTTTTTGGATGTCTTTCAATTCTTTACCTCACAAAACTTTTCCAAAATAATTAATGGATCCCATCATTTTATCACTTTTTCTTCATTTTCCATTACTTTACCACACTATCTCTTTTTTATATATTAAAAATTAATAGATCTCACCATTTTTCTTCCACTTTTCTATTAATTTATACATATTTTTTTAACCTCCGTGCCCCAACCCAATATAAATAATTGGGTGAGTACTGAACAAGCACGCAAGCTAGTGTCATGTATTCATGTGTACTTGATGGCGTGATACATTTTTAATATAAAATTTTCCCGAAATATTTTAGAATCAAAAAGCTCAACAATACATGCCCCATATTTTCGGTGACCTAAACACTAAAGTCTTACTATAAAGAGTTAATTACAGTTTGTAACCCCTAGGATTGCTCCAAACGCACTTAAGATCCTGAACTATCAAACGTGACATAATGCACCCTGAACTTTACATTCCTGTGCAAGTTGTAACCCATAGTCACTATTCCGTCCAAATATGCCGTTAACTTTAACTGTTTGAGAGGTAACAGTGTGTATATTAGTTTCTAACAGCTACTTTACCTCTTGTGACCCCTCAAAAATTATGTATTATATTTTGAAATTATTTCTGAACACACACAACGATGTAAAAAATTTAAAATAAGTTAAAATATATATCTAGATTTAGAATCTGAAAATTTATTATTATTTTTACATAAACGATGTGACTTATTTTAAAATTTTAAAATAAATACATATTTTAAAAATTATTTTAATAGTTTTTACATCGTTGTGTGTGTTCAGAAATAATTTCAAAATATAATACATAAACTTTGAGGAGTCACAGGGGGTAAAGTAGCTGTTAAAAACTAATATACACACTGTTACCTCTCAAACAGTTAAAGTTAACGGCATATTTGGACGGAATAGTGACTATGGGTTACAACTTGCACGGGAATGTAAAGTTCAGGGTGCATTATGTCACGTTTGATAGTTCAGGATCTTAAGTGCGTTTGGAGCAATCCTAGGGGTTACAAACTGTAATTAACTCTACTATAAATTATAATCATTACGTATAGTAAGATTTTTTGTCACGTTCTCACCTATATATCATCCTTCTATTTTATTACACTGTGTTCTTGTTCTGCTAAAAATTCCTCGGCTTCACTTCCGGAAGACTCCCTGTCCGGTAAGTATCTACCAACTTGTATTAATGAGCACTTATAATATAATTTTTGTGGAATTTATTTATGTTTTGTAATAATTTTATTAGTCGAGTCGGGTCCTGACAGATGATTAATACTACGGTTTGTCTAGTGTGTGCCCATAGGCACATGCTAAGCGCGGAAATTTTTGTATTTGGGAGATTTTGATTGGTGTGGTTGGTGTATTTGCAGGGGGGTCCACCATTATCAAGAGTAAGGAGCCAATCAAAATCTTCCAAACACAAAATTTTCCGCGCTTAGCATGTGCCCATGGGCACACCATAGAAAAACCGTTAATACTAATATATTATAACATGTTATAACATGAGCAACAGTGACAATGCTGTAATAATCGTTTATCGGGGACCGGAACCCTCAGTCTACTGACTCAACCTGAGACTGGTTCAATAATGTTTGTGTGTATATGCAGTAATATATTAATGAGTTACAATAACTAGCTTGTTGTTATTGTTTATGAACTGTTGTGTATAATACACATGTGTTATATATGAATGGACAGCTCAAGACTCAGGTGGTCCAAGATTTGATTCAGTTTTTATTTAACTAGTCTAGTGCAAATTAATGTGCATTTAAGAGGGTTGCTCTTGTTTTTTATTCTGTTTTTGTATGATATGAGGGTCTAATTAGTTACTTGATTTCCCCCCCTTAGCATAATTTGTGTTACTGTGATGATTATGGAATTGGTTTGATCTTTGTTAGGTTAGGGGTTTAATGGCTGCAAATGTTGGTAATTCGAAAACTGGGGAAATTAGTATGCTGGAGACCAAGAGAAGTGGTGATGTTGTTGTTATGGTGTCTGGACAAGAAAAAGATGTGAAGAACTCGCCCAGACAAGAAAAAGATGTGAAGAACTCGCCACGGAGGCTTTCGAGCGATTCCCATTTTGAAGGTGTGAAGTTTGTGCCAATGGGAACTCCTTCGCCTGAGAATGCTAGGTTTGCTCCGAGTCCCAATAGGCCTCCCAAAATTCCGACAAAGGAGAGCACTGCCCCGCGGAAAGCACTTGCCAGGTCAGTGTACTCAAAACCCAAGTCGAGATTTGGAGAGCAGCCTATTTCAGTTGAGTCATATATGCTTGAAGAAGATAGCAATTTTATGCAAGATTGTTTAAAATCTAGTGGTAATTCGCCTGCTAGAAATATGTCTACTCAAGCCTCGCCTAATAGTAGAGCTGCTTCAGCTCATAATTCATTTAAAGATATGAATAGAAATGTCTCTATTAATACTCCTAGGACGCCTTTGATGGCATCTCCTGGGGGTGTTATCGTGGATGAGGATGAAGAGATTTACAAGAAAGTGAGTAATCGGAATAAGCTGAAGTATAAGAAGGTGAAAATTAAGGTTTTGATAGATTGGATAGTGTTTCTAGTGATTTTGGGAAGTTTGATTTCGTGCTTGACCATTGATAAATTGGAACATACAAGGATATGGGGTTTGGAGTTGTGGAAATGGTCTTTGCTTGTAATGGTCACTTTTTCTGGTATGTTATTCACTACTTGGTTTATGCATTTTGTGGTATTGGTGATTGAGATGAACTATTTGTTCAGAAAAAAAGTGTTGTATTTCGTTCACGGCTTAAAGAAGAGTGCCCAGGTCTGTCTTTGGTGGACATTAATACTTATAACTTGGCTTTCGTTGTTCAACAATGGGGTTCATCGATCAGCTACTGCGACAAAGGTTTTGGATTATATTACGTGGACTATAGTTTCTGTGCTCATCTGCTCATTCTTGTGGCTCTTTAAGACATTGCTTCTTAAGGTGTTGGCTTCTTCTTTCCATGTAACCACATTCTTTGATAGAGTTCAAGAATCAATCTTCCATCAATATGTTCTCCAGGTCCTATCAGGGCCTCCACTGATGGCAGGAAGAGCAGACAGTGGCAGTCAATTTAGTTTCCGAAGTAAAAAGATAGGCAAGAAAGGGAAAGAAGATACCAAGAAGGCAGTAATTGACATAAACAAACTGCACCAGATAAAGCAAGAAAAAGTTTCTGCTTGGACAATGAAGATATTGGTAGATGTGATATCTAATTCAGGGTTGTCCACCATTTCCAGTTCTCTAGATGAAACTGATTATTACGGTAACAATGAACAGACTGATAAGGAGATAACTAGTGAGATGGAAGCAATTGCGGCTGCCTATCACATATACAGCAATGTTGCTCAGCCTGGTTCCATGTAAGCAGATCTGTTTCATGACAATTTCTTTCTCTACTTTCACTATTTGCAGCAGTCTTAATTTTTTCAATTATATGTGTGCAATCTCTAGGTACATTTATGAATTGGATCTGAGGAGATTCATGCTTAAGGAGGAGGTTGATCTTGTGTTTCCTCTGATAGATGTAGCTGAAATGGGACAGATAGACAAGAAAGCTTTGACGGAATGGGTGGTAATTAAAATTCCCAATTAGACATCATTTCTACTGCATTCTCAATTCATATACCTTACTACGGCTGTTAGTATGATGAAAGATTTAAAATTAGGCTTTCTAGTTGAAAAATTATGCTCAATAATGCTATATTAATACTTATTGACATCTTTTCATTTAGCATGTTAAGAAAATGGCATGCATAAGGTCCTTTTGCAGATAGGTTTTAATACCCATGTTATAGCTATTAAGTCATAGACAAAACCCGTAACCTTGAAGGAGGCTGTATTTAATCCTGTTCCTTATGCTGGAGTTGCTAATAAAAGCAAGGGATCATTATTAAATATTCTTTCTCTTCCAGTTTGTTGTATAATTATACTTAAAAAACCCTGATATACGATTTGTAATGATTATATATTAGTTATTCATGATTTAGTTCCATGTTACTGATGCAGTGTTACTGATGCAGGTGAAGGTTTATAATGGTCGAAAAGCTCTAGCACATGCATTAAATGACACCAAAACAGCTGTGAAGCAATTGAATACCCTTGTTACTGTGATCTTAATCGTTATCGTTTTTGTAGTCTGGTTACTCTTGGTGGAAATTGCAACAACCAAAGTACTCCTCTTCCTTTCATCGCAGCTTGTTGCAGCAGCCTTTTTATTTGGAAACACTTGCAAAACAATATTTGAAGCTATCATATTTGTATTTGTGATGCATCCATTTGATGTCGGTGATCGTTGTGTCATTGATGGTGTACAGGTAATTACTGCCCGACACTATCAAATGGATCTTATTGGATTAACTGATTAACTGATTATCTGTGTGCATTTTGGCAGATGATAGTTGAAGAAATGAACATTTTAACAACAGTCTTCTTAAGATATGATATGGAGAAGATATACTATCCAAATTCAGTCTTGGCTACTAAGCCCATTAGCAATTTCTACAGAAGCCCGGATATGGGAGATTCATTGGAGTTCTCTATTTGCTTCACAACCCCAGTGGAGAAGATTGGGTCTCTAAGAGAGAAGATCAAGAAGTACATTTACCTTGGTCTTAATATATTTATAAAAAAAGAATTTATTGTTTTATTTTTGCCAATTTTTAATGAGAAGTGGTACTAAAACTTGGCTTGTGTCTTAGACCAGTACTGTTCTCCATTTCCTGTCAATTGTTCTCAGTATCTCTTTAATCATGGCCAGGTATTTAGAGAGAACTCCCCAGTACTGGCATCCGAACCACAATTTGGTGGTGAAGGAGATTGAAAATGTAAACAAGATAAAGATGGCACTGTTTTTCAATCACACAATGAACTTTCAAGAATTTGGAGAGAAGAACCGGCGAAGATCTGAACTGGTCATAGAAATGAAAAAAATATTTGAAGAGCTGGGTATCAAATACAATCTACTTCCGCAGGAAGTTCAAGTTGTGAATTCAGATGCGGCCAGATGATTACTTCTCCTCTTGTGTTCAGGTGTGTGCCCATGTACCCTATATAATGTCACTTAAACTGAGCAGAATTTTATTGGCGCTTAAATTTAAGTGATCTATCAGTTATGGGGTCTCTATGATCATAACATAAAAAGCACTCTTTTTCACACAATTACAAGTACTTTCTTTCTTATTCTGGTTGTGGTGTTCATGATCTATGAGACAACCAGAGTTGACCCTATTAAATCTTATCATGGGAAAGGTGAAACCCTATAAAAGTTTCGTGGGAAAGTTACATTGTTAGTAGAAGTTTTCCCCTGTCACATGTAAATGGAAGTTGTATATGAATGTTGAGATTGGCTACATGTAACATATCTCCTGACTATTACCCTTTACAGCGTTGCAACTTGAGGCTCGTATGATTCACTTGAATGCCCTACTAGTCTACTACAGTTCTCTGAGAAGTGTTTGTTGTTTGTTGGCGCGGTGAAGATGTGAATGTTAGGTGCCACTGCCAAGCTGCATGGACTTCAACTCTGTATCTGAAAGTCTGGTCCCGATTCCTGAGGTTGTCTTACCAGGTGACTGCAAAAACCGACCTAAAAGGATTGCTTAAAGGAAGTTAGGACCTTTTGTTTAGTCAACTTGGCTAAAAGATGTAAACTTGGTTGTTTTGCCTTGTGCATTCTGTTGTCTTGGAATTCTGTAATATTGCTTCAGATCAGTTATGCTTCTTCACCTGTGTTCATTACTCTTTAAATCCTAGTATGTGCCTTTTGACTGTGCATTCTCTTTTGCCTGATTTCTAACAATTAACGCACATTCTGACATTAAATAGAATTTCTCCATGTTCTTAATTTCACTACCTTTTTGTATGAATTCTCTGCAACTTTGTATTGGAGTTTAAAATTAGATAATCAAGATATCTAATACCCATTATATGAATACTGATATACCTATATGCCAGCTTCAATTGTAGTAGAAGTATTTTTTTAAACCTAATAACTAATGTATATTAATTTGTTAGAACTTTTGGATCCACCTTTGATGAGTTGTTGGGTCCAATATGCATCAATCTACTGATGTATACTAATTTGCTACTAGTATAATCTACTAATGTGTACTGATTTTGTACTAATTTGCTACTAGTATTTTTGGGCTAACGACTAGGGAATTCGGAGGATTTAAATTTCACTAAAGACGTGATGGTGTGTGAATGTGAAAATAAAAACGTAGAAGAAGAAAACAATTTTTCTGATATGGATAACCTTATCTCACAAAGCATGATAACAGACCAACCACATGTCCACATAAGATAGAAAAATGACAAATCAGCAGAAAAAAACTCCAAACTTCCACCTCTCATTTCTATTCAAACTCTATCTACCTAATATCTAACCTTCCTCTCAACCAAGCAACCAGAACTCACAAACACAACCAAACCAACAAAGCACAAGCTCTAGCAATCAACCAAAAAGATGGCTTCTGTTTCAATGGCAATGCCACTAACAACTGCAAGCCACAAGACCCTTCAAGCACCAGCTTCTGGTCCCTTCTTGAACCCACTAAAACTGTCCAAAAAGACTGTGTCTGTCACCTCAAACTCCAAAGCTAAGCTTCAAGTCCAAGCTTCTCTCAAGGAGCAGGCAATCACAGGGCTAACTGCAGCAGCATTGACAGCTTCAATGGTGATGCCAGAGGCTGCTTCAGCTGCTTCCACTCTCACCCCTTCTCTCAATAACTTCTTGCTCAGCATTGGTGCAGGTGGTGTGGTGCTCCTTGCCATTCTTGGAGCTATTATTGGTGTCTCCAACTTTGATCCTGTCAAGAGGGCTTGATCTGCAGTTATGTCTTGTGTGAAATTTTATCTCATATCGTAGTACTTCTTATAGATGATTATCTAAAACTACTCTATTGTGTTAACTACATGTGTGATCTATAAAACTTCTAAATGTTTTAATTCTCAAATTAGTTTGTTGATGACCAACTCTGCCAAAATCTTAAGGTGTTACCCTTAGAAATCACTAGATTGGATCATGTATAGTTAAGCAAATATGATCAGGTTACATGGTAAAGTTTCAGAATTCATATTAGATTTTATCTAAAAGTATCAAACAATCTAGAAGTAGAAGAGGCCTGAGCAATCAAGACCACTAAAGTCTGCAGCCCAAGATAAAACACAAACACTTGCTAGTTGCTACCATTGTTCTATATACATTATGCATGGTTCAAGAACCGTACAGACGACACGGTACATTGAACTAGCTTTTTGTCCATAAATCCTAGTTTCTTCGTCCTGTGCATCAGCTGTCCGAAGAACAAACTCCTGATCTTCATTTGCAATACGCCACTCCTTGAACAGGGATGTGTCTTGCATTCCCCTCCATGTAGACATGAGTTTCGTTCTTCAGCCTGTGATAGATAAACATTTAAACACAAACACCGCTACCATTTCAAAATATTGTTCCCTCAGTCATGACAGATACATTAAAAATATGAGCATAGTCGAAGCTGAGGTTAGGGAAGTGGTCTTATTCAGGACGGTGGATGAATAGAGTAAAGCACCATCTAAGTAGCTTAGTCCCCGGATTCTTCAATTTTCTTTTGCATATCTGCGGCATCATTGCATGATGAGTTGATGACTGATCATCTTACATCTACCTCAAACTGTCATAAAATTGCATAACATGTGTTCAGAATCTTCAGATATTGTTTATTAATCGATCCTTGGTCAGAAACTTCTTCAGTACTTGCCACAGTATGTATTGTTAGTAAACATTTAGCAAACTGTACAAAGGGGACAATCTAATCAGCTAGTGAAACTCTCAAGAACCTTGTTTTCAAAATCGGTTTGGCTAGTGTGTGCCCATGGGCACATGCTAAGCACTAACATTAATAAAAATGGAGGGTTTTGATTGGTGTGGTTGTTGTAACTGCAGGGGGGTCAATAAAAACCCTCCAATTTTATAAATTTTGGTGCTTAATGTGTGCCCATGGGCACACCATAGAAAAACCGTTTCAAAATTAGTAAATGCTTTACTGATTTACAAGACCAACAGGGGCTCAGAAAAGTTAATGTTTTACTGGGTAGAAGAGATGTCAGAGATGTGTCTAGACTTCGATTTCAAAGTTGCTGGTAGAGTGATAGTTTTCGAAAGAAAAACTTTAGAAAACTTTTGATTTGAATCAAAGAAACACAATCAGCAATAATCTGGAACCAACAATGAGCAAGTAATCTGGTATTAAACGGCAATATAGACCATAGGGAAAAAGGTAAAATAAGCAAAAAAGCGCCGCTGCCGGGGATCGAACCCGGGTCACCCGCGTGACAGGCGGGAATACTTACCACTATACTACAACGACTTGATGTTCATTTTTGCGTTACAGTGGATTAAACAATAAGGAGTATTGAAGATTGTGGTGCATATTAATCAAACTATTACAATACGAAGAAATTAAACTACATATTCTATCAACCTTTTAACTCATCAGAGTACAAACTCAGGTAGAAGTCAATGCATATTCTGAAAGAAAATGTTTACGATAGAAATAAATCATATTTATCAATATATCTGATTTATATAATTGATAAATTTTAAATTTTCTTTATCAATTAAATTTGGTGTGTATTATTTATATTTTTCGAGTACCCCATGGGGCTTTTGTGAACATCTTATAGTAAAACCTCTCTAAAATAATTCTTGAAAATGGAAAATTTCATTTATATCGATCATGTGAGTATTAATTTAGAGAGGTTCTGCTATATAAGTTTTGCAAGTTCGTGTCTTACATTATTATTTGAACACACACCAATATCTGATCACGAGCCCGTTTGTTTTCGAATTTAAAGTAATTTTTACTTTTAAATTATAAGAATAGTTATTTGTATAATAAACTACTAAATATCTATATATAATTAAAATTCGAACATTAAAGAAAGAAAACTTTTAACAAAGTAAAACTTAATATCAGCAATCACATTTATAATTTTTTATTTATATTTAAAACTTTGTCAGAAAATGAGACAACTTTTACGAAACGAAATATATTATCATCCGAATTACCATATAATAACATATAATGTTTGATACCATTGCAGAGTGATAAAAAAGCATATAAATGTCGTTGCCGGGAATCGAACCCGGATTGTCCGCAGTGCACGAATACTTATCATCACTATACTTCAACGACTTGGTCCTCAATATAATTTAACATCGAGGCAGGGGAATTTCTGTCTGTATAACTTGTATTTTTGGGCAAATGATGAGGTTCCGGCAAAATTTATTTTCATTCATAAAATCCTAAATCATATAAGTTTTATAAGGTTTTAACAACCTGTGTACATGTTTAAGTCTGCCTCCGAGGTTGAACAGCCACCAAAAAACATAAAAGGATCTTGCACAAAAAATATCCACTAATATTAAAGAGTGTTGGAACTCAAAAAACTATTTAATCGGGATTTTATTAATTCCTCATTTGTCAAGAAATTCTAGAGGTGACATTATTGGCATGAAATATAATATAAATATGTAGATTTAAGTTGCCTCATACATGCTTATACAGTTAAAAGTTAAAACACACATAATAGACAAGATATATATAAGATAGATGCAGGCAATGCTTTTGAAATACTAAATTCTAACGGAATACCGACCTCTGTTACTTCCAACTTGAAACATTGTAATCATTTTTTTTTGGTTCTGATCATTTGCAGATATTTTTTTTTTGTCCCAGAGACAAAAGAGGATAAACCCATCACTGGGTTATGCAATTGTGCTCATCATTTACAGATATTTAAGTACTCTACATATAAGTAATATGTGCTACACATAAGTCTTGCAATTAACAATATGATACATATTTCTAGCTTTTTAGTTTTAGTTTTTTTTTTTTTACATAATTACTAAATGTTCAGGTCAAACACCATATTATATTGTTTTTCTGGCTATAAAAAAAAGCCCAAATTTTGTATAATCAAGGGAAATCAATACCTTTTCCTCAGAATGGTCTGATCTCTGAAAGTGGCAATCAGAAAGTCAAATTTGATCCCTGTCTTTCTGGCTACTTGAGCAAGAAAAATTGTCATTCAATGGTTTCCTCAGGCAAATAAACCCATTTAAATTCTATATTATATAACTATTTAGATGCAAGAACTGAATATTTAGAGTAATAGAATGGTTTGTTTGGAAACTTGGATTTCATTTGAAATCCTGGATTTGATCAAATGACATGTTTGGATGCACAAAAAAACATAGATTTGAATTTCATTTGAAATCCAGGACACTCAAATACTAGTATAAAGATGAGAATTTGATGAAATGAGACATCAAATCATGTCATTTAAAATCCAAAATTTGAAATGAAATACGTTCCCAAACGCAATCTAAAAGTAATGCAAACGACTACCACCGTGTTAGTGAGACTGAAAACAGAACGAAAATGAATTTAATCCAGGGAAAAAACAGACTGCAGTCTTCTTGCAGCTTCTGTTTGTTCATAAGAAGACGTTATATGGTAGTTGATTACTTATAGAGCACAATCCAACGGTTTCAAAATATGATGGTGATTTGTTTTCCATTTGTAAATTGGGTTTGGATCCCACCATCCCTGTTCCCCTTTGCTCCCTCCATAGAACTATTGGATAAGAAATATGGAGAAGACCACTTAAATTCATTTTCCTGTTTTCTTCGTTTCAAATCTCACGCACACGGTGAGGTAGCAGCAGTTTTCAAGTAGAGTACATACCTTAAACAGCTACAGTATCTTCATGGAAAAGGATGGTTGAACAGCAGGTGAACGTCAAAATCCTACCTTTCTACAGCCACTTATCTGGCAAAAACATTTCTAACTAGCTTCCGCACCTCAAGTTAAATATGTGAAAAGGGTTAGTTGGCACAAATTAACAACAGTTAATTCTGATGTTACTGTCCAAAGATCCACCACTCTAAAGATCTGTATTCAACAAAGCCAACAAAAGGTTGCAAATTAGATCCTAGCATGTCTGCTTATGTTGATCTAGTAAGTTGTATCGGCCATTTTAACCTAAATGTCAAAAGTTTAAACTAAGATTTTTAAGTATACCCAAACTGATACAAGATACCTGACTGTATTGAACAGGTACCACATGGCATATATATGTTACTTCATTTACACATTCACCTTCAAGCCATGCATTTTTTAATATCTTATCCTTTTAGTAAACTCTTTTCCGCTTCAGTTGATAATTGTCCTTTCCAGAGTCCTCATCCCGCCTGACCATTTTGGACCTACAAAATAATTCATCTCGAGTGTATTTAGTGCCTTCTCTAGCATGTTTGGAACTTCTAATGTGAACTCCCTCTCTCCGCCGCTTTTCCCAATCGCCAGAAAAACTTGATTCTTCACCAGAGCCAAACGAGCAGGCATGCTTCTTACTAAAACCTTTTTCATCAGAGTAAACCCTTCTTTTATCTTTCTGGCCATCACAACCCTCGTTCCAATTAGAATCACTGCCAAAATGCCCCCTTCGCTCATAATGGTTCCTGGTGATTTTATGATGACGATGTTTATGCCTTTCATCAACATATCTATCAGGGCTGTTGGACATATCTTCCGCGCCAGAATTTGATCTCTCCCTGTGATATGCTTTCCTATCTCCTGTTCTAGTTAATGACCGAGAGTTCTTCCCATGTCGATCATGCCGAGAGTGTGCTTTACAATCAAAATCTCCGGCATGAAGATCATCACCACGCGATCTTCGAGGTTTTTTCTCCCCCGAGTAGCTCCCACTGTTTTTCCTCTCTTTATGAAATAAGTATTCTTCTGAACTTTTTGGCAGATTATGGCGATTCGTCTGTATGCCGGCACCATCATCATCACTGGGCTGTTTTCTGGAAAGCAGAACTCTATCAAAAATCCAGAATGAAAAGAAGAATATACACAAGATAATTAAAGCTAACCAAGTTAACATATATGTTAGTTAATCATTAAAAATTCATAGAAGGATGAAATATGTGTATAACAAATGTACAATAGACTACAACTAATCATAATAAGAATATTTTAGAGCATTTTACTCCAAGCTTATAATTTTATGAAGATTAAAAGCCTCCCATCCTAAATCTCAGCAACTAAAACAGGTATATATACTTCTCCATAAATTTAATATGTAAGCATCTCAACACAATGATTTAGAGATATGGGGAATTTTCATTTTTCTTATCAACTTCTTTCCAAGTAATTTCCATAATTGTATAAAGGGGAATGGATATAGTCACAATTTCGTGTTTGACAATTGATATCGTAACAGATACTTTGGTATCTTTAACAATTATATAGGCATAAATAAACAGTTATCTTTCTGAAACTCAATTTTGATAAAGTCTTATCTCCCTTGAGACCCCATGCATGTCGAAACGGAGAACAGTAAAAGAAACATGAGTTTTTGATATATTAAATATTGTTTTTTTTAACTAAAAAATATATAACATGCCATCATGTTATTGAAAACTTTTTACATATGGCGATTTATGTCCAACTTGAAGGTTGAGTTTGACAACCTGTTTAATTACACAACTAAATTGCAGACAGATTAGATATTATTAACATATATGTGGAAACAAATTGCGTGCACTGCAAAGGCATATTCTGTGCATTATTAGTCATAACGATGGTGAGTAGTGCTTGCTTGTTTCACAGTAAGCTCGGTGAAGCTATCAGAAGAATGGATCAGAAATAACATTTATCTGGTGGTAATTACAACTGACCACCACACCCAAAAAGCAACATTTATGTACACTATCAGGAAAGAGAAGCGATTGGATTTACTTTATTTTTGGAAACTACAAAAATGGACTTCAAGTCAATATATTGCTTCATGTAGAGTAATAAGTTACCTCATCATGTATTCCTTTGACCGGTTCCCTCTGATGTCGCAACTCTCAATTTTCAAAAAATCTTCATGCCTAAAGGGATATTCTGTTCTGTTTCCTGCTAGGGGTGCCATACCAGCCATACTTTGAAAGCCACTGAAAGATGTTTCAAGTATCAATCTAAATGCACTCGGTGAGAAAAAGGGTTTTCCATTCAGAAAGCACACAGCACATAAATATAGCAACTTTACCTATGGGCAGTTATAGCTGCCATGTATGGAGAAACACCAACAGGTGAGACCGGAAACATAGACGAATTATAGGGCATCATTCCATGATTTGCATATAAATTAGTAAAAGGCCTCATAGGACCATATGCAGTGTTGTTCCAATATGGTGCTGCAAAAGTTGGTCTCGCCCCCACTGAATACATAGAATTACCTAGCATTTGAACAAAAGTAAGTTGCAGCAAGCTTAAAATTATAATCTATTAATCTGTGAACAAAAAAATAGGAGGTGCAGTATATTACCTGTCTGTAGCCAAGGATGTGGACCATTGACAAAGGGACATTCTTTTATAAGATGGTTAGGAGCGTCACACATGTAACATGTACGGTCCGCCTGATCTCCGATAAATTATTTGGGTGAGAAAGAGATACATAATGTGCAAAATTAAAATCAAATTACGTTCCAGCTTGTTGAGGTTCACGATATTAGCATCAGTGATTCAGGCAGTTTGTTGCTAAACAAATTATTACAGAATACACCTATTGCTCTCTAGGTTCAAAGCTATACGTAAAGACGGTTATATCTTATATGACTCGACTGATTTGAGCTTAGTGTCAGATTGCATACTGTTTGCTGACTGGAAAAAGACCTCTACATAGGAGACAGCAAACACACTTCTTCCATTCTATTGGCCAGGTATTATTATACTGTTTCTTATTTGATGAATTTTCTCTTTAAAAAAATTGCGCTTTCATCAGATAAATAAATTTACATCAAGATACGTACATACCCTAAAAGATCTACATTGATAGTTCAATTAACTAAAGTTATATTTTCATTTTTGTATCAAACAACATTTGGTTTTTAAGACAAGGGGAAAAAGAGTTAATGGCTTTACAATGCCCATAACATAAAAATTAAATTTGAGATGATTATAAATAGAATGTAGCAGAATTGTTGTGAAGCATATATCTGGAGACAAAAAAATTGTGCCTAGCTATAAAAGTGTAAGAATATTTTTAACTAGATATATTCATGTCTAGAAAGTCATATTATTTCCGTAAAAGGTTTACTTTTTTA
Organism: Daucus carota subsp. sativus; assembly: GCF_001625215.2. Taxonomy (NCBI): domain Eukaryota; kingdom Viridiplantae; phylum Streptophyta; class Magnoliopsida; order Apiales; family Apiaceae; genus Daucus; species Daucus carota. Next base: position 52,469,275 of record NC_030381.2, on the reverse strand, counting down.
CTTCAATGAACGCTTACAATCAAATCAAGGAGGGGGTATCAAAATTGTAAGGATATACGATCATGTGGCAACAGTGTTAAGAGAACCAAGAACCAGTATTTCATCATCTAACTAGCACAATAAGCCAGGAGCTGCCAGCATATTTGTTATAAATTCTACTTCTCTCAATAAATTAGTCAAAACTCAAAAGTGTTATAAGATGGTAGAATTGTAGTCCTGGTACATACCTTTCTGTATCTAGCAGTAGTTGAAACTTTTCTGTTTTCACCTGCATTAATAAAATGACCAACAGCATGTCAACAACACTCACATGCACTGACCATATGTGTTTGCATGGAAAACAGGAAAAGTATAGCACTATAGCAGCTAAACTATGCCACCAAATATAGTTCTAGAAGGACAAAATATGCCATACTGAATCCATACCTTTCTCTCGCCCATGATTTTGATGCAAATTGAAGGGATGATTCTCTCCTTGGCAATCAGCAAGACCTGGATGATATCCGGTTTTCAATTCACCATGATAAGATTCTCCCAGTAAGCGGTTTGATCCTTTCTCAGTAGCAGAAGCGTAAAGAACATTTGTTTGCCTCTTCTGATAGATAGTCAGAGCACTAGAGAGACCGTTAGCCTGGATACCAGATTCTTCATCTGCATTTATTTGTGTTAAAGCCACTTAAAAGGTTATGCACTAGTTGAGAGTATGAACCGCCATCATCTCTCTGCCAGCTTAACGGATGAAGAAAAATGAGAAATTCGCTAGTAATAAGTTCTCTACCTGGGGCATATCTCCGCAATGCAGTTTCTGAGATAGAACATTGAATTTGAGATTCAAGAAGTTGCATAATTGCTAGCCTCAGTGACACATTCGGCAGTAAATCCTCTGCCTTAAATTTGTCAGAAGAACATTTAGGGCACTTTGACTTTTCATTGAGGACTCCACAAATACCTGCACAATCATTGAGAGCAAAAAGCAAAAACAAATAATGATGATTCTTATTCTTGAAAGTATAAAAAATCTATAAAATATAACTCAATAAATGTAGCACGATAAAAAATTAAGTTGGCAATTGTGCTATCATGTGAAGAGTCCATTATCTCTCTGCAGTTCAGAACACATGCGAAGCCCTTAATGGGGAGCTCCAACTCGCAGAAAGAAGACAGATTAATAAAGGCAACTCACATCTTTCACAAAAGCTGCGCTGGCAGCAACGTGTCATCACAGCCTCCTTTAGAACCTTCGTGCAAATGGGGCATCTAAATTCTGGTATTAAGGAAGGATTTTTCTCTGCTAAATCATAGGGGTCGATCGCTCTGCAAATTTATTTTTTCAGAAGAAGAAAAAACATGTCAGAATGCTTATACATGATAAGCATAAGAAGGATAAGAGAATGAAAAGGATGAGCTTTTACTTTCCCAGCTTCTCATTCTCTTGGACTTCTGGTTCCAGCTTTACATTCTCTTGGATTTCTGGCTCCAGCTTTACATGCTCTTGGACTTCTGGTTCAAGCTTTTCTGGTGGTAATTTCCCTTTGGTGCCATTATGATCAGGACCTGTATTGATATTGCAGCATGGTAAGTTTTAGCACAAGAAGAGTGACTAAAGAATCACATTGCATAATCCTTACCTTTGGGAATAACCTCAACAAGGTCATTTGTTTGAAGATTTTGGCCTCCTAACCTGGACAAAAGTCATCCAATCAATCCAGTTAGCTTTCACTAATAGCTAGTTAAAAAAGAAGGTCATGTGTCTGATCCAAGCATATATAAATATAACTATATAATGGAATGACATGATAAGATACTTGTCGATTCAAGAACATACAAATGCGCTACTATAATCAACCGGAACAACCGCAATTGCATCAAGTTGCAGAACCCATACGTAGAAATGCAAAGGGTCAGAAGGGTTTAATCATTAGGACTCCACATGATTATTGCTCTAATATAAATAATATTTGGCCTTTACTTAAATGAAGCACAAAACAATATGGGCAGGTGCCGTTTTTTGCAATGGTGGGGGGGGTAGTGTGGCGCGCCTTGCGCCTAGGAATGGCTTTAATAACGCTGGTCTCGATATTTAAAAATGTCAATAATTTAAAAACGTATATAGTCAAATTAGAATGTAATGTAAAACAATGGAAGTATATAATGCAATTAAAATAACAAGGACCATTTCAGTAAAGCACGTTGGATAAGTAAGGAAACCGTAAACAAGAGAATAAGGGAAAAAATCATAGAGTCTGGTATATTTGTAAATTAGCCAACAAACGATATTAAATATAGACAATATTATGATAAACATCTTTTCCTGACAAAAAACATTCCAACTAAACCAGCAAAAATAGATTATGTAAATAGAAAATACGTTCTCGGAGCAAGATGATACTTAAACTTGTCCCGAAAAATGAAAACTTTCAATTGATTTGCACATGCTCACGTACACATGCAATGCAAACATACAAAATTCCAACACAATGATTATATTACCAGATCATAATCCAAATGCTGACGTGCACATATAAAACTTGATTTAATCTTACGCTGTATTAGGTCAAACTTCGTGACGTAGAAAAAGCATGCAAGAATTACAAACCTAGAGTAAACCTAATCGAGAATACATTGATACGTCATCAAAATCAAAAAACTGTGCCTCGACTCTCTGTTTCATTTTTCATTAGAAACATAACAATTAATCAACCAACTTAAGAACAAGAGAATTAATCTCACAGATAAGAAAATGATCACAAAATGTTAACACGGACTGCTAATTATTAAACGGTAATAGGATTTCCGAGACACTTACAAAGCTGGAGACACTGATTCAGCAGGAACTCTCTTGATGATGACACTCGAATTGCTTGGAATTTGATAGTTTTCGTCGCCATACTCTGAATTCAATCAAATTAAGCCAAATCAAAAACAAGCCATTAGTAATCACAATCTCTCTCTCTCTCCCCCCCTCTCCCTCTCTCTCTCTCTCTCTCTTCCACACACATTTAATAACATATAACATCAGATTAACACAAAACACAGCAAAATCACAAGCAAATCGCAAACATATACACATATATAAATGCATACCTTGGCCGGTGAGATGATCAGAGAACACGAGATCGAATCCCTGGCACAAATTGAGATTTTTCTGAGCGATGATCTTCGACTTCAGCTCTCCGACTGAGATCGCCGGCCGCTCGCCGATATCAACCGCGTCGAAGCTCACGGCGCTTCGGAACTTAAATCGTATCGACATGATTAACTCACTGAGTCAGCTCGGCGAATTTAACTCGTTTTTGTGTGTCTGTATTGTTGTGTGTATATACAGAGTTATACATACATGTACAGAGAAAAGAGAAACAGATTTTGGGGTTTTATTAAAAGAGTCAATGACGCGAATGGCCCTCTATATTTATACGGTCTCGCGATTTCATAAAATATTTATATATTTTTCGAAATTAATTTCTAGATTCTTCATTTTGAGGCTCCTCGTTTACTCGTTTTCAGATACAGTACAATTTTTTTGCACATTTTGAAACTTTTGAAGATATATTATTGTTAACAATTTAATAAAACAAAGATCATTTAACTTTTGAGTTCTTATTATATGTAAAAAACTTGTTGAATATGATATTAAAAGTAAAATACATTGGTATTTGGATTATGTGACATGAAAAAGATGTACTTTCTAAGCATGGGATGAATGTTTAGCACAATGGCTATGGTCATATTTGATTTATATTATTTTATGTAAATAAACTATATATTTTCAAAAATAGAATATATCTACATATTGGTTATTTAAATCTCACGTCTATATTAGCGGATCGAACTAGACGGATTTTATGAAATTTATAATATGTGCTCCACATAAAATAAATTATATATATCATATCCATTAAATTGGAAAATATTGATTTAATATATCATTATTTAAAATATTCCTGAATTTTCAGGCATTAATCACTGTCATGAGATTTTTTAAAAATAATTCAAACTCCTATTTAAGAATCTTAAAATCAAAATTCTTAGTGTAACGATGTTAACGTTGAAACGTTCACACTCATTAAGAATAATATTATTATTAATTTTATTATATGTATATCTTATACTTAATATAAATATTTACACACTTACATTTTTTACCGACGTGCTACTCGGATTCCAAACTATATATATTTATCTACTAAATTTGTAATAACGGTAATTGAAAAAAATTATCAATTATGGATAACTAATATATGCTCTCTCCATCTCAATCAAATATTTATATTTACGTTGTGCACGAAGATTAAGAAATAATTAAAATATGAATGAAAAAAATAAAAATAAAAATAATGGTGAGACCGGTTGATATTTAATATACGAAGAAAGTATTTCGGAGAAAAGTAAGGGAAGTAGTTGAATTTTATATTATTAAATTTTATTATAGTTCGTAAGTTTTAAAATATAAAAAACTGAATACAACCATCTTAAAAAGTAAATTGCAAAGAAAATGATATATTTCTGCGTGCAGAGAAATTTTTGGGCCGGATGAGTACATTTCTGCATGGATTATCCAATCCAATACTTTGCCCAAAAACTAACAGTTTCCTATAGAAGTTGTGTGCCATGTTAGTTAAAAGAAGCCTCATGGGCCACCAAACTCTATAAATTGTGGCCTTGTCTAAAACAAAACATGTATGGCGGTCCAAGATCAAAATGAGAAAAATTAATTGTACAGAAGAAAAATGTTTGAATGTCATTAAACACGCGGAAATTAGATTATATACTCCCTCCTTCCCATTTTAATTGTCCTGTATTGACTTTCATTGGTCAAGACCAATTTTTAACCAAGCATATTGAACAAATTTGTTATTATTTTAAAAAACTAAAAATTAAATTTTATAATATATTGTATATACTTTATAATGATATAATTTCTTTTATTTCTTAAAATTATACAATATGTGTAACTCTCAGTCAAAGTTTGGTCAGTTTGACCATCCAAAAGTCAAACTGGACAATTAAAATGGGAAGGAGGGAGTACTTAATTGAGATTTTAATGATTATAAATGATTTTAGTTTTACGTGGTTCTTGATAAAATATTATAAAATTAACATAGAGTTTTTGGAATTCAAGTACAATACTTCAAAATCTTATTGATTATGATAAAATCTCAAAAATCATAAAATACATTAACAATCCCACAAACTCTTTATTTTTATAAAATATAAACTAAATACTAGAATTCTAGTATCATCAGATTTTAATGAATTTAAATAATCTCAATCCAATATCCTCAGATTTTTAAGGGTTTCGTGATGATTTACATTTGCATTTAAATTTTTTATAATTTTTTTTTGTATCAATGTATTCTTAATAATATTTGCTAGAACCGTAATACACAAAATTTACTCATTATTCAGGCAAGACACTTGTGTGTAGAGACAAATAACCTATAACGATTTTTTGTAAAATCATTTTGAAGTTTTTTCGTCAGATCGCTATTGGAGTTTCATTCCCTGTTGTATTTCTTTTCTCCTTTTTTTTTTCTATGTTTTATTTTAAAAATTTTAAATTTGGGAAACATAATAATTTTTGAAATTGTATCCCAATTTGAACATTTCCTCGATCTGAACTAATCCATGAACCCCGATGTCGACTAGATACGATATCATTGATCGGTGCATGTTTTAGTTGAAAATCTAGAGCAAGAAAATCTTTTGGGATTTGAATGAAATCAAGATGATCTAATTTCTCAGATACCTGATTGCAACACCAGCTAATAACTAAAGGATTAAACAAATAAATTCAAGGGGTTGTTAAAGAAAAGAATAAAGATTAATATAGTTGATCATGAGCATGAATTATCGAAACTGAAGTGCGACTTATTCAAGAAACTCCCACTTACATACGTTAATGCAATTGTACTGATTGGTGATATTACCAATCTAAAAGATTTTCACAATCTCGGAGTAATACCGAATGCCTACCTATTCAAACAAATGATTTCGATGATCATGCATGCAAATCTTGCGTACGTTAATCTCGGTTGATGTTGCTCTCCATCTCTCATTTCAGAATCAGAAATAGAGAGTAAAATGAGGACGGGTCGGATTTGAGGAATCGTAGTCGAAATTAAATTATAGAATCTTTGTAAATTAAAGACGTGAAATAATGAAAATATAAATAATCAATAAAATAAATTAATTAATTAAATATTATATACAAATTTTTCAAGTAGAAAAAACTGTATTAAAAAATAAATTAATATGTCACATAAATAAAAAATGATTATAAATTAAATAATAATTACATAGCTATACATATTTATAAAATAATTGGGATCCTTCAAGATTTAAATATAGGCACATGACTACTCCGCCTATAGGCGGACCCCTGAATAAAATAATACTTCTTATAAATTTCTATAAAATTATTTTATTTTCTGCACATGATTTTAAGATTTTTAACATATATTAAAAACTAATATATTGTGTATAAAAAAAATTAAATAACTTGCGCAGAGGAACTAAGGAAGGACACGGGGGAGTATCGTGCTTAGACTCTACCTGATTAAATCATACAAATAAAATCGCTTTCAAAAAAAAATCATACATATAAAATCTAAATTCATTGACTTTGTAAAATCGTCAGTTCTGTTTAAGTAAACATTTTACAAGCAGTCAAGCAGCACTGTGCCGCCCACACTAAAAGAAAAATATTGGTCAACTAAATAATATACTATCTAACTATAATATACTTTTCCTTGGTTTTGAATTAGAAAATATTACATAATCATGAGAAGTCTCCGAATCTACATTTGCAAAAAAAAAAATTGCCGCCTTTGAAGCAGCTGTCACAATCAACTAATGGACTCAATCTTAATTCAAATATTAGGGCTAAGCAAATCTTAGCTTTCCTTGTCTTAGGATCCAACTATTTACAAGTCAAGTCTTAATTAAATAATAAAATAAAAATAAATCATATTTTGTATGACAGTGCTCATGAGCAGCTGACAATAGGAAGCATTAGGGGAGAGCACGGTGCGGATCGGTGCGGTTTTAGGGTAAAACCGCAACCGGAACCGCAAGTGTTCGGTTTTTAAAATTGAAAACCGCAACCGCAATCGAACCGTCGGATCGGTTTCGGTTTCAAAAAATCTCGGTTCGGTTTCAAACGGTTCGGTTTCGGTTTTAGAACCGCAATAAATAAAAATAAGAAACATACTTTCAAATTAAATTAGTAGATAACTTATGTTGGTTCGATATATACTTCAAATTTAATAACGAACCACATTATTATATTATCGGATTTAAACAAGATCATATTACAAATGAAACTTATATATTATGTGGGGATCATGATGGAAGTAGATTAGCGACTCAATTGTAGTGATACTAAAAGAAAGTGCTCGGTGGAAGAACTAGTTCGGATAAAACAATTTTAACGAAACAACCTCAGCACATTTCAACCCCACTTCCTAGTAACCTCCCCCGTCTCATTTTACTTTGTTCATCACATTTATATGTTATATATAAATATTTATATAAATTATGTGTAATATACATATATATAAATATAAATAATATTTATTTTAATAATCGGTTCGGTTCGGGTTTTTGCGGTTCGGTTTTGGCCTAAAACCGGAACCGCAACCGTTATAATCGGTTCGGTTTTTAAATTTTCGGTTTCGGATCGGTTCGGTTTTAGGCGGTTCGGTTTTTATCGGTTTTCACCGGTTTCGGTTACGGTTTCGGTTTCAATTCGGTTTTTTGCTCACCCCTAGGAAGCATGCATAGTTGCATACTGCCTATGTGATTGAATATATCAGATAAAACCTGAAACTGAATTAAATAATCATTTATTTGTTTGTTTATTATTAAGCTGTTATGGTCAAGATTATTGTATAAAAATAAAAAAAATAACAATGCACTCTGAAAACCAAAATAATTTGCACTAATGTTTTAAACAAAGCTCGACATTTAAAAATTGCTACTTAATTTTCCAAAATCAGACGGGTTTCAACTATTTATTATCTGTGATCAATATGGAGGCAATTCTGTATAAAGCTTCATGTCATGTGCATAACTAGTTTTTGGAAGATTGCCTTAGATTATGGAGCCGTTTGAGCAAGCTTAAAATAAGTGACTTCTTTCTAAAACTAGAGAAGTGAAGCAGAAGTAAGAAGTAATAAGTTAATAAAGTATTTGAAAAAGAGGCAAAAGCGGTAAAAAAGAAGAAGTTAGCATTCTCAGCTTTTGAAAAGTGCTTCTATTCTTTACACAAACGAATCAAGAAAAACGGAAGCCAAAAGCAGAAGCCGCTTTTGGCAAACAAACAGACCCTATATTCGCACTTGTAGCTAAAGTAGAAATGTGAATTTTTTTATGAACGGCCGGATGATAGCGATGCATCAAAGTAAATTAGTTATTAAAAGTGAGAATTTAAGCCGAATTACCTGAAACTTATTCAGATGAACAAATAGAAAAGGACGCTTTGATGTCATTAGATTCGTGATTACATGGTTGTTATTTGTTAGATTTATGAATTAAGCACTAAACTTGCTTATCACCAAGCCACGGTAGCTCAACTGTCCAAATGGTAAAGATTTTCTGCGGAATATCGTAAAATATGGTATTTGTAAATGACATGTAGATACGGAGAGCCAGAGAGGCATGAGTAAAATCTTTTTGATCTTGATTTGTTGAATAACTATGGTCCTCCTCGAAAGTCAATTTCAATTTATACATATTTTTATGATTGTTTCAAGGACCCTCAGTCTGGTATTTTATAAATTCACACTTAAATTTTTGAATATTTTTTTTAAAAAATCACCGATTATCAATTATATTATGATTTAACTAAAAAAATTATGATTAACCCAAAAAATTGTGATAAAATTCTATAATTCTTGAGTTGGTGGGTCAACCCAGATGCTCTTGTCTATCAACAACTTTTTTAAATAAAATTTTTGTATTTAAACTTTTATCCATAAAGTTCGAAAATTTTACGGATTTACACCGTGGATAGACTTAAACATGTATGACCAAAATCCCCTGTGTTCCGTGATTTGGATGATCAGAGTATTTATCTTTCCGATCAAATTGCCTGACTTATTTGGTTTTCCTGGATCACAAACAGCAAAATCATGGTATTGTCACTTTCCGTAAATTAAATTTAGGAGCACGCATAAAAGTGAGGTCTAAATCAACTAACTGCCAACTAATGACAGCATTTATAGTGAAAAATTCGAACACCATAAGCCTAATGGTCCCGACTCCACCAAGTTCAGACTTTCAATAATTCCAAAAAGATTATGAATATTTCGCCTTCATTTTACACCTTTCTACTAAAATACCAAACTTTTGATTGGTTCCTTTGTTGTATGGTTTCAAGAGTATTCCAACCTCATAACAGGTTGTATATTTCACTCCTAAGTGATACGAGAGTGAACAACGGGGTCGTTTTCGATTAGTTTAAAAAAAGTGATTTCTTAACAAGTAGAGTAGAAATGAGAAATAAATAAGTTAATAAAGTGTTTGGAAAAGAGGTAAAACTCTGAGAGAAAAGTTAGCATTCTTAGTTTTTTAAAAGTGCTTTTACTTATTTACACAAATGGATCAAGAGAAGCAGAAGCCAGAAGCAGCTTCTGCTTCTACGAAATAAACAGCCCGAATATCTTCCCTTTCGAAGATGAATTTTACACAATTTAGAGATAAATTTTGCGCGTATTCTGTTGCTAGTTTTATGTTTTTCTTCTCCTTTTATATTTTCTGAACGGAAGTAGTGCAAAGACAAGCAGCAAATTGAACGAAAAACCAAATAATTGTTAAATTACAAGTTTACAAATCATCTATGACTCGACAGTAATATAATGTCATATATTTTCACGGTAAATCATAACTCATAGTTCAATATACTATCAATGTTAAACGCAAATTTATATTTAAAATATCTCAATTAATACAAATTTAATGATATGTCTTTAAAAGCTTAAAGTGTTAGATAAAGTCCTCAAATTCAACATCATGACTTAGGACAAATTTGAAATCTTCTTCGAATCACAATTTTGATGCCATGATGAGAACCGGTCAATCTAAAATTTTAAAATATTAAAAAAATAAAAAATAAATCTCATACAATATTTCATAAAAAAATTATTTTTAATTAGCCTTCAAGAATCATATAAATTTTAAACAATATCGAAAAGACTTTCAAGCCTTCAAAAATCATATAGAAAATGATTCACTTCTAATTACACGTGATATCTCCGATCTCCTCCTCTTCCCGTTTGATATCGATTGCAAAAGACATAAATTTGGTGGCATCTTGTGACAACTATTACTTAATGGACTCTACATGAGCGTAATCGTATCACGCCTCGGATTCTCGCGTTTACGACATGGAGATAGAATTCTAGCATCTGTGTTTGGCTAGGGAGTATGGAATGAAGTAAGCAAATATATTAAATTAATAGAAATAAAAAGAAAGTTTTGGGAAACATTTGAGTGAGTGCAAAATTGCTATAATGAGATTTGAAAAGAAATTGAAGATACGAGAGAATGAAGTATTCCATCTCAAATTGAAGGTGTGATATCTAGCACATGATGTCAGGAATGAAATGGAAGATGAAATTAAATTTCTTAACAATTGTCGATAATATAGTTCATTTTTTCATCTCATTCATTCGGGAATCATTCACCACAACCATAATATTGCGAACCTACACTGCTGTTGGTAAACGATAACAAGCTTTCTGTGCACAATAATTATAATTTGGAAAATGCCAAATTCAACCAGCATTAATAAAATTATTATAAGCAAAACAAAGACAAAGTAAAAACTATGCATGTCGCCCAAACAATTGTCTTATCAGTCGTGTCTCAAATGTATAATAATATAATATATATTTTCGGTAATTAAATAAATGTATCAAGTGGAATCGATACTCCAAAAGGCCAACAAGTTCGAGCAATCTTTCAATCGTGTCTCTGGCCTTTTTTCTCAATCACTTAATTCCAGCATGAATCAACTAGTTTGTAGCCCCGACAATCAGGAAAGGTAGGTCGTTGCTCACTAAGGACCGTTTGAGTGAGTTTAAAATAAGTACTTTTTATTTAAAATAAAAAAAATAGAGTAGAAGTTAGAAATAAGTTAAGAATTATAAATGATTAAAGTGTTTGAAAAATAAGCAGAAGACCTGAAACAAAAAGTAACAATCCTAGCTTTTTGTAAGTATTTCTTTGATTTTTTACACAAACGGTACAAATAAGTGTTTCCAACTTATAAATCAGAAGTCCGACTTTTAAGCCGGAAACAAACACCCCCTAAATAGATCAATCAAGTAATCCACTTTCGAGTAATTATTTTACATGGCCACCCATGTATAACTATAATAAAATGCAAAGACTCCTATATTAATCTGTTTTAAAATGATCTTTTAAATTTTTATGAAATCAAAATTCAAAAATGAAAATAAATCACTCAAAAATTTAAGATTCTGAACTTCTAAGATATCAACATATAAATTAGAAATAATTTATTGCTTTAAAGCCAAAAAAACCCATCTTATCCTTTGTCTTCTTTGTGTAACTTCTTGTTCTGAGAGCTACACCAGTATATCATATAAGTGGCTGCAAATATAGGAATATAGATATTTATTGATATTTATTTTGTGCATGTATATGTACAAACACTTATAAAATAGTATAAACTTTAGAAACTTGAGGTTCATAGTACACCTTATCCTCCGCAATAGAAATCTTTTATGAGAAAATTGACACTAATTAGATTACAAAAAACACAAACAAAATGAAATTATTTTCCTCAGCAGAGTAAATTTTTTTAACAGCGGTAAAAAAGTTTGAGAAATAACCTAAGAAACACAAACACACAAAGAAGATTAGAGACACCAAGTTGAAGTGGCAGACAGATGATATCAACAGAATCAGACACTCAACAGTATTTCGAGCAAAGCTTCTGCTTACATCACCCTCAAATCTTGTTTAAATTAATTAAATAATTTAAGTATCTAATCATGTTTGTTTAAATCCCCCTTAATCCAAACCAAACCAGCAGCTATTTAAACACAGGCCTCCTCTCGGCTCTTTCTTATACACTCCCGACTCCCGTTATGATATCAAATTAATTATTAATAAGAGTATTGACGGAAAGAAAGTTACTTGAATTTATTAGTTACAACATGATAGCTTACTTAGAGCATTTCGTTCAGGAGAACGAGCCGGAAACCATGGCGGACACCGACGAAGCTCGTCTCGTATCCGCCATGGACCTCCACGGCACAATCACCTGCCACTCCACCTCCGCCGCTTCCTCCGATTTCGGCGGCTTGCATCACACGAAGCCTCTCGCCGTCATCCGCCCCTCCGGCGCCGACGACATCTCGAAAGCCGTGAAATTCGCCGGAAATTCCGCGAACCTCACCGTCGCCGCCAGAGGCAACGGCCACTCCATCAACGGCCAGGCCATGTCCGACGGCGGCTTCGTCGTCGACATGCGATCGACGGAGAATTGCGTGTTCTCCGTCATGCGCCGCCACCGCGGCGCCGCCGATTACGTCGCTGACGTCAGCGGGGGTGCGCTGTGGGAGGACGTGCTGAAACGGTGCGTTTCGGAGTTCGGATTGGCGCCGAGGTCGTGGACGGATTATTTAGGGCTGAGCGTTGGCGGAACGTTATCGAACGCGGGCATCAGTGGCCAGGCGTTTCGATACGGTCCGCAAACATCGAACGTTTTGGAATTAGAGGTGGTTGATGGCAACGGAGATATCGTAATTTGTTCAAAAAACCAAAGCTCCGAACTTTTTTATTCAGTTCTAGGCGGTCTCGGACAATTCGGTATCATCACCCGAGCTCGAGTTTTGCTGCAACAAGCTCCCGAAATGGTATGTTTCGTATCGTGCATTTTCGTGTTTCGTTTATTACGATGTTACCTTAGATACGTGATGCGCGGTATATTTTATATGAAGGAATTTTTGGTTAAATTTAAATTTGTTACTCTATTATCTAGGATAAGCATGATTGATTGTAATATTATTATTGCATGAATGACACGTTAACAAAGTGAAATTATTTGTGTGATTAGGTGAAATGGATAAGGTTAGTTTACTCCGAGTTCAGCGAGTTCACACAAGACGCCGAGTTTCTGGTGAGTTTGCCAGATGGTGGTGACTCGTTTGATTACGTCGAGGGATTTGCATTTTGCAACACTGATGACCCGGTCAATGGATATCAATCAGTGCTACTCGATTCCAGCCAGAGATTCGACCCGACCCGGATTCCCTGCTCCGCCGGACCGGTTCTTTACTGCCTTGAAGTTGCATTGCATTACAGTAAATCCCATGATTCCTCTTCAGTAAATGCAGTAAGTTTTTTTACATCGGTAAAATTTTTCATTTTTCCCCATTTTATTATAATTCATATATAAATCAAATTAGTTATCTGTTTTTTTCTTTAGGCATGTGTTGCTGCATAGGATGGTTCATGGTAGCTACTTTTGTGATTGCGTATTTGTGTGATTTATTATCGTTTACTTAAAACTAATATGTAAGTTGCGTTGGAACTTAAAATTAGCTTCTTTGAAAATGACATTATAAGTGAAAATATTATTTGGACTTAAGTTTACTTTTAATTTGTAAAGTAGCTTTAAGTTTGTAGGTTCTCAGTTTTTTCACTAGTGCTTTATTAAACAAGTGAATTTGTTGAGGTTGAGGACCCGAATTACTGTTTAATTATAGACAAAAGGTCTTAGATAAGAGTAATGGTATTAAGGTTATGATATTAAGATTGGGATTAAGATTAAGACTAAGAAGTGACTGCAGTGTTTAGTGAGCTGGAGCAGAGGGTGTGGGACCCTGGTGTAGCTGTTTGAGCAACAAAGACTGGGTTTTGACATAGGTAGACTGATATTGACTAAAAGCAATTAGGTTTCTCCAGCAAGGACAGTTAAAAGTCAAAAAATGAGTCATTTATTTACACGTGGAAGTGATGCATTCTTGAGAGTTATGGTTAAAATTAGTTTTCGGAGAACTGATCATTTGACATGATATTATAACATAATATCAGAGCTTATGCTTGCGAGATCCTATTAAACTCTCACTACATCTCGAGATTTTAGGAGATCGGTCACTTGACGATCACTTTACATGCAGCATGTATGGGTTCATGGGTCACTAAAATTACAATACCAAAAGTTAACATGTTTGATGGAGTTTTCAAGTGGCAGCTAATATGAAACTGACCATACGTTATGTAATGTATCTTCCATTGGATCTTCTGACACCAACAAACGTGTAACAATAACACCCACTGGGTCGGGTCTTTATTACCCAGATTGAGCTCCCATACTTTTAAGTTTTACCCCTCACTGCTCTTGCCCCATGTCCTTTTCTTTCTCTAATACGACAAAGGCAAAAGTGGGCCACAGCTTAGGCCCAAAACAGTAAATTCCTTTATGATATGGAGATTTTGTTGGGCCCTATCAATCAGTTTGCTGCTGGCCGAAACAGCCCATCATTTTTATTCCTGTTCTTGTTGCTAGTAGAAGACATAATAATTATGCATTTGATTTCTAGGGAAATGTTATATCCAGAGCAGTTTTTTAATTTCCAGAGCAATTTCCAAAATTTGCACTAAAGTTGGATGATTTATGTGGATACAAGGGGGAGAGATAATTAAATTTGCTCCGGAAACAAAAACGTTACTCTGGATATAACATTTTCCAATTTCTATTCTAAGTTTTTATCGTTTTGGTAATTATGGTTGTTGCAGGTGGTGAATAGATTAATTGGACGACTGAGATTTGTGGAGGGCTTGAGGTTTGAGATGGAGCTTAGTTACATGGAGTTTCTGTTGAGAGTGAAACGTGTCGAACAAGAAGCTAGATGTAATGGTATATGGGATTCCCCACACCCCTGGCTCAACTTGTTTGTGTCGAAAATGCACATTGCAGATTTTGATCGTCTCGTCTTTAAACAAATCTTGAATCATGGGGTCGGTGGACCAATGCTGGTCTATCCTCTTCTTCGATCTAAGTAAGCTTCCTACCCTTTCAATCCAATTTTAATTTGAACATAATCTAGAGGTGTTCCTGAAGTTCACGAGATACTAGTCAAAATCAGTTTATAGGACCCTAGTTCGCGTAATCTTAGCATGTCTTACGAATTAATATATATACTATAATAAAATTTTGTAGCATGGGAGTGGAAGAGTGGTAATGCAAGTAGAGTTGATGTAGTCAGCAGATATGCTGACTATGTAGTGAACCTTCAAAAATCAGGTGGTTAAGATTTTGAAGTTGAATTCGTTTAGCATTTTTGCAGTTACAATACAAGGTCAGCCTAGTATGACCCATATACCCCTCCAACTTTACAATTTTGGGACCCATAATTTGCCAATCCAGAACAGTACCTTGATTTATGAAATCTTTATTTACTTTGATGATTATGTAATGTACCACAGTACACTGATATTTTACCTTTCCTGTCATGACTGATAAATGGCAAAAAATATGTAGTATCTTAAAAAGCCTCATGGTAATTTGTTTTTCTTGGGAATTTGTAGAAATTGCAGGTCTTTAAAACACTTTAGGACAAAGATACCCCCTTGGACCACTTATGATATGCAATATTCTCATTGTTTTGTTAGGTGAAATCTTTTTACTCCCCTAGAAAGCTTCGTAGTTTTCAGATTGGAATTCAAATATATAGGTTTTGGGTTGCTAATTTCATGTATGTTCTAACATTTATAAGGAGAAGTTCTATGAAAAACGCATTTGAGCATTGTGACGGTAGGATGAATTGTTCTTGTTTTCATTAGAACCGTTGCCTCTATACATCGTAATGGAGGGAGAGATGTGTCATTGTGGATATATCTTCTCATGGAAAATGAGATGCAAAGTGAAGTAGCTTTCAGGGACAGTCGTGTTATACATAAGTGAGGACAAACATATTTATTGGCCATCTCAGTACAATGACACCATTCTTTGTCTTTCCGCACACCAATTATTATTTTCCTGGACCAAATTATCCACCAATATTCGTAGTTCATTCCCTTTTTACTCATTTTTTTCCTGTCACGATTTTGTAACCAGGTCCCCTCAGGCCCTCCCCACAGTTGTCGCAGCCATTTATTTATGCTTATGCAATAATGCCTCTGGTAGAATAATATTCTAACTAAATTACATTACTTTTGTTAATTAATTAGGTGGGACAGTCGAACATCAGTGGTGCTACCAGAAGGCGAAATCTTCTACCTAGTAGCATTACTGAGATCTGCTCTGCCGTACCCCAAGGGACCTTCAGTGGACGAACAAGTGTCTCAGAATCGCGAAATTATGAACTGTTGTGTGCGAAATGGCATTGATTTTAAGCTATACTTCCCTCACTACAATACTGAAGAAGGATGGAAGCAGCATTTCGGTGATCAATGGCCGCGATTTGTAGAGAGGAAGGCTAGATTTGATCCCATGGCTATTCTTGCACCTGGACAAAAGATTTTCAGAAGGAACCATCACCAATCTTAGCTAGCTAGCTACTTCATTTGTATTAGTCTTAAGTGCTGGAGCTCCATTGCTCTTATTTTTGTTGTTTTTCCAGTTTAAAGGTCCAATGCAATTGATTATGGAAACATTTGTAATCAGTGTATATGAATTATCATCAAAAGTTTTGATTTTTCTTTTTACCTTCGTTACTCCCCAAATACGTTATTCTTGAATTTTACTAATTAAATTGATCTAATTTTGAATGAAATTTAATAAAAAAAATTATAAAATTTTAAAACGGTGAAGACTAGTTCTTATTAAATTTTAAAATCTTGAAAATTATGTTTTAAAATAGATTATATATACTTATAATTTTTTTTAAATTAAGTCAATTTGACCGGTCACTAAAAAAAGGTACTTTCTCTGTCCAAAATAAGTTGTCGTTTTGACTTTTTCTCATAATTTGAGGTGCAAAAAACATATTTTTACACATTATTTTCAAAAAAAAATTCAAAACACAAATAAAAGTGTTAAATTTTTATCAAGCTAAAATTATGTGAAAAAAGTCAAAATCATAATTATTTTTGAAAATAACTTATGAAATCAAGGGGCATGTTCTTCATGAAAATACATCAAAATTAAGAGTTATAGCCGTATAGATAAAATCAAGGGGCAACCCGCAAGGGAAAACCGAATGAGCTTGAAGTTTAAGAAGACATGCAAAATCAAGATTCTCTTACGTGCAAAAAAGACCTAAACTACAAAAAGCAAGCTTCGATCTTGTCTAAAGGATTAGGTTCTTTTCCTAACCATGTTTGTTTTGTTCCACCGATAAATCAAATCTACTTGGTTTCCACATTCCTTGAAGCTACTTCCCTCCTTTTCCTTTACACTGCTTTATTACCTTTTTCTTTTTACCAGCTCTCATAAAAAGTAGATAAAAGTCGAAACATAGGTCAGTAGTATTTCAAACATAGTTTGGATATCGATTCTGTCCTAAAGGGGTTTTGAAATAATAACATGATCATATAGATTTCTTGTAATATGAACCAACCAACCCAATCAGCTTTCTGCAAAGAATCTATATTTATTACTGTACTGGTATATATTGATTTGGTTCGTTTTGATGAACCGCATCATTTCAAAGTTCGGGATAAAATCTTTATAACGAAATTCCCAACAAATATTTCAAAGTTTGGAGATTGGAGTAAATTTTATACTGTTTTTTTTTTTTGGAGAATATGAGTTCAAAGTGGATGGAAAAAATCAAAGTGAGCACATTCCTGATTTCACTTTTGGTAGGGTTTAGGATGGTAATTTGGGGTTAAGGATTTGTATTTTTCGATCATTAAGTTTAAATTGAAATATATATACTAATAATATTTAAATTTAAAGGGAATGAATTTTAATATCAAGTCATTTCCTATTTTTGAATTATTTTCAGATTTTATAATCTCATTAAATCAAATTCATATCTTATATAATATATAATTATATTAATATAATATCCCTTTTCTCATGAAAGACTCATTCTGTTTTAAAACATAGGTAATTTGTATCGTTAGTAGTTCAATATTCGTTATCTTTTTTAGCACAAATTTCTAAACTTTTGACTGTATTATTAAAATCACTAAATTTATAATTTTTTTCTTATATATATTTTTCTCCAGATTTTTCTAAAAATAATCATTTTAAATATTCAATAAAACGATTTTAAAAGATCTGTCCAAAATATATATTTCAAAATATAAATAGTATAAGGGGTCGTTTGTTTCAATTGAGGGAAACGAAATCGGACTTAGAAAAGTAAACAGAAATAATGAAAGAAAATAATCCTGAATTAGATTACCCATTTGCTTCTGACCAGGAAACGGAATGAAAAATTATATGATTGTATCCATATTTAATTTTTTAATATATTAAATGATATAAGTCAAATATATTCATGTATAATAATATAGTTTGTTTGTAATTTCATAATTTAATTGGACTATGGAGGAACGTCCGATCATCTTCGGTGCACTAAAGATTAAAGGTTACATTCGACACTCATGTACATACGATTGACGATCCGACCGGTGTCATATGTGTGCGAGAGAGTAGGTGCGTATCCATGCATAAAGTATCTGTCTATCTGATGCTTCTCTGCTTACTGTCTCCTCTTCATGCATGGACGTGTATGTATAGTCTGTAACGTGTTTGTGTTGCCCAGATTTTGAAGTTTTCTCATTAAAGTTGTTCCTATAAAGATTGTGCTTTGCCCATTGGATTACCCCTTGAGCTTTGGTCAATTTATTCTCCGGATAAGTTAACAACTTAAAAGTAGAAGATATAGCACAAAGTAAAGTTGGATAAATGACAAATTAGTTCTACCTTAAAGATTGTATTCCTCTCGAACATGTACAAGGTAGAACAGTCCAAAATATATAACTTTAAACTTTTATATATACCAAAAAAAAGTATATATTTCCATTCAATTTTATTTTAGTAAGCAAAAACACTTAAAAAAAAAAAAGAGATTAACGATATTAAAATTTCTTATTATGCACGAAAATGTGACTCTTATTGCAGTAATTTGTCAATAACCTACGAAATAGGGACAATGATTGCATTATAATTCGTCTAGATTGTCTGACTAAAAAAATTGAAACATTTTGTACTAAGTTTTGAGTGCCTAAGAATTAGTTGAGAACTTTACAGTTGTAGGCATGAACGATTCGTATTGTCAAATGAGCCTTTTCATTTTATTGGAGATGGAGCATTAGTTAGCTGGATGCAGATAGTATAATAACAATGGTCCCGAATGGAAACAGTGGGCTTTACATCTGTTTACAGAGATTAGTTCATTACACCCTTTCAAATCTTTTACATTTCACTTCATCTTCTTAAAAGAAGATACTATGTTGACAGGGTCGTTGGATCTTGGCTTTGTTTTCTTGAAGGTGGGTTACAATCTTTTAGCTCAGAGTACATGTTTCATTTCCTCACCAAAAGGAAATTTGCATGTGCGATTTTTTTCGATAATTAGTGATATTCAAATTGCGATTTTCATCGGTCATGAATTATTTATTTCTTTGAAAGTATTTTTGCAGAAATAAGTAATTATTTACTTAAGATAATTTAATTACTTGTTTCTTAAAAATAAAATATATGAACCGGGCTTTTAATCCTTTTTTGAAACATTTAATCTTGTTGTGAGAATAGTGAGATAGAGTTCTTTACTATTAGACAACTTTTAAAATCAGATTTACGATGAAGTACAACACAACTTTAGACGAATTACAACACAATTTCAAGTGATATTTTCGGATTGTCATATAAAAGAATTTTATCCTATTTTAACTTAATACTGTAATTCTCAGATAAAGCCAAATTAAAATATGAAAATAGCACCATCTCACAAATGAGTATCTGGATCCAACCCAAAAACTGGGACGACAGAGAGCATAAGCTACTACCCACTGAGTTATCGGACTGTTATACTCGTGCGTAAACCATATATGCATAATGTCAGATCTTAAATGGAAAGGGCCGACTTTTAAGAGCGGGTCCTCATCCTTTGGGTAAAGAGATAAGAGCCCAATAGCTATCGGCGTTCTGGACGGGCTCTCTCTGTACATTCCCGAGCCTGGCCCATAGGTCATAGGATTACTTACACGTATAGAGAGCTACTCCCCCCTGGGTTTCATTTTTTTCCGGAATTTGATTTTGCGCACACAGTTTTAGATGTTTTAACCGTATAGCAGAACTAGTTATTTATTATTAATTTATTTTGTGAATTATAATTATTATAATAATGTATTTTTATTCAGAAAAAAAATGATCTTTTTTTACTAAATAATTAAAATATTTGAAGATATATGACAAGAATTAAAGTGTCAAATAATTAAAAACAGAAAGAATATAATATAAAATGTTAGTATGTGAAAACTAAGACAAATACCAAAAATTTAGTCTGAAGACTCAATAAGGTTCGAATCTCATGAAAAAATATATGCATCCCAGTTATTGGCTGGTATATATGATTTTCAAAATCTCTTGTAGCAATGATCCTCTTATAAAATTCTCACAAAAATTACGTTAGACGTTTTTATACCCGGGGGGTGCTGACAGACCTGCTCCGATCACACTCGACATGAACAAATAAATAATCGTAAACGTCTTCTAAATACTTAATTCTAAAAACTATAATATGTATGTGTAAAAAAAATATCTAAATAATTCCTTATTTCCATAAATTAATTTCACACAAACACGTCCTTGTATCACAAACCATAAATTCCGTGTTCTCACTGATAAGGCCTGCAAATTTGATTGCAGTTGCATAAATATTAGGAAATGAAATAGAGCTATATGGTACAACAGAGATCGTTCTAAGCTAGGTTTCCTTGATTCTTGACAAGCAGTTTCCTCAAGTTTTGATATGGCGAGTCCTGTAGTAAAGGGCGGATGGAAATCTAAATGAGCTTTTATTTCTTAAAGGAATGCTCGAGGGGAAAATCTAAATGAGCTTTTATTTCTCAAAGTAAGAGCAAGTCCAACACTATGCTAAGAGGTTCCCTAAAAATATTATAAAATAATATGTCTTAGTGATTTAGCACATGAGCTCCAATACTACTCCCTATATCCATTCCCTATTATTATAATAATATTAAATAGTGGAGGAGAGAGGGAAAAAAGAGAGAGGGAAATGATGTGGAAGAGAGAGGGAAATGAATATTTTAATGATAAAAATAGTTTAGAAGTGGCTAGCATATTCTAAAAATAGGGAAGGGGAGGCTTGTGCTAGTGATTTAGCACATCACTAGCATAGTGTTGGAGTGCAATTTTATCCCATATTCCCTATTTTTGGATTTAAGACTTGATTTAGCACACCTATTGGACTTGCTCTAATGCTTCAACTGCAGTAAAAATATTTCATAGCTTGTGTGACTTGTACATGCATTGTTTTAAAATTAATTATGGAATGTTATAATCTTATGAAAACAAAACACATCATTAACTTACCAGCACCAATGATAGCTGCAGCATTTGCAGCTAGCAAGAAGAGGCATCACTGATGGTAGAACATGAGCAGAAAAATATTACTCGTACAACTTAAACTTTAACCTTCCCCGCAAATTTGATAATTGCCTATCAAATTTCCCAGATAATGTTGGAAAAGAATTGTACCTTTTATCTGTTAGAGTCTTGCCCGTGGAGTTTTATTACCACTTGCAGCTGCAACATTTGACGCAGAACCTTCTGGTATCGGCTGGGAATAGCAGTAGAAAGTGGAAAATGTCTGCAGAGAACTCTTTTCTTCCCCTCCAAGTGGACTTCTATAGGAGAAGGTGGCATGCCGATGGAAATAGTTTGCGTTCTCAATTGTAATAAACTACTTGGGAGTTGCCCTAGTTATTTTCTTGCAAAATGCAGGAGACTTCCCTCAAGGAAAATGAAGCCACCGTGTCCTCATCTCTACATTCTGCAATATTGCTAACCATTATGATAAAGAGATTAGAAAGACAAAATTTAAAGATTTCAAAAACAGCAAATCAACAATTGAGTACATACTGCAAATATGCATGTTGTACATAACAAAAAGTTCGTTCCACAATCCTTTCACACTTAATTTTCTTTGAGCATTCACAATCCATCCTGGGATTCTTACAGATCCTAAAGCTAAATTTTAATTAGAGCATAAACTGTAACATGTTTCTCTGAGTATATATGAAAACCAAAAACAACAATATGGATTAGAATCCTCCAAAATTCTGGAATCACCATCGTGATCTTGTGGTGACTGTCCTCCAGAAACAGAACCCACAAAACTCGTAATGGGGCTATCTTTGCTTATACTGTGGCTGAGTGTAGCTCTGTATATTAGTTTGAACACAGGATGAACTAAATCAAAACACATACTACCAAATGGTACACATGCATACTATACATAAATGTTTATGGATTTGAAAAGAGATACAAATTATAACCGATCCAATGAACACGGTGTTACTGCTCATTTCTCCAATCTTCATCATCGATCTGCTCCTTCTCCCTACAATTTCAGAACAGGGCACAAAATATACAGTTGTGCACATATTAGCATCATCAACTGAGTCAAATGCTTTCAGTTTCAGTGTATAGACTCTTACAGATCCCCAACCGAAGTGGAATAATCAAAAAGTTTAACCTTTCAATTTCTGCTTAGTGAAATTATATTTTCCAAATCCAAGGCACAGTGAAATCCAAAGAACCTGGAGAAAATAAAGCAGGAGACTTTGCTGCCGCCATGTCAGCACTCCAGGATCTTCCTTTATATATTTAGTTTTATAATTCTATACACATATAGATACAGATAGTATTTATTCTTCTTACTGCTGCTAAAATTCCCAACATCTAGGCCACAATTCCAGAAAAACAGATTGATGGTGGTGGTGGTCATCTTGTTGCATCAATCTAGTACTTTTGACAATGTATTGCTTTCAAATATTCAGAATTATTTCATCGTTCAAGGACCCGAAACCAGAAATTAGTTGTTAACAGTCCCCAATTCCAACCTCTCTGGTCCATATTATTTTACACTAAACCAGAACATAACCAACCACAACGCAGGCTTGTTAAATAACCAACTCTATAATTTGGAAACTTGAAGGGATCTACTGGATAGGTGAGCTTTGATGTTTACATCTGAAGCTTGGATGCCTTGGGCAAAAAGACCCTATAAAGTGGCATCCAGTTGTAAAAATATGGAGCTCATTTTTGCTCCTTAAGTTAGCTAGAGGAAGAATTCGGCCCTCACGTTTTCAGCATACAAAAACCTTTTGCAACCAAAAAATATGAAAGACTTGATCAATTCATACTATATGTAATTTCAAATTTGAGAAAGTCGGACATTCAGCCCCTCTAGAGTACATACAGCAACAACATATAGATATTCCAAATGGCATCAAATTCATGAATTCAGATTCTGCAATGATCTAAAATGCACACAAACTTGATATTAAAAACCAACCACTGGCATTTTCAAAGTTTTATTCAGGATAACACCATAACCATATGGTGATTCCTCTATCATGATAGTAACACGTTGACTAAGCTTTAAACTTCTACTTCAAATGTTCTGCATCAACTGATTACAAGAAGAAACATTACAAACATAATGAAACACGTTTAAACGGCTGTCTCATAGTTCCTTCAAAGTATCAGCATCAATACCTCAATAACACCAAGCTCCGTCTCTACCTACCATGGCTCCAGATCCCTGAAACTACAAGATTCTAATGGTGGTGAGGTAAAAGAACAGTGTTGGCGAAGGATGATGTTCCATTATTAGAAGCGCCCTTTATATTAAGGATCGATGTCACCAAATTGTATATCTGAATATTCTCAAAAGAAGGGATCTTCACTCCCTTGGGAAACCTAGGACCATGGCCAATAAATATAGTCCTCATAGAGAAAAATGCATTATCATAACCATGTGCTCCTCCACATTCTTTATCTTCTGATTTCGTCAGCTCCACTTTATATCCTTCATCAACTAAGCCAATAATGGGAGTGATCCGATCACTCTCCCAGTAATGCAGCCGACTAGGCAAATCCTCCTTAAGATATACCTTCAAATACTCCCCATTACCCACTTTCCCCGACTTCAACCCCTCATTTATCTTCGCCACAATATCAGCAGGGAACACATTCCCCTGTGGGCGAATCGCGAGCAATGGACTAGTATACTGTATCCAGTCCTCCGGAATATCAATCCACGGAGCCAACTCATCCAAAAAAATCAACTTCTGATCACAAGTCCCCACCATTCCATGATCACCAACCATTATAATCGTCACATCCTCGAAAACCCCTCGTTCCTCCAACCCGCTAATCAATCTCCCAATCAGCCTATCAATATTCCCCACCGCCTCACTAATCAAAGGATCATCCGGCCCCACCTGATGCCCCTGATGATCAGGGTCCTCAAAATACAATGTCATAAACACCGGAACCTCCTCTTTAGGCAAATCAAAGTAACTCAAAATCGTATCAACACGCTCATCAAACGCCACAGATTCATTATACGGAGCACAAAAACCCGAAGGGCAAGTCCAAGAGCCCTTATGCACCTCAGAGCCAGGCCAAAAATAAGTAGCCGCCTTAAGCCCCTGATTCACCACAGTCTCCCACAATGGCTCACCCAGCCACCACTTCGGCTCATGACTCGACATCGAAAACACATCCCCATCATCCGGATCAACAAAATAATTGTTCACAATGCCATGATACGCCGGATACAACCCAGTCACAATCGAGTAATGATTAGGAAATGTTAAAGTCGGGTAGACCGGAATTAAACCCGGTTCAGCCTCAGTCCCATTGGCGATCAAGCGCTTGATGTTCGGAGTTGGGGTTTTGTGTTGGTACCCAAATCGAAACCCATCTGAAGAGATCAAGATAACAACTGGGTGTGCGAGTTTCGTGCCTGATTGAGTCTCCTGCAGCTTGGATTGGTGGGTGGGAGAGTGTGGAGTTGAGCTGGGAGAGAGAGAGATGAAGAGGGCGGAGAGAGTGAGGAGAGAGAGAGAGATGGCTGCTGCTGTTGCTATGTGTTTTGAGATGGGCTTTGGGGGATTGTGTTGAGTGGGGAGGAGAGGGGGGTGGGTTAAAGAGATTGAGTCTGAAATCATGGTGAAGAAGTGTGGATTGAGAGAACAAGTGTTGTGTTCATGTGAGGTGAGATGGGAAGAAGATGTTTAGCTGAATAGCTGGAGTCTGGACTGGTAGATGAGATACAATCATATAAGGGTTGGTGCAAATTCAAAAATCATGTGCAAGTTAGAATAAATTCCAATAGTTGACTTAATGTTGACTTAGTTGATATAAATAATATTTTTTGTTACTTTAAATATTATCTATAGGAAACAATGTATTATTTATTTTATCAGTGTGTAAAAAGATTTTAAATTTAAAAAAAAATTACCCCAAATTTATTATATTTTTTGCCTAAAAAAATTCTAAAGCAAGTGATAATATGATTTGTTTAAAATATGAACACATTTGGAAGAATGTTTGGTCAGAAACAGACCATGCCTCAAATCGGTTCAGTTCTAATTGTTAAAAGTGAATCTTGCAGTAATACACTCTATTAAAATCTCGTTTGAGCAACGTTCATGGTCATTATGAAAACATCATCAATGAATAAGAAACATGTAATAATATTTATATAAGAAAATCTGATTTTCATATCAATAAAAACTTATTAAAATGCAAAATGTTGCTATTTGATACATAAAGATACTATATTATTGAAAAAATCAACTGGAATCTGGAATCGCTAATCTAATAACAATATTTGAAATATTTGCATCTCTCAAAATAAATTTTCATTAGACTTCATTCATCATCAGACGAGGCAACAATATTTTCATTAGTGGAGATGTTAGCATCCGAATTTTGTTTTCTTTTTCCCTCCTATTCAAATGCAAAGAAATGAATAATTAATTATTTAAAATTAAAAAAATAAAATTACGCACACTATCTATCCCTGTCTTCATCTTTATATTTCACCCTATCATAAAAACTCATATTAATATAACAACGAAATTAAATAGTATAGTCACCTTGTCAGATAATCTTTTTCTCCGCCAATAAACATATTGGCATATTGACTCAAATCTCCCGTCATAAAAGGTTTCAGCATGACGAACAGAGCTCCTTTTTCAAGTGCATTAGTGAAAATTTCTACTCTGTCATCAAATGTTATCACTGCTTGTAAAACACAAGCATTTTTTTTTAGTGGATATAACATGAATGTAACTTTATACATAAACAGATACAAAATTAAGTCAATCGTGCCAAAAAAAATACAGTTACAAGTTCGAATAAAGCCTTAGTAAAATTTAAAATAACAATCACAAAATATCAAAAGAATAACAAAATAGTATTGTTAGAATATATAAGATCCTGAAAAGGGCCATTCTCTAACACCTTGAGGTTTTAGAGTAGCTGGTTCCTTGACATGGTATCAGAGCTCAGGCTGGCAGAGGACTGGGTTCGATCCCTGCCACCCCCAATATTCTCACAATTTATAGTGGTACGAATGGAAATTAATGCTCCAAAGATGAGCGTCCGTGATCCACTCTTCGACCCATAAAGGTTCCTTGACAAGTATATTATCTATATCAATGTCTACATGCCTAATAAGTATAAAACACGATCTTCGACCCATAAAGGTTCCTTGACAAGTATATTATCTATATCAATGTCTACATGCCTAATAAGTATAAAACACGATCTTCGACCCATAAAGGTTCCTTGACAAGTATATTATCTATATCAATGTCTACATGCCTAATAAGTATAAAACACATCATATTATATAATCAAGGTTCGTGCAGTATTCTTTTCGACAGATACTTAATGTATCTGGCTCTTATAATATGTAATGTATAACACAAACTTACAAATCACGGGTAACTTGAATTTCTGATAAACATGTTGCATTAGACGAATACCATCCATGCCTTGCAAGCATACCTCAGCTAGAACCATATCAAAATACTAGCTTCTCAACATTCCTAAAGCCTCTTGCGCATCTTTTGCACCCATCGCTGTAATCAAATCCTCAAATATGTACACTAATTTATGAATAACTATTTCATTACATCGTTCATATTTAGAATGATTTTCAACTAAAAGAACGTCAGTACACATTCGAATGCTGAATATCGAAAATTTTGTTCAAAATTATATAAATTGATGATTAACAAAATAATACCATCGTATTTGCATATCTTAAGCATGTCGCGTATTTGTGTTCGACATGTCTTATTGCTGTACACCACCAAAAATCTGAACATTTCTTTCTTATCTTCAAACATAGAATGATGCCTAGCAACTCCAACACACCTAATTAATAACAATGCATGATATCTACGGATATAAATTCCACTACGAATAACAAATAACAGTGTATTGAAAAATAATCTCATAAATGGTTGGCCCATGCCTCCGCAGTTATCAGCTTCCGCGTCTCCACTTCCATCGTCAATTCAGAACCAATTCATTGATTTGAGCCAACGTTTGATTTGTAGCGACGAGATCGAGTTGACATACTCACAAATTTATTAATTACGTTTATAAGAAATCTGATTTGATATATATCGTTTTAATACATAGATGAATGATATTGTTGAGTACTTTAGAGATCAATTGTTTGGTTTTGCCTCACTGCTAATGGCTAGATCCAATCTCATGGATGTCTATGTGTGTTTTCGTATATCACTGAAATCAATCTACAAATCAATTATTTCAAGATTAAAGCAAAATATAACTGTAGTTGTCGAAATTGCAAACCGTATTTTTTGAAAGGAAAATTTATTAAATAGTAATTTTGAAAATAAATTTCAAAATGATTTTTAAAAACACTTTTAAGAAAGTTTTTTTTTGTTTTTTTGTTTTGTTTTTTTTTGATTTTAAAGTAGTGTTTTGATCAATTTCCCAAAAGAAAGGGCACACCTGAAGGAAATAAAACCTGGTCTAACGTTTTTTCTTCTACTCGGTATAAAACATAAACACACACAGAAACACACTTACAGTTGCGCACATATTTATCTTCATCACCGCCGATCTTTATAGCAGAGTTGATGACCAACATTTAAAGATCCGATCAGATCCACCCATGTAATTCTCTCTCACTCTCTCTGTAGAATTCTCTCTCTATATGTGAAGTCCTTTTTTTGTTTCTTGCTGTGTAATTGCTATTTTTTTTTTCATTTTTGATGAGTTTATGCTCACTTACGGGCTTAAATGTTGATAAAGATTTAATATTTATGTTCTTTTATGATTTATATGAACTGCCCTTTTTTTGTCGTAGCTGAATTGTTGAATTCAATTTGTCATTTCTAGGGTTTATGTGTTTTTGTAATTCGGTGAAATTAGGGTTGAAATGTATGAAATTTTGACTAAAGGTGTCACCTTTTAGGTACCTGCTGTTAATTCGTTTTGATTTTTGAGGATTTTTCGAGAAGTTAGATAAGATAGTTTTCGATTTTGGGGGAAAATGGAGAATAATTCTGGGGGCATGGGAACTGGAGAGGAAGATAAGAATGTTGAGGAATTGGAGTTTGAAAAGTTAGCGGAATGTTTAGCAGCTGGAAGCGGGAGTATGGATGAAATTCTTGATGGGGTTAATTTGAAGAGTTTTCATAACATGGATGGGTCATCGAGCAGTGTGCCGAGTGTAATGGGAGTTGATTTGAGTTCGGCTCTCAGAGGTGAGCCTTCTTCATCGGCGGTTGCATCAGAAAGGGAGAATCTAGATCATGATACTCACAATAAGAGGCCTAAGGTTCACTCATTTTCACTGTGAGTTTCTCTTTCTTCTAAATGCATTTTGTAATTGTATTTATTTAATTATTTGAAATTGAATTCTTGCAATGAAGCTTTTGATTTAGTGGTTTTATGTTTACTGTACTTGTTGATGACAATGAATATATAAAAGGAACATTCTTGACTAAAAAATTTAGTCATTTTTAAACAAAGTAGAAAGTAAGGTTTCTAGTAATATATAGGAATTGGTTGATATCTTGAAGAAGGAACATCTTTGTATGAATAGCATAGGGAATCATCAATTATCTTATAGCTAGGAATTAGAAAAGTACTTGCATAGACTTTTTCCCTTTAACTAAAGTCGCTTGCAATTTGAGCAAATTTTAGATAATCAGTGCCTATTTAGTATTCTTCCATTTAGATTTGTAGTTGGACGTGGCTTCCTAGATTAGTGACTGTCTGTTCCATATCTGAGTCTGGGAGCATCTTACATTGTTGCATAGCTGTTAGAAGTTAACACCTCCTAGAAGAATAAATGATGTAAACCGCCGACGAGAATATAGTGGAATTTATATGGTCTCATGTATAGCAATGTACTACTGTATCATGCCATGTTATGTAAATTTTGGAAATTAAGAAATACGGAGATAGTAACCTATAAATTACAGTTTTTTTAATGATTATTCGGTCTCCTTTCTCTTGCAAAGTAATAACAGTTAATTTTCTTTGTTACCTTTAGTCGCCTACTTTGCTAAAGATGACATAGCTATATTTTACATTACAGCTTCTGGGATTATGGGTGCAAGGATTAGCTTAGCAGATCTCTCATTAGCGGAGACGTGTGCATATGTATTTAAATTCCTTTAATTGACCTTTACCAAATCTCTCATTAGTGGAGACACTAGACATCTGTGTATAAGTATATAAATATCCTTAGTTGATCTTTACCAAAAAAGTACTATAATTTTCTAGAGAAGACACTAGACATCTGTTACATATGCGTGTGTGTGTGTGTTATTTGGATTTTAAGTTTTAAATTAATTTCATTAGTTCTTTACTTTAAAGTTTAACATAGTAAAGTTCTAAACTTATAATATTAAGAATAATCAAATTATATTGAAATATTTTGCAAATGATTATACATATTAGTATATAACAACTACCAATTAAAACTCAATCAAAATTAACTAACAATCTGCTGCATTGCTGCATCTTGTACATTTCACTGTTGCTTATTATCTTTTACTTCTGATTCAAACTATAAAATGATGTGTGTTCAACTATATTTTATATATTAAATCTAATAAATATATGTACATGGAGGATTTGTCGTCTTTTTATGACTAGTTGGGCGACTCGTCGATTTCAAGGAACCACGCGCCGAGGCTCGAGTTGGCGCCGTGATAGCTGATAACCTTGATTACATTGCATGTTAGACCATTCATGTATTTTTGTTGAATATATTTGAATGTTGCTGATTTTGGAAAACTGTTTTTTAATTGGTGTTGATGTTTGCAATTTTACATATATTATTGCTAAGTATAGCTATATACAAATTTATGAGTCTAGTTTGCGTCGGTTTGTAATATATATTGATACTAATATAATTATAACGGGATTTGGTAATTCTCAACATGAGACTTGATACTTATAATGTATTGTTGTATCTGCCACTGAATTACGAAGCATTTGCAGTGATTGGGATTGCCAACTTGCATCTGCATCTTCAGATTTTCTTGAAAGAGGCTACAACATCAATCAGGGTTCCTTCAAAAATGAATTCCATTATCTCTCTCCAATTTTGGCTGAAGGCGAACCTGAAAATTTGATTGTTTCTAGTAGTGGGAGGGATAAGAGAGATGGTTGCAATACTCCACAAGTAGTTGATATGGAACTGCGTATGGATCTTACTGACGACTTGCTTCATATGGTATGGATTTCAAGGTTGATTTGAACATAGATTTTATATCTAGTGAATAGTTTTGCAGTTCCTGTCATCTCTCTTCTTCTTCCCGATTGCCCCCACCTACCTTTGACACAGGTCTGCATGTTGGCAGGTCTTTTCTTTCTTGAACCATATCAATCTTTGTCGAGCAGCCAAGGTATGCAGGCAATGGAGAACTGCCAGTGCTCATGAAGACTTCTGGAGAATCCTGAACTTTGAGAATCGGAGCATAACTTTACTACAATGTGAGAATTGTTTTAATCATTTACTTAAATCATGAGCTCTCTTTCAGTCTATCATAGTGTCTTGTCTAGGCTGAATAGGACACATTTTCTTCTGAAATTTGACATAATTTTCTTTTCTCTTTTACTTGTTTCTTGATTATATACAGCTTTTTCTAGGATGTTATGATACTGCTAGCTAATAGTATATAATAGGAGTCTGGTTGTCAATCTATGTCGCAACTTGCTGTAAAACTATGGCTAATAAATTAATGTTATGAATATTTTCCCTTTTTGCCCACCAATGCTACAATCTGCACGTTGTTTTCTGTTATATTATATTAAATAATGTAGATTTGTCATATGAATTGTGTAATGCTCATTAATGTTACGAATTTTATAGTTGAGGATATGTGTCGTCGGTATCCGAAAGCAACTCAACTAAATATTAGTGGTGCACCCGCTATTCACTTGCTAGCAATGACTGCCATTTCTTCACTAAGGTGGGCATTCTTCCTTTGCGCGCTTGTTCAGGGTTTTTATATGCAGTTGCTGACATTTTTTTTTTCTCCCAGAAATCTTGAGGTTCTAATATTGGGTAAAGGACAAGTGGGGGAAACCTTTTTTCAAGAGTTAACTGGGTGCCATAAGTTGAGAAATTTGATTGTTAATGATGCTACTCTTGGCAATGGTATTCAAGAGATACCTATATATCATGATCAATTACAAAATCTTCAGATTGTGAAGTGTCGGGTGCTTCGAATTTCTGTCAGGTGTCAGAATGTGTTTCAGAAATTATGCCCAAGTTTCTTTGAGTTGCCATTCAATCTTCTGTAACAATATGTTGTTTGCAGGTGTCCTCAACTTCAAACCCTGTCCTTAAAGAGGAGTAGTATGGCACATGTGGCACTGAACTGCCCTCTTTTGCATGACCTTGATATAGCCTCCTGCCACAAGCTTTCAGATGCTGCAATTCGTTCAGCAGCGATATCCTGCCATCTTTTGGAGTCCTTGGATATGTCGAATTGCTCGGTTGTTAGTGATGAGACTCTACGTGAGATAGCACTCGCATGTGCCAATCTGCATGTTCTGAATGCATCGTACTGCCAGAACATCTCACTTGAGGTCAGTTGCACATTGCACATACTTGAACCTCTGTTATTCGGAATAATATTAAAGATATGTGTGTGTGTGTGTGTCTATATGTGTGTGTGTGTGTGTGTAGAGAGAGAGAGAAAGGGGGGGGGGGGGGGGACTTGCACAACAATATAATTTGCAATGTTCTTGCAGAGCATATATAGTCTTCAAAGTCTCCAACAAAAAAGTGGTCTCCATAGAACTCAACCCTTTATATATATATATATATATATTATAATTTTCTTTTTAAATAAATTAATTATGTCATTTATGTTGATATTGATTTATATTGAGATATCATTGTTAACATGTTTTTGTTTTATCTTGAAAGTCTGTAAGACTGCCAATGTTGACAGTCCTCAAGCTTCACAGTTGTGAGGGAATAACTTCTGCATCAATGGCTGCGATATCCTATAGCTATATGTTGGAGGTTGGAAACCTTATTTTGCATAACTTTTGGTATTTGTCTTCTATATTATATTTGTTTTAGCTTTTATAATAGCAATCTATCGGTTTTGCAGGTATTGGAGCTTGATAATTGTAGCTTGTTGACATCAGTTTTGTTGGATCTTCCTCGCCTGCAGAACATAAGCCTTGTACATTGTCGAAAGTAATAATGTGCTACCTTAGGATTCCTTATTCTGCCAACTTATTAATCCATGTTATTAGCATCTTGTTCAACATAATGATACTTATATATTACTTGTTATTGCCAGATTCATTGAATTAAATTTGCGGAGTGTAGTGCTCTCATCCATCAAGGTTTCCAATTGCCCTTCCCTCCAGCGAATAAACCTCACATCAAATTCATTGCAAGTATGTTTGGTGAATTCACTGGTTCCTTTCCTTTTAACACCTGTTGTATACTTATGAATTGAGAAATATTGTTACTTCATTGCAGAAATTAGTCTTGCAGAAACAAGAAAGTCTGACTACATTAGCACTGCAATGTCAGTCTTTGCGTGAGGTAGACCTTACAGACTGCGAATCACTGACAAATTCTATCTGTGAAGTTTTTAGTGATGGTGGTGGATGTCCGATGCTTAGCTCATTAACTCTTGATAATTGTGAGGTTTGTAATTATATAACCCTCAAAGTCTTATTTATATAAACTGTTGTAATTTCTAAAAAGCAAATAAGGTAATTAATTCTTTGACTAAATCTATCACATTTAGTTCTCATGAATATCTTTGATCTATGATTTTATACCAATGTCCCTCGTCAAAGTTAAATTTCTGTTTATATAGATCATCTTCTTTAAATCTACTTTCTTTTCTATACGTGGTTATGATTTTCATTCTACCAATCAGTAAACTCAGTTCAAGAAATAAAAGTTGTGTAGACCTTTACACAAACCAAATTTGCCTCGTACCTAGGACTAAAGAAAGAGTTGTAGGATCCACAGTTTTCCGTATTGAGTAGTTATCAAATTTTTTAGCAACTGATTAATAGAAAATACATGCCGAACAGTAAAGACACAACTTGATGTCCACAATCAGGTTGACCTTATTATTTTTTCACCTAACAAAGCTATGCTTTTTAGTTTTAAGCGACATGGTGTAGTTTGGCTTATCTTTGAGGGGTTGGATAGAGTTTTTAGTTAGCTTGTGGATAAGGTTGATCGTTTCTCCACAATGTCAATATATATCTCTGTAGTTAAATGTTTTTTGGTTATATATATTGTAACTGAACCTCATTTGCTTGCTTTTCTCCAGAGCCTGACAGTTGTGAGTTTCCAAAGTACAACCTTGGTGAATTTGTCTCTTGCTGGTTGCCGTGCTCTAAGTTCTCTTAAACTCAATTGCCCTTATCTCGAGAATGTCTCTCTGGATGGCTGTGATCATCTTGAATTAGCATCATTGTGCCCAGTATGTTTTTCTATTCACTTTCTGATCCTTATTCTACACATAATCTAAATGCTTTAGTAGCAAGATCTTTTTTGGCTAATCTTTTTTCCTTGAGATTTTGGATATGTAATGCTATGCTTTCTCAGGATTCTGACCTATGTTTGGTTACTATCTTGCTTATACAAGTAAATCTTAGTTAAAACCACTACACTGCAGTGACTACACAACTGGCAAGAAATCATTCAAAAATATAAGTGTCAAAAGAAAAAGAAGGCCTGCTCAAACTTTATTTTGCACAACATCGATAATAGAAAATGAAGTATGCAGAACATGAGTACTCTATTCCTTGTTTCATCTGACTTGAGAAAACTATCTTTCATTTTTCTTCAAGCATTCTAAAAATCAAGGGCCTCCTTGCTATTGTGTTAATAAGAAGGTAAATTTGGATTCTAAAATGCTTATCTTTTAGCCGAAATACTTATGCCTGCAATCATATGATATATAGGGGTGTGTGTGTGTGTGTGTGTGTATCTCTTTGTCTGTCTCTTTATATATATATATATATATAGCCAATTGTTCAAATACAAACCAAGAGAAACTATACCTAAACGACATCACGCACCCCCTATATGTCATCACGCACCCCCTATACGTCATCACCCATCTAGGACCCATCTTCGCCCTCACTCAATCCACCTTGGGCCCGCTACAGCCTTGTCAAGGCTCCGCAAGGCTTCAGACAGCCTTAAGAGTCAAAACTTGGCCCCACCATGGTCTCAGCAGGCCCCACTCTGACCCTACTAGGCTCCTCTTAGACCCCGTCTAGGCCCATCTCGGGGTCCATCCCCGGTCCCAAAACCCTTACCATTCTACTTAATCGCATTGGTTTCTATTTAGTTTGTATTTTAGTAGTTTGTATCGGAGTAGGACCCTTTGTATTTGAGCACTTGCCTATATATACAGGGTCGCGCTCAGGCAGAACAATACAACATTCAAAAAGTGAAAATTTTCGAAAACAATTTTTCTGCACTTTCTAAGAAGTGCAGAACAATTGTTCTTACTGTTCTCACAAATAAAATGTTCTCACCTGAATCACTGCCTACACACACACACACATACATAAACATATAGTACTATATAGGAAACTAACGCTGTGTTCCCGAGTTTAAAGAATAGAAAATTGGTTACTTTCGTTTCTCTCCGAATCTTTTCAAAAGTGGGGAGGAATTTTTTGGACAAATATACAGGCGTTTTTTTCCAAATCTTCAGGTTTCTTTTCCTTTCTTTCTTAAAATATCACTCAGGAACAAGTTAAAGAATTCGAATTTTTCACTTTCTTCTCTTTACTGTCATAAAAAAACTCAGCAACACAACATAAGTCTGAATTCTATGGTCTATGCATAAGATTAAATTATCTTCATGGCTTCTGTTATATTCTCCGCAAGCCCATTTAAACCCAATTGCCAAGGTTAATATACCTTTGAAGGTCTTCTTACAGTAGCTACTTTCTTGGTAGGGCTGCACCCAAGGCGAAGTAATTTTTTTAAACATGTTTGCAGTAAATTTATTTAATCCGTCCCTATAATTTAAATATGGGGACTAGGGTCTTCTAGAAAAGATAGTGTTCAAATTAAAAAGATATTGAATTCTCAAGTGCAGGAAGTCACATGCAAGCACTGTAATGTGTTTGTTCATTATTCTTATAGTGGTTTGTGCTCATTTAATGATGTGGCAGGCTTAATCAACTCGAAGTTTTTTGTTCTGTTTATGCTTTGTATGAATACATAGCAAGCATGTGGCAATATGAATGCACTAGCGTAATCAAAACCTTACGTAGTAAGCTTGGAGATGTTCTGTCGTGTTATAAAAGTTTTATATGTTTGCTAATATTGCAGGTTGGTCTTAATTCACTTAATCTGGGAATATGTCCCAAGTTGAATTCTCTACATATTGAAGCAGAACACATGGTGTTGCTAGAATTGAAAGGGTGTGGTGTATTATCTGAAGCTTCAATTAATTGCCCCCTATTAACATCTCTGGATGCCTCATTTTGCAGGTGATGTTGATTCTTGTAGTATTAGTATTGCTTACTATCTAAGTCTCCTTCATTAAGCAGACACCTACTTTCTTCAAACTTGGTCCATCTATCCTGTTGAAGCTGATATCTATGGGTTTCTTTTGCAGTCAACTCAGAGATGATTGCTTGTCTGCAACAACAACTTCTTGTCCTCTCATCGAATCATTAATCTTAATGTCATGCCCTTCAGTTGGGCCCGAGGGACTGTCATCTTTGCGCTGGCTACCACATTTGACCTCACTTGATCTGTCGTACACTTTCTTGATGGATTTGCAGCCAGTGTTCGACTCCTGTGTGCAGTTGAAGGTATATTGTCAGTACTTTAATGTCTAATGATGTTCTTTTCAGTTTGATGCCTGCTTTTGTTTTTATGGATATTTGTATTGAGGCCCCATATAGGCATGTTGATATATTCATGCATGGGTAGTGTTAGAATCACAGCGGCCATGCTACTGAATCTGTTTACAACTTCTAAGGGATATTCATCATTTTATGCATTGTGTTACTATGAGAGCATGATGACCATTTACCTGGATGACAATATACTAGAGCAAAAGTCTGGTCATCGAGGCTGACTAATGCGATGGCGAAGATACTCACTCTGCATTGTTACATTACAAACTCTGCTAGAATCTGCTTTGATAAAGTAGTGACACATAAAATGGTATGATTGGTATTGGTGATTAGATGCAGATGCATACTCTTGAGGAAACAATTAACAAAAATTTTGTAACTGTTTTTGAAGTATAAAAATTACTTTAAATCACCAAACGTTTAACCTTAGTTTAGTGGCAGTCTGTTTAATAAAGTTTTATGAAGTTATAGACACTGTGCATCAAGTTATTCCAACAATTTATATCTGTTTTTCTGAAATGTTGGAAAAGAATATGAATAATAGTTTGGAAACATGACTAGGATTGCATTATAACATATTGTCCTTTTGCATGACAAGTTACATGATGATGATGATGATGATCATCATCATCATTACAATAATATTTTTTTCTGTATTTGATTGTAGGTTCTAAAATTGCAAGCATGCAAGTATCTAACTGACTCGTCATTGGAGCCTCTTTACAAGAATGGTGCTCTTCCCTCACTTTGTGAGTTGGACTTGTCCTATGGAACTCTGTGCCAGTCTGCCATAGAGAAACTTCTTGCTTGTTGTACACAGTTAACTCATGTGAGCTTGAATGGTTGTGTGAACATGCATGACCTCGATTGGGGTTCTGAGTTGGGTCAATTGGCTATTGATATAGAGTTGTCAGCTGAGCAGCCTAATCGTTTGCTGCAAAACCTAAATTGTGTTGGTTGTGCAAATATTAAGAAGGTTATTATTCCGTCAGCGGCAAGGTGTTTACACCTGTCATCGTTGAACCTTTCGCTGTCTGCAAATCTGAAAGAAGTTGACCTTGCGTGTTTAAACTTGTGCTTTCTAAATCTCAGGTATTCTACATTCCATGTATATCACTATATCAGTATGTGCGTGCGTGTGTGTGTGTGTGTGTTCACACACATTCATCTTCTCTGTAGCATGTTTTCACATGTATTCTTTTAATCAGCAACTGTTGCTCTTTGGAAATCTTAAAGCTCGACTGTCCCAAATTGACCAGCCTTTTTCTTCAGGTATGGCTTTTTGCTATCCAATTTTCTTTCTGTTATCATGGATTGAGGACAGTTAACATCCCCTAGGACTTGCTAAGTTCCGCTTTCTTGCAGCATAAAAAAAGGGTTGACGGGCAATCGGGCATAAATTCTGGAGAAGTGAAAAACTTTACAATATTATAAAGTGTTCATGCTTTTCATATTCTGCCAATCGTTTTTGCATTGATTTCGAAGACATGTTTTTATTCACAAGACACAGCTCTTCCTGTCACTTGACTCACTTGCTTACTCAAATGTTGTACTTCCAAATATTTGTCAAAAAAAGTTTTCCTCAAATTGAAGTTTTTACTGCCTACTGTAATTCTGGTATTTTGAACCACTAAATGTTTTACTTACAATAATATGTAACATAAATATTCTAAAAGCTGAAGATGTTGTATTACTAATCAGTATGATAGTATAATGTATATTTGTACCCCTACTACTCTGATACTAACTATGATGTGTGTTTCTTATAATATTAGCTCCAATGAGATTTTTATAGATATCGAGTTGGTAGATCATCCATGGCTGTTCAAGATGAACTTAACATAGACTATTTATTTTTTTTATCTGTTAGTAATTGCTGGCATTTTTGCAGTCTTGCAACATCAATGAAGATGCTGTTGAAGTTGCCATAGAGCAGTGTCATATGCTAGAGACACTTGACGTCCGTTTTTGTCCAAAGGTGAGATATATCAAGATCTGGAATATAATATAAAAGCTATCTATATCTTTTTGTTAAATTTTGTGAATGCATACACATTCTCTCTTTCAAACTCCCTCTTTTTATTACTGAATGATCTAAAGTGACCAAGTTCAAAATGTATAATGCTAATTGGCAGATACATCCAGTGAGTATGGGCCGGTTGCGTGCTGCATGCCCCAGTCTGAAACGTCTCTTCAGCAGCTTGGCTTCTGTGTGATGCATTAAGGGTTTCCATATATTTTCTTCGTATTTGTTTGCTTTGGTAAAAGTATGAAGAATCATTAGCCAGTATCTCGTCTGCATTGTGTAATGTTGTAAATGTGTGGAATCTTAAAGCTGCTACAACTTTGTGTGTGAATTTAATATAGGACGTATAAGATGCATCATACAATAAATTGTTGATTATGATATGAAACTGTTTGCTGTACTTTGCAAATATCAAAAAATGATGGATAAATAGGTAATGAAGTGCTAACTGCTAAGTAGGTTGATCTTCTATATGCTATATGATCATTTGATTAGTGAGCTTGAACCAAGCTATAGAGTATAAACCATAATGTGCTTTAGGATCCCAAGTTTACAGTATTAGAATGATTTGTTTTCTATCTGCATTATATTTTTAGGGTCGCGCTCAAGAGAGAACCGGTTCTTAAAATAGAACTTTAGTACCATTAATATTTTGTCGTAGAATTCTAAATTTTAAATATAGTAGATTTTTAGGATCTTAAATCTAAATACATGTTTTTTGTGTTCAAAAATAATTTTACATGTTTTTTGCATCGTTGTGTGTGTTTAAAAATAATTTCATAATATAATACGTAAACACGACATTTTTTGCATGTGCATCTTAATTAATTATTTACATAAAGCTAAGGGTTCTAAGGTTCTTTGTGTTTGGTTGGGGACAATGGAATGGAATGAGTAAAAATACTTAAAACTAATAGAGATAGGATGAAAATTTTGAAAAAAATTGAGGAAGTGCAAAATTGCTATGATGAGATTTGAGAAGAAAATGAGGATGAGAGAGAATGGAGCATTCCATCTCAAATAGAAAGTGTGATATCTAGCACATGATGTAAGGAATGGAATGGAGGAAGAAATGAAATTTCTTAAAAATTGTCTACAAAATAGTTCATTTTTCATTCCATTCCTTCCGGAATTATTCTTCCCAACCGAACACAACATTAAGGTTCTAATTTAGGGGAACATGGCCCTATATTTTTTTATATCTGAATCTGCTCATGTTGAATGTGAAATGCTTCTCTCCTTTTTCAAATTTGATTTTATTTTTGCAGAAGTTTAAATGTTGAATGATGATTGATGTTAAAATACCAATATCATAGCTTTTAATATTTTCATAATTTTTTATATGATTTTGTATCGAGGCACAATAAATTTGTGTTTATCGAGACGACATTCAAACGGCGCGTTGTTCTTCAATTTATTTATGCGTACCTTATGCATATAAGATATTTTCCTGAATAAAAATTTAAATATTAAAGTTTAAAAAAGAAATTTTAATTTTTATTATTTATGCGCACCTTATGCATATAAGATTTTTTCCTGAACACACAATAAAATAATCACAAAATTTAATAAATAAACACATAACACACAATAAAATAAACACAAAATTTAATTTATTTATGTCGTTTTAATTGATATGCACTCTTTTATTAATAATAATACGGTTTTTCTAGTGTGTGTCCATGGGCACATGCCAAGCGCGGAATTTGTTAAGTTGTGAAGATTTTGATTGGCTCTCGTATCTTAATAATAGTGGACCCTTCTGCAAATACACCAACCACACCAATCAAAATCTCCCAAACATATCAAATTTCGCGCTTAGCATGTGCCCATGAGCACACACTAGATAAACCCAAAATAATATTTCTACGTTCACAACAATCACACCAATCAAAATATACTAAATGAATTTTAATGGCGGAAACATCCACTGAAAGGCAAAACACTTCTATGTTAAAAAAAGCTGGGAAGCCTTTCCCAAACACCCACCAAGTAAGATGTAGCAAATCAACGTCATTCACTAACATGTGTAAAATCAGCGTCATCAAGTATCATCATTGGTGATGTCGATTTTATAAATTTCAGCAATATTTGCTCAGACTATAAAATACTACTCCGGTTTCAACACGTTTTACTTGCGCGCACTAGGAAGGGATTAAGAGAACAGCCATTTTTGTGCTGGCTTTTTAAGTCTTGTGAATTGAAATTGATTTTTTTTTTTAAGTCATTTGAAATTAGTTTATTTACAATATCTGTAAGTTAAATTACTTAAAAAATGAGATGTGATAAGTTGGAAATCAAAAATTAAACATATTTGATTCATAAAATTGTATGTAAACTTTTAAATGATAATTTATATTACTATATTACTAAATTTATGCTACTGTTTAAATTTATGTCACAATTTTTTTTCAAATTGATGAAAAGAAATTCGCTCCTAGACTTTTTTTGACCCAAGTCAATTTAGCTCGCCTTTTATGATCCCGAAAATAAATGCCCTATGCATGAACATGGTAATGATTCATTCTAAAAAGAAGAAAATAGAAACAATTCATAATGGAGGAAATTTGTTTCCCTTTATTGCCATTCGGATTCCAAAAAAATATATATTAGAATGTAAGTAACATGATCCCTAAGAAAAGTACTCCTATTCATACCCAATCATATGATTCAAGATGTGACAAAAAAATTAAAAAATCATATGATTCAAGAACACTGTAAGATTTGATATCGACCGAGATTTATTTTGCAGGGCATGCTGTCGAGTAGAAGATATTTATTTATCGGAGTGTTCTTTAACGAATGACTTCTTGGTGATCACTGTAGTCCATGATTGCTAAAATATCTTGGCGGAAAAAGAGGCTTCTCTGAAGGTGAAAAATTCTTCAACAACAAATCATTTGGTATATTATCATGAGTCTACGCCGTTGTAGCTGATTTGAATTTTGAGGTAATCAAAAATTTATTTTTATGACAAGGTTCTGCTATATTTTTCTGTATCTGTTTATTGCAAGAGATTTCATGAGTCCTTTTTTTATCTGAACTGTTTCAAAATGGGCCTTGATCAGTAGTCTGTTCGTAATAAGAGCCTCGTCGTGCAATAAGAGCATCTCCAACACTAAAAGTGAAAACTATTAGCTAAAACATGATTAGTTATAATTTTACTGTAGCGATTTTTGCTCCGACGGTATTAGCTATAATCATTAGCTATATTCAAATATTATATATTTTTTTAATTTTGAAAATATCATGAAAATAAAATTGCTCGATATGGGTCAATGAAAATTAAATGTTATATTTAATAAAAAAATTTATTTAATAATTATATTATATTATTTTTATATCTATTTCAATATTTTAAAGTAAACATTATAAAATAATACAAAATAACTATTTTACCAAAAACAGGTCTTATTTAATCATAACTTTTTATAAATAAAGTCAAAAATAAATTAATATTTT
The DNA here is from genome assembly GCF_001625215.2 of Daucus carota subsp. sativus. NCBI lineage: Eukaryota > Viridiplantae > Streptophyta > Magnoliopsida > Apiales > Apiaceae > Daucus > Daucus carota. The sequence goes on along the minus strand of NC_030381.2, from coordinate 52,427,423 downwards.
AACACTTAATAATAATACATGTGACTTTATAAATTAAAAATATAAATAATATATTTATATATAATAATATTGGTTGTTAGAATTTTATAAGTTTAGTTAACAATAAAATAATATTTTACACTTAATAAAATTAAATAATATTATAAATTATAAATAATACATCTATACATATAATAATGATGAACATATATAAATATTTTGTATATTATAATATTATGTATTTAAAATATACATTAAATATTTTAAGTTATATATTTAAAAATAATTCAAATTAATATGTTGTATATTACAAATAAAAGATATTAAGTTTTGGACCAATATTAGGGTTACACCTGAAATATTTGAAGCGGGAGATGACGTGGCCTTTTTAGATAACAGCAAAATCATCTGCAAATCTAACGCACTTGTTTATCGGAAGCTAAATTTATAGCTAACAGGACACTCGGAGTGGTCTAAAATTTAGATGTTAGGTATAATACATATCCACGTAGATTTTATATCTAAGAGGTGCTTAGCGTTGGAGATGCTCTAAGAACTTATTTATAAGAAGTCCGTGTGTGTAAATTGTTGAAAAAATTAAGTAACTTACTAGTTACTTCTACAAGTTAAGATAGTCTAAACGAGGAAAATGTGTGGCGCGATTCAAAACGAGACATGTTATTTTTATTCTGTTAGAAAAGAGATTAAAATGCAATTTTAGAAGTTATAAAATAAAATAACATTCTAGACGTCAAAAATCAAATACACTAGAAACTCTTTAAATTAATCCTCGATAAATGAATAAACTCTTTAAAATAATAAATTTGTCCGGTCCCGAATTGGGTTAATGTAAAAAAAATGAAAAACTCGATAAAATAATAAGAAAATAATTTTTCGGTAGATTCCTTTATAATTTTCGGTCCAAAAAAAATCATAAATTAATGATTCGTAGAAACTGAAAAAAAATATATTACACTCTTCTTGAAATATGATTCATATAGTTGTCTGTTTTTCTTTAAAGTTTAAGTCTGTTTGGAGCTCATCTCTAACTTTTTATTAATTGCATCCAATAGCTCATGCAGTGTATTTTTGTATTATATCATCTCTAACATTTATTCATCTTGTTACATAAACTTCAAAAGTCATTATTGATTTTCAGTGCACATGAACGCAGTAATTATGAATTTACGTTGAGTCCCGAGATTAATGTAATTAGAAGTGAGAACTAAATTAAGACTTATAAATATTTGGAAAAGAAGTAGAAGTTATCAGATAATAATAATTATCATTCTAAACTTTTTAAAAATGATTTCGCCTTTTTACACAAACAGATCAAGAAAAGAAGAAGCTATTTTTTTTTGTGAAAAGAAGTTGAAGTGGTTGGATGCCAAATATGCATTAAGTCATAAATTTAAAGCTGTTTATGACTTTAAACTGAAAAATATTTGTTTGTATAATAAGTCAGAAATTGATCTAACATCACAAATAAAATAAAAATTGATTTAAACCCAAAAGTTAGTTTGTATAATGACTATTTTTTAACTTTTTTTTATAAAAGTCAACCACAAGTCATGAGTCATTCATAAATTACATTTATTTTTATATTATATTTTTAATAACTCACAAGTCATTATTAAGTCAAAATTAATCATATTTTAAATTTTAAGTTTATCATATTAATTGCTTGTTTGTGTGGATTTGAAGTCTAAGGTCTTTCAATCATCTCTAACGTAATAAGCATTTCCCGACGTGACATTATATATGTCATATATGTGTTTTTTTATAATAATTTTGATTTAGTAATATATTTATGAAGAATATTGTAGATGATAGAGATTATTCAAATTTAAAATTATAAGCATAAGTAGATATATATTAATTAGTTAGTGTTGTAAAAAAGAAATAATGCTCTGCATATTTCATAACAATTTTATTATAAGCATTAATATATACATAAAAATTATTAAAGGTGCACATTGTTTCTACTTTAATGACGTTAATTTTTGTTTACTTATTATATTTTCTTGAGAAATCAATTACAAAATATATAATATAATCATATATAATTCTAAATTTATATGATAAATAAAGGAGAGGATAATGTTCCACCAAACCTTTTAGTCAACCTATCGGACAAATGCTGATTCATAAATCATAATCAACTTTTATCCATAGTTGCATGCATGGATAAAAGAAAATGTATTTTTTAATTTCTTTTATAAATTATCAAAATGATTAATAAAAACAAAAATCTATAGCTCAATTTATTTTACATTCCTCCTATTAATTTATGATTAAAATTATTTGTAATTTCTGAAAATTAAAAATCCCGGATAAAATCGAAATTATAAATCGAAACTCGTGTAGATTATAGGGAAATATTAAATTGATCAATTTAAAAAAATAAGTAAAAAGAAATATTTTGGCGGCAAAAGCAGTCTTTTTAATTCCAGGTGAATGGAAAGCTTCTGTTTCGCTTTCATTCTTCCTTCTTAAGGGTCTCTGTCAGACAAATCTTCGTTCTCTTTTTCTAAATTTATACTATATCGTTATATCTACACACGACAGCAGCTAAGTTTCTTAGCTACTTTCACACTATATATATTCACACATCACACTATGAGTATTTCAATTCCATCTCTACTTTTCTGTTCTTATAAGACCCTTTTTAATAATTTATTGAGGTTTTATAAGTTTTTTTGTTCAAGAGCTTTGCAAGATTCATTTGTGGGGATTTTGGGATGTGGGTATTTCTCGGGGAGGTCTAATTTTTGCGGGTTGGGGAATTAGGGTTTGGGGGTTTCTTGATTTGGGCGAAATGGGGGATTTGAATTTGGGGGATAAGAGTGCGGGGAAGAGGAAGGTTGATGAAATCGGGGATGATCTTGAGGTGGGGGATCGTGAAAGGTTTGATTTTGATGGCGGGGGTAGTGGGAAGAAGAGGTGTAGGGGGGTTGGTGAAGGGGAAATAATGGGTGGTTGCGGAAGATTGAATCTTGGCTCGGGGGGGTCGGGGATTGGGAGGAATGAGGCTGATGGAGTGGAGATGGGTGTTGGTGGGAAGAGGGGATTTAGGATGGTTGGTGAAGGGGAGACTGTGGGTGGTTGGGGGATATCAAATCTTGAATTAGGGGGTCCAGGGGTGGGGAGGAATGTGGCTGATGGAGGGGTGGTGGATGGTGGTGTGATCGGAGGGGGGGAAATTGGGGAGAGTTCTTGGGGGGTGGAAGAAAAAGAGGAAATGAGTTTGGATCTTAATGTTCCGGGTTTTGGTGACGCGGGATTTGTAGGGTGTTCGTCTGGTGTTGGATTGGGATGCGTGGTTGATGACGAATGTGTGGAAGTTGTCAATATTTCATCGGATGAAAGTGGAGATGAAGGAAAGGAATTAGATGTGATGAATGATTATAAAGGAAAGGGGAAGGTAATTGAGGAAGGAGGCGGTTCTGGAAGTAATCTAGGTATAGACCTTTATCTTGGTTTAGATGAAATTGAGAAATTAGGGGAAGATGTTAGTGGAAGTATGGGTGGTGGTAGGAGATACAGCAGAGAGGAAAAGGGGAAGGCCAAAGTTGTAGAATCATGGATGTCACTTGGTGGGGATTCAATGGGATTGGATTTGAATAGTGAATTGCAAAATGAGTCGCAGCCAACAATTTTCGACCTTGATTTGATGCTTCCTGACGTATATCTGCAGAATGAAGTTATAGATTTTTTGTTTCTTAATAGTAGGCAGGATCTTCAATTTGATCAAAGAAGGGAACAGGAAGCCATAGAATTTGAATTGAGAAGGCAACAGGAAGCCTTCGAATTTGAATTGAGAAGGCAACAGGAAGCCCGAGAACTGTGGCTCCGGGAACAACAGGAGGCGTGGGCTGAGCATTTTAGACAAAGGGACCTTGAAGATTTAATGCGTGCTGGACGTGAATTTGCACGTCCTTTAGGAGAGAAATGGATATCAGGGACTGAGCAGAATCTTCAATATACTGCATTAAACAAACAACTGATAAGTTGGAAACCTTCTGAAGACCGCGATAAAAAAAATTCTAAGCGTTTTGTTCCTTCATTGCTCGATCTTTCCATGAAAATCCTTGCTGATAATGCTGATGCCATTGTTTCACTTGAAGGAGTCCCGGATTCTTTAAAGCGAAGACTTAGTGACAGAATCTGTGATATGAAGAAAATGAATGCTAAGATTTTGGATCTCTTTGTAAGAGGTTCTCCAGAAGAGATACGTGTAAAAGACGCTTCTTTGATTACAGACAGACAGTTCAAAACGTCATTCGGCAATTTTGCACCAAAAAATTTGAGGGTATGTACAACTATGCAGTTGTTTCGTTATTTATAAATTTTAACATTTCCTGTAAGAATAAAGATGAAGCCTGAAGTGACATCTGCTCCTTTAAGCTTAATTAAATCATTTTCATTTATGGACTACAAGATACAATGTACATCTATCATTCGTCCCCTAAATATTCTTCATTTATGCACCAAAAGATTGTCATTTTCTCTGCAGCTTCCTGCAAAAGAAATGTTAACTGTTATTATTTTGTTTCCCATCTCTAGCTATTGTACAACTAAATTTCATACAATGATTCAGGTTCAGGGTAGACTCTATTTGAAAGGAAGCTTACCCCATGCCTAAAGTATCTGTTTTCATGTATGAGTGCATATTGCTTAATAGTGTTTGTAGTGCATAAATGTTGCTTACCCTCGCTCCCGCTGCTGTAATATGATGTCAGACTGTTTATAGATAAGATTATATCACCAACATTTTCTCCTCACAATGGCCATGTACAGTATTTGGTAAGCAAGAGTTTTTGTTAACATAGCATGCTTTCTGATTCTGCAATAATAAAATGTTCTAGCCTGTTACTTGTGATAGCATTGTTTAATTCTTGGCATATAAAATCTAAAGGAAATGTGAAATAAACCTCCTTTCTATTGAATTTATTATTTTATTTTTCTTTGCCATTCAAAATATTAGATTTTTCATGTTGAAGATAAAATTGGCTTTTTGTTATGTAGGTCTTTCAGTTTGACCTTTGCGGGCAGTGTGTTCTTGATGACACAATAGCTGATACCTTGGTCCAGTCTTTAAGTAGCTTGCCTACTTTAGGTATCATATCTCTGAGGGGAGCATGCCGTTTGTCAGATGATGCCTTGAAAAACCTTGTCGAGTTGGCACCGTTTTTATGTTCTATAAATTTGGGAGAGAATGCCCTCATCACCCATGTTGGAATCCATCATCTAGCAAATGCATTAGGAACCAGTTTGAGAGAGCTCTTTATAGATAATTGCAGCTTAATTGATGGTAGTTATATATCATCAGCACTAAAGAAGTTTGAACATTTAGAAGTTTTGTCAATAGCAGGAATTTCTAATATATGTGATAAAGTTGTTAGCGACATTATCACTGCGCGTGGAAGAAATATCAAGGATCTTAATCTTGCTGATTGCGTGTAAGTTTATTCGACTTTGTTTACTAGGAGCTGATAATTGAAAATGTTCTTCCGGCAATATAATTTTTTTTTTACCGTGATGCAGGAATTTGACTGACTATTCTTTGAATATCATTGGTCAAAATTGTTCCGGGTTGCGCTCCCTCAACATAGAAAACTTGGACAAATTGACTAATATGGGATTATCTAATCTTGCCAATGGCTGTAAATCAATCCGAACCCTCAAACTTTGTCGCAATAAATTCAGGTTTCTGCACATGTTACTCTCAATTTCCTGCATCTTTTACATAAAATTCATGTCAAGTTGTGAAAGTCTACAGTGCTATGTAATTTTGGTTCTCTGAATAATTTGGTCTAACCCAATAAATATTTGCTTTGATGCAAGCAGTACCATTGGTATCCATATTACAATTTCGTGCTGCATATGGGCTTACACAAAGCATTATTTCTTTAACTCTTAAAACATAATCTGCTAATCTTAAATTGCGTTTAATTACAGATCTCTTCAATGTGTAAACCATTATAGTCCTCCTTTAATATGCATCTTATAACGTGCCATTAGATAAATATATAAAGGTTGTTAAGGACAGATGATTTGCTCATTCATTGGTTTTGCACGTGAATGTATACTAGTTAATGATCCATGTGATGCACGAGTGACTTATAATATATGTTCTTTTAAGGTATATATTTTAGTATTTAATTGTATTTTAGAAATATATAGAGTTTGTTAATAGGTGAATCTGGGTTAATATATTTTTGTAGAGTTTGTTAAATAAGTTTCTAATAATTAAGCCCGTCAAAGACTTACAAATAAATAGGCTCGAGAGATATGTCTTAATGAGGATGTTTAAATGTGTTCTAGTTATAATTGGAAAAAAACTTGTTAAACCATGTTATAAGATAAAGAGGACCGGAAGTCGGCCCAAATACCGACCGACTGACCAATACTTTAAACGTTCCGGCTTTGATAGTGTAGTATAGATTATAGAAGTGTAGATAACTATATCTTGATCTGTTTGAAATGATGCAGTTTCTTTCTTATCATTTACTGTTGCTTCTCTGTCGGTAATCTAATGATTTAATTTATACACGACAGCGACGAAGCTATTGCTGCATTCATTGACACAGCTGGAAGGTCTCTAGAGCAGCTCTCACTGAATCGTGTTAGTCAGGTATGTATTAGTGTAAATAATCAAACTTTTGGTCTTGTATATTAATTATTTCGAACGACTCAGCTCAAATTGATGTCTGAAGTATGCATTGTGTTGAGAGCAAGTCCTGTACGAAGGTGGTTCTAAAGTGGTACTAGTATAGGAGATTAAAACATAAGTGATCTCCAAGTCTCCGATGAAAACGTGGTCTCCATAGAACTTATCCCGTATATGAGAAAATTTTGATGTTAGTAACCAAAATTTTGGATACTTTACTCAGGAATCCGTCTTTATCTTACTTTTACTGTTGGAGCCGATAGATATTGAAATTTATGAGCTCAACCTAACATCTGTTATATATCATCAATGGACATGTATTTTGACAAGATTACATGTTTGTGTTAGAGTATCTAAAGCTGGTTGGAGTTATTATTCTCGTTCATATTTAAGTTGGAAGAGGCTCATGAATTTATTGATTCTCAGGCTAAAATCATCACACATGACAAAGCTACTTTGCTGGAGAATTAAGTTTGCAAAGATATGGAACATTTAGATATAACAGGCTATACAATAAATGAGTAGAATGGTAGAAAGAGGAAGCTTGTGCCAGTTTTGACAAACCATTATGTCTCAAAATCTTGTCACAAATCAACAGTACAATATGAATTTTAATGAATGCGCAACCTAACATAATTATGGCCTTAAAGCCCAGCTCAACTGTCAAATTTTAAACATGAATCAAAGCCAAAGCCAAGGACCTCTCTCTCTCTACATATAACTCTATTAAGATACACGTACAATATTCCTTGATATATTCTCTCAAAGTCTCTTACTCTCCAATAGCTCTACTCTCCCAGCTCTCTCAAAGTCTCTTACTCTCCCTTAGCTCTACTCTCCCAGCTTAGCCATGCTGCACAAATGGAAAGATATCTCCTCCAGTCACTCATTCTCTCCCTCTTTCTCTCCCTCTTTATCTCTTTTCCCTCTCTAACCTAATTTTTATTTCATTGCATGTGTTTTAGAGTTTAAGAAATTCGTTAAGTTTGGTAACGGGCACAGGAGCTCTTCCACTGTGACTATTGTTGCTCCTCCTTTTGCTGCTGCTAGGGTTTCTACCAGAAGTAGGTTTAAATTTTTTTTCATTTTCTATCTCAACTCTTATTTTATTGTTTATAGGAGCTATTTATGCATGATTTTGTTTGGGTAAGTACTGAAGGGGTAGCAGAGCCAACTCAAGGTTCTATCTACATTGGTGGTTTCAGGATGTGGCTGTGGTAGTGATAACGGGATGTGGCTGTGTTTTCAGGCGACGGAGGTGACGAAGGTGAGGCTAGAGGGGACGATAGAGGTGGGAGTGGATTTGGTGGTGATAGAAATAATGGAGGTGGTGGGTGTGGAGTGGGTGGGCGGCATGGAGGTGGAGGTGGTGATGACGGAGATGACAGCGGAAGCGAAGCTGAAGAAGGCGGAGGTGGAGGTGGAATTGGTGAAGATGGGGTTGTTAGAATTTAGAAACACTCTAATCACTAAATATTATTATCATAATCACTGGTTTGTATGTTTGTATTATAAGGGGTTTGTACTGGAGTAGGACCCTATACCACAGCCACATCCTGAAACCACCAATGTAGATTGAACCTTGAGTTGGCTCTGCTACCCCTTCAGTACTTACCCAAACAAAATCATGCATAAATAGCTCCTATAAACAATAAAATAAAAGAGTTGAGATAGAAAATGAAAAAAAATTTAAACCTACTTCTGGTCTAAGTTACCCGGACACGGGTATGGGTAACGGACACGGGTACATATCCAAGAGTCAGATATGTAGTTTTAGGATAATTAGGATTCGTGGACATGGATCCGGAATTAGACTCAGGTACGGGGACTTGGCACTTAAGTTCCACGCAAGTAACACTTTATATAGACTGATTTATTACATACACTAAAAACTGAAGCATAAAATCAATAGAACAACATAGAAACAAGTCATTCATGGATCTTGATCTCTATAAACAAGTTGAAACAAGACCTAAGTTTTCATTTTGACCTGGGATGTTACAAGGTGAAGTGTCATAAAAACAAGTCATTCATGGATCTTGATCTCTATAAACAAGTTGAAACAAGACCTAAGTTTTCATTTTGACCTGGGATGTTACAAGGTGAAGTGTCTGGTTGCAATAAGAAGGATCCGACTCAGATCTCATACCCACACCCATGTCATGTCCGGTGGACACGGGTATAGGCACAAAAATGGAGAGTCCGGGTAACATAGCTTCTGGTAGAAACCCTAGCAGCAGCAAAAGGAGGAGCAACAATAGTCACAGTGGAAGAGCTCCTGTGCCCGTTACCAAACTTAACGAATTTCTTAAACTCTAAAACACATGCAATGAAATAAAAATTAGGTTAGAGAGGGAAAAAGAGATAAAGAGGGAGAGAAAGAGGGAGAGAATGAGTGACTGGAGGAGATATCTTTCCATTTGTGCAGCATGGCTAAGCTGGGAGAGTAGAGCTAAGGGAGAGTAAGAGACTTTGAGAGAGCTGGGAGAGTAGAGCTATTGGAGAGTAAGAGAATATATCAAGGAATATTGTACGTGTATCTTAATAGAGTTATATGTAGAGAGAGAGAGGTCCTTGGCTTTGGCTTTGATTCATGTTTAAAATTTGACAGTTGAGCTGGGCTTTAAGGCCATAATTATGTTAGGTTGCGCATTCATTAAAATTCATATTGTACTGTTGATTTGTGACAAGATTTTGAGACATAATGGTTTGTCAAAACTGGCACAAGCTTCCTCTTTCTATCATTCTACTCATTTATTGTATAGCCTGTTATATCTAAATGCAATATGCTTTATTTCCATATCTTTGCAAACTTAATTCTCCAGCAAAGTAGCTTTGTCATGTGTGATGATTTTAGCCTGAGAATCAATAAATTCATGAGCCTCTTCCAACTTAAATATGAACGAGAATAGTAACTCCAACCAGCTTTAGATACTCTAACACAAACATGTAATCTTGTCAAAATACCTGTCCATTGATGATATATAACAGATGTTAGGTTGAGCTCATAAATTTCAATATCTATCGGCTCCAACAGTAAAAGTAAGATAAAGACGGATTCTTGAGTAAAGTATCCAAAATTTTGGTTACTAACATCAAAATTTTCTCATATACGGGATAAGTTCTATGGAGACCACGTTTTCATCGGAGACTTGGAGATCACTTATGTTCTAAAATACTCCATAAAAACATTGCAAAACGTATTATTTTTCAAATCATGTTCTACAAAGATCATTATTTTATTGACAATCTTGCAAATTTTATACATTTGGCAAATAAAACACTAAAAAACATATTATTTTACAAAACCATGTTTAGTGTGCAGAACATTTGTTGATCTTGCAGAACATACATGTTCTACTTGTTTAGCATAAATAATTTTCAACATTTTCAATAAAACAGTGATATTTATCGAATGTACTTCGCAAAAAATAAATTTGGTAGTGTTTTAATTGCAGAATATAAGTGGTCTCCAAGGTCTCCGATGAAAACGTGGTCTCCATAAAACTTAATATATATATATATGCTATTTGGGACCATACTTAAGTGTGTGTGTGTGTGTGTTAGGGGCGAGCAGGAAAAACCGAAACCGCAAAAAAAACCTAAAAAAACCGAAAAATCACACCGAAAAAAACCAAACCGCAAATAAAACCGAAAATAACCGAAATAAAAAACCGAAATTAGTGGTGCGGTTTTATTTTCGGTTTTATGCTAAAACCGCACCGAAATTAACCGAACCGAAATATATATATATATATATATATATTAATAATAGTAATAAAGCACCTTAGTCATTTTTAAACTTCACATCTAATTTTATATGGAGGTTCTTCTTCCATACTTGCTGAGTCACTTAAATAATCAGGCACCCAAGTATTTGGAGGAGCGCTTGATCGAAAACTAGGGCTATTGTGATTTGCCACAAAGCAGAAATATTTCTGTTATTCTGCTGATCAAATTTTATTATGAAACCTATTCTACTTTTTTTATTTATGTACTTTTTGAAAACTTTTTATTTGAATTTCATGATTAGTTGATTTTGTGTAATTTTATTGACTTGACATCATCTAATTTCTTGTCAAAATATGTATGTTTTAGTTTTTATTGTGTATTAAGGTTTTTTAGATGAAAGTATGTAATGTTTCCTATATCCTCATATAGAAACAATAGTAAATAGTAACCGAACATATTGTACATGTTCATGAAAATTTTATATTTTTTTAAAAAAATCATTATGCACAAGAGTAGCAAATAATAGTGAAAAAACCGCAAAAAAACCGCAACCGACTAATGGTTAACCGCAACCGAAAAACCGTTTTAGTTGGTGCGGTTACGGTTAATGATGATTAACCGAACCGAACCGCATTCATCGGTTTGGTAACGGTTAATGTCCGGAACCGCACCAAACCGCACCATGCACACCCCTAGTGTGTGTGTATATATATATATATATGCTATTTGGGACCATACTCTTAAGTCTTACCAGTTATGTACCTGGTGTCTTACCCATCTGCTAGATCTCATGCATTAGCCAACTATTGACAGGTTGGCTCCTTCACTGCTTTGTCACTTGCCAAAATCTCAAGGAAGTTGATGAGTTTGGATCTGTCATGGTGTCGGAAAGTGACAGACGAGGCACTGGGATTGCTTGTGGACAGCTGCTGGTCACTGAAGCTGCTCAAACTATTTGGATGTACACAGGTATCCTTGTTCCATGCAGATACTCATTTGATGACTTGCCCCTTTGTTATACTATCGGCTTTTCAGGCATCTGCAAGTTATTCACATTTTGATTGAAGAATTTAATAGCATCTATAGCCACAACACCAAAACTCTAAAATGGTGCACATTTAGTGTAAAAACTCCAAAATGGTGTAAAAATTACACCAAATGAATAGTGTGACACCAAATATGGTGTACGTTTTACACCATCTTAGAGTTTTTCAAAATACCAAGTATGCCCCTATGTTTGTTAACAAAAGAAATTTGTTCCATCTATAACCCATTTATATATCCTGTTATATCACAACAAAACAATAACTTTTGAAAAGTTACGAGGAAATATATGTGGTTATAGACAAAAGATTATTTTTGGTGTAATACATAGTGCAAGTGGATTGGAGTATTTTCTGTGAATCGTGTAATTATTATGCCAAAATAGTCTAAAATGTACACCAAAATAGTTACATGGGTTGGAGATGGTCTAACAACTTTACTACGTGACAGAATTCTTGCTTTGGTGATATCGATTCTGTCCTAGCATTATGATCTTTGAAGCAGTCATGCTTTCTTTATTTCGTCCTATAAATCCTGCACTAAACTTGTGCTTTATTTACATGAAATTGTCCCTAGTAAGACTGACAAGTGGGACAAAGAAGTAGAAGGAAGCAGATCTTTGCTTGTGATCTTGTATTATGTTGATGCAATAATACTAGAATGATGCTCAATTTCAGTAGGAAATTGTAATCCTTAAAATTGCATTTATTCAATGTTATGGGGTCAGTGATTATCCTTTCAGTAGGTTATATAGCAAACATGTTTGCTTGTGTAGTTGTATATGTTGACAAAAAATGGTGGGAAGATATGTACAAGACGGATTTCAGAATAAGTTGGATATTCATTTACATTGTAATTGTGTGGTCAATTTTGAACTATGATGCAAAATAGAAGATAGTTTGATGAAGACCCTAAATTTTTCTCCAATTTCACTGTATTTACAGACAAGAAGAAGTATCTAAAGAACTTAATATATTTAAATAAAAAAAATTCTATATCCTCCCCTGACTTTTATCTTGAGAAACTGGGAATTTCTAACCGAAGATTTATGCAAGTTTCATGTTTCTAGAAAAACTGATATTTATATCAAAGTACATCTGCATTAAGTGTGTTTTGTTGCTTCTCATTCCTTTTTCTTTTTGAGAATTCATTAGTCATGGTTTACACTTTGGTTGTGCTAAATTGAAAGCATGTTTAAGATATAATTATTTTTTTAACAGATTACTAATGTATTCCTGGATGGCCACTCAAATTCGCTGGTGAGAATTATTGGGCTGTACACCAATCCCCTGTTGGAAGATGTAGGGATGCTTGATGCTGAAGAAGTTTATTTGCGGTATTCACCTCTACCAGTTCCCGTAAGTGAAAACTTGGATCACCAAGATGTTTGATGTGTCTTCATGATGGGGAACTTTTCATCTACAGTTAACAACCTTATCCGGAGCAGCCTCATTGGTAGGTTGCAGATAGATAAACGATAGCACACAACTGTACTTATTTTCTTACTACCTTTTTTCTTACCCATCTAAATTTAGTATACAACCCTTAATAGGGTAGAATTTTTTATTCACTTTTGCTGGCTGATCATGCCATTTTAAGTTTGAAATATGGTACAGATAGGGTTTTTTCCTTTGACTACACATAAATAATGGTAATTACATTGAGACTTGGTTTACTCCTTTCTGTAGTTTCTCCTCTGTCTGCTGTTTACTAATTTTTTGGCGCAAAAGAGTAACTTACCTCTGCCAACGCAGAAGAAAAAAGGTTTACCATCTTCATTTCAAGTTTTTCTGACTTGGTAGTGATGGTATGCTGGTTGGCAAATTTAGAAACCCGACACCACATTATACGTCCCATTACTGTACAGATGTGAAAAACGGTCACATCTCACATCTAAGCTGTCTTCTGAGAACCATCAGTAAGACATGGTGATGACTGATGGGTTCATCCGGCTCTGTACCTATTGCCTCCTGTTTGTCAACTGTCAGTGTTGAGCGAATGGGAGACAATGGCAAGCTTTTAAGAACTAGCTTCTCTGATTAGCAACACCCGAGAAACTTAAGTCTTTTTTAGATCACTTAACCGTGTTAGTTCTTGTGATCAACTGATGCTGAGCCCGAAACTTTATGTTCTGTTCTTGAAGTTTTTGCCACTAGATTGAGTGGATTATGGCAGGGATAACATTAAAACTGTAATCATATTGCTTGATATCCCCCCATCCATATTCCATTAGAACACACAGTTTTGAGGTAGCTTAAATATTCAGATAGAAGTTATTAGAATACAAGAAAAAGGCCACTCCTTGGATATTTTGTTGGGTTTGATTAGTTCTGTTGGATTGGGCCGATCAACTTAACCGTGAGTCTTGAGAATTGTTTGGTTAAATTCTTGATGGCTTCTGGTTTTGCAATCTCTATCTCCTGGTTGTCAGAGCCTTTGTCACAATTTGAAACAGTAATATCTCAAATATCATGTCCAAAAATATGATCTCGTCATTTTAGAATGTTATTTTAATGTGGTATTTGGAGTCATGATCATATTTTCTGGATGTGATATTTAAGATATTTTAATTCCAAACTATGATGTTTGGGGCCTTTTCTTCGATATCTATCGGGAACGTTTAATCGGCATTAGGAACGGTCAAACATCTTGAAAATTTTCGAAGTCTATTCGAATATTTCCCCTCCTGATTCCGTCACTGCATATTAATACATCATATATCATGCTGTGAAAGAAAAAAAATGAACATTTTAAGTTGAGTGTGGGTTCAATAATTTGGCAGTGACAACAAAACTCGAAAGTTGGGAACGAGAATCCTGTTGATCTTTTGTGTTGAAACTTGAAAGATAAAAGCAAAACTCGAAAGTTGGGAACGAGAATCCTGTTGATCTTTTGTGTTGAAACTTGAAAGATAAAAGGTGAAAGAAATGGTATGATGAGAAAATGAATGGGGGCTGAGCAGTTGGGGCTCACCAGGCCATAAATACAGCAATATTGATTAGGGTGCAGTGGGTGAGCCAGAAGGGTACATATAATTTGCTTCGTTTCTGGACCCATTTTTTCTTCCCCAGTTGAAACGCCTTGCATGTGATTTACCAGGAGCCAGTACTGCATTATCCCCCTTCCCCCTTTTCATTCTCATGAGATTTCAAATCCCCCAAAACAAGCATGTGTAGTGAAGAATAATGTGCCAATAGTAAGTCATGATCTGGAGATTATGGTCCGGAATCACGATTTCGGAACAGTTGGTAATTATAATAATGAAATGCGGAGACTCAAAATTAATTTTTCAGTGATATTCGTCGAAAATCATAATTCTAAAAAGAGGATGCTAAACTTGGTTTTAGCAAAATGTTATATTTGGTGCTAAATGTCCTAGTATAAATGTTTCTATAGTTGTCGTTAAACATGAAAGTAGGATTATAGAGACAAATAACAAGTTTGTTAATCTTTATTTAATTTCATTTACAAAATTATTGAGAAAATAATTATTTTGACATCACAAATCATTTTTGACATTGATGTTATTGGGACTAATGAATGGCTAATTAGCATTTTAAAACAAAAAAGTACCAAAAACAAAACTCTGGTAAGTTTGCAGTTCCACAGCATGCATAGAGTCAGACATTTCTCCACAAGGGGAGCAACAGCATGTGAATCTTCTGCGTTTTTATCGTACACATTTCACAGTGAAATGAAATGGAACAAATACAACAGGCCAAAAACTTGCTTCATTGGAGCTTTTTGCTATGCAACTTCAAAGTTAAAATTCATTTGCACTTTTTCCAAATACAATTTACCAATACTTTCATATTTTTTTGGTAAAAGTTTAATCTAACATTTTTCAACTATACTCGAATATCATTATCAGACAAAATGATTCTAAATATCATTTTACAATCTAAAACGCTAGATAACGTCGAATTTATATCATTTTTGTCGAGAGTCGAACTTGAAACCATACACCTATCCCCATAATATCAGTTTTGCCCCTTATCCCTTTGAAAAAGGAGGGACTGATAGTTTACATATGCAAGCTGGATAATTCATTGATTCTAACCAAAGACACTATAGATGGAGAGAAGATAATTTTTAATGTTTGTTAATGTTCAAAAATATGGTTTATGAACTTGAAGTTTGATGGTACATTAATTTATGTCTGGGTTTGCAAAGGAGTTGTTGGATATTCTTGTCATTGAACTTGACATGGTCCCTCCTACCATAAGAACTCCAACATGCTCTATCTTCACAAGGGAATGGTTCTATTATCATTTTGGGAGAGATGCTTTATAACAAACCATTTATATACAAAATTCAAGACTTCACATAAACACATGTAGTAAATACTAAATGCTCCTTTTAATAAAACACCCATAAACACATAGTAATAAAATCCTTTTGAGTACAAACAAATTCAACAATTTAATCTCGAATGCCATCGTATCTCACCGTATTGATTAAAAATGATCGGCTAAATTAAACCCGCCACCGAAGCCGAAATGAATCCAAACAGCCCCTTGACTTGAGTCCTCTGCATTACTTCTCTCTCTCTCTCTCCTGTATATTTACATTTCTCTTTTCTCTGATAAAAGAGACTGCAAGTGAATAATGAGAGAGAGATATGCATAATGCATTACTTTCAAAGTACTGTAAAACTGTAAAAGGACACATCACATATATACATACATAATAATAGCTGTGTAAAAGCTACTGCCTACTTCTGCATAACTACATCTGTTTCTGCTCAGAACAAGCTAGCCCTGCAACATCTCTCATCTTTTTCTTCATCGAATAATACACTCACCCCATCATCTCTCCCCCTCTCTCTCCAGTTCTTTCTTGGTTCTATCTCTTTCACCATTACCCCTACTCTGTAACTTCACAACTTCACTTTTTTCAAGGTGAAAAGAGAGAGTACTCAAAACCCCTCTAAATTTGGCTAACATTATTTCAATCTTTTCATGCCATTGACTAAATATACCTATTTCATAAACACCCTTTAGAGCTATACAATCGTATATAACTATTAAACTATGATTTCTCAAAGCTTCTATCCAAAGTTTGGATTTTTAAAGAATCTGTAAAGAAAGATTGTGTTTTTAAGCTATGGCCATGGCAGTTTTCATCTGGGTGGGCTCAAAAAGAAGGAAAGATCAGTTCTTGGTGATGCCCCTGTTTGTTCTTGTGCTTGTTTTCTCTTGCTTTGCATTAGCTTCTTCAAACTCAGACCAAGGTGACATATTTTGTGTAAAGTTTTAATTTTTGTTTTTGTTTTGAGCCCATTTGATTTTTTGTCATTTCTATGTTCTTTTGTCATGTTTTTCATGTGATTTGTGTTTTTTTTTTTTTGTCATACCATGTGATTTGTGTTTAAATATAAAGAATGTGGGTTTATTAGTACTTATTTGTTTAAATATGTGATGTTTCATAAAGGGGCAACATTGTTGGAAATAAAGAAGTCATTTAGGGATGTGGATAATATATTGTATGACTGGAGGGATTCACCATCTTCAGATTATTGTGGGTGGAGAGGAGTTACTTGCGACAATGTCACCTTGAATGTTGTTGCACTGTATGTCTTTTCTTTTCCAACACTCTTGTCTTGCTTTATTTGTGTAGTATCTAATATCCATCAATATTTTAATCTACTTGCCTAACTTATAAAACTTGCATGCTTTAGTGATTTTCTTTCTTTTGGAAACCTCTCTTTTGAATCTTTTAAGTGGTAAAGATTCTGACTTTTTTGAGTGATTTTCTTGAAACAATGTAGTAATCTCTCTAGCTTGAATCTTGATGGGGAAATTTCAACTGCCATTGGAGATCTTACAAGCTTAATATCCATGTACAGTTTCAAATCCTTAATACCACCACTTTTGTTGCTTGTTAAGATTCTGTTTTATATGTTTGTGCATATGTTACATGTGTTAGGTTAGGCATTAATTGATGTGTTATGTGAACAGAGATATGAGGGGTAATCTTATCTCTGGGCAAATCCCAGATGAGATCGGCGATTGTGTGGCCTTGCAAAATTTGTGAGTTATACATTGGTGTTCTCTGCTTTGTGATTACTGTTAGTAGAATGATTTACTTAAAACTGCTTGATAAATGTGTAACATGTTTTGGATTGTACGTTAAAATGTCGACTCCTTGACTTTTTCTCTTATTATTCTTTTCTTCATGCTTTGGTTGTTTTTCTGAATTCTTTTTATATACGTTGTACTAGGGATTTGTCCTTCAACGAATTATATGGTGACATACCATTTTCAATATCAAAGCTGAAGCAATTGGAGAACCTGTATGTTTTCACTTATTCATTTCCTGTAGCTTTAGGTCTAAACTGTTAGCAGCTGTTAGTTTTCTGATTGATAACTTTCATGATATGAAAATTCAGGGTTCTCAAAAACAATAATTTGATTGGTCCAATTCCATCAACTTTGTCTCAGATTCCAAATTTAAAAATTCTGTAAGTCGATTGATATCTCTTGTATGCTCACTTTAAGTATCCTTGTTGGTACAGTCTCTAATGTGGCTTTTATTCAAATTAGGGACCTGGCACAGAATAAGCTAAGTGGAGAGATACCAAGACTGATATACTGGAATGAAGTTCTGCAGTATCTGTAAGTAAATATTATATCTGTTGTTTCTTCTACTTATTTAATTTATAAATCAAAAGTGAAACATTTTTATGATGTTACAATATAGAGGTCTGCGAGGCAACAATTTGGTTGGATCACTCTCTCCTGACATATGTCAACTCACAAGCTTGTGGTATTTGTAAGTGACTAATAATATGGTTATATTTAATCGGAGCAGTTGGTTCATCTTCAGTTACTTTTCTAGTATTTAATCTTCTGCACATTATTTTATACAGTGATGTGAGAAACAATAGTTTGACTGGTACCATTCCTCTGAGCATAGGAAATTGCACTGCCTTCCAGGTCTTGTATGTACCTCCCCTTTAAATAACTACTTGCAAATATGAACGATGCATTACATGATTAACTCATACACATGTATCCTATTTCTTTTACTAGAGACCTGTCTTACAACAAATTGACTGGTGAAATTCCATTCAACATTGGGTTTTTGCAAGTAGCTACATTGTAAGTGTCAACTTTAAAGTGTTAATAGGTATTATTAGATCATGTTCATTCTATATAAGTTCTTGCTGATTGCATTCTTGGTGCATACCAGATCTTTGCAAGGGAATCAACTTACTGGGAATATTCCATCGGTGATTGGTTTGATGCAGGCACTTGCAGTTTTGTAAGTGATTCCACATTACTTTAACAATAGAACTTGCTGTGGGAAACTGATGCTAATGCAAATCATTTCTAAAAGGATGCACATTAAATTTAAGTATAATGTGAACAGGGATTTAAGCTGCAACATGTTGAGCGGACCTATTCCTTCCATTTTGGGAAACTTGACGTTCACAGAGAAGCTGTAAGTACATCTTTATTTAGCTTGCTTCATAACATTCATTCGACACTGTGATTATTCTTCTAGTTACATACCTGAACTTTTCATGCATCTATCTTTATTCTTACAATACGTTTGTGTCTCGCATTGTAGGTACCTGCATGGGAACAAGCTCAATGGTTCAATTCCACCGGAGCTTGGAAATATGACAAAGCTTCACTATCTGTATGGATGCCTTGCTATATAATTTGATATCAGTTAGTTTTACAATGATAATGACATTGTCTTTATTGGTTTTTGTAAACATATTCTTAATTACAGCACATTTTCACTTGAAGTATTGTATTGATATCAACGCAGGGAATTGAATGATAATCAGCTCTCTGGCCATATTCCACCAGCACTTGGGCAGCTCACAGATTTGTTTGACCTGTAACGTTTCTGTTGTTATATTATGTTCTTAGTTGCGCAATTTGGTTTATTAATCGAGTAACTTACTCAATGTGATTGTACCATGTGAATGCAGAAATGTTGCCAACAACCATCTTGAGGGGCCTATACCTGATAATCTTAGCTCTTGCACTAATCTTAATAGCTTGTAAGTGTATTCTTTTGCATTTCTCTTACTATACTCTGCAATAGACCATTTGTTCTCCTCTTAAAGGAATACATGATGGCTATATTGATCTCTTTACTGGCAGCAACGTATTCGGGAACAAGCTAAATGGAACCATACCTTCTGCATTTGAAAGGCTTGAAAGTATGACATACCTGTGAGTTACTAACTAATCCTATACTTTTTGACCAATATTGCATTGTAGCCATTCTCTCCGAGGCAATGAATTGAGAAAATGGTTGAAAAAATGTTAGTTATATAGCAAGTAATAAGTATAAGTTATACTCTTTTACTTTGTAAATTTTTCTTGATGATTTTGGAGTTGATACTTCCTCAATGCAGACTTAAATTTAGTAAATGTCTATAATCAACTCTAATAAATTTATCCTTCATCTCTAGAAATCTTTCATCCAACAATCTCAAGGGCCCGATTCCAATTGAGCTATCCCGTATTGGTAATTTGGATACATTGTGAGTAAGAAGTTCATTTATGTTCCTCAGTTTTCTCTCTGTATTCTTTTTTGGGATATAATGTCCTTGCTGCATCACAAGTTATGACTTTCAAACTGTTTATAATTGGTATATGATCTTTTGTGCAGGGACCTCTCAAATAATAGGATCACTGGTGCAATTCCTTCGCCAATTGGTGATTTGGAACATCTTCTTAAACTGTGAGTTTGCTGGGTTGCAATTATTGAAATATTATAAATTATAAACAAAGACAAGATATTTTACACTAATCACACTTATCTTTGACAATAGGAATTTGAGCAAGAACAATCTAACTGGACTAATACCTGTGGAGTTCAGTAATCTAAGAAGTGTTATGGAGATGTAAGAGATTTTTGTATGGCATGATTGTGAATATCATATATCTTGATGATTTAGATTGTTTGATTTAACTTGTTGTTTTGTATTGTAGAGATCTTTCGCACAATAACCTGTCTGGTCCTATTCCTAAAGAGCTTAGCCAGCTGCAGAATATATTTAGTCTGTAAGTCTCTCTTTTCTACTTTAACTGCTAACCTTTATGGAACACTGTAACGTTAAAATTTACAATATATTTTAAAGTTATTTCTACCCTTGTTTTGAATACTGCTAAGATCGTTGTGCTGCTATTGATTTCTGATTCGAAATATTCCCCTGATAATCAGGAAGCTTGAAAACAACAATTTAACAGGAGATGTGATGTCTTTAGTCAACTGCCTCAGTCTTACAAATCTGTAAGTGCAAATTTTATGTAATGAATTAATAGTAATTGTTCTCTGATTAATCTGATCAATTTTTATTTTGCAGAAATGTTTCTTACAATAACCTAGCTGGGGATATTTCTCAAGGAAAGAACTTCTCGGGGTTTTCACCAGATAGGTAACTTAATTTTGATGCTTTTGTAAATGTTTTCACGCTAGACATGAGCAGCATCCTAAAGAAGTTGTCATATTAGACATTTTTTTTTACATTGAAGGTGTTTAGAAATTTAATGTTATGTAATATTGGTTGCAGTTTCTTAGGAAATCCACAAATCTGTGGCTATTGGCTCAGTTCTCCTTGTCATGCATCTCGACCTCCTGGGCGTGGTAAGGATAGTGTAACTATTTGTTAAATTTATCGTCTCTTTTAATATAGGATTGCGTTCTCTCTGTTATGAAAGCTATTATGCGTTTACTTTCCAACTTGTCAAATATTAAGAGATGCATGATTTGTTTGGTGTGGCTTACCCGAATGAATTCTGGAAGGAGTATAAATTGAGAGTAGATTTTACTTAATCACTAAATGTAGTAATAAGACAGATACATTGCTTGGAGTTGAGACTATACATATGAATAAGCAGTCTTTTGAGGCTCTGTCCTAGATATTAATAAACAATAAATTATAATAAAGCTAAATGCAGATATACGGATTTGCACTATGTGAATATGTGATGACCGTTCGAGTTTCTCACTAAACTCATTATTATTATTTAACGTGCAGTGACAATTTCAAAAGCAGCTATTTTGGGGATTGCTCTGGGTGCCCTGGTGGTTCTTCTCATGATACTGGTTGCTGCATGCATGCCGCATTATCCAGCACCTTCGTTGGATGGATCGCTTATCAAACCAGGTATTTTGTTAAATTAAACTATATGGCGACTGATAAACAGTTGGTACATGAGAAACACGTACAGATAACAACTAAACATAGATCACTAGATAATTGGTTTTGGAGGTCAAGTTGTTCTAGATAGGCGTACTTGACTAGTATTTAAAAACATGGACCTGGTTAATTACTGTTCCAGCTAACTAATCTCAGAATCTCTTCTATGGACAGTTAAATACTCAGCCCCGAAACTTGTAGTCCTCCACATGAACATGGCACTGCACAAGTATGAAGATATCATGAGGATGACTGAGAGCCTGAGTGAGAAATATATGATTGGTTATGGTGCTTCAAGCACTGTGTACAAATGTGTTCTGAAAAATTGCAGGCCTGTGGCCGTAAAGAAATTGTACACTCACTACCCACAGTACCTGAAGGAATTTGAGACGGAGCTGGAGACAGTTGGGAGCATCAAACATCGGAACTTAGTGAGCCTGCAAGGATACTCTCTCTCACCCTTGGGGAACCTTCTCTTTTATGACTACATGGAAAATGGTAGCCTCTGGGATGTTCTTCATGGTTAGTGTTTGCATATCTTTTGCATAGATGTTATGTGATTCTTTACGAATTATGTTTGAAAGTCTCTCATTTTTTGTCTAATTTTCTCCTTTATTTCTCAGGCCCTACAAAGAGCAAACGGCTTGACTGGGAAACCCGTCTAAGAATAGCACTAGGAGCTGCCCAAGGGCTTTCATATCTTCATCATGACTGCAGCCCTCGCATAATTCATAGGGACGTAAAGTCGTCAAACATTCTTTTGGACAAGGACTATGAGGCACACCTAACTGACTTTGGCATTGCTAAATTTTTATGCACATCAAAATCCCACACGTCTACTTATGTTATGGGCACCATTGGCTACATAGATCCAGAGTATGCTCGCACTTCCAGACTAACTGAGAAGTCCGACGTCTACAGTTTTGGAATTGTCCTACTTGAGTTGTTGACGGGAATGAAAGCTGTGGATGATGAGTCCAACCTCCATCACTTGGTTAGTATTCCATCTCCACTTCACATCGGTGATTGATTTTACATGCAATGGAACTTCTTCACTTCATCTTTATTTTAAAACTGTCTTTGCAAGATTTCTTTACTTTGCATCTTCTGATATTCATTTCCATTGTGTATCAGATTTTATCCAAGACGGCTGACAATACAGTCATGGAAACTGTTGATCCTGAAATATCCAACACATGCAGTGATCTCGGAGATGTTAAAAAGGTGTTTCAACTCGCTCTTCTATGCAGCAAAAAACAACCATCTGATCGTCCTACAATGCATGAAGTTGTCCGCGTCCTCAATAGCTTATTACCATCTACATCGCCAAAGAAAGGATCAACGCCAGCTCTAGCTCCAGCTCCATCCGCCAAAGTCCCCTGTTATATGGATGAATACGCGAATCTCAAGACGCCTCACTTGGTAAACTGCTCTTCCATGAGTACCTCAGATGCCCAGCTCTTCTTGAAATTTGGAGAGGTAATCTCTCACAACAGTGGATGAGGTGATCAGTGTAGCCATGACTCTGGGGACTGAATGTTGGAAATTGTGAAAAATTATCAGAATTATTGCCTAGGTAGGGTAAAATTAAATCATCAAGATCATGAAAATTTTGTAAAAAAGATCCGGTGCCAATTATTATAGTTAGTAGTTAGGTAAGACTTGAACAAAATTTCGGTTGCAATTAAAATGTGTACCAAGTCTCTCTCTCTCTCTCTTCCACTCCCTCTCTCCCTCTCTCTCTGTCTCTCTCCCCCACTCCCTCTCTCTCTCTCTCCCCCTCTGTATCTCTCTCTATCCCCCTCTGTCTCTCTCTCTCTCTGCATATTTGCCCAGAGCAATAATGCACTGTACATATCTGCCGCACAGCAGTTGTGTCTTTTAATGCTGTCATCGACTTTAAAACCTTGGCACTATTATTGAACATTGCAAAATCCCAGAACATGGGCACAATTACATTTACAGATTGTCAGATACTCCTGTGTATTTGTAATGTGTTGATTAGGCTTTACTCCCTCCCCCTCCGTTCCTATTTATCTGTCCACTTTGGAAGTAAAAACTTGTTCCTATTTATCTATCCATTTATATAATCAAAGCAAAATTTTTCATTTAATAACATGAAGAGTCTTTGACTTTATTCTTCTAGCTATAAATATCATGACTATTATTCACTGATTCATCAAATTTGTATTGGATAATGGAATAATCCCACTAGTATTTTCCTACAATTAAGGCATTAAATAAGGGTATTGATGGAAATTTTTTATCGAACTTAAATTTTCTTAATATGCGTGAAAATATTAAAAGTGGACAGATAAATAGGGACGGAGGGAGTATTTTTTACTAATCCATTTGTAAATTAATAATACAACCACGACATGCTGTGAAGGGGTAACTATGAATACTTGGACGACCATGGCCTTGTGTTCACTATGATGAAATCGAATTAGCAGAGGTTGGATTAGAGATGCACAAAATGCCTCGGCCTGGGTAGAAAAAGGTCTTGAGTTTTATAAAAAAAATATTGGGCTTGTTGGTTGAGGGTCCTAAATCCGGGCCGGTTTTTAAACATGCCGGGCTTTTTTTTGACTTTCTTCAAGCTGGGCCCTTCCGAATTTTCGGGTCAGGATTTTTATGCATATCTGGAATTAAATAAAATACAATTTATTTACAAAATAAAATGTAAGGGACATTAGTGACTAAGTAATAAAATAAAATGTAAGAGACATTACTGACTAAACATGAGTGAACCTAAATTTCTTATGATGAATATAGTAAGAAAAATGATGAATAAACTTGTTTTGCTTTTTTATAAGTTCTTAATTTATTCGGGTTTTGCTTAGTCCTTATGAGAGTTTGGTTTTGTTTTGGTGTTTTTCATTATTTATGATGTCGTCCAAGATCTCTGTGAGATTTTAGTGATGTTGATTCAGTAATAAAGATTTTTATGGTGAAACATCTAATGCTTAGAACAATAGTTGGGGCTTTTGAAAAATTATAATGTATACATCATTTTATAAGATTGCTTGGTTGTCCATCCAAAATTTGAAACCGCTATACGATTATTGCGTTTGTTCAATTTTCATTATATACGTGGATGTTGCAAGACATTTTTTTTTAAATTTTTTTTCAAAAATAACTAAATGATGTATTCTTTCAAAAGATGTGGGATAAATAAAATGGTCTTGTGCATTGTACGGATTATAAACTAATATGGAGTAACAATATCACCACAAATGAAATAAGAAAAAGAAGCCAACAACTTGTATATGAAAAATTATGAAAACTTATCAAAATCAGATACTTTAAATCCAAAAGAAAAATAAATGAAGTAAGAAAACGGATGCCGTGGTTAGATATTTTTCACCATATTAATTTATATTTATATTTTTTCTTCTACTCAAATATTTTATTTGACAACATATATTGATCTTAATTTTAGAATAGTACAATTTCTACTTTTTCCTTATTATTAATGAATTTCATTTGTTCTAGAGAACGGTATAATTTAGAGATGGAAGTAGCGTGGTCGTGTAAGTGCTATGATTTATTTGTGACGTTTTCTTGCATTACATTTCTTTATTTTTTGTCACAATTTTCTTGTTGTACATTAATCTAAACATTTATATATATTTTCATCTCTTTCAACTGGATAATAAATATATCAAGTGGAAGATGCTCCTTTAATAAATATTTAATATGATTTCGATACGAATAAGTTTTTTATCATAAAAAAATTATATATATATAAATCACAAGCACTAAATCTTATATGATATTAAATGTTATACATAAGAAGAAAATTAATATCATACCAAAAATCTACAAAATTCAGATATTTAACTAGATATTGTTATTCTTCACATTCTCCTCCTACTTCTCTATCTTTTCCTCTCAAACCCTTATTATTATTTTGACAGTTCAAATTCCAAAATTTTAAAAACTCAAAGCCAAACCGACATCAATAGTCTAATCCTGACTACCAGCCCCAACTCCTTTTGGCTAGGGCGGGAATACGACACCCCAGAAATATATCTTTATTTTTTGATTTCGTGTGTGAGACAATTTACGATTACATAGTCATACAATACAAATCTCTTGTCTTTCTCTCTCCTGTTGTTTCTCTCTCTAGGGTTCTGTAAATTCAAATTTGGGCGTTTCAAATCTCGTGATGCAAAATTGAAGAGAGGCGGAGAAGATGAGTCTGCGCAGGGGTTCGAAAGTGTGGGTGCAGGATAGAGACTCCGCCTGGGTTGCGGCTGAGGTCACCGATTTTATTGGCAAACAAGTTCAACTCCTCACTGAATTTAACAAGAAGGTGCTCTCTCCCCCTCTCTTCCTCCCCCTCTCTCCCCCTCTCTCTCTCTCTCTCTCTCCCGCATCTCTCTCTCGCTTTCCCTCCCTCCCTCCCTCGCTCTCTCCCTCCCTCCCTCCCCCACCTCTCTCTCTCTCTCTCTCCCTCTCTCTCTCTCTCTCTCTCTCTCTCCCCTCTCCCTCCCCGCCTCAGGTGTGTGTTGGATTGATGATTAGTGAACTGGTCTCTGTCTGAAGTTGGAACTTGATAGTTTTAATGAACTTTGTGAACTAAAATTTCTTTGAGACTCTGTATGTGTGTGTACAATGTAGTGGTTTGTGTTTATTTACATGATTTGGAGTAAATATGTTAAAGAAATGATGAAGCAGAATACTGGTGGAATTTGATGATTATAGACTTTCTAAACTGATCTCTGTGTACAATTATGTGTATGTAGTTATAGAAGTTGGTGTTTAGTGGACTGATTTGATCGGTTTTGTTGGGGAGTGAATGTATGAAGTGGAACACTCTAAACCTTTTAGTTAACGTGCGCGTTTGACTTGATGTGCGTGCGTGATTATAGTGTATTAGATTGGCATTTATTGAACTGATTTGATATATTTGTTGTGAACCAGATTAATGTAGTGGAATACAGATCAAATTTTATGTGTAAATCTACCCCACATTATAATAATATATAAGTAATACATGAACAAGGGATCTTTGGTTTGTCTTATGCTATGGTTGGTTAACAGGATGTCTATGAAAAGTATAACAACGGTTAGATCTTCAAAGTAAATAGATGAGTACTGCTAGATTTTAAGAAGAAAGGATAATCGTACGGGTTCATAGTGCAGGATACATGAATTTGACTTATATTTACTACATGGATTTGGGTGCAGGGACATGACATATTATAAATATAAATTTGACATGTATATATAATCATGTTATATACTAAAACTTATTAACAAAACTGATAAAATTTATGCAAAATGAATCAAATGTATAATATATATTCCATCACTTAATGAGATATTAATTAATACGTTTGCATTATGCCAAAAAAAACTTGTGCAACTACACTTTGGTATTTGCTATTAAAGATTGATACTTAAATTTGTGAAAGTAGTTAGCACGATTTCTGACTCCATTTTATTTAGAAGTTCAAAATTTGGACTGTTGAATTCTTGTATCTGATACGGAAACCGACAGATGACCCAAAGTGTCCATGCTTCCCAGGTTAACCTAATACCAAAGAAAATTTAACTTGTTTTTTAATGTATAGATCCTGCTAAACTTAAAATATATCGTTCACATTAAAATTTTAACTTGATTAATGATGAAGTGGAATACTGATGGAAATTGATGTTTTATGAACGTTGTAAACAAATCTCCGCATATTACTTTATATATTATGTTGTATGAAATTGGCGTTTAATTGATTTGTTTAGATTGGATGTATAGTCAATAGTGATTATAAATGCGTAAATTTGATGGAATTTGATTATTAGGTACTGATTCTGCCGGATAAGTTGTTTTTGAGAGATGAGGAGGCCGATCATGGAGGAGTTGATGACATGACTAAATTGACATATTTGAATGAGCCTGGTGTGCTTGATAACTTGAGGAGGAGATACGCTCTCAATGAAATCTATGTGAGTTTTCGTGCTTTCATGTGTTGGATATGTGACTAAAAAAGATATTAAATTGTTTATTTATGGACAAAAAGTTGATAAGTTTTGGATTTTTGCTTTTTGTTTGCTTGTGAGAATGGATCATCTATACAAAAATAGGCTTGAACTCGTTTGTACTGCTTTGTTCTTAATTTTGTGTGGATATATACATATTGGATATTTTCTAAATATTTTTACTCTAATGTATTATATATAAAAAATGCATGCAATACATACATTTTTCCCGATATTTGTTTTGTGGGAAAAGAGTTTCTAATGTATGCATTTTGAGTTTGTAAAGTTCAATCCACAATTTTTCCACTAGTAACCAAGTCTTCCGATGGTTCATACTATCATCCAATTGTAAAAGCCCAAGAGGTCCATTTTGACCTATAATAAATGCAATTTGCGGGCAAACCTGATTTATAGATCCTTTAATTATTGCCATGGTTGTCATGTAGGTAATTTGAAGCGAGTCGATGGACCTTCGGCTTATCAACTAGTCGACAATTTTTTTAATTAAAAATTAAATATAATATATATACACGTTATGGAATTTTAGGTTTCTAAGTTCTAACACATTCCACAATATTAATCTCAGAATCTAAGGAATTAAGGACCAAACACTTGAAGTGAATGATGGAAAAGTGGAAAGAGTTAACTAATAACAATGAAGCAAAGTACCTGGGATCATGTAAAATATGTAACAATTAAGAAGTAACAATTGTGTGATAATTTGATGTAATCTAATTTGTAATGCAGTTTGGTACCGCTAGTGCAACAACAGTGGAACAACAAAATTATGTAGAAATAATATATTAAATGAATATTTGACGATAAATCCGATCAAATCTCTAACATGGCCGAAACCTATAATAGTTCAAACCTCGAACTTCTAATAGGGTCATACTTATGTAATAGTAGCACAAAAACTTTTGCTGATAGTTTATTTGGTAGGAATTATACCAACATATTTGGACTAAATACTATTATTTAACTTGAATATAACTATGTTTTCTTGTTTCAGCTTGTTTTCACTTTGTAAATAGCACTTGTGCTTTGAAATTAATGCATTCCATCTGCGTTGGAATTTTTGCCTCATAATTATAGGGCTTCCATACACCTCTCATGCCTACAAATTTTTGATATATATGTGTACTTTGGTTAAAGAGATATGAGGTTAGATGAACTACCAGATTTTCTTTTTTAGCAAAATAGTAGGAGTGATAGCGGTACGGGCCTTGCGGTTTTCTTATAAAACCGTCTAACCAACTTGCAAACCAACCCACATACTGTATGTGATATGGTTAAATATTCAAAGTTTCAAACAACAAATGCACCACATATGTTAAATTTTCGCTAAAATTTAAAATATTGAAACGTCCCATGCCTAAGGAGCCTTAATTTATCATACATGTATCTTAGGCTACTTCAGGAGACCATATATTCTACAAATCTATAATATCACATGTTTCCTTGATGTATTGTTGATAGACAAAAACTAGTCTTGGTACTTCCCAATTCATCCATCTTCAGTCTTCTTCCGATATCTTTAATTTTAGATGTTTAGGTTTATATATAAGTGTAGATATATTAACAGGTACAATAGATACCTATATATGGATATATTAAATGGTAAAAGAGTTTATGATTTATGGATTGTTTTAAGTCATTTATCTTTTTAATTGGGCTCGATTGTTATGTAAATTAGAAAAAAATTCTGAAAAACTCAGCGTACATGGATGAACCCTCTCGGTTCTTAATACCTTCCCTGCATATTTACATAGTTTGCTTTGCCTATTATTCATATATAGATATAGATATAGATATATGTAGGCCGTGTCTTGCTTAAAAAAAATCTTAAATTGGTGATAACCCATGTGCAATTAAACTAGAAAGACGATTTCTTGTCTTACTGTTAATGTCTATGCTCTTGGTGATTCTTCTACTGTTTGCTTTAGACTATAAATTTACCGAGAAGTTAATTTTTACTTGATTTTTGGCCACAGACTTACACAGGAAGCATTTTAATTGCTGTAAATCCATTTACCAAGCTTCCCCATCTATACAATGTGCACATGATGGAGCAATATAAGGGGGCTCCTTTTGGCGAGTTAAGTCCCCATGTTTTTGCTGTTGCTGATGCATCTTACAGGTTTGTTGAAACTCAGTCCGCTTTCCTTATTTCTCCCTAGTCATGCTTCATGGATAAAAAAGTTTTGATTGGGTTGTGTTTCTTGTGCCAGAGCAATGATTAATGAGTCTCAGAGCCAGTCAATATTAGTTAGTGGAGAAAGTGGAGCCGGGAAAACCGAGACAACAAAATTGATAATGCAATATCTTACTTATGTTGGTGGTCGTGCTGCCAGTGATGATAGAACAGTTGAACAACAAGTTTTAGAAGTAATTTTAAATAATTATTTTGGTCGTCTTTGTCTATTTCATAGAATTTAGATTTAGATAACAAGTTCACTGTTTAGCTTTGTCGGTATTTATGTGTTTCTATCTGTGGTGTCCTTGTAGATCAATATCATTGTTTCTTAGGCACTTAAACAGCTCTCCTAGTGACCTTGTTTTCTTTGTTTAATGGGATTTTGTTTTGGGGTAATTCGCTGACCTTGTTAATTTCCACTTTGATTCAGTCGAACCCACTGTTGGAGGCATTTGGTAACGCTCGAACTTCTAGAAATGATAATTCAAGGTTAGTGGTAGGTTTTCTCTGTGCTTCAGTTTTTTGGTTACTGCTGTATGTTGTGGATGTTAACTGTATCTTGTTCTCTTTGTTAAGACGTAAATTGTGTTCTTCATGGTTTGTCTAAAATTGGACATGCCATGTGTATATTAGTTGTGTTGTTGCCCCTTCTATCTCAAAAAGAGGTCTATAAACTAATCTAAGTTCCATCGGGATATGTTCCTTTCATGAAGAAGACAATTGATTATTGGCAAGAAATTCTAACAAGTCATTCTTATTTTCATTTGTTGCAGTCGTTTTGGAAAGTTTGTGGAGATTCAATTTGATAAAAGTGGTAGAATATCAGGAGCTGCAATTAGAACCTATCTTCTCGAAAGATCTCGCGTGGTTCAAATAACTGACCCAGAAAGGAATTACCATTGCTTTTACCAGCTTTGTGCTTCTGGAAGGGTAATCTTATCTTGTATAAGCTATTATGTTGAGACTTGTATTTGTGATATTTAGCCCTTTCTCCCGAGTTTTTTTACGAGAGAAAGTAAGTGAAGGTAAGTGAAAGCAAGTGTGCTTTCACTTGCATCCCACTTTTGGAGTGAAACTATGCTATATTTGCACTCATTTTCACTTGCTTTCGTCCCTTTAAAAAACTCGGGAGCACGAATAGGAGTGAAAGTTAGATAACTTTGCTTCCTCTTCACTTATTTTCCTCCCTGTTTAAAACTAGGGAGCAGGGTTTTAAGCTTCTTTAGCATTTGCAGATCATGCTATCATGAGCTCTAGGAACACATTTTAGGAATATGTTTTTACAATTAATAATATAGCATACACGAAAGTGGCCGCAAGTGTGCCGTAATGATAATTTTATGCAATTAAAAGTAAGGAGTGAAACTCGCATGGATGACAAAAAACATTTTTTGTACCCTGAAGTAGCCCCTCTTAATGAGCCTGTGAAACTGAAATATTTGAGACACAGACACTAGGCTTCTGCCCAAATTATCGCTCATTGTTGAAGAAAACTATTAGTTCGATAATGTCAGGCTTTAAGTTTTCACAAAAAAATGAAAAGTCCAGCGCAACAAATCTAGGTGTTTGTTTTCACGTTAAAGTGGCAATTAGACTTATAAGCACTTAACCTTTTGTTTGTCAAATAAGTCAATAATATAGATAGAGGTCGTAGCTAAGAACATGGACTTGGATACGGTGACACGGGACATAGGTACCCTACCATATGTTTGTCGACACGCCACATGGTGAGTCGGACATGTACTTACTACTTAGCCAAGTCTGTGCTGAGTCAAGCGAGTCGGACACACATGCGGCACCCAATTTTGAAGAACAAGTGCTTCCTGGGATGGTAGTACTTGGTGAAAATTAAGATTCGTATTCCATCTAACTACTTGTACTTATGTCCAATACTCCCTCCATCCCACTCTTTTTGTCCACAATCAGAAATCCATCTTTTATTCACTCACATTAAATAATAAGATAATAATCACTAAAAAATTGTATAATTTTTGAAATATATTACTATCTCTGTTTTTGAATAGATGATGCTTGACTTTTTGGCACACAACTCTAAGAGCATTGACCGCATATCTGAAATAATTATTTTTAAAATTTTCTTTTTTTGAATGAAAATATTAAACTTATACTTTAATTCACAAACAGAAAATTTTAAAAATAATAATTCTGGCTATAAGGTCAATGCATTTAAAAATGTATGCCAAAAAGTCAAACATCATTTATTTTAAAACATAAGGGGTAACATAATTAATACTCAATTTACCATACTAAATGTTGACAATACTTTTGGGACAAACAAAATAGGAATTGAGGACACAATGAGTGAGATAGAGGAAGTATGTATTAATTTTTAAAATTATTTGTTACCAATTAAATTGTTTAAGCTTATAAGAGCATCTCCAATGGTCTCTTTAAACAGGCTCTTAACTTTAAACTTTAAGAAAATGTGAAAAATTAGTGCTCCAATAGGCTTCTAGTGGCTCTTTAAAAATTTAAAAGCCTCCTCTCTCTCCTCTTTTTTAAATAATATATAATATAATATTCATTTCTCTCCAGTTTTATTCACTTCACTCTAATTCAATCTCCAACTTCTCCCTCGATAATAATAAATTATAAATATAGAGCAAGCAGAAAGAGTAGTGTTGGAGTTGTCAAGATATTCAATGTAGTAACTTGTTTGGAGCCATAAATTATATTAATTTTTTAAAGAATGATCTGGGAGCACATTGGAGATGTTCTAACAACATATAAGTAAAAATGAATAATTCACGAATTGGAATTTATGATGGAAAACCAAATGGGACCTTTGAGTTGAAGGGCGGATGATGTAGGATTTTTCTAGGGTTATTGATTTTGGAACTTT
Source organism: Daucus carota subsp. sativus (assembly GCF_001625215.2). Taxonomy (NCBI): domain Eukaryota; kingdom Viridiplantae; phylum Streptophyta; class Magnoliopsida; order Apiales; family Apiaceae; genus Daucus; species Daucus carota. Next base: position 52,394,779 of record NC_030381.2, on the reverse strand, counting down.
TCTTGGATTTTTATGACACAGACATTTTCTCACAATCTTATCCCAATATTTTAATATTAATGTGTAATTTTGATCTGATTGATGATGGGTATTTTAAAAGATTATGCGGAAATTCTGACTGTAAAACTAAGTAAATTTTCAATGAAAATTAATATAATCCTTATCTTTTTCTAATTTATTATAATAAGTATTTAAATCATCCAGGGCTCTGATCACCATTTTGAGTAATCTGCTTACCTAAAATAACTCAAACATTCCATCACAATTTATTTCATCTTTAGATGATTTTAAAATATTACATGGAGGGAGTTTTGACAGTTTTAGTGTCAACTTTTAAATTTTGATGAGTATTCAACAGTTGGTAAAACTAGGACAATTGTTAATGAGTTGCCAGTGAATCTTTTCTGTGTTGGACAATTGCTCTGGTTCACCAACTTACCAATGATGTGATGTAGAGGTGCTTTTAGCAATGCACATGCTTTTCCTGCAATAAAGAATCATATTGTTTACAAGAATCAACTTGATGAAAATATTTCTGTAAAAAAAAAAAATTGATGAAAATATTTGAAGGATAACTATTTGAGTTTGTAGTTTACTGGATGTGTTTGATGGTTTTGAGAAGTGTGACCTAGTTGCATTTTTGTATGATGCTGATACTTGGCCTGTTGGCCAGCACTGTAAGGTGTAAATATTCATTTTTTGAAGTGTAATTGTTTATTGAATCTATAATGTATACGGATTGACCGCCTATATGATCATTGTAGCAAGAATGCAACATCACGACAATGTTATATACTCCCTCCGTCCCATTCAATTGTATAATTTACCTTTTGGCACGCTTTTTAAGACTCTTAAAGTATAACTCCATAATATATTTCTAAATTATTTTTTTTCCGAATAAAAGTTTGATTCTAAACTTTTATTCAGAAAAAGAAAATTTTAAAAAAACATTATGAAATATACTTTATAGGAGACTCAAAATGCTGCAAACAGTGAACGTATACAATTCACCGGGACGGAGGGAGTAACTTTTATCTTAGCCTAGAAAGTTGAACCATTTAACTGGTGGTGGTTTTGCCAGGAGCTGTGTTTTTTTTCCCAATTCTTCTTTTAAACATTTAGCAAAAAAAAAAGAGAAGCTTTTTCAAACACAATAAAGGAAAAAAGTATAAAAAATTACTGTTTGTTTTCCTAATATTATATGGACTGTACAATAAATTAAAATCAGAATTCTGGCTCATGTCTATTAGGTTTTATTCAATTGACATATTTGTCTAGTTCTCTTAAAAACTCTTCTTGATTTTTATTTTTATTTTTCTATTGTGTTGTGGACTGTCAAATCAACTTGCCTATATTTGAGCCTGTCTCATGCGCATAGGTTGCAGATTCATACAAGCTAGCTCATCCACGCAACTTCCACTACTTAAACCAGAGTAACGTTTACGAATTAGAAGGAGTAAGCAGTGCCGAGGAATACATGCGGACGAGAAGGGCTATGGATATTGTTGGTATCAGTCACGAAGAACAGGTTTCATGCATCTGTAAAGCATTAGGCATGCGTTAGATAGACTTATTTGGCTATTGTATTCCTGGTCTTTACTTTGATGTCCTCTTTTAGGAAGCGATATTTCGGACTCTAGCTGCTATTCTGCATCTTGGAAATATTGAGTTTGCCCCTGGCAAAGAGCATGACTCATCGGTTATTAAGGATCAGAACTCTAATTTCCACCTGCAGATGGCTGCTAATCTTTTCATGTAGGTGAATTTGTTGAGATATCTAATCTTTCATTGTTAGAGTGACCTATACTAATTGATTCCCTTTTAGTATGCCATGATGCTCATGGGCAGCTTATCTCTAATTGGATTTCCTTTTCCAACTGTTGGAGTGACCTATATTAATTAGAATTCTTGCTTGTTCTTCCTTGCAATTTGATATCAAAACATTCAGCAAGGTGTTGTACTGTATTTATTGAGTTTTTCTTTTTTATGACTTTATATGGATTTAAACGGAGGATATTCATATTCTTAATGACCGAGAGGCATCCTTCTGCCTTAAATTATCTCGGATTCCTCCTTTTGTCAAAGTAACGCTCCCTCTGGTCTATTATACAAGGCTCTTGATTTTTCACGCATATCCAAGAGCTTTGACTCCACAGCTAAAATTAATATTTTTTAATTTTTATTTCCTAATTAGAAAAAATATAGTAACCTTTTATTAAGAAAAAGAAAATTTGAAAAATATTACTCCCTCCGTTGCATCCATATCTTTAAATTTTCCTTTTTGAGATGCCCCTATCAGTTCTTTACATTTCAAAACTTTCTAAAAGTAGTGAACTTCTATAATATAATACTAATTTCCCCCACTACTTTCTTCCACCTTTCCTAATCTATTAATTAAATATTAATGGATATCTCTACTTTACCCACTATTCTTACTCTTTTACACTACTTTATACTTTTTTCTTAACCTCTGTGCCCAACCCTAGTGTAAAGAATTCGGTGGGACAGAGGGAGTACTATTTAGCCAAAGCTCTTGGAAGAATGTGAATAAAGTCGAATGACTTATATAATGGACCAGAGGGAGTAGTCAACTAGTGTATTATGATTGTGTGCTATGTTCCTAGTTACATGGGCTACATATAGTTCTAACAAAGATTATAATTTTCATCCAATATAATAGCCTATGTGAGTATGTGTAATGTGTTTCCCTTTAGTATTTCTTGGTTTAGTTCAATTCCTCTGTATGTTATTCTCTCTCCTTTAGACATGATATTGTATGCAGATTGTCACTTACTAGCATGTTTAAGAATTTTTTTGCTTCATTTTGTCTATGTGGTGAAGGGTTCATCTTCACTTCACAAGCACACTCTTGAGGTGTGAGTTACTTAAATGCTAATACAGAGCACATAGCTACGAAATTGGCTTTATGTAATTTTTGTTCACTCTGAGTTGTGCGCAAATACTGAATACTTTGATTGAAATTTTAGAGCTTGAATTGTATGCAGTACAAAAACCTGTACTTGAGTAAACCTCTAAGGTTGGTTCTGTAGATATCCTGAATGTTATATATTTACATCTTTTTTCAGGTGTGACTTGAATCTTTTGCTTGCTACACTCTCAACCCGTTCAATTCAGACCCGTGAAGGAAATATTGTCAAGGCTCTTGACTGTAATGCTGCTGTTGCAAGCCGCGATGCTTTGGCAAAGACTGTTTATTCTCGCCTATTTGATTGGTGTGATGGCTACTTCCATATGACCGCTGTTATATCTATTGGGCTGAATGTCTTTTATGATAGTAAATTTGTCTCCTGATGATGTGCTGCAGGCTGGTTGAGAAGATTAATAGATCAGTTGGGCAAGATACTAATTCTCGGATGCAAATAGGGGTATTGGACATATATGGATTTGAGTGCTTTAAGCATAACAGGTCTTCTCACATTAAAAGAGTTTATCCTATTTTCCCTTCATTTCTTATCCATCAGTAGATAGGTCTGTTGACATATAACATAGACTTTATATATGTCGGACAACTAGTGCACACCTTGTGTGCAAAAATAAAAAAAAACATAACACGTATCTTGAAGTAGAGATGATAAATGTCAAAAATTAACCGTGGGAGGCAAATGAATATGCAACAAGGAGAAAATAGAGATTGGAATAGAAGTGCTGATTTGTTGAGTTAGGATTTTGAGAGAAATTTGGCTACTGCGTTTACTGCTTTATAAAATATCTACTTTCTAATCAACTCAGTACTACTGAGGCCTATGAAATATAGAAATTAATGTATGTTTTGAACATGTTTAGTGAGGCCAAAAGCACATGTAAATCATGTTCATATGCGAACTTTTTGCAATGCAGCTTATATTTGATTTGACCACAACAAAAAGTCATGCTTTATATAGATGAAGTTGTGTTGGTACTTCTAAATGCACCAAAGACTCCTTACGAGAACGTCGAGAAGTAATAAACTCTGAGTAGTGTTGGGACACTTTGGATAATGCAACTTAAATTGGATTTGAACTCAGCTTGATAACATATATTGATTATATTCTATGTTTTGCAATGGTACTAGTACTTGTAAATTTCTGTACTCTGCATTGCAACAATACAACCCATATGACCACAACAAAAAAGTAGGCCTCAAACAGATGATTATATCCTAAGACCTTATTTGGTACTTCCGAATATACTAAAGCCATTGCACTAGTACAGACATACTCAAAGTGCTTGTTTGGTTTGCTATAAGAAGTCTTTCCAATGGAAGTCCTAGTCATTAGGAAGTCTTTCCAATGGAAGTCCTAGTCATTGGTGTGTCATTACTGGGTATTTAAATGTGTGATGAACCAATCTATAATTTCAGTAACTATAAAATTCTTATACTTCGTCAGACCTAACAGTAGTGCGCAACTAATTCTCCAGATATAGGTTTGTCAGAAAGAGTTTTATACATATTCATCTATGTATTAAAGCGCCTAATACTGGACATCTGAGGGTAATATTTGTGCCAAATTAGAAAGTTAATATGGATATTCTTGCCACCACATCATGTTATAGACAGATTTTATTTCTTCCTGTGGCCCCCACCCTGCAGACCGACTCACCTACATATGTAAGGAAATAATTGCCGATGTTTTAATATACACAGTAACTTAAATGAATAACATAAAGTAAAGTACACTGAACTTATTTTTCTACTGGCCTTGTGTGTTTGCTAGTTGTAAGAATTAAGATAGATGGAGTTTTAACTAATTGTGAACGAAATAATTTATTCAAGTTGTCCATTTTTTACATGCCCCCCTTGCTATTAACCGCTGGGTTTTTTCTACAGTTTCGAGCAGTTCTGCATAAATTTTGCAAATGAAAAGCTTCAGCAGCATTTCAATGAGGTCCGTACTAACTGTTCATTGTGTTTAATACACCATAATTCGAATCATGTTGTGCTGTTTGCAGAAAGTGCAACAAGGCTTGACTGGTTTTTGCTGTGTATTTAATGGTTCTTACAGCATGTATTTAAGATGGAGCAGGAAGAGTATCGCAAGGAAGAAATCAATTGGAGCTATATTGAATTTATTGATAACCAGGATGTCCTGGATCTGATAGAAAAGGTTCCTCTTTGAGTTTGATCATTTGTAGACTGCTGATATATCTGTATATGTATTATTGTAATACCATGTTTGTGAAGTCAACTGTTGTAGTTTTTGAGAAGTATACTATTATCTCCTTATCGCTGTATGCAGTATTAGTAGAGAATCCTTCTGCAGGAAACATTATTCATGTTCTTTTATTTTATTGGGAGATGGTCCCTGACAAGTGATTTTTGGCTACAATTTTTCCGTGCTTTTTTATAGCTGAAAGATAGAAACCCTAGAATGGTTTTCTAAAGCTCAGATAGGCGACGTGCCCCTGCATTCACATAAAAATTAAGTCTTATGTCTTTCAGCTATAAATACCTGTAGATAGATAGCTACAACAATTGATTGTCAGGGACCCGGACGCATGTATAATTGCTAAGATTGGTTCATATAATGTTGTTTTAGTCTATATCATATTGATAGAGCTCTGCTCTAGCTCCAGTAAGTGATAATATTGAAACTCTTTGGCACACATTGCTTTTTATATCTTTATAATTGTTATACTGCTCACCACCAAACTACACTATCACAATTATTTGTTAAATTGATGTCGCAAGTTATTTACAATCTAAATTGTGCTTTCAACATTGCAGAAGCCTATAGGACTAATTGCTCTTCTGGATGAAGCTTGGTACAGAATTAGTTTTCTTCTATAAATCGGTGCGTGTTAGTTTCTGAATTGGTTGCTTACAGTCTTTTCTTATCCTGATTTTCTGATTATGCAGCATGTTTCCAAAATCAACTCATGAAACATTTTCAAACAAGCTTTTTCGCAATTGTGGCAGCCACCCTAGATTGGACAAGGCAAAATTTTGTGAAACAGATTTCACTCTCTCCCATTATGCTGGCAAGGTACCATAACAGCTGCTTGCATATTGCACACAACGATTTTATTTGAAGAACAGTGATCATGATACCAATTATTTATATTTATGAAGGTCACATATCAGACGGATACATTTCTAGACAAAAATCGTGACTATATCGTGGTTGAACACCTTAATCTTTTATCCTCCTCCAAATGCTCCTTTGTTTCTGGTCTTTTTCCTTCTGTAGCAGAGGAATCTACAAGATCCTCATACAAGTTTTCTTCAGTGGCGTCTCGGTTTAAGGTATATGCAGTTAAACAACTCACTTAGTTGTGTCTACTTTTATCTACAAGGGCGTTTGCATGCGGAAAAAATACATAGAACAATACTTGTACATGATTACTTTCAGCAGGTAGAATTTACTATGTGGATTATATTCTGGCGTAGACACTCGCTTTTGATGTTTAATGTTAAAATCTTTTTCTTGTATATGTTTGAAGGTTTGTGGTTGTTCATGGTAGAGATTATCCATATCGTGTTTCAGAAACATTATTAGATTCAACTAATCGTTTGTTTTGTTGTAGCAACAACTTCAAGCTCTTATGGAGACCCTGAGTGCAACGGAGCCTCATTATATCCGATGTGTAAAGCCAAACTCTTTGAACAGGCCTCAAAAATTTGAAAATCAAAGTATATTGCATCAGTTACGCTGTGGGGTTAGTATCCATTTTTTGTTTAAATGTTTTTCTTTTTGTTTTGTTTTGGACATTATATTTGCTGATAATTCTCTTTTGAAATATTATTTTTTGATTATTGGATTTTTTTAATCCTCTTCCCTCGTTGGTACTTCAGTTCATTATCTTCTTAAAATGTGTGGACTGTCATCTGCGAACTTTACAAATGCTTTTAATAGTTTTTTTTCTTGAAGTTTTGAAAATTTTATTTATGAAGAAATTTATATCATAAATAGCACAAGAGAATTATTGGGGCCTTGTTAATTACATGGTAGCTCTGGTTGTGTCCAAACTTCGGATAGCTTCCAGACTGCCATTGCTCTACTTCTCTCTTAATTGTCACTGTTTATCCTTGTGGTTCTGATCTGTGGATGTCGTATATGCTTAGCAAGTTAACATTGAGTATAATATCCTCTTGCCAATCTCATACTGGGGATGTGAAGGATTCGTTCTCTTTTTATTCTTGTTATTTCTGGTTAAGTTGTATGATTGGCAAGTAAATCTCATTTGTGTTGCTCAGTCAAAATTACTAATATATATTGTGACATTCAACAGGGAGTTTTAGAGGCTGTTCGGATAAGTCTAGCAGGTTATCCCACTCGGAAGACTTATAATGAATTTGTAGATCGTTTTGGGCTGCTTGCCATGGAAATAATGGAAGGATGGTTAGTTTCTCATTCTACTGCTTGTGGTTCCAACTTACCTGCTTTTAATTTCTGTAATATCTTTTGTGGTGAGTCAGTAATGATATTGACTATGTTATTAAACAAATAATTGGTTGTCCTGGTCTCCACGTGTTACACTATGTATATTTGTCCATACTTTCAGGGAAATTGTGCTGGTCACTTTAGCAATTGTTTGGATAATTACAAATTTTGACTTGTTTTTTGAAAGAACTCTTCATATATTATTGAAGGAATTACTTATACTATTATAGTTGACAACTTATCCCTCATGACATCAAACAGTCAAACAATGCAGGATATGCTGTCTGGATCAAAATTTTCTATGATAGTTGGGGTTTAAGTTGGCGTCAGGCCGTCAGCTTTCTTGAATCTTGATATGTAATTATGGAAGTAGAGTAGGTTTTACCTCACAGTCAATGTCAGTTCTACCTTACATGTATATAAATCACGAGTCTTATTTGAAGCCTGTAGATTACGATGTCAAAGTATTAATGTTGGAGCAAGAAGCTCTGGAATGTTTTTATGCAGTAAGAGTATGGTTGCTGTATGTAAACTAAATGTAGTTTGTACACAATACAGTGCTCGTTTAGATCAGTATGGTTGAGGCCCCAGTGTGTTCATCACTTCATCTTTAATGGTTCTATAAGCAGCTTGTCACAGATTCTACTGAATTTTTATTTACAGAATCTACTTACTATTATAATTTTTTATTAACGAACTGCTTGTGCTCTTTGCTTTTGATGCCCAATGAGTTACCCTGTGAATAATGCACTTCAGCTTATTAAGTTTCCATTTAAAACAATTGCAGTTATGATGAAAAATCCATGACTGAGAAAATATTAAAGAAGTTAAAGCTTGAGAATTTCCAGGTATACATACTCTGTTATCTGCTGAAAAGTTAAAAGTTATAGCTTAATGAACATAACTCTTGCATATTTAGAAGATTTTACTGTGAACATACCCTGGTGAAAGTTTATTACAATACTGGAAACTTGGTTGGCAGACTGTTCACTTCTTTTTCATTTTCAGTTGGGAAAGACTAAAGTCTTTCTCAGGGCTGGCCAGATTGGTATTTTAGACTCTCAACGCGCGGAGGTCCTTGATGTTGCTGCAAAGCGTATTCAAGGCCGATTGAAAACATTTATCAAACGCAGGGAATTCATTGCGAATCGGAATTCTGCAGTTTCTCTACAAGCATATTGCAGAGGTTTTTAATTTTTCCATTTACTAAATATTAAGTGCTAATGCTAACTATCTTATTGGACTGCTGTCTAAATAGATTGTATATAATTTATATGCTGTCACCAATGTTATAAACTTTGGAATCTAAATTAGTCATTAAACACCAAAAGTTTATAGCGTATTGAATAACTAGCAAAAGAAACTATGAGATATGCTTGAAAAGAATAATGTATCTTTAGTGAAATTGTTGTATCAGATACAATCGTGTGGTGTTTAACATGTGATGATTCTAGTACGCTCTAGTATGTAATACTATCTATATACCATCTGAGAAAACATACATATTGATTGTCAAGTGCTTATTTGCAAGTTTATTGGCCTAAACAAGCAGGGCAATCTTGCATTATACATAATTCTAGTTTGATGGTAGTGGTTGTTGAGCAATCCAGTGGTCCATATTACATTTCTCGTAACATCAGATCATCTGAGTGATTTAGCTAGTTTCTTTCTTATAGGTTGCACATTTTTCTTTATGATAAATTCTCGAACTTGCGTTGCTTAAAAATTTAGTGCAGTTCAGAATCTATTTTGCGTTAAAATAATTTCACTGTGCAGGGCATCTTGCTCGTAAAACATATGCTGCAATAAGGGAGGCCGCAGCTGCCATTACGATTCAGAAATATGTAAGGGGATGGCTGCTCAGGCATGCATATATGCAGTTCTGTTCCTCGGCCCTACTTATGCAGGCATGCATTCACGGTTTCTTGACTCGTCAGAGATTTTTGCGTAGGAAAAGACATAAGGCTGCTACTATTATTCAGGTAAGCAATCTCCTTCTATAAGTGTGATTTTTATTTCTCAAATATAATATGTTCTTATTTGACATCTCAAATATATGTTACTTAATTGATAAAAGCTGCTTGAATGGTATGTTATACACAACCGTAAATATCATATGTTACTCATTAAAAAAACTAAATGGTTGTTATATAGCTTGCAGAAGCTCCCCTTGATTTATGCATTTTAAATGTGGCTGTGGGTGCCAGATGCCCTGCATGTAGTATGAGTATTTAGAGTACATGTTTTTGTTTTTTGTATTTTGACAGTGTTCATGGCATATTATCCTATTGTGCTTCTTGTCTAGTTTTAAATATCCCTTCAATTGTCATACAGATACCAAAAAAGATATCAACTTATACGTTCATTTTCTGGAGAACTAGATTTTAGTTTTAATTTATGCGATTAGCAAGCATGTAGCCACGACTCCTCTCTATGCATGTTCCTCTTAGCCTGTAGTATGTGCATTTTTCTTGTGTTTATTTGATGTGACTTTTTATTTCTTTGTCTGTTGGAAAGAAAACATCATGCCTCAAAATTGTCAGTTGAATTAGCATGCAGCTCCAAATTCCATATGCAATTCTAAGTTGTAAGTTAATCATTTACCTATATACCCTGAACGGATGCTATAAGTACCGGGATCTGGAGTACTCTGAACTGACACTATAAATCATTGAATGTGCGGCAGCTGTTTTTTCAAATGGTAAAAGGGATATCATTTCTTTAGGTTTTATCTAAGATAATCAGCTTCTACCATTAGTAAAGCATCTACATTCATTGGATATACTGTTTACTTTGTCTTTGAAGGCAGACATTAATTTGTCTACGAGATTACATTTCAGGACCTGTGAACTCGGGACCCCATTGCCAATTTATTTCAACTGCTATCTTTCTCCCTTAACTCTTACAAATAATTGTTTGTGAAAGCCACTAATTTTTATACTGTTTCTGAAATTTATAGGCTCAATGGAGGATGCGCAAGGTGCGTGCTGCTTATAGTCATCGACAATCTAACATAATAGCAATTCAGTGCCTATGGAGGCGAAAATTGGCAAGAAGAGAGCTTCGGAAACTTAAAAAGGTGAACAAGAAACACATGTAGATGTTGGTTTTAGTTTTTTAAGTTAATGAATTCTTGTCCTCTTGATGCAAATGGCATGTCACTTCTTTTCACACCTTGCAAAATTGTGTTACCTGAAAGCATATGTTACTTGTTTCTATCTTTTTTTGGTATCAGATGATAGCATTGATTTTTTAACAAGTGTCCACTATGAACTGTTCATCTCAATCATTCTTGTGTTGGTGTTTGGTTGGCTTGAATGAAATTGGAAGGAATGGAATGAAATTTGAATTATAATCTTAATAAATGTTTGAGATTTTCAATTCCTCCCCACATTAATTTCATATTAACCTAAACTAGTGTTCTAACCTCCCAATTTGATAAGGAATGCTCCATTCCTTATGACCCAATTCTTTTTCCAACTCTCATCATTGAAACTACTCGGTCACTGATATATATATTTTTTTCAAATTTTCCCTACTACCTCCATTGTTTCCCTTTAATTTCATTCATTTTGTTTTCTTCTCTCCATCCAAACAAAACATTTGAGTTTTCTGCTTTGTTTTTATTATTTGGTTGCTTTTGTTCTTTTTGACATCAAGTTAAAACGTTTTATTGTATAACCAAATCGGGTTTCAGATAAATGAGCTCTTCCTTGTGATATTCGCTTGTGTTGTCACAAGTTATTTAAACATATTTCGTTGTATTTTTCCAAAACATCTACTCTCTTCCTCTCTTTTGATTAAGTTGATATCGTTTCATTGATGGCATATTAAGTATCAAGAATTATTTCTTAACAGGAGGCTAACGAGGCTGGTGCTCTTCGCCTTGCTAAAACAAAGCTTGAGAGGCAGTTGGATGATCTTACCTGGCGGTTGCAATTGGAAAAAAGATTGCGGGTAGGTTGGTCTGTTTTTACTTGATAATATTACCTGGTAATCACTACCCATAATTTTCATCTGGATTTTTTTGCTCCTAATCACTGCCAAAATCCATTATCTTGTACCTGAATATCAGACATACCGTCCGTTCTCTGAATGGTAAGCCATCTATATGTAACATATTTAAATCAATTTGTTAATTTCCTAAAAACGATAATTGAAGAATAAAGCATGAGAGGATTGTTCAGATACTTATTTTTTGAGGTAAAATATTTTCACACTTGGTCTGTCACCATCAAGGACATCTGGGGGTAAGACAAAATTGCAGATGTAATGAATTTATTAAGGTATATCTTCCGCAATTGTATAAATCACCATTCAACATGCTAGGAAATTGTTTGTCCAACAAATTATCCTGTATTGCCTCGAGAAGGAATGAGACTTGCCTCATATGCACTTCAGTCAAAACACCTCTTAACTGCTTAATGTAGTCTATAGCACTTAAAAATTTTAGATGCCACTGTAAGGTTATAGTGGAGCAGTCAAATAACAAATTATTAATATTTTGGAGATGTAGCCCTTTTTATCTTAAGCTGTACCTGGCGCAGTTCGTAAGCTTATATAATTTATTGTTGTGTCACCTAGTTGTCCACAAAAAACAATACTTAGTGTCCACTTCAATGTTACTATTTTGATCACAGGTATCAAATGAAGAAGTAAAGGGAGTGGAAATCACAAAACTTCAGAAGACTGTGGAATCGTTAAGTCTTGAATTGGATGCTGCCAAGTTGGCCACAGTTAATGAATGCAACAAGAATGCTGTACTGCAAAATCAGCTGATGTTGTCGATGAAGGAAAAATCATCTCTGGAAAGAGAGCTTAGTTCATTGGCTGATCTAAGAAATGAAAATGCATATTTAAAGGTAATGTTGTTCACAGATATTAAAGTAATGCCCTAGAAGAATATGTATATGCCCTAGAAGAATATGTATATCTGAACTTTGAGTGGACAATTTACATAGGGTATCTGCTACAGGAATGGGCTATAGATATCTATTTTCATACACTGACTCACAATTGCAACATATGCAATGACTCCGAGAGTATTATTAAGAGTATTACTATAGCCACTGTTTTTGTTTTGTAGTTTATATGATTTGAGGTTTGTCAACTGAATAGAGACTTCAAGATTAAAATATTTTGTTACTATTTTGAGATTTTAAGAGTAAGATTATTTTAATTGTGCTCGCAGAATACCTTAAACATCTTTCAGGCAAAGAATTTGGCACTTGAACAAGATCTTGCTAAAGCTAAACAAGATACTGACGATACTGTTAAGAAGTTGAGGGAAGTTGAACAAACATGCTCCCAGTTACAGAAGGATTTGCGAAGGTCTAACATATTACTTGATTGTTCTTTACCACACTCTATTGTCACACAGACCACCTGACGTTTATTTATCTTTTCTTTCTGCTAAGCATGCCCATCAAATATTTATAACAATAATCATGAAGTTCAAGTTATAATACTGAACTGTTAGGTTTTATAATTATTATAATGAACTTATAAACCACTCTGAGCTAGACAATGAGAATTGTGAATATTATTGCACACTTGAAGTTCATAATAAATTTTATTATATGTGATTGTCAACCCAGATACCCTATTTTTGTTGTTATTATGATCATTATATAGGTATATGGCAATATATACTTCAACTCTGATGCACCAGTTCTCTAATGTACTTGCGATTTGTATTCTTCCAACTTTATTTTGCTTTACATTAAAGTTGTGTGTCTGGGCTTTAAGCTGAGAGCCTAAAGTAATTTTCAGCTTTAAGTTAAAAAGTGTATAATGTAATAATTGAAAAACCAATTTAAAAGTTAAAAATAAGCCAGAAACCGAGTTAAAGACAGAAGTTAGCAGGAGTTACTTTTTTGAATAACTTATTTTATTTTTGTGATTTTATATGATAAAAGTTAATATCATCATTTAAATAGATAACTTATCAAATCTTTTATTGTTATTATTATTATTATTTTATACCCCATAAGTTGCCCATAATACAAAATCAGCAAAACAGACAATGTTACTTCACATTTATCACTTTAAGCCACTTTAGGTCATAAATTGTTATTTTAAGTTTCCTGTTTCCCCAAACGGGCTCGTTATTTCTAGCTACAATTAGTCATGACTACATGTTGTCTCTTATTATCAGAGATCAATATGTATGGTAATTTGTGTATCTGTATTCTGGTTGATTAAAGCAGTTTTTAAGTATTAATTATTTTCTTAAAGTCTGATGGGAAGTTGCATCATAATATAGAGTCTCTTACATTCAAGGTCATGGTATTATCTATAGCAAACATTTGTATTTATTTTATATTATGTACAACAGTTTGGAGGAGAAGCTCTTAAACATAGATGGCGAGAATCTGGTTCTACGGCAAAAAACATTGATTTCAACTCCAAAAAGCAACTTGCCTGGCTTTGCTAGACCATTTATGGATGTAAGTTAATAAGCTTGTAAAATAATTTTAAAGAAATTATATGATTTACAAGTTAAATACTAAGAATGCTTTATATTTCTATTTCAAATCTAATTTTGAATATTCAAACAGAAGTTCTCTGGTGCAGTTGCTTTTCCGTCCATTGATCAGAGATCTACGTTTGTAAGTTTCTATCCATTGTATATCTTTACAAAAAGGAAATATGTTTTGACTCTCTTATATTCAGTAATGCATTTATATTTTCTCACAGGAATCACCTACACCCACCAAAATTATTCAACCGCCTTCACAAGGTCAATCTGATTCACGGCGTGCAAAGTTAACTTTGGAAAAACATCAGGTTCCTATCTTAATTTGAATGATAGATTATATGTACTTTTTGGATCTTGGAGTTGCTATGTATTAAGAAAATATTTTAAGAAGGTTTTTGAGTTTTTGGCTTTTGGCAATTTCTCTTCCTTGTAAAATGAAGGCTCCATACTTCGTAGTACTGGTATTCATACAATTTATGTTGCAGGAGAATTATGACATCCTCTCACGGTGCATACGGGAGAATTTGGGATTCAAAGATGGCAAACCAGTTGCTGCTTGTGTTATTTATAAATGCCTTCTACATTGGCACGCCTTTGAATCTGAGAGAACGGCCATCTTTGACCATATTATTGAGGAAATCAATACTGCTCTGAAGGTGATAAATTGAATAACTGATTTTATTAATCGACTTTTCTCATTGCCATTTCAGTTTTAATCTTTTTGTTCAAAGCTATTTATTTTGTTGGTTTCCATTTCATTTAAATGACGATGTCTTGTTTGACAGCTTCCCTATCATCTTCTTAAACATTTAATGTATCTGAGATTATAAAATAGAAGAGCATTTAGCCTTAGGTGCTTACTGATGTGGTGAAATAGGTGTATGAACACCTAAACATCGAAAAATATTATTGACATCCCGAACCTATTAGTTTAGCTTTGGCAAATGCTTCAGGTTGACCCTTCTTTAAAGTAGAGGTGTTTGAAGGCTAGATCATCGAAAATTAATTTAGATATCCTGACCCTGTATGTTGGCAAATGTTTTGGTTTACCCCTTGACCAAAAGACGTCGAAACACATTTTTGGCAACACTAGGAAAAACTCTGCCATTTCCAGTGAAACGGTAAAAGAACAAATTTGGAGGTGTGAATATTAGATTCCCTCTTTCTTAAAGAATGTTAACCCTTCATACACTCAGCGGTAATATGTTTCCGGCTTTTTTGGCAAGAGAAGGGTCTATTGAGATTTAAGACATTTCCAAACCTAGAGGTTTGGGATTCCCCATTATTGGATTGGTATGTCCATCATGATATGATTGTTTAGTTGATAATTTGACATGTTTGGCTTTTTTTTTTTTTTTTCAGGCAGAGGATGAGGATTCCATATTGCCTTACTGGCTGTCTAATGCATCGGCACTTCTATGCCTCCTGCAGAGAAATATACGTTCTAATGGGTTCTTGTCTGCAAGTTCTAAGCGTTCTGCTGGTTCCACCGGGCTAAATGGGAGGATTGCACAAGTAAGTCTTTAGTTCTCTGCTGCCTTTTCTAATAGACTTGCTTACACGTAGCAATCATACAAGCATAATGAAAGGTGTTGAGGCATAGTTGTCATGTTGCCAGGCGACGTAGTTTCTGAGTGGTGAAGATGGGTCATGGCGTAGAAGTGACTCAAGTAAGTCTGCCAAGGCACACCCTTGGGCACGATCTTGCTTCCATAGTTCTAAAAATCGATACCAAGTGTGGCATGTGACAAAGCCAAATCTTGTTATTTGTCTCACTATTTGAACCAATAACTTAAATGATATATTTTAAGAGTACAAGTTGTGAACCCAAATCTGTCTGTCATCAATTTCAAGTGTGCAGTGGTGAAGCTGCAGTTGGCACTGAGTGGTCGATGGACCCACAAGCCTTGTTTCCCAGCAATTGACCACTAATTTACCTGAATATCAAGGAATCTGGACTTTAGGAATGTTGTATAGACTTAGATGTCATATATGGATGAAGTAACTGGTTTGTCTCTGTACTTGCTTAGCCTGTGGGTAATAAAAGCATAGAATATAATACTGAAAGTTTGGGAGGGGTAGAGAGAAGTGCTGACTAGGCTTGGTTGCACAACAATCTAACAAAAATTAATTTGATTACTATTAATAACCTATTAAATAGGAAAATTGGATAGATAACAAAATTTTACCTAAATAAATATCTGCCTTTATTTTGCAAAACTACAATTGTGAAAACGATTTATATTTTTTATTATTCATGTATCACACATATGTACACATCATATTTATGTTTAAACACTAAGCCGGAGGTCTCCACGGAAACAGCCTCCCTACCATGTAGGGGAATGGTCTGTGTACATCTTGCCCTCCCCAGACCCAACTCTAACTCTAAGTGGGATAACTGGTATGTTTGGTTTGGTTTACTTCATAGTTAACTTAAATGATAACATCAGATTCATTAATAAAATTCCGAAATCCTAAATGCTTTATCTATTTGGTAGATATTCCAACTCCATAGCTTTGTATCAGTACTCCTTAAAACTTTCTGATTTTCGTATCATTATACAATGTATTCTCAAGTGCATGTTTACTTGTAATCTGTCAAAATAGCCCAAATGTTGGGACCACTATTATTAAATATTTTAATTTTAAATCAAAAGGCACCAAGCACTGTGTATGTTTTTAACTCTGTGTGACTTGTCAACCATTATAAATATAATTCTTTTGATAGAAATTTGACCAATAGTAAGTTTTAACTCTGTTTCTGCTGTATATAATTATAAATACAGTTCTTTTGTAGAGATATGTTCTATATGCTTTTCTTTTTGTGGTTCCTAGGGTCTAAAATCTCCTTTCAAATATATTGGATACGAGGATGGCTTGTCGCACACGGAAGCAAGATATCCTGCTATTTTATTTAAACAACAGTTGACTGCCTGTGTGGAGAAGATTTTTGGTTTGATTCGTGATAATCTGAAGAAAGAAATATCTCCATTGTTGGGTCTCTGCATCCAGGTATGCATTAATTTCTGGTTATAATAAACAATTTTACAATTGCGCCATTTTTTGGCGAATTATTATAAATATGTTTTAAATTTCTGTAAAGTCACAGGGTAATTGAAAGAGGAAACTGTGTCGGATGCGACCTAGCTAATGTTTATCAGTGAGCTGCCTCAGTACATATATTTGCTTGACCTATAAAAAACTTACAAAGCCAACGATAGTCCTCATGCTCTTAAGCATGATTCCCCGGCCTAATATTCTTGTTCTAGAGTTTTATGGATCTGAGTTTAATTCGAAACCCTTTTATTATTTTCAAATTCATAGTTAAAAGACAGATCTAAAAATCTACAGTGATAAATGTTTGCAACAAATAGTAGAGACACATGTATATATAACACATGTAAATTTTTATCAAATAAAAATAGTTTTTGAAATTCATTATAGATAATTATATTATTATTTATTATCTGTACCCTGTAGGTTTGGACCCATGAATTAGTGGTCTAATCTGCCCGCTAGAAAGGGATTTATAGAACCTTGACTCAGAGGCTACCATTATAGAATTTCGAAGAGTCTTTTTTCTATTTGGAAACCTTTTATGTGAGTGCATCAAGTCCTTGATTTATATTATTTAATCTCTTGTCAAGGCACCCAAAATTCAAAGAGTTCATGGTGGAAAATCATCGAGATCACCCGGAACTGCTCCTCAACAATCACCTGGTAGTCAATGGGATAGCATCATCAAATTTCTGGATTCCCTTATGAATCGTCTACGTTCAAATCATGTATGTTAAAATTTTTCAACAATAATTTTTCACACTTGTATTGTGCATTTCTACTACATTTTTGCATGTGTAAACCAATACCTCTTGTTTTGCAGGTTCCCTCATTTTTCATTCGTAAATTGGCGACCCAGGTTTTCTCGTTCATCAATATTTCACTCTTTAATAGGTAATCTCTATGATAGCTTCTATTTTCACTATGTCTTAAATATTTTTCGAGCCTGATGCAATTGAAACTCTGTTGCCAGTCTTCTATTGCGGAGAGAATGTTGCACGTTTACAAATGGGGAATATGTGAAATCTGGTCTGGCAGAGTTGGAAAAATGGATTGTCAATGCAAAGGATGAGGTTTAAAAAGTTTTATTTCCTGATGTACCTTTTAAAATAAAATTCGATCCTATAGAGCAGGCATTAAATTATTGCCAATTGTAGTTTGCAGGAACGTCCTGGCATGAACTAAATTATATTCGGCAAGCTGTTGGTTTTCTGGTATGATTAATTGTGCTGCAGCTGCTATGAAAATGCATATTTTCTGTACTGTTGCCATGTTCTAATATGGCCTTCTGTAAATTTGTCTAGGTAATCCACCAAAAGAGAAAGAAATCGCTTGAAGAGATAAGGCAAGATCTTTGCCCGGTAAGATCTTCTGTGTTAGGTTCAGTTTGAATCATAATGGTCATCTCTCTTGTCCTTACAAGTTACAAATTTCTGGTATGGTTTTCTATTTGGTGTAAGATTATTATTGCTAATTTATCTTTGTTTGGGACTTTGGCAGGCGTTGACCGTGAGACAAATTTATCGGATAAGTACTATGTACTGGGATGATAAGTATGGAACTCAAAGTGTCTCAAACGAGGCAAGTTTGTTAATATTTTTTTGTTTGGTGTAGATTAAGTCGTCATTCCTGTATGTCAATTTGTATAATGTTTCAGGTAGTCAGTGAAATGAGAGAGATTTTGAACAAAGATTCTCAAAATTTAACATCCAATTCATTTCTTCTGGATGATGATTTGAGGTAAATACATGAACTCTTCAGATTAGGTGGCATGTCATTTCTTGCATGAACGTAGTCTGTCATGATTCATTTTATATGTTAAAGCTGGTTTTTGCGTCAGGATTTAATGTCAGCAGATGATATATTAGATGTTTACATTTTTCCTGTCTGGCAGTATTCCATTTTCCACCGAAGACATATATATGGCGATTCCTCAAATAGATCCTTCTGATATAGAAGTTCCACCAGTCTTGGCTGAACATCCGTCTGTACAGTTTTTGCTGAGCAAGTAGTGTTGTGCAGCATCCTTGGTTTTTTTTGGATGTATGTTTTTTAGACCATGCACAGACGCTAGCTTTGTCCATCCAAGAATGCATAACTAATATATACAAAGGATCAGTCTGTGAATGCTGGTATGATTAAGTGCACAAATGATGATAATCACGCACTTCCACAGTCAGTACGTTGGGCGATTTATTCTTGCGAATCAGATAAAAGCTGGAAATTCAATGAAGCCAAAGTAAGTGATTCTAGCAAGTCTTGTATATATCATGGAGCTGCAGGTAACAAGGTTCTCGTAAAGCTTCTCACTTTAGGCCCTATTCTCATCTTAGGTAGGTGTCATCAGTCTTGATGTTGTAAATCTATATTTAGGTTCCACAACTTAGTTAGGTGCCTTAGCCACTGTTCTCACCCAATCCCTTTTAGCTGCAATGCTGTTCTGGTCAAGACACTAGAATTTCCTTTATCCCTAAACTTCGTATGTACTATAATTTACGGTTTTTATTAAACTTTGTTCTGAATTTTTTTTTATCTAGTTTTTGCTACTGGTTCATTCTGCTGTGAAAAAATTTCAGGACTCCTGCAATTGCTCAAAATGTAATAAGCAAGTCAACAAACCCCATACACAAAACAAAAACTTCATCTTAACTTAATTATCTTAAAGTTAAACCCTAAACACATAACAGTATGACACCCAATAGGCATATAAATCATGAAACATCACATATATAAAGATACAATCTTTTGTCCAATTTACTTTAACATTTTGAAATTTATACACAAACCAAGCATCTAATTTAAAGGAAACAAGCTATAAAACTTGAAATTTTATCTGAGCCCCCCAAAAGTATAAGACACCTAATAAGCATTTGATTCAAATAAGATTACCTATATAAAAATTAAAAACTGAATCTTTATCTAAACAACACAATTAACTTAAAATTCATAATCATGTGTTTGTTCAATTTCAATTATATTTAAAGATGGCGTGTGCTTTTTCATTATTGAAGTATTTTTCTTTTTTGAGAAAAAAAAAACAAGGTGTGCCGTGTGGAAAATTCGACTCACATTCACTAAACATGCTGATAACTTCTCAGAGCATTCACATTCCATTCTCCAACCTCATCCCTATATTTTAAAGAAATTTGTTAATTTTGGTCACATTCCATTCTCCAACCTCATCCCTATATTTTAAAGAAATTTGTTAATTTTGGTCGCATCCGGAATCCCAAAATAGGGTTTAGTTTTGGGGACTCAAAGTAAATCCTCATATTTGGGGTTTCACAATTCATCCCTCATACACTATTCATCATCCATTTCATTATTATTTTATTAAATATTAATGTTTTGTGTTATAAATTTTATTAATTTGGTGCAAGTTCTCATAAGTATATTAATAATATCAAATTATTGAATTAAAATTTCAATATTAAAAATATTTTTTTAAAAAAAATTAAAATTATTTGAAAAATGTTAAATATAATAAAAATAATGAAACATATAAACATATAAAAACATAAAATATAAAAATTGAAATTATAAGTAAAAGAGAACAAGATTTAGTAAAAAGAATGAGAATATCGGTTGAATATAGGGAATGGGTTGGAAGAAGCTTTTGAAAATTTATTAAATATTTCGAGGAATTACTATTTTTAGTAAGTTTTTGAGGTTGAGGATGGGGTGCCCAATGAGAATGCTCTCCGAATGATTTCATTTTCACCACTATTGCTAGTCGGCTAAACCTGCTTGACCTTATAAAGTCGCTTTGACGTCGACAAAACATAGTAGTGACTGATTGAGAAGTACTACGAGAGTCCAGAGACATTCTCAAAGACTCTTTGTTGTCCCTGCATTCTACAATCTGCACTACCAATACGGCAATACTTCGACTTTCAAATTTCTCCCATTCAAAACTTCAATTCTACTTGTTCAACACACCAACAATCTTCCGCAATTTTGTGTACAAGTTTTCAAGAATATGTCCTTGACGACTTACCAGGCACAACGCAATGCTACATTTTCGTTGCTGTTTTCCAACTCATTTCTCAAGTAAAATAATCAAAATAGAGATACAGTTGTTCGTGATCGTACTTGGAGGGTGAGGATGTCCATCCCGACTTGAATTTATGTACTTCTGAACAAATTACGTGATTAATGAATATTGATTCTTTTGTAGCAAACTTAAATAAAATAAAAAAACAATCAAAGTAGAATTTTACAAATATATGTAAAGTTTAACTTATTTTGATTGACTCTTAATAATGATAGACTCCATGTATAAAAACTAGATCAATCGATATAAGTTAAATGTTTAAGATTAGTGCTTAGCATGTGCAGATGACACACATTATAGATATTTAACTAAAAAGTAGTTATTAGTGTGTACACATGAGAACGCTAAAAAGACCCTTACCTTAAAAGTACTGATCTTACTTTGCCCAACTTGTAAAGTGGTCGTTTCTAAACCTTCTTGACTTTATTTAGTCGTTTGCAGGAGACTAGACATATAAAAATGCTAAACTGATCCAGGCTCTGGCAAGCACATTCTCAAGGTTGCACTTGATAAACATTTGACAACTGATACATGTGTTTTGTCCAGTGCAGCATTTTCATTTCTCAACTGTCCAACCATGATTTTCAACTTTCTACGATTCAACATTCTCTTCTTTTTTGTACTGAGAACCTCGACAACATTCGTACATTCATTTTCAAACAATGTCACTGATCAACAGGCTTTGCTTTCTTTCAAGTACTCAATAACAGAAGACCCCTCGGGTGTGCTGGACTCGTGGAACAATTCCATCCACTTCTGTCGTTGGACAGGCGTAAAATGCAGCAGCAGAAGACAGAGGGTAACAATACTCAACCTCCCCTCACTCAACTTGGCGGGTACATTGTCTCCTTATATTGGAAACCTGACGTTTCTAAGGATATTTTACCTCTATGAAAACCGCTTACATGGCTTGCTTCCCAGTGAAATTGGACGACTGTCTCGCCTACAAGATCTTTCTCTGGGAAACAACTCTTTTCAAGGTGAATTTCCTGCCAATCTACATCGTTGCAGAGATATCATATACATTGATTTAGAAGCCAACGATCTTCAAGGGAAAGTGCCTACTAATTTTTCATCTTGGCCTAAGCTTGAAATGTTTGCTGTGGCACGCAATCATATTGATGGATCTATTCCACCTTCCATAGGGAATATATCATATCTTCGTATTCTTTATCTGGACTATAATAATCTAGTTGGGGGAATACCTTTGGAAGTGACTAATCTTGCAAAATTAGAGGATCTTGATTTGTCACATAATCATTTGACAGGTTTGGTTCCTCTGCCACTATACAACATTTCATCCCTCCATAGTCTTGCTCTACACAGTAATGGTTTACAAGGAGCGATTCCATCAGATTTAGGCCTCACCCTTCCGGAGCTGCAAGAGTTCCACGCTTCAAGTAACCGTTTTACAGGTCCACTTCCGCCATCAATAGTCAATGCATCTAATCTCGTCGTTTTTGATATATTGATAAACAATATTACTGGGCCTATACCGGACAATTTGGATAGCCTTCCCAATATTCAGATTCTAGGTCTGGGTGAGAATCCACTTGGAGATAATATGCAGCCTGATGACTGGAAATTTTTCAATTCCTTGGTTAATTGTACTCATCTAAGGACATTGGGCTTACAGAAGAGTAGTTTGAGAGGGAAGCTCCCTGATTCCATCGCGAATCTCTCCATCACTATCGAGCACCTGTATATGCAACAGAATCACATATACGGAAGCATACCTCGTGGAATTGAAAAACTTGTCAACCTGATGCATCTTAATCTGGGAGACAACTTCTTGACGGGAAGCATTCCACAATCAATTGGAATGTTATCAAAGTTAGGCGGGCTAGCTTTTGATGGAAACAACATTGCAGGAGCAATTCCAACTTCCATTAGTAACATTACTCAATTATTTCTTCTCTTTTTGGATAATAATGAGCTCCAAGGAAGCATACCTACTCAATTGTTTCACATATCAACTTTAGAGGAAGTGCTCCTCTCTAACAACCAGCTTAGAGGTGCAATACCGGATGAAATTGGGTTTTTGTCCCATTGTATTTACCTTAATTTTTCTCAGAATTTGTTCAAGGGTCCACTTCCATCCAATATTGGAAGCTTGAAACATTTGGCGGAACTAGATCTTTCATACAACCAACTAACCGGAGATATACCCGCTACTCTTGATGGATGTGTGATGTTGGAGGAACTATACATGGAAGGAAACCTTTTTCAAGGTAAAATTCCATCCTCTTTCAGAACTTTGAAAAATCTTGCATTTCTTGATCTTTCGGACAATAACATCTCGGGTAGTATTCCAAGCTTTTTTGAGGGGTTTCGTCAAATCATATTTCTCAACTTGTCACACAACAAGCTTGAAGGTGAAGTGCCTAAAGATGGTCTGTTTTCAAATGTTAGTACCTTTTCAGTTGTTGGAAATTCGGAGCTTTGTGGGGGTATTCAAGCACTGCATTTGCATGCTTGTCCTGAAAAAGTCCTGAGGAATAAGAAAAAAGCATCTGCCTTGAGAATAATACTAATTGGAGTGCTTGTACCTTGTGGCGTGTTGTTTGCATATCTTGCCTTGATTTCTTATTGGCGTCGAAACTCCAAGAAGTTGAATGACCCCATACTAGTATTGGAGGATGATCGATATCCCAGACTTTCATACCAAGACCTTCTACTAGCTACAAATGAGTTCTCTCGGAACAATTTGATCGGTGAAGGAAGATATGGTTCTGTTTATAAAGGAAATCTTGAATCAGTTGAACATATGATTGCTGTAAAGGTACTAAATGTTGAAGTACATGGAGCGAAGAAGAGTTTTTTGGCGGAGTGTGAAACATTGAGGAACATTCGTCATCGGAATCTTATCAAAATCGTCACAATGTGCTCTAGCACTGATTTTATGGGCAATGACTTCAGGGCATTGGTTTTCGAGTTCATGCCTAATGGGAGTCTAGATAGCTGGTTGCATCCAAGTCCTTCCTATCAAGGGTATGAAAGAAACTTGTCTCTACTCCAAAGATTAAATATTTCTATAGATGTTGCACTAGGATTGGATTACCTACATCATCACACCCATGCAAGTATCATTCATTGCGACCTAAAGCCAAGTAATATTCTTATTGATGAAAATTTTGTGGCTCGTATTGGTGATTTTGGTTTGGCGAGGTTCGACTTTGCTGTTATTACAAGTGACATCAATCAAACACAAATGAGTTCAACCGGTGTTCGTGGAACGGTGGGATATGTTCCTCCAGGTGACTTTTCACACTATCTTGCCAATATAGAGTACCACTTTTAATATTTAGTTGAACAATTATGTATTCTGCTTGAAGACCTTAATAAATTTTATTTTGAGCCAATTTTATAAACCCTTTAATTGTGCAGAGTATGGAATGTATGGGGAGATATCAGCAGAGGGAGATGTCTATAGCTTTGGAATTCTCCTTCTAGAAATATTTTCGGGGAAGCGGCCTACAGAAAGTAGCATATTCATGAATAACGACAATAATCTTCATGACTTTGTAAAGAAGGCTCTCCCACGAAGAGTGATGGATATTGTTGATCCAAGGATCGTACAGGATCAAGAAGAACATGGCATGACTATAAATCCATCATACCGCAGGGCTATTATAGAGGGATGCCTGACATCAATATTTGAAGTGGGGATATTATGTTCACAAGTGACGCCAAGGAAACGCATTGACATCAGTGTTGCTATTAAGCATTTACATGTAGTCAGAGACAAAATCCTCCAGCACAGCCAGTAACTTGGATTCTCTGGTAAATTTGTCGTGCTTAATTTGGATAGGTGATGCACCACCACAGTAATTGATCCTTTTTCCGCTCAGCCTGTCAGCTGTTTATACACACACTGACGAGGTCGGATTCCACGTCAGAATCATGATCGGGCATAATTGACTTCAACTGCAGCTTATTTCATTATTTGTCGCTAATATTCACTATTTAGTAACTAGAGGCTGAAAAGTAATTGAGAAGTGGCCGTGTCAGGTTTTAATTTATCATTCAATATCTTAATTTATGAATCTATGCTCTGCTCCTTTAATTGATATGAGTAACTAGCATAGGCTACTTAGTATTGTACTTAGTACTGAGGCTCGATCCCATACAGCCGTTAAACTACTTTATGATCAGCGTTATAGTGATCACTGGTTGCAATGGCTCTGTATCTACTGGTAGTTAATAAGGTGAAGATTAAGAAGTTGCTCTGTTCTTTATCTTAATCATCTTAAACTAGTTGTAGAGACAAACAGAGCATTAAACATTTCTGCAGTTGAGCACGCGATTGAATTATGTCATATTCTGCTCCAAATTTAAACACTGCCAATAAGCCAAACTAATGGTAACTGACAATAATATACTAAACTCAAATTAAAATCTCAGGCTAGCCTTCAGCAAAGGATGTGCAGACATTACATTTGTTCCTCAGCCTCGACCTTAACACGAGGGCTGTTTTGCCTTGGTGACAGGAATGTTGGAGTCGAAAATAAATTTCTTGCTGTTAGTAAATTAAACAAACATGACATAAAATGTGCTTAAATCAAATATAGATCAACTCAAAGAAAATTTTGCAACTTTGTTTATTGTTTGAAACGACTAAATCATTCAACATATAATCCTATTCTAATAACTCTATATGCTCAATCTAGTGAGATTCATATCAAAAACTGAAAATACCATCCTATCACCACTACTACTGAAATACTAACAGCTACTAAAATCTACTCTTTAATAATTTGACCAAACTTATTTAAGTAGTGCTATCAATGGGCGGCGTAGGACCTTTTGGTTTTGGTGGTGGACCAACAGGACCTTTTGGTTTTGATGGTGGACCTTTTGGTGGTGGACTAACAGGACCTTTTGGTTTTGATGGTGGACTTTTTGGTGGTGGACTAACAGGACCTTTTGGTTCTGATGGCGGACCAACAGGACCTTTTGGTTTTGATGGTGGACCTTTTGGTGATGGTGATGGACCAACTGGACCTTTTGGTGATGGACCAACGGGACCTTTTGGTGGTGGACCAGTAGGAGGGCTAGCCGAAGGGACATCAGCATGCTTACCGGAGTGATTAGGAGCATGACAAGTACTCATCATGTAATGTGGGATCAAAAGCTCATCAATCTTGACAATAAAATCAGGGCAGCTCTTCTTGTGGTTAGCAATCGGATGACAACAATCTTTGACAAGAGGCGCCGAATACCATGCTGAAACCAGCTTTTCCTTCACACAGTCTGACAAAGCCAACTTTGCCTTGATGCAATCAGGGCTAATAACTGGCTTCTTCGGCGCCGTGAAGTAATGCGGTAATTGAAAGTGTGGTATGGGGAATGGGAATAAAGGCCATGTACGCTTCACAGGCAGCTTTTCATCTTCATACTGAGATTCACCATAAGGGACCAAAGCTGTCAAACATAAAAAAACAAGAAAAAGAATTGGAAGTGAAGGCTTCATGTTTATGATCTAAAGAGAGTGATACTCAATGTACATCGAACACATGGAATTATGGAATTATTTATAATAGCTGAGAGGCTAGTTTGATAACTATGAAATGAGTGATAAACTCTATGAGTTAGTTATTTCACTTATCTTTTGCCTAGAATATAAATCATTCCGCAGTGTTCTCTGTCTCAACTATTTCTCACAAAGTATATCTAAAATACCTTTCATGAAAACATAAAGTGGACTCTTGTTGCATTTCATTTCTTTAGAAAATACATAGCAAGTGTTTTGAGTATATATTTTATTACTGAGTATATTTTTGTTAAGTATATTTTTACATTAAGTATATCTGTTATTATATGGAGAAAATAGAAAACACAAGGTAAAAAAGCATTATTTAACTAGTCATTATTTGTATATTAATTTTATAAAATAAAGAAATTATAATTCATCCCCATGGAAGGTTTATCCATTATCAGTTTCACGGTGTATAGGTAACTTAGCGGTAAACGAATTTAAAAAAAATATTTAGATGTATAAATGTGGAGAAATGGGTGGATTACATTTTGAATTTTTCTCTCCTAATAAAATTTGGATTTTACCCTATTCTCATATTAAAATAATAACTTTAAGAGTTTCAGCAATACAAAAATTGATGGTCATTGTGCCCGCGGCCACGAGCTTAAATGTTAAAATAATTAAAATTCATTATTTGACAAAAAAAATGCTTATTTGAAAAAAAAATAAGTTTTTATATATTTTTCTTCGAAAAATATCTTTTCTCCCGAAATAAGTCAATATTTCAATTCTTAATCAGTCACCCAAATTATACTCACAGATTAAATATACTGCAAAAACATGTGATTAATCCTTTTAATTTTTATGATGCATAACTCAACTTGAAATTGAATACTATATCTTGTGAGATAACGGTTACATTCCAAAAAAGATACCTGTAGCAAAATGACAATGACAGTGTCGAAAAATGAAAGCGAAATGCCTCAAAAAGGAAGAGCCAGGAGCATCAGTGGAAATTGACCATTGTGCTGTATGTCAATCCTGCATTCCAATTTGAAAGAGCAACCATTCCAGGCTACAATGGTCTGTTTAGATGTATATGAGGTGATCTTGAAAGAAAGAGCCTGGCCTTGCAATTTTCCCTCGAATGAAAATCGAAGCCCCCTTTTTTGATGCATGGAACTCTGCAACAGAAAAGCAAATAAGAATCAGCAAACATTATTATTGTTATTTTTTTATGTCCCTTGTTAAGACTGGGAAAGTGTTTATTACCTGCAGTACATGACAGGAACAATGCCACCTTTCCACTGTGCGATTTTCATAAATGCGGGCTTAGCCATGTCAGAGTGAGTTCGGGGAGGGTTGCACCAGCCACCGTTGTTGGAATCTTGGTTCCAGTTTGGAGGGCAAATGTTTGTTGCTGTAACTGTTGTAACTGATCTGATCAAAATATAATTATGCCCAAATTTTTACAAAACATTCCAAAAGAGTACTAAAACATAACATATATATTCACCAAAATATAATCATGCCCAAATTTTGACAAACCATTCCATGACAGTACTAAAACATAAGACAAAGACACATATATGAATTTATTTCCAGCACAGAAACTTACAGAAATTGAAGAGGATAGAATCATCGAACATAGTTTTTGTTGAAAAACATTTCTCCAAACCGCTAGTTTTGAAAAACTACAGTCATGAAAAACTTAAACTTGGCATATGAAAAACTTAAACTTGGCATATGGACCTTATATTTTTTTGACAGGTTATTGCAGTCATCAGCTTTAATGAGATAGATTTTCAGTTTCTTCCAGTTATGTGTGCCGTTCAACTGAGAGATTTGAGCAAAGTAAATAATCTAAGTGACAAACTTTTTGTTGCTAATAAAACTTTTTGTTGCTAATAAGAGATAATAACCGTCCTGACAGCTAACGGCAACTCGTTTCCTGGGCAAGATGTAGACAGTGAAGATGGAAATGGCAAGAAATCTAGGTCGGGATCAGAACATGGGCTACAACCTAGTGCTTATACGGCATCAAAGGGGAGCTCAACTTCGAGTATGGCCGCTACTGTTGTTATCGGTGTTTAATTAGTAGGATACAGATTATGCATGTAAATTCCAGGACAGGCAAAAAAAATGGTAAACTTTTACCACAGGCCATCATCAGCTGGCTAAAAAACTCCTTGTCCAGGATTTCCTTTCGATGCACCATCAAATTCAGATGTTCAGATCAGGCCTATAATTAGAGACATGAATGTTGGAGCTGTGTAACTTTGAGGACTGGGAATGTAAACTTCTCCTTGCACAGTATAAAACAAATATAATATAATAGAAAAGAACGAATTACATTAGTAAATTAAACAAACATGATATAAATTGTGCTTTAATAAAATCTGGATCAACTCAAAGAAAACGTTGCAACTTTGTTTATTGCCTAAAACGACTAAAATCATCAAATATTCTGCTCCTATTCTAATAACTCTATATGCTCAATCTAGTGAGACTTAGATTGAAAACTAAAAATACCAGCCTACCACCACTACTAAGACTTGCTAACAGGTACAAAATCAAAGTGACAATATGCCTAGTGCCTTAGCTACAATATGCTTACTTTTAATGCGCCAATTTAAACGCAACTACAAAATCAAAGTGACAATAGCGGAGCATGGAAGGAACCCGACTATTAAGGTGGAACTGATAAACTTTTAAATTTATGCCTAGTGCAACAGCCTAAAGTCATGTTCTTCATAACTTACAGGTAACTTAACAATATGATCTGTAGCCAAATGAATAGGTGGATTGCTTCGATGTCATATTCTAAGGATGTTTATCAAGCTCTTTAACTAAGACCTATCAGCAAGCTCAGCACCTACAATTTTCATAAACAATCAAAAAACACAGTACGGGGAAATAAGAAAAATTCAAAGGTCATGAATACAAATACCATTTCTTCATCTTAGGGTTAGTATTCTTGTCTCTGCGCTCCTTTCCAATCTGAACCATTCCCTTCACACATACCAGGCTCTCCACGTGACTGTAGGACAGAAACCAAAATGGCTGTAGGGTGACAATCTCATTGTAACGGAGAACATTAATAATTTTAGGGTCACAGATATAAGTGGTCCGGTACTCCGGTCGATAGAATCATGAATGTTTTCCCCTGTCCACGTCTCCAGTACAATCTCACCAGTGCTAAAGCACGGAGGAGGAATCCGCATTCCTTCAAAATCAAACAGCCCAATACTATACATCTCTGTCCACTTTGCAATGTCTTCATCGCGCACATACAAATCCAAACATTTGGTTTGGATGCTCACCAGGTGATTGAATCAGAGCAGCAACTGAGTCCGTCAAGTTCACAATAATAATAAGAACAAGTGGCGCTGCGTAATAATAAGGTGAAGTCTAAGAAACGGCTCTCTACTTATTTTTATCTGTTATTCTACATTCGCCTATCTTAATTTTAATAGATTTTAAACCAGTAACAGCAACAAACGGAGCATCAAACATTTCTGCAGTTCAGCAGGTGATTGTATTTCACAAGGATCTATAGTGAAGGAGTATTTCCTGCTGACAGCTTAATTTAAGAGTAGGTACTGCAAGTGGTTGGAAAATAATGCTTAGTCTAATATATGATATAATCACATCATGATATATCATCACATGTTATCAGATAACTATAAGAAAGTTTCAATGTCAAAGCCATAAACCTATTAACAGCTTCTTACTAATACATTAATATTCGTTCTGGAACAGGCTCGACATTTAGATGAGGCTAAATTGCAGGTGTTTGTTTTTGGTCAAAAGCCTGAAGGAATCGGAACACTAACAAATGAAAACTCACAGGTTGATTTTAAATTAAATGCCTACATGTATTCGAGCACCTACTAACAACTAGGAACATTAATAACCTGTGATTGACTGGTAGTTAATACGGTGAAGTTGAAGAAGAGGCACTGTATTATTTCTTAATCATTTTAAACTAGCTACAGAGACAACCAGAGCATCAGACATTTCTGCAGTTTAGCACGCAGTGAGCCACCAATGAGCCAGACTAATGGTAACTGACACTAAAATACAGAATTTAAATTAAAATCTCAAGCTGGTCTGCAGCTAAAGGATTAGCAGACATTCTTAATAAGCAAGGTTCAGATGTTCCTCAGCCTCAACCATATCACGAGGAACGTTAGGCTTATAATTAGTGACATGAATGTTGGAGCTGTGTAACTCTGAGGACTGGGAATATAAACTTCTCCTTACACAGTATGAAACAAATACTATATAATAGAAAAGAACGAATTACATTAGTAAATTAAACAAACATGATATAAATTGTGCTTCAATCAAATCTGAATCAGCTCAAAGTAAACGTTGCAACTTTGTTTATTGCCTAAAACGACTAAAATCATCAAATATTCTGCTCCTATTCTAATAATTCTATATGCTCAATCTAGTGAGACTTAGATTGAAAACTAAAAATACCAGCTTACCACCACTACTAAGACTTGCTAACAGGTACTGAAATCTACTCTTAATAATTTGAGTAAAATTATTTTGGAATAGTAGAATCACTGGCAGGAGGACTTGATGGAGGACCAGCATGATGGCCAGCGGAAGGCGATGGAGGACCAGCAGGATGGCTGGTGGAAGGAGATGGAGGACCGGCATGATGACCAGCAGAAGGGGATGGACCAGCAGCAGGGCCATTGGAAGGAGATGAATGATGAGCAGGAGGACTAGTGGAAGAGCCATTGCAAGGAGATGGATGATGAGCAGGAGGACTAGTGGAAGAGCCATTGGAAGGGGCTGGAGGATGAGCAGGAGGACTAGTGGAAGAGCCATTGGAAGGGGACGGAGGATGAGCATGAGGAGGACTAGTGGAAGAGCCATTTGAAGGGGATGGAGGATGAGCGGGAGTAGTGGAAGAGCCATTGGAAGGAGATGGAGGATGAGCGGGAGGACTAGTGGAAGATCCATTGCAAGGGGATGGAGGGTGAGCGGGAGGACTATTGGAAGAGCCATTGGAAGGGGATGGAGGGTGAGCAGGAGGACTAGCGGGAGGGCCTTTGGAAGGGGATGGGGGGTGAACAGGAAGGCTATGGGAAGGGGTTGGAGGGTGAGCGGGAGGGCCTTTGGAAGGGGATGGGGGGTGAATGGGAAGGATATTGGTAGAGCCATTGGAAGGGGATGGAGGGTGAGCAGGAGGACTAGTGGAAGAACCATTGGAAGGAGAAGGAGGATGAGCAGGAGGACTAGTAGAAGAGCCATTGCAAGGAGATGGAGGATGAGCCGGAGGACTAGTGGAAGATCCATTGGAAGGGGATGGAGGGTGAGCGGGAGGACTAGCGGGAGGGCCTTTGGAAGGACTAGAGGGAGGGCCTTTGGAAGGGGATGGGGGGTGAACAGGAAGGCTATGGGAAGGGGTTGGAGGGTGAGCGGGAGGGCCTTTGGAAGGGGATGGGGGGTGAATGGGAAGGATATTGGTAGAGCCATTGGAAGGGGATGGAGGGTGAGCAGGAGGACTAGTGGAAGAGCCATTGGAAGGAGAAGGAGGATGAGCAGAAGGACTAGTAGAAGAGCCATTGCAAGGAGATGAAGGATGAGCCGGGGGACTAGTGGAAGATCCATTGGAAGGGGATGGAGGGTGAGCGGGAGGACTAGGGGAAGAGCCATTGGAAGGGGATGGCGGGTGAGCGGGAGGGCCATTAGAAGGGGATGGAGGATGAGCGGGAGGACTAGCGGGAGGGCCTTTGGATGGGGAGGGGGGGTGAACGGGAAGGCTATTGGAAGGGGTGGGATGGTGAGAGGGAGGACTAGGGGAAGAGCCATTAGAAGGGGACGAATGGTGAGTGGGAGGACTAGTAGAAGAGCCATTGCAAGGAGATGGAGGATGAGTCGGAGGACTAGTGGAAGATCCATTGGAAGGGGATGGAGGGTGAGCGGGAGGACTAGGGGAAGATCCATTGGAAGGGGATGGCGTGTGGGCGGGAGGGCCTTTGGAAGGGGAAGGGGGGTGGGCCGGAGGACTAGCGGGAGGGCCTTTGGAAGGGGACGGAGGGTGGGCAGGAGGACTAGCGGGAGGGCCATTAGAAGGGGATGGAGGATGAGCGGGAGGACTAGCGGGAGGGCCTTTGGATGGGGAGGGGGGGTGAACGGGAAGGCTATTGGAAGGGGTGGGATGGTGAGAGGGAGGACTAGGGGAAGAGCCATTAGAAGGGGACGTATGGTGAGCGGGAGGACTAGTAGAAGAGCCATTGCAAGGAGATGGAGGATGAGGCGGAGGACTAGTGGAAGATCCATTGGAAGGGGATGGAGGGTGAGCGGGAGGAGTAGGGGAAGATCCATTGGAAGGGGATGGCGGGTGGGCGGGAGGGCCTTTGGAAGGGGACGGAGGGTGGGCAGGATGACGAGCGGGAGGGCCTTTGGAAGGGGACGGAGGGTGGGCAGGATGACCAGCGGGAGGGCCTTTGGAAGGGGACGGAGGGTGGGCAGGATGACCAGCGGGAAGGCCTTTGGAAGGGGACGGAGGGTGGGCAGGATGACCAGCGGGAGGGCCTTTGGAAGGGGACGGAGGGTGGGCAGGATGACCAGCGGGAGGGTCTTTGGAAGGGGAGGGAGGCTGGGCAGGATGACCAGCGGGAGGGCCTTTGGAAGGGGACGGAGGGTGGGCAGGAGCAGAAGGTGTTGGGTGGTGAGCAGGAGATGGAGGATGAGCAGGAGGACTAGCGGAAGGAGGAGTAGTAACATGCTTATTATGAATAGGCTGAACAGGGTGTACAGGGTGAACATGAGCATGACAAGCATACTTAATATATTGTGGGATCAAATGCTCATCAATCATAACAATAAAACCAGGACAACTCTTCTTATGGTTAAAAATCGGATCACAACAATCTTTGACAAGAGGCTTCGAATACCAGGTGGAAACCAGCTTCTCTTTAACACAGTCTGACAAAGCCAACTTTGCCTTAATGCACTCACCGCTAATAGCTGGCTTCTTCATTGGCACAGGGTAATGCGGCAGCATAGGGTAATGCGGCAGCATAGGGTAATGAGGTAATCTATAATGTTGAAACGGAAACTTGAAAAAAGGCCATGGACGCCTGAAGAACAGCTTTTCCTCTTCATACTGGGATTCACCCTGAGGAACCAAAGCTGTCGCACATAAAACAACAAGAAAAAGAGTTGGAAGTGAAGGCTTCATGTTTATGGTTTAAGAGAGTGTTTAGGCTTAAGAGTGTTGTATCATATGCATTTCGTTGAGCACATGAGTTTATTTATGGTAGCAGAGAGGCTGGAATGATAAACACTGTTAGTTATCTCAGCTATCTTTACAAAGATATATCATTTTAGAGCTTTCTCGCTCAACTGCTTTTTACAAGACATATCAAAAAGAAACTACTTTTCATAATAAAATTACTATCGTATGGATGTTGTTAAAAAATAAACTAATGCATGTATTCGTTTTATTTTTTTCTATATGAATATATATATTTTTATAATAATGTTTTATTCATGTATTTTGAAATATATTTATTTTTACGTAGATAAAATAGAAAACACAAAACAAAAATATCTTTTATATATTTATGATTAAATAAAATAGAAAACAGAAAATAAGAAAAATATTTAAACTCAATCGGTTATATTGATATTATTATTGTCTAATAAAATGAAAGAAATTATTATTCATCCTAATCCTAAGCGGTATGACTTCTATTAAACAATGTGTGAGCATGAGTAAAAGATCACGAGAACCTATTCTGATAATAATGAAATGGAATGATAAACACAAATTAGTTATGTCAGCTGTCTTTGCATATAGTTCAGAGTTTTCTGGCTCCACTACTTCCTACCAAACATATCAAAAAAAAAAATATTTGTCAAAAAAAAAACTATGGTATGGGTGCTTAAAAAATAAATTAATGCATGTAATCGTTTTATTTTTTTCTATATATATATATAATAATGTTTTATTCATGTATTTTGAAATATATTTATTTTTATATAGATAAAATAGAAAACACTAAACAAAAATATTTTTATTATATTTATGAATAAATAAAATTGAAAGAAAAATATTTTAATTCGATCATTATATTGATTTTACTATTTTGTAATAAAATGAAAAATAATTATTATTCATCCTAATTTTAGCGGTATGACTTCTATTATGAGTAAAAGATTACGGGGAGCATGAGTAAAAGATTATGGGGAGAGGCGATTTTGATAATAATGAAATGGAATGATAGACACAAATTAGTTATGTTAGTTGTCTCATGCAAGGTCAGAGTTTTCTGGCTCCGTTACTTCTTACCAAACATATCAAAAAAGAAATTATTTAAAGTAAAAAATAACTACCGTATCAATATAGTTAAAAAAAGATTTATATGCAATCGTTTTTTATATACATTTATATTAACATTTTATTTATGTATTTTTATAACATATTTATTTTCATATAGAGAAAGTATAAAACATAAAATAAAAAATATTTCTATATATTTGTTTTTACACTGATAAATTAGAAAACACAAGATAAAAAAAACATTTAAATTGCTATGTTGATATTATTAGTTTTTTTTTTATAAAATGAAAGAAAATAATTCATTCTATAATTTTATCCTATGACACATATTTGCTAGATACAGTGAAACTGTGCTAAAAAAATGTTATACTGATTTAAATCCGCATTGTACCGTATAATTCAGAATTATAGACGCATATAAATTAACCAATGTGTCATCTCACAAATTGCATAAAGTATGTGCCATCTAACAAATTGCCTTAGATTTACTCTTACTAACAAATTGCAGAGATTTACCGTTTCTAAGTGCCTCAAAACTCAGAAGTACCATGTCGTGTTTATATTTCTTTGTTGTCTTGTCTAGTTTAGTTTGTGATTTTGTACCTGCAAAAAGAATACTAAATTTAATTTGAAATGTTCAACTATAACTGTCTTGTTTTTAACGCATTTTAAAGTTAAGGATGAGTCTGAATCTGTGTTTTATAGCAAGTAGGTTAATACAACATGTGATCTGTAGTTCTTGAATGCAAAATATGATATATCCTGAGAAACTGGAACAAGGGTAAAGAAACAAGCGACAACATTGTATTGTTTACAGTGATCCAACATTTATCCACAGAAAGCGGAAAGTTGCATAGTGCATACAAAGCTAGAAATTTGACTTGCATTGAAATTTAAACAAGAGTTCATCACCAATGTCATTACACAAGGGACTGAGGTAACATCATTAAGAAGCATCAGGCATATAATGTTTAACAAACTTGCTTTACTCCTGTCTGCACTACCCATCTAGCAGCAGATTCAGTTAAAGATTCAACGCCGACTCAAAATCTTTAGACAAGAATTCAATCCTGCAAGTGGAAACCAAAATCTAAAAACATGACTTTAAATAAACTAAAGCTCTCACTTCCCACTAATTAAGTCTAGACCCTACATTTTCGGATATTTAATCCCACTTACTTTTATTGCTACAATCCCGAGACCAGCTACTTATGCGTTACGAGTTACAATTTCAGAAAACATAGAATACCTCATAGAACTCATAGTCTTTTCCTATTGGTAAGGTCAATTAAAACAGTAGTCATACTAACTTCTTTCTTTTACCATAGAGTGTTCTAATCTGTTCCTAACAGGAGAACTAATTTTTCACACATTGTGGTACTGCACATTGCATTACACATTACAATGGGAATTGACACATTTCTGTATCTTAGAACCATCAAATACTACTTGAAAGTTACCCTACATTGCATAATTCCCAGTTCCTTAGCGATATGCTTACTTTTAATGCGCCAATTTAAACCAACTACAAAATCAAAGCGACAACAGTGGAGCATGGAAGGAACCTGACTATTAAGGTGGAGCTGATAAACTTTTAAATTTATGCCTAGTGCAACAGTCTAAAGTCATGTTCTTCATAACTTACAGATAACTTAACCATATGATCTGTAGACCAAATGATTAGGTGGATCACTTTGATGTCATATTCTAAGGATGTTAAGACCCATCAGCGAGCTCAGCACATACAAATTTCATAAACAATTAAAAAGCACAGTATGGACAAATAAGAAAAATTTAAAGCTCACGAATACAAATACCATTTCTTCATCTTAGGGTTAGTCTTCTTGTCTCTGCGCTCCTTCCCAATCTGAACCATTCCCTTGACACATACCAGGCTCTCCACGTGACTGTAGGAAAGAAACCAAAATGGCTGTAGCGCGTCAATCTCATTGTTACGGAAAACAATATTATTTTTAGGGTCACATATATGAGTGGTCCGGTCTATAGAATCATGAATATTTTCCCCTGTCCACGTCTCCAGTACAATCTCACCAGTGCTAAAGCACTGAGGAGGAATCCGCATTCGTTCAAAATCAAACGGGCCAATACTATACATCTTTGTCCACTTCGCAGTATCTTCATCGCGCACATACAAGTCAAACGTTTGGTTTGGAAGCTCACCAGGTGATTGAATTAGAGCAGCAACTGAATCCCTCAAGTTCACAGGATGCACCAAAGTATGCCCATTCTTAATGTGTTCTGGATACAGGATCTTCTTAAACAGCCCCGTAAAAGGATCAATTCTTCCTAAAATCTCTAGCTGATCAGGAATAAATGACTCCATATCTTCCTGTCGTGCATCAGTCCCTATCCAATACGGAACACCCTTCACAACAAAATTACAATGTCTTACTTTGGGCTGGAAGGGAATAACTCCCCCCTTACTAACATCTTCCCAAATTTCCTGGTTAGCAGAGTACATTTCAACTCGAGACCAACGAAACTTCTCAAAGTAAGGCGGGAGAGCAACAGGAACAATGCGAATGATCTTGAAATCATCCGCCACACCATCAAACCCCAACCCAACCGACATGTCCTCCAACCTATCATATCTACTCCACATTTTTGAAAACTCAATGGGCTTCCAGTAATTAATAGCAGGGTTCCATAACGCAACAAACTGCCCAAACATTTCGGCATAATTAGCTAGACAAACAATGCCATTAACAGAACCCCCAAGAGACATATTCTTGGAGAAATCAGCAAAATTGATAACCCTAGGGTAATTAGGCCTCACAGTGAACTCTGTATCAATGTGGAGCACAGGAATTGGAGGGCCATTTACGCGTAAATAAGCCACAACTTTTCGACCGTAATTAGCAATATCAGTGGTATTGCATAAAATCTGTTTGTTATTTCTTGAAGTATTGAAATCAAGGTGCATTTGTATGAATGTGGATGATGCAAGAGAGCTAGCCAGGATTTACAAACACATTTACACCTTACCAGGGACTTAACAGGAGTCCTGTAGAGTATTTCAAGTAGAAGATCTGCTGGTAGTGTCTTTACAATGGTGGGCTTGTCCTCTTTAGCTCCTGGCTGGTTTGAGTGATGCTGGGGTTTAGTGGGCTTGTGATATTTCCTCTTTGTTTTACCATTTTTCACCATTTTTGAGCTCAGGGGAGTCGATCTTTTGGGTGAGAAACTGAGAGGGGGCTTGAAGAAATGAGAGATCAGGAGGGTTTGTTTCAATTTTAAGCAGCAACCTGTGAATAATTTAATGTTGTTATTATTGTCCTGTTGTGTTCAGTGTTACTTTTCAGTGGCTTGTCCTGTCTGAAATCACTTCTACCGGACTAAGGGTTTGTTTGGCGGTGCCGTTAAAAATTGCTGTGCGGTCAGAAAAAGTGCTGTGGTAGAAATCAAATAACTGTTTAATTATTTTTTTGATATTTGTTTATTTTAAGTTATAATATAAAAAATATTTTTTGTGATGAGGTTTGATAATGAAATTTGTAAAACCTTACTGCAAAAGTGAAAGCAGCTTTTTCCAAAAGCATGGGAGGACCTGCTTTTAGATTTACCAAACAGTTTTTTACCTAGTTTTCAGCAAAAAGCTGCTATTGCTGTCTGCAACAGCAACCCCAAACAGTACCTAAAAGACAAGAATAACCTTGATAAAAGTTGTTACTACTCCCAGATGTTCACCGGCCTGTCTAAATTTGCGATCACCGGATCAGAAATTGAAATCGGAACCAAGCAGGTTGAATGGGAAATTTTTTCAATCAATCAAGAATTTTTAGTTAAATAAGAGTGTAATTGATAAATCAATAAAATATTTTACAAAATTAATTGAGAAATAATAAGAAATTTTTCAGTAATTCAGAGATATTTAGAAAATAAAATCCCACCCATAATTAAGACGGTATCTAGGAATGAGCATTAACCCCGATCCGATCCCCGCCCCGTTCGGATAGAAGATTCTGAGAATTTTTCGGGGCGGGACGGATATCGGGGAAGGTTTTATAAATAATTTGGGATCGGGTCGGGATCGGTGATTCTTGTCTGCCCGCCCCGATCTACGACCCCGATTGTATATATATAAAAATAATAATATGTTTATATATATTATACTAAATAACTTGTTAAAAACATATACCAATTATAATATTATTAAAATTAAAAATTATTCTGTGATTTTTATTGAATGTCTTCCTGACATATGTGACATGCTGTCTATATACAAGGCTTTTATCCCAAATACACACGCCTATGATCCGACAGATGTACTTATTAGAATTATCGGATCAATCGAACCAAATTGGTAATCAAGCCCAAATTCGAATATGAACTAAGCATGATCCAATCTGGAATAATTCATCACTGGATATACATCAAGAAATTAGTAGTATATATAACCCCTAGCTAAAGTTTGGACATAAGAGATAAGCCTTGGTCTGGAGAGTCCCTTAAGAAAGTATCAATAATGTTGTTGAACTTCCATGCATTCTCAACTTGGGGAATATGTGATGCATTCTTGATCACTTTCAGTTTTACATTCTTCCCCAGAACCCTGCACACAACCATTTTTCAGTGACCAATAATTTTAAGACTTTTTTCGTGTTGATTAACTAAGATTTAAAAGGAGAGAGTGAGAGTGAGAGCGAGAGAGACATACTTCTTGAGCTCCATTGCAAGGTCCAACAGAAATATCTTGTCATGTTCTCCCCAGACTATCAGCACCTCCTACACATACAATTTTGAATCAAATAACTTAGTGGACTAAGGAACGATACAATGTGTTACTTGTGTGTGCACGTGTGCGTGATCAAAGCTAAGGATGATCGGACCTGTTGAAGAGGAGATGCTTTCATGATATCATCCCATCCGATGGTTAGCCCCCTCAAGAGTTCCAGCTTCTCCTTCCTGTTTTTGCTGTACAGCCTCTGTTTCAAGTACATTTAGCATACATCTTGTTTGTCACTCTGCTCCTCCATTTTTTTATACTAATTAAATTAACATTTCCTCTTATAGAACTAAAATGAGGCGGGCCTTTTCCGACTAAACCTGTACCTTACCAGGATCATATAATATTCAGCAATACCAAATACATTCAATTTCCCACATGAAATATTAGTTAATGCACAAAACAAGATTTGTCTGCATTGGCAATCTACAACAGAAACCTTTTGACATCTTAGCTATATTTTGTAAGTACTCCATTATTCTTGTTGGGCCCCTTTTGTATAAGAAATTAGGTACTCACCCTAAATTCAATAGAGACATTTGTTTGATTGAAAGTAGTACTAATGCAGTATAAAAACGTGGTCCATGAAAGTCTCAAAGAAAGTATATAATAGAGCCTACCAATTTAGACTTCACAATCTTTCCAGTGTAGTTGGAAATTTTAATAAGCAACAAGCAAACTTGTCTTATCTTGCTCAACACACTACTATCCAGGGACGGAGGCAGCATTGGCAGTCGGGATACTTGCCCCCACTGACCTTCATAATATACAAATCTTACCGCGGTTGTGGAGCTGGAACTTCTCACCGAAGATATAAGTTCGAATCCAGCTTGTAGGCAATTTTTTTTTGTTCCCGCTAGGCAAAAATCCTAGCTCCGTCCCTGCTACTATCAGCATAATTCCAGAACTTTCAACTCTTGGTTTTAACTTTTCATCATCAAAAAGTTATAATGATCGCTAAAATGACACTGTGGATCATAAGTTTATCTTTCAACAAAAAATTATTGACAAAACTACTAACTCGTTAATATCTATGATTTTTTGATAATAAGTAGAGAATTCGATCCATGAAATGCAAAATGAAGTGTAGAATTCGAGCATCACTCAAATGCTAAATGCAAATTATATATATTTTCAACGATCAAAACAGAAGAACTTACGTTAATGAAATCGTTCAAAATAAAATCAGGCACATAAGCACGACGAAAGACAGACAGATTCATCAGCTTCCTCAGCTCCGACGCCTTCTCTGGCATTATCAAATCCTCAATCTTCTCCACCTTACCTCTCTTCACCAATTCCATACTATCACTCAATAAACCATTTACCGCGGAATTTGCTATCACAACCTTCATCACCCTGTCCTGCCACATCTCTGCCATCCGAAACGCCACAAATCCACCATAACTAGTCCCAACTACATAGTACTTCTCCACTCCCACCTTCTCCATCAGCTTCCCCATCGCCCTGGCCTGAAAAATCTCTGACCTCTCTGACGACGTCGAGTAGGAGCCCCCAAAAAACACTAAATTCGGAATGTAAAGGCTATAAGACTTGGCGAAAAAATTTATCTGCTGTTGCCATTGCCACACGCCATGAGGCCCGAACCCGTGGATCAGAAGAAGGGGAGGTTTGGCAGTTGAGCTGCTAGTGGTGGTTGGCTTAGGTGACCAGAAATGGATGGTGGTTTCATCGTCGATCGCGATGGTTTGGGAGGAGAGGCTGGCTGCAGAGAGGGTACGGCGAATAATTCCGCCGAATAAGGTCACTAGGCTGATTGCCATGAAGATGTTTGAGACTTGTGAGTTGAGTAAAGTGGAGTTGTGTTCAAGTTCTTACAAGTGCTAGATCATGTCTGGCTTGTGATAGTACCAAATGTTCCATCAGCAAATGACTTATTTGGTTAGTTGTGGTGGGCTATTAGGTCCCAGCTTACTGGTATTGCATAATGAGTTAATGGTTACATGGATAGGTAGATTGCTTTTAGATTTGTGTTGTGAAAAAAGGTTCGACGCCTGAGAGATTCGAACTCTCGCGGGGAAACCCCATGTACTTAGCAGGCACACGCCTTAACCACTCGGCCAAAGCGTCGGATGTTAAGAAGCTGCACGTTAGAAGCATATAAGTTGTGTCTCTCACATTTAACTTTTAATTTTGTGGAAGTGGTTATTTCATCAAATAAAATTTTTAACACCTGCCTCCTACAAAATAAACCCGCGATGTCTCTACCGTTCATCATATGCTAAATTTGAGT
Organism: Daucus carota subsp. sativus; assembly: GCF_001625215.2. Classification (NCBI taxonomy): domain Eukaryota; kingdom Viridiplantae; phylum Streptophyta; class Magnoliopsida; order Apiales; family Apiaceae; genus Daucus; species Daucus carota. The sequence goes on along the minus strand of NC_030381.2, from coordinate 52,353,008 downwards.
GATGCATTATTTAAATCATTGATATGTGCATCGTGTAACGCTCCTTAGTATTCGAAGGACATGGAATTATTTGTTTCGATCCTTTCGTCGACTATTCATCTTGTATTGTCAATTTCTTCTGTAGAAAAAATTGTAATTTTCCCCCCGGAAAAGGTATATAAATCCACATATAGGAGGCGGAAAACATCGATCTTTTGCTATCGAAATAATATAATTATCGTTTTATGCATGTAAAGAGTCACTTTTGGCCTTAGCAAAAATGACAAAAAAGAGAGTCACTTTTGGCATTACTACTATACTTGGAGGACTGGTATCATCTACATCGCCTTGCAGTTCTGAAAGAGTCAGGGGACTCGTTTGGTACAGTGTAATCCATGCTTTCATGAAACTTGGACTAGTTAGTGGGGTGGGGTGTCAATTTCGGGTAATGAGTCGGGTTCGTGTCGAGTTGGAGGTACATAGTTTTTTAAAGCTCAACCCGAACCCGACCCGAAAGTCAAAAACCCGATCCTAATTTGTATTTTTTTTGAGTTGGTTTTAGGTCGTGCTTCGAGTCGTGTCGGATACTCAAACTTTTAAGAAATTTATAGTTACAATAAAATATTGTATTCTAGTTATACAACTGAGGGGCGGGTATTGTAAGTTACATAGTTTGATTATAATTAAAATATTATATACTAAGTTATACACTATATCAAAATTATAATTAAATATCAAAACGACTGAAAAACTCATAAGCCCAGAAATGCTTATTTTAAGTTAGGCCAAACACCCACTTTATTTGTGTACCACTAAAAGACTTCCCTCTCTATGAAATAGTGATAATTGAGATATTATTATCCATCAATTTAAATTCAGAATTTTTATGATATTTTTAATCTATATACAATTTTGAATGCAGATTTTCATTTTTCAAATTTATATTTAAATCTAAATATCGGCAAATTTATCTCCAAAATATGAATTATCTGAATCACATTCACAGCCCTGTCTAAATTCACGTGTTTCATGTATCGACAGTCCTACCTAATTTCCCATACTGAATTTACTCATAGCTACCAGATCAAGTCTGTGGGCCTGTGGGCTGTGGCTACGAAAAAAACTGAAATATCGCTCAATGCTTCTGTAAGCATCGTGAGACTTTTCTGAAGAAGGATTTTTCGAAGAAAGTATCTGGGCCTGTTTACTTGCACAATTTTCTTTCCAGCTCTCTACTTTAACGCTCCAAAATTTTCTCGTTTTTACATTTTCATAAATTTTACTGAAAACCATTAAAATACATTCGAAGCCGTAGAATAATTTTCTGGTACGGGCCAAATGTCAAAACTGCCGAAACGTCCTGGTGAGTAGGGGTGCCCGCGGATCGGGTTGGGCGGATTATATATTAAACCCTAACCCAACCCATTTAGTTCGGTTTTTTTAATTTTTAACCCAACTAACGTTCGATTTAAATTTCATCGGGTTGGGTCGGTTAGATTTTATTTCGGTTTGGGTCGGTTTGGGTTGGGTAGAATAGGTTACTAGAAAATGAGTTTGAGGTATGATCACTTAGTTTTGTAATTTCACAATTTTTTCAAGATAAGTTGAGCTCATTATCAAGTTTGTTTGTCAATAGCTTAGTTCTTATTAAGCTTCACAATTTTTTCAAGACAAGTTGAGCTCATTATCGAGTTTGTTTGCCAATAACTTAGTTCTTATTAAGCGGAACTCATAATTCGTTCAAATTAGTTATTGTTTCACACATTTATTATGAATTTAAGTAATATGTGATATAATGTTAGTTTAGATAGAAAGACATCTAAAAGTGTTTCAGTAAAAAAAAATAAAATATATTAAAACTAAATAAAATATGCGGGTCGGGTTAGAATGGGCGGGTTATAGGCAAAACCCTAACCCAACCCATTTAAATCGGTTTTAATAATTTTTAACCCAATCAAAATTCGGGTTAAATATTTTCGGGTTGGTTTAGAGTCGGGTTGGGTCGGTTAGATCGGTTTGGGCGGGTTTTAATAACCCATGGGCACCCCTACTGGTGAGTGGATACTCCACGAAAACAATGTACGTTCCAAACCAAACAATCAACCAATCCATCCATAACGCCAACTGTTCTTCGTCAACCATATTATTCTTTAATGCCCATACAATAATCGAATCCACGTTACGGATCATAGCACCAAAATATACCGGCCCTGTTTTGGTAAATATTATACGGTTGTGAGGGAGAATTCGGCATGTATATTAAATTTTTATAAAATATTATTTTATAAATTTTAAATAAAAGAGGATAATAGTTAAATTTTATTAAAAACAATTTTTTGTAATAAATTATAAATATTTTTATAATTTTTTTAAATATATGTCAAATAATAAAGAAATTATATAAAAATTGAATGAGATGGATAAAATATATTTACCGTTAAAAATCATATATCGTGGTGAGAAAGAAATATTTCGCGCTTTTCTATATTATTAAATTTTATGTTTGTAATATTTTCCGAACCCGATCAATAATACGGCCAAGTCTAAACGAAAACATTAAAAGCATCAAAAATTAGACCTTAATATCGAAAACGTTAAAAACTAAAAGTGATCAATAATATAAATTTATTATACAAACAATCAGGACGGAAATTAATCACGCACAAGCACAAGGATTATCAACAACCACCTGATCATCCTCATCACCACTCCGAAACACAAAATATCCGGCCGCGATTCCGACGACAATCGCGACAAAAACGCCGCCGTTAAACGACATGATCGCAAGCATCAGCATGTAGCCTATAGCCGAGTTAATTCCGAAAACTACGGCGCCAGCGACTTTCGACGGTGACTTTCCGGCACCGGCGATGTTAGATTGGATGAGGGGGACGTTTAGGCCGGATTGCGGGGGAGATGAAGCGAGGAGCTTGAGTTTGATCCGCCAGGCCTCGATGAACTGGTAGAGGACGGCGGCGAGAAAGCAGAGGAGGAGAGAGATTGCGTAGGAAGTGTAGGAGCTGGTAGTCCATGCATCGAATAGGATGGTGACGTTTGTTCCCCAGTAGAATGTCATGTGCATCATCTTGAGAGAGAGAGATGGGAGAGAGAGAGGGAGAGATGGGAGAGAGAGAGAGAGAGAGATGAGAGAGAGATTGGTTGGGAGAGTTGAAATATGGTGGTTGGGGGAAGATGTTGACGTAGAAAGATACAGATAGAATGTATGGGTGGGAGATGCTTACAAGTTATAACAGCGTGTGCAACTTGGGAGAATCCGGTACTTTTATTTTGTTCTTGTGTTACTATTCCCTATCGGAATAGGAATATTTAGCTCGACTGACTTTTACAAATTTAGGGTTGTGCTGTTAAAAATTGTTGTGTACCGTGAGAAAAAATTCTGATAAAAAAAGTGCTGTTATAAAAATTAGATAACTGTTTGGTAATTTTTTTGATATTGCTTATTTTGAGTTATAATATATAAAATAATAATTTTTTAGTGAGGTTTGATAGTGAAATTTGTAACAGCTTCCGCTGAAAACAGCTTTTTTCAAAAGTATAGGAGGACCTGGTTATACTAAAAATAGCTTTTCAGCTAAAAGCTGCTGTTCAGAAAAGCTGCTTTTAGATTTATCAAACAGTTTTTCAGCAAAAAGCTGTTGCTGCTGTTTGCAACAACCCCAAACAGTATCTTATTATTTGTATATATTTAAAATTATTTTAAAAAATTATTTTGACCAATATCTCGTTATTTAGATAAGAATTTCAGTTCATACAATATATTTATAAATATTTTCTCCATCATTTTGGATTGTTAACATTTAGTAGTATGTGTTATCCCTCTTAGTTTGAGAAACGGTTCCGCAAGTATTTTAAAACTCATATATAGTATATAGTTTCATAAATTATCTTAATTTTTTTAAAATAAGTAAAGTGCAAAAATAAATTATAAAATTATATCTTTTGTACTTTTTAATTAAAATGTATGTCAAACAATATAAAAAAGTATTAACAAATGGAAGGAACGTAAGGAGTAAGTTTGTTTGATTTTTAGGCATAGTTAGGTGATTTTAATGTATTGAAAGTAATTTTCTCTAACAAAAATACGACTCATGATTTTTGTATATGTTAATACGGTTTGGCTTGTGTGTGCCCATGGGCACATACTAAGCGCGGAAATTTTTGTATTTGGGAGATTTTGATTGGTGTGGTTGGTGTATTTGCAGGGTGGTCCATCATTATCATGAGATAGGAACCAATCAAAATGATCCAAGCACAAAATTTTCCGCGCTTAGCATGTGCCCATGGGCACACCATAGAAAAACCGATGTTAATAATAAGAAAATTTAAAAATACTACTCCCTCTGTCCCATTTAATTGTATACGTTTCTTTTCAACTGCTCGACACGCATTTCAATGCTCTTATAAAATATAGTTCCGTAACTTATTTTTGAGATTTTCTTTTTCTGAATAAAAATATAACATCCAAACTTTAATTCAGAAAAAAAAAATTTTAAAAATAAATTACACAACTACACTTTACAGGAGCATTAAAGTCCGTGCCGCGTCCCCGTCCCCCAATGTATACAACTCAGGGGGACGGAGGGAGTAATTTTTAAGTGATTCAAAAATCAATTTACAAAATGGAGTACTAAAGTACAAGGTATATGTCAAATTCCACACAAACAGCCAACAACAAGATGCAGTATAAAATACAATACATTTTACATAGAAATGTAGGGGATAGAATACCGAATCTGCACCTGGATTATCAACAAAACTTGCAGATCAGCTTTTGTTCATGAAATATCCAAATGCAAGGCCTATCATGTATGCGACAGCACAATTGACTAGGAACGCTATAGCGCCAAGGAATTTCGACAATTTCCCACCATACCTCAGTTTAGATTTCAGCAGAGGATCAAGAAGCTTGGTTCTGATCAAGGAGTCCGTCAGGTACTTGAAGACGCCGACGAGGGCGGAAAATAGAAAAATTATGGCCATGGCAAATATTGGATTAGTCTTCCATGAATCAAACAATAAGGCAACGCTTTTTGCCCAGTAGAGTATCATGTTCATCAGTTTTTCCTGAATTTTACAGATATAAATCGAGATGAAAGGGTGGGTTTCTGCAGGCGATTAGAGTATATTTCAAGAAGATCTTTTAACTATATTGAGTTTTGATTTTAATGTTAAGGAATAACATATCTTGCACATCTTTCTGTAGTTAGAGTTCTTGACCGTGTCCGAGTTCTAGCAAATATAATAATTTAGTAATTCGGATTCTTGACCGCGTCCTTAAGTTTATGGAGTAAGTACCTGCAGGATTGTAGTTCATTACCCTGGGTAGGTGTTCTTAGATATATATAATACTCCGAATGTATGTAGAGCCAAAACTTTTGACGCTTTTACTCGACTTATGACGAACACGCGTCTTGATGAACTTACTACTTGAACGAAAATAATTAAATATATTTGTCATAATTTGGCACTTAATTATGATAGTTTCAAGTTCAAAATTTCGTCGTGAAAAGATTGTATCTTTGTAATGTGCTTGCATAATTATTATAAGTATCCTCAATATATGAACAATTCTATATTTTTATCAAATATGAGCTAAAATTATTATAGACCAAAAAATAAATGTCGCAATTAAATATGAAATATGTTGGTCCGAATATATGGTTGATTAATTAGGCCCGCAAAGACCTAATTAATTACTAAATTCGTGCGTAACTGATTGGCTAATAAAATAGCTATGAGAAATTTAATGGGATTCTGTGAAAAGATTATTTCAAGAATGATTATTCAAAGAATACTAATTTCTACATGATAATATAAAACTTAACCTGATTCTTAACACAAATTTGAAATGAGTAAACATGCCCATAAGACACGAACTTAATTAGTCTAATCATAAAAATCAGAAACTACAAATACTCGCGTATTCATGTTCACATTTAACATGAGAATCGAAGAATTAAAACCCTAGCTACAAGCCAGAAGCAGGTACATCTGGTATATATGATTCATGACCAGCAAGATTTGCGGACTGTATTGTATTTGCCGACTGCACACTCACTGCGTCGAATTACAAGTCACACGGGTTTACATAACATTTACTCATTTGTATTTGCAGATCAAGATTTTCTTAACGATTACAATTTCTTTTTCTTACAACAATGTAAACAATAAAAAAATTAGACGTGACTTAAAAAATAAAAAAATTGAATTTATCTTATCATACATCACTGTTCTTGTATATATGTGTGAGGTTGATTTGTCAATGTATATATTAATGAATATAAAATCCACGAATACACTCAAGCATTCACACGGTATCGATTTTATTTTATTAATTTCAATTTTAGCTATTGTGGTAATTGTTGATTAGCATCATGATGCAAAACTCAGCCGGTCCACAGAAATAGTTCCAAAAAAAATATAATGAACGAAAAGAAATCTAAAAAATGCAAAATTAATGTTGTATATATAATGTGCTTGTGTTTGCATTGGAAGAAGATGATCAGAGAAAATTAAGCATTTTGTCACCGCATACTTGGCTCCCGGTACGCCACCCAGGAGGCAATCTGATACACAGATCGGTCTCTAGTGTGGCATACAGGGAGCCAGGTATGCATCTACAATGCTCGTCTTTCTAATCTCTTCATCTCATCATTCTATCCATCCATTGCACATTCATATAATCAGAATTAATTAACAACAATGGTTTGTAAGAAAGAGAGAAATTTGTTCAAATCTCGGCGAGATTATTTTGTAGGGAGAGAGGAAAGTTTGAGTGTGTGGGGAAGAGAAGAGAGAGGAGAGAATGGAATGAGGTGATTGATCGTGCAGGATGATTTCCAATTTATAGAGCTGTGGCCGAGAGGAAATTATTATTTAATTATTACCGTTACCTATTTTTGAGTAGGATATTATTGTATATTATTTTAGAGGGTGTATTCAATTGAAATTTAATGGATTTTCTTTATCAATGGATTTTAATTGATATTATGTGATTTTGATTTTGTACGGATTCTTGATAAAATGTCGTAGAGTTGACATATATATTTGAGGATTTAAGCACAATACTTCAAAATCTCATCGATTTTGGTGGTATTTCAAAAAACTTAAAATACACTAAGAAATCCCACAAAGTCCATCATTTTATAAAATCCAAAAAATCCATTAGCATTTGAATACTGTCAGATTTTAATGAATTTTAAACCATCCCAATTGAATACCATCGGATTTTAAAGTATAATTTAAAATCCTGATTGAATACCACCAGATTTTGTAGTATAATATAAAATCTCAATTGAATACCTGAAGATTTTAATGGATTTTAAACCATTCTAATTGAATATCCTCAGATTTCATTAATGAAAATAAAATCTTTAAAATCTCAATCGAATACACCCTTTAATTTAAAATGGGGATTAGCTGCCCACAGTATATCACATTTGTCTCGTTTTATGTGGACGGTTTTATTAGTAATCCGTTTCTTTTGAAATGATTACCACAAGATATATATGCTGATCACATGTAAATATATATGCTGATCACATGTAAATTGTGAATGTAATCATACCAGAGATAAATAACATGCTGAATTTAATGTTATGAATTACCCTTCAAAGAGCATCAATCAATGCAAATGAAATAAAATAATTTTGTGGCGTAGGTTGGATTTTGAACAATAGAGGATATATCGATGAAATTATTAATTCAAAGATGAGAGAAAATTGTATATTTTTTATAAAGTCAAATATTTTAATGAAAATAATTATGAATGAAAAATGGCTCGAAATGTATCATGATTATAAAATACGTGATTGGTCATGACTAAATGAAATTGCACGAAAATGATCATTTCTCAATAAGACGGTTTAAAAATTATCATCATTCAAAAAGAAAGATAAAACCGACGGTGTGAGAATAAACATGATTAAAAAAGACCGGATGAGGATAATCATGACTATAAGAATGACTAGAAAAATAATCATGATTAAAAAAGACAGCGTGAAGATAACCATGACTAAATATGATATGAAAATGATAATAACTGAAAGATTAACAATGTTTCATCAATAAATTTTATCACAAAGGATATGAATGTTATTATCGTGTTGTCAATAAATTTAGGCGACCTTCTTAAAATTTAAAAATAAGATTTATTTGTTAATTATCCTGAATATTTTGTTAAATTTTAATTTTTTATAGTTAAAAATATAATTATTTACAATTATATATTTAATGTAACCGGTACTTTTAAATCATAAGTAAACCACTAGGACCCAATCTTCATAAACGCAAAAAGACCCTTCTTTTACATGCAAAAAGAACAAATATGACCGACTTTATTATTGACCAGATGCGGTCAAAATTGTGACAAAAAAAAATGCGGTCAAATTTAGTGACGTCATCGTAAATTTTTTTGGAGGGAATTTTGCCTCCCAAATTTTGTGAGACCCACATTATAAATATGACTGTCTAAATATGACCGACCTGAAATATGGCTATCAACGGTCATATTTAAAGTCAGTCACAATTAGCCGGTCATATTAAGTTTTGACTTGTTCATTTCCAGATTTGACCTTAAATATGACCGAAGACAGTCATATTAAAGACAGTCATATTTAGCCGGTCATTTTTACCCCTTTTTCTTGTAGTGACAATTACATTCCTATTTGTGTATCGTTAAAAATGACACCAACGAATTTAGGGTTATTTCAAGATATAGTTTAAAAACAAATTAACACAGAAACATGTTTTTACTTTTTTTAAAAAACTTAATAGCATGGCGATACAATATTTATACAAAATTTCTACCGAACCGTAGACAGTCGAGCACTACTTTCGTAAACTTCGCTTCATTTAGTTCAGTTTTAGTTTAGATTTATTCTGTAAAATGAAATTTGTTACTGTCTAAGTAGATCTAATCGTGAAAGACCTATTACTGGATAATTCATAGGCGGAGCCAAAGAATGTGATTTTTTGACGATGGAAACATCTTCGTCGAACCAATAATTTCTACTTAAATTTGTAATCTTTAACCAAAATAATTATTTTGTTTTAATAATTAGGAAAATAATGTCCTCCTAAGACACGGATAATTAAAATATACTTATTTATTTCCTACCAATAATGATAATTTGATAAAATCTTCAATTTATAATATATACTGATTTATAGTCTTACAGGATTTGATGTCACAGTATTCAAGATCAGGGACAACGATCACTATTTCATATATTCTCTTATGCACTAGAGTTTTAATTTATGAGGCCGAAGAATACTATTTCTCTTGCTGTGTGAAATCAGAAAATTCTTGAATATTATTATTCCAAGAATTTACAAAAAATTCAAGAAAAATATTAAGTACAAGCTTTCATAATTATTAATAAGAATAATATTAGATGTCACAAATTGTATATCGCTTATGATATCCGTATGAATATACAAAAAATGTTCAAAACAAGGTGATCAATCACTTTTCTTTTTATTTTTTTCAAGGTACAACTAAAACCTGACACATGTTTTCAGAAATTGTTTGAAAAATAATTTATATCCGATAATTTCCTTTTTAGTGAAAAGAAATTAGATTTAAACCTCAATATATAATAAAATATTATTATATTGGGTTGTCTTAAAATCTTTCAGAGTTCAACATTTTTCGCTTTAAAAAGTCGGGCACAAAACCTTATATTGTAAGTGATAGTGCACACACGAGGTTGGTACTAATTATTTAAATTAGTGATTGATACTAAGAGGTGTTTTTTTTTTTTTTTTTTTAACTAAAACCTGAAACATATTTTTTATAAATATTTGAAAAATTAATTTCAAATTCATAATATTTTCTTTATTTAAATAACAAACTAAATGCAACTTAAATTAATTTATGTCCCAAAATATAATAAAATATTATACTGGACCGCTAATTGAGCCCAACTTTGTCGGTGTCAAGTCCAGTACAAAACCTTGTATATACAAGTGATAGTTTACTGATCACGAGTTTGGTATTAGCATTCCCAAATTGAGCTGCTGCAAGGTAAATTAGGGTTTCAAAATGGCAAGAAGGGAAAACTGCAAGAAGAATAATTCTGAATTACCTCACGAACTCATGTTCAATATATTCTTCTTGTTACCTGTAGCAACACTCCTTCGCTGCAAATCAGTTTGCAAAACATGGCTGTCAATCATATCAGACCCTCGATTCGTCAAAGCTCACTGCATCGAATCGCAGAAAAGGCAACCTAGTTCTGTACTGGAAGTTGCGAGCGACGACCAACTCTGCATTGATAATCATGAAACTAAAACCCTCTTTGAAATGCCAGAAGAATATCTTTATGGTAAGTCTCCTTTTGTATCCAGTTGTAATGGTCTTGTTTGTTTTGCCCATCATGATCCTCGTGTTACATATATTGGGAATCCGATGACTAGGCAATTTAAGAAACTTCCCAGTCCTCCTAAAGAACCTGATTCACGTCTGTGGAGGATGGTAGGGTTTGGTTTTGATGATGTTTCTGATGATTACAAGTTTATTAGGTTTTTTGTTAAAGGTATACATAGTCGTAGTTACAGGATTAAAGCTGAGATGTATTCTGTGAATGAGGATACTTGGAAAGAGGTTAAGGTTCCTGAGGGCCTAGAGAAATTTAAGTTTCCTCTTTTTCGAGGAGTAGGTATTTTTCTTCCTGATCAAACCAGGGTATTGTATTTTGAAGGCTTTCATGAGTTACTATCATTTGATTTGCATGATGAAGTGTTTCGAGTGCATCCGTTTCCCAAACCTGGAAAGTTACCAGGGCAAGGTAAGCCGAGAAGGTCTAGTCTTCTGGAGTTTGAAGGTTCTGTTGCTAAGATCTATGAGGAATCTAGTGGTGATGATGAAACAGTTCTTAGTCTTTGGACATTGGACGGGGATTGTGGCAATGGATCTTGGACTAAACAGTTTAATTTTGAGGATAATATAAAAAATGATCATGTAACTTTATATCTGGGTGATGGACAGTTTGTTGTTGCTGCAGAAAATTATGATCGCCATGGTTATCCCCGTGAACCCATCTTCTACTACCACAAAAAGAAACATGCCAAGGAGTATCTTGGAGCATCTCCCGCTAGAGAGCTTACTTCAGTTGTCAAGTGCAATGAGAGTCTTGTTTCCCTCAAAGGGTTTAAACAACTAGAATAAAGTAATTACTGCAGATCACATCTGATGAAGAAAGACAATGCACATTGCTGGACATTAACTTTTAAATTTCAGTTATCATGTATTTTAGTACTTTCTTGTATCGCTAAGCTTTGTGTCCATTAAGCATTCGAATCACTGAAGTCTGCAAACTTGGCTTTTCATCAACTTGCTTATATACTGAATGTTTGTGCTTGCATAGTTATTATCAGTATGCTCATTATATGAACTATTCTATGTTGTATGTTCTACTCCCTCTGTCCCTCTTCAGTTGTCATTTGTAAAAAAAATCATACATCATAAATAATGTTTAGTTACATGTGTTGTTTCCATAATTGCCTCTAATTTTAATTTGCACTAAATTACATCTTATGAATATATTAGTTCTAAAGTTAAACATTGAAAATAGAGATGGAAGGGTATAGTTTTGAAGATTTTTTTTTAAATGTTTAAAGTAAGGGAAGGACAATTATTTAGGGACAAATTTTTTGTCAGAAGAGAAACTAAAATAGGGACCGAGGGAGTAACTTTCTTCATTGGTGACTTATCTCGCTCTTTTTTTTGCTATTATCTCCTCCCACTCCCGGCATTTGATTAGAGTTAACAGCTCTGTGCATTAAACTCTCCGGACCAAGATCACACAAGGTAAAATCTCCCTAGTCTTAAAGTTGCTGAACTTCATTGTCTAGTGTTCTTTTGATTTTAAATAGAAGTTTATTAGTTGGAGATGCTATATCTGTATATATGCATATGTGTGTTGATTTTCCACTACAAGAAAAGCGGCTATTTTCGACCGTCAAATTCTGGTCGAAAATATTAATGGTCGAAAATAGCTATTTTCAACCGGAACAAATTAGATGGTCGAATATAAACTAGGCGAATTTAAAAACCCTGTCGGAAATAATTATTTTCTCGTGATTACAAGATTATTAGATTTGTTTCTGACCGTAAAGATACTGGTTATGGTATCGAAGCTGAGATGTATTCTGCCGATGAGGATTCTTGGAAAGAGATTAGGGTCCCTTTTAACCCAGAGACATTTCAATTTCTTAGTCACCGAGGAGGAGGTGTATTTCGTCCTAATCAAAGCAGGGTTTTGTATTTTGAAGGATCTCGTGAGGTACTATCGTTTGACTTGCATGATGAAGTGTGTTTAGAGTGCATCCGTTTCCCAGACCTGCAAAGTTACCATTGCAAGGCGAACCAAAGTCTTATCTTCTGGAATTTGAAGGGTCTGTGGGTATGACCTGTGATGAATCTAGTGGTGATGGTAAAACAGTTCGTAGTCTGTGGACATTGGACAGGGATGGTGGCAATTGGACTAAAAAGTTTAATCTTGAGGATCATTTAAAGTATAATCATGTAATTCTATATCTAGGTGATGGACAGTTTGTTGTTGCTGCAGAAAGTTATGACCTATGTTCTACGACTACCACAATAAGGAAAATGCCAGAGAGTATCTTGCAAGTTGCAGCATCCACCTCCAGACAGCTTACTTCAGTTGTGAAGTGCAATGAGAGCCTTGTTTCCCTTAAAGGGTTTAAACAACTAAAATATAGAGTATTCATAGCAGATAGTATCATATGAAGAAACACAGTGGACAATGTTCGTCATTAGCTTTTCAGTTTCAGTTATCGTTTATTTTAGTACTTTCTTGTATCACTAAGCTTTGTTTCCATTAAAGCATTTGAACAAGTGAAGTCTGCAAACAATTACTTTTATTGAATGTGCTTGCATGGTTAATATATACAGTATGCTCATTCTATGTCGTATGTTTTAACTTTCTACTTTGGCCACTTCTCTCACTCTTTTTTTCTATTATATCCTCCCACTGATCTTCGCGGTTAAATTAAAGCCAACAGCTCTTTGCATTGAAGTCTCTGAATCAAGAACATGAGGTAAATCTCCTTAATTTACTAGATTATTCATTAGATTTGTTTTATTAGGAATCTAGTCCTTGGTATTGTAAAATAGGATTAGGTTTATGGTTGGCGATTAATTACTACTGATCCGTTTTGAACTTCAGGTAATTAAAGTATAATTTCTTGCATATTTATCTCCCTATTGAATGTCCTTAAATTGTAAATTGGGCCGGAATGAAGTTGAAAGAAGCTGGGCAATCTGCTGGAACTTGTGTAGGTGCGGTTGCAAAAGATGCCAGACAGCAATGTTGCAGATGTGGTAGAATAAGTTGGCTCAATAGTAAAAAGACGCTGATCATTTCTCAACAGCTGGCTACAAGACATGCAATGCAAGAGCATCTCATCTCTGCTGCTGCCATGACTGTAATGTCGTTCAAGTCGGGCATTTTGGAAACAGAAAAGAAACAAACTCAATGGTGCAAGATAAGGGTTAGATAAGGTAATTATTATATATGCATCCATGAATACTAATTGTCTTTAGGATTTGTTTCCAGTAATGCACACAGACTCTTCATATGTTTCTGGCCAAATTTTTGATTACAGAAGTGTATTTTTATATATTCTTGGTTTTATTTTATATAAATATCTTGATTAAGACTTGTTGAATGTTGATATTGATAGTTTTAAGTGTGCCTGCTCGATAGGTTGGAGGTCACAGCCAAATATTTTATGTTATTATTGGTTTTGAGTTTTTTTAAATGTGCGGCCCTATATATTCATAGTTTATTATTTGTTGAAGATATGTGAAATTTCTATAACTTAAAGCGGACACCTGGGGTTTTTATTAGACAAGCTGGATCGAATCGGATCAATGTGGTAAGTATACATAGCATGACAAACTATATTGCATTGAATTTGAAAGACTGTCATATAAAGGTCCTCAGATGTTTATAGATAACTAGAAAAATTGGCATAGTACTTGCTATGTCTCTAGCGACATATGTATCACGTCATTACTCAGTATAAGATTCTTATTTAAGAACATTCAAGAAATTATTGAAGTTGTAAGCTTCATTAATTATTTCAAAAAGGGAAAAAAAAGAACTTTAATTATGAATGGGGGTTTGAAACAAAAAAATAGCCCAATACAATCTGAAACGGTTTCCTTGACTGCCTACGTATGTAGCGATTACAAGATTTTCTGGTATGGCTTGAATAGTACTGTCAGAATCATGATCATAAAGTTTACTATGATTGTGACCGTGCCTGTCAGAATCATGATATGGCTTGTAGAGAAACGGCCATGGTCAAATGACTTGGCCATAAATTTGAGGTGCCAAAGATAACTATACAAGTGTAAAATCAACATTTTAAAACAATATCTATAAAACTCGACCCTGCATTTATGTCCTTTACACAATGGCATAAATCATAACATTTGGGCCAAATTGGGGTGAAAATGGTACAATGAATGCAGAACACATTCGTGATAGGTGTGCTAAGTATAACTTAATTAGGTGTTTTATGACGAAATTTTGCGTTGTAAGTTTATGTATTGTTATAGTGGGAATGTGGGTCCCTTATTAACTTGCGATGCTAGACCAAACCTATGACGAATATAGATATACACACGACGGACAATTCCTTCATAAATTAGCTATCTTACGACGAACTTTATGTTATAAGTTTATGTATCATTGTAGTGGGAATGTGGGGTCCATCTTGTTAATTTGCGACTCTTGACTAAACTTCCGAAAAAATAATGCGTAGAAAGTTGTGTGGATTTTTTAAACTTACTACTCAAGCAAAAATGACGAAAATTTTATGTCATAAATTGACAACTTCCGACATATTAGAGTTTTAAATTCCGTCACAAAAAAGGCTGTTGTAGTGTCTAGCACCTACACATCAACCACATTGTCCTCTGGCATAGTTTGTTAGTTATTGAGAATATGATAATCACTGGCAAAACATATCAATAATGGTTGATTTAAATTTTCTAGCAGAAATTGATGGAAAAATTAACTCATAAATGTTGTCATGTGTTAGCAATAAAAATTAATTCAGTAATGTGGAAGCTCGGATAATTTAGTGTCTAAATATTATGGATAATGATATATTTTATTATCCTACCAAATTTAATAGGATTTGGCATATTGATAAAACCTACTCATTTATTTCCTACCGATTTTGATAATTTGATAGAATTTGCTACCGATAAAATCTATTAATATATTTTCTATAATTCTGGTAGAATTTTGTATCATAGTATCCAAATTAAGACAATGATCACTATTCCATATATATTCTCCATGGGTAGAGTTTCTACTGAGATTTTCCTTGCCGTGTGAATTTAGAAGATTATTATTTTGAAAGCTAAAAAATTTCAATAAAATCTTAAATGAATTATAATATCTCAAATCAGCTTCTACTTGCATGCTTTGTTCCACCCAAGAATATAATAAAATATAATACTGGGCTGTCTTAAAACCTTTTGGAGTCCAACATTGTCAGTGTCAAAAAGCCCAGTACAAAACCTTATACATACAAGTGACAGTGGAGACACCGGGTTGGTACATCCATTCTCAAGTTGAGCTGCTGCAAAAAAAATTAGGGTTCGAAATGGCAAGAAGGGAAAACTGCAAGAAGAACAATTCCGAATTACCTCACGAACTCATGTTCAAAATATTCTTCTTGTTACCTGTGGCAACACTTCTTCGCTGCAAATCAGTTTGCAAAACATGGTTATCAATCATTTCAGACCCTCAATTCGTCGAAGCTCACTGCATCGAATCCCAGAAAAGACAACCCAGTTCAGTAACTGAACTTTCGAGCGACCAAATCTGCATTGATAATCATGAAAGTAAAACCCTCCTCCAACTGTCAATATTCTATGATGGTATAATTCATTTCTTATCTTGTTGTAATGGCCTTGTTTGTTTTGCCAATACTGCTTATAGTACTATATTTCTGGGGAATCCGATGACTAGGCAATTCAAGAAAGTTCCTACTCCTCAGATACAAACAGCTGGTAGTTTCAGTATTGGGTGTAAGTTAGGGTTTGGTTTTGATGATGTTTCTCAGGATTACAAGATCATTAGGTTTGTTTGTGACCATAAAGATAGTAGTTATAGTATCGAAGCTGAGATGTATTCTGCGAATGAGGATTCTTGGAAAGAGATTAGGGTCCCTATTGGCCTAGAGACGACATTTCAGTTTGTTAGACATCGAGGAGGATGTGTATTTCGTCCTGATCAAAGCAGGGTATTGTATTTTGAAGGCTTTCGTGAGGTACTATCGTTTGACTTGCATGATGAAGTGTTTAGACTGCATCCGTATCCCAGACCTACAAAGTTACCATTGCCAGGTGTACCAAAGTCTTATCTTCTGGAATTTGAAGGGTCTGTTGCTATGATCTGTGATGAATCTAGTGGAGATGGTGAAACAGTTCATAGTCTATGGACATTGGAAAGGGATTGTGGCAATTGGATTAAACAGTTTAAACTTGAGGATTGTATAAAGAATGATCACATAATTCTATATCTGGGTGATGGACAGTTTGTTGTTAATGGACTAAGTTATTATAGACGTCGAAGTCGAACTATCTTTTACTACTACAATAAGAAAAATGCCAAAGAGTATCTCGGAGCATCTCCGGCCAGACAGGTTATTTCAGTTGTCAAGTTCAATGAGAGCCTTGTTTCCGTCAAAGGGTTTAAACAACTAGAAGATGGAGTATTCACAGTATAAAGAAACACAATGCATAATAATGTTGGTCATCAGCTTTTCAATTTCAGTTTGATCTCTTTTTTTTAGTACTTTCTTGTATCACTAAGCTTTGTTTCCATTAAAGCATTTGAACAAGTGAAGTCTGCGAGCAATTGGCTTGGCATAAACTTAATTACTTTTATTGAATGTGCTTCCATTATATGAACTATTTTTATATGTTGTATATCTTAACTTTCTACTTTGGCCACTTCAGTTGCTATTTTTTTTTTCTTTTATATCCCCCCACTCCTCGCGTTGATTAATAAAGCCAACAGCTCTTTGCATTACGGTCTCTAAAACAAGAAGACGAGGTAAATCTCCTTGATTTTAAAGTTGTTGAATTTTAGTGTATAGCTAGTGTTCGTTTAGAAGTTTATAATTTGGAATGCTATATGCCTATATCTATATGAATGTGTGTGTGTGTGTGTGTGTGATATTTTATTTGATTTTCTTTTCTTTGTAGCTGACTACATTACTATTACCAAAATAGGATTAGGTTTATGGCTGGCGAATACTACTGACCCGTTTTAAACATAGGTAATTAAAGTATAACTTCCTGCATCTTTTGTAAATACTGCATATTTATCTTCCTATTGAATGTTTTTAAATTGAAAATTAGGGAATGAAGTTGAAAGAAGCTGGGGAATCTGATGAATCATGTGTCCAAACAGAAGAGGAAATTCAGTGTTGCAAGATAAAGGTTAAATAAGGTAATTATTATATGCATCCATGGATACTGCAGAATTGTCTTTAGGATTTGTTTCCAGTAATGCACACAGACTCTTCATATGTTTCTGGCCAAATTTTTGATTACGTATATATTCTTGGTTTAATTATTATATATATCTTGATTGAGACTTGTTGAATGCTGATATTGATAATTTTAAGCATGCCTGCTCAGTTGGAAATCATAGCCAAATATTTCATGTAGTCAGCTGCGGTTATATGTAGACAGGCTGGATGGACATATCTATCATGACCTGCGGAAGTAAGATACTAATCGTATCAATGTGGTAGATATACATAGCATGACAAACTATATTGCATTGAATTTGAAAGACTGCCATATAGAGGTCCTCAGATGTTGATAGATAACTAGCAAATTGACATAGTACTTGCTATGCTACTAGCTACATCTGTAATGCATCAATACTCAGTATAAGATTCTTTTTTAAGAACATTCAAGAAATTATTGAAGTTAATTGTAAGCTTCGTTATTTCTAAAAGGAAGAAAAAGAAAAAACTCTTTTACTAAGAATGGTAATTGAAAGAAAGAATTATAACCCAATACTAGTTAAAACGGTTGCCTTGACCGCCTAGACTTGAATAGTACTGTCAGAATCATAGGGAACTCGTAGAGAAATGGCCATGGTCAAATGATTTGGGAATAAAATTGAGGTGTCAAAGATGAATATACGAGTGTGTAGAATCTACAATTTAAAACACTATCTATAATAAAAGTCGACCCTGCATTTATGTCCTCTATACAATGCAATAAATAAAACATTTATGCGAAATTGGGGCGAAAATGTACAATGAATGCAGAACACGTGTGTTAGGGTAGGGGACAATTAGGACACTTCCTGCACAAACTCATCTTTTCAGCCTCTTCTCCCTCTCTTTCTTCAAGCCACTTAAGATTTGAAATTCATGCTCTAACAAATTTATTTTAATGGCAAGATGCCCTAACTTTGATAAATGTTTGCCTGACAGAATCTGAGAATTGTCAACGAAAATTTTTGTTGCAGTATGCGAAAACGGTTGTAATGGAAGTGCAAGTAGTTGTGAAGATTTCAATAATTTGTGACTAGATTGTTGTTTGTTCTTCACAGGTCCCAATGCTTCACTAGCAGAGGGTATAAATCCACTTAAAATTGCAGCCTCAGCCAAGTGTTATCTTGATGACTGAGCCTTTAACCATTCAAACAACATAATGATATCAGTAGATCAGCTCCGTCAAGAAATCAATCTAAGCATAATGTGGAACCATCACGCAATAATGTTGAATTAAAATATGCTTGCAGGTGATAAATTCATCTATACCTCTCATATATATATATCAGGGTGGTCTGAATTAAAAGCTATACATGCATGTTGAGTTATTCTAAAAGTTTTGTTATTTTCTCTCTTAATAAAATTTTACTAGCACATATCACATATGCAATAGTCATGTTCAATTAATTGCTATCTTGAATTGCGTTAAGCTAAACTTTGGATCTAATGCCTGATGTTTTGCGTTCACTTTGTAGCTTAGGCCAAGGTAAACATGAAGATCATTTTTGGCTTAGGCTAAGATTACTATATCGTATACAAGCGTCAGAAGACACTCTGTGGTTATATTACAATAAATATCTTATACATTAATAAAAATGATTTAATTATTTCAATTCAAATTCTGGACTGTGTACTTCAGTTTCTGGAGTTTCTACCTGCAGAACTGTAGTTGCTATCCAGGGTAGGTACTTTAAGATAAATACAGAGAGAGTGTATGTACAGAGAGACCAGTTGATTACACTTGCAACTACTTAAATTATATCATAATTATACATACATTTTAGAATAAATAATTTTACAGTATCACAAGAGTTAATTAGGTTACTGTGTGTAGTCAGTTTAAATATAAAAGGAATAATAATCATTTAGGAACAATGTGTGCCGCACCAGTTCTGGATCATTAGGAACACATATTCGGTCAAAATTGCAGACACTTTTCATAGACTTTGTGTTATTATAAGATCTGTTCACTAAAAAGAATTGATTTAATACATGTTATATGTCTAAAGACAAACCGGATATTTACAACAACTTACGACGGAACTGGCGGGCGTGTAAAACTTATGACGCAGAAAGACATAACCCTTGTATAATATATATACCATAAACATACGACAGATACAAGTCCCCATCGTATTATAAGATGCACGTAAGAAAATTTTGGTGCTAACAATTAAAATAACGACAATATTTCTCCGGCACATCAAAGTCGTCGTAAATTTCTGTTGTAAGATGGCTGAAGATCAAATTCCGTCGTAAGTTAAGCGCGTTAGTTAACTATCCGGTTTCCGACAAAAAAAATAAATTAAAATTAATATTTTTGTCTTAAGATAGTCGTCACAAGATAGCTACAAATCTATTTCTATCGTAAATAAAGCGTCAAAAGTTTAATATATATATATATATACACACACACACACACAACATTATCCACTGTCCAAAAAAAGGAAAAAAAATATAAAATCCCCAAAATATCTTTTGTTGTAAGTATTCACCGTAAAAAGTCTTTTTTCACTTCAAATCTTTGAAACCGTCGTAAGTTAATTAAGCATTTTGCTCACTTCTGTTTTGCCTTTAATTTTCAGTCTCAAAAGTTTAATCTTAACAAAAAAAGTACAACCTTACCAAACACATTAAAGAATCTAAATTACATGAAGCTCTAGATGCTATTCCTAAAATCTTTTGTCACCTTGTTTTGGACCTCCATTAGAAGAATTTAGGAAGAGGAGCCCGCTATTGAGGAGTGCAAACAGCCCAACTGAACATGACCTCCAAATTTTTAGGGCCCCCAAATATTTTTGGCCCATTTATAGATATATAATATATGAGCAAAAACTAGAAGCATGGCTCATATAAGACTATCCATCTTTGAAATTTACACCTTATTTATGAAAATACATCATCTCTATATGTTTTTATTAATATCAGCAAGTTGTTTTTGTATAAAAAATTTATTATTGTTATAAAAAAAGAAAATTAAAATTTTGATATTATATTATAGGCCCAATTTTTTTATATAGCACAGGGCCTCTTAAATATTTAAGACGGGCAATTTAGGAAGAGGACGGAGGAGGGCTAGTAAGATACGCGGAGCATATATTTTTCACATTAGCATATCCTCTCAAAAGAATGATAATTCATAATGCGAGGAATTATAATGTAAAAAAACCTATAATTATATATATACTAAACCTGATCAAGTAAACTCTACAAATACAACTACATATTTTATACCCAATCATGGGACCCTCACAAATATAATTACATATTTCAAATACTATTGGATTTGAATCAAATAGTGTTAGTCCTTGTGCTGCTACTGATTCTACTGATTTGAAACTGCTAATAGTGGTATTTAATTTTGTTTGAATGCATAGCTGCGAGTGCTTGTGTGTACTTGTATGTTGAGTTTGTTCAAGTGAGTGAGTGAAGTTTATGGGAATATTATTCATTAGATTTATTTTATTAAAGATAATAAAATAAAAAATTTAATCAGGAAATATCATTAAGCTACTAGTCGAATTTCGAATTAAAAATTGGAACATTATCGTATTCTAAACAATTTTACTTATTTATAATTTGTTTTTGTCCAATTTTTTGTTTGTCAAGCTTTTTAACGCTTCTAAATATATATATATAACATTTCTTATATCAATTTTACTATCTCCAAACTTTCTACATATTTATAATTTTATCATATTAATTGAGTTTTTATCAAAATATTATAAAACTAAAGAATGAAAACATAAATAAACTATTTTCTATTTTTACTAACAAAATCAATAGATTTTATATTTGTAAAGCTGGAAAAACAAAAATAAGATAATGAAAAATTGATTAGTTTACATTTTTCATATATTCCTACCACTATCACTGGGAGATATGTGGAAAAGATATTAAAATTTTCTAACAAAAAATACTTTAATAAATATGGATAAAGATATTACGCCTAGAGCAATAAAAATGCACACTCACTGCCATGCACTCAATTACAAGTCACATGTGTTTACATAACATTTAATCATTTTTAATCATTTGTATTTGCAGATCAAGATTTTCTTAACGATTACAATTTCTTTTTCTTACAACAATGTAAACAATAAAAAATATTAGACCTGTTTTTAAAAATAAAAAATAAAAAAATTGGATTCACCTTATCATACATCATGATTCTTCTATGTGTGAGGTTGATTTGTCAATCTATATATTAGTGAATATAAAATTCATGAATACAATGAAGCATTCGCACATTATCGATATTATTTTATTAATTTCAGTTTTAGCTATTGCGGTAATTGTTGATTAGCATCATGATGCAAAACTCAGCCAGTCCACAGAAATAGTTTCAAAAAAAATATAATGAACGAAAGAAAATCTAAAAAATGCAAAATTAATGTTGTATATATAATGTGCTTGTGTTTGCATTGGAAGAAGATGATCAGAGAAAATTAAACATGTTGTCACGGCATGCTTGGCTCTCCATACGCCACCCAGGAGGCAATTTGATACAAAGATAGGTCTCTACGTGTGGCATATGAAGAACCAGGCATGCATCTACAATGCTCGTCTTTCTAATCTCTTCATCTCATCTTTCTATCCACGGCACATTCACATGATCAGTATTAATATTAACAACAATGGTGTGTAAAAAAGAGAAAAAATTGGTCAAATCTCTGCGAGAAATCTAAAAATCAATGTTACATAAATAGTTATACAAAAAAACAATGAACGAAAAGAAATCTAAAAATGAAAAATCAATGTTGTATGTATAATGTGCTTGTGTTTGCGTTGGAAGAAGATGATCAGAGAAAATTAAACATTTTGTCACCGCATACCTGGCTCCCGGTACGCCACCGAGGAGGCCATCTGATACACAGATCTGCCTCTACGTGTGGCATACAGGGAGCCAGGTATGCATCTATAATGCTCGTCTTTCTAATCTCTTCATCTCATCATTCTATCCATCCACTGCACATTCACATAATCAGAATTAATTAAGAACAATGGTTTGTGATAAAGAGAGAAAATTGTTCAAATCTGGGCGAGATTAATTTGTAGGGAGAGAGGAAAGTTTGAGTGTATGGGGAAGAGGAGAGAGAGGAGAGAATGGAATGAGGTGATTGATCGTGATGATTTCCAATTTATAGAGCTGTGGCCGAGAGGAAATTATTATTTATAGAGGTGTATTCAATTGAGATTTAATGATTTTTTTTTATCAATGGATTTTAATTGATATTATGTGATTTTGATTTTGTACGGATTCTTGATAAAATGTCGTAAAGTTGATATAGATATTTGAGGATTTAAGCACAATACTTCAAAATCTCATCGATTTTGGTGATATTTCAAAAAACTTAAAATACACTAAGAAATCCCATAAAATCCATCATTTTATGAAATCCAAAAAAAATCCATTAGCATTTGAATACTATCAGATTTTAATGAATTTTAAACAATCCCAATTGAATATCATCGGATTTTAAAGTATAATTTAAAATCCTGATTGAATACCACCAGATTTTGTAGTATAATATAAAATCTCAATTAATTGAATACCTGAAGATTTTAATGGATTTTAAACCATTCTAATTGAATATACTCAGATTTCATTAATGAAAAAAAAATCTTTAAAATCTCAATCGAATACACCCCTTAATTTAAAATGGGGATTAGCTGCCCACTGTATATCACATTTGTCTCGTTTTATGTGGACGGTTTTATTAGTAATCCGTTTGTTTTGAAATGATTACCACAAGATATATATGCTGATCACATGTAAATTGTGAATGTAATCATACCAGAGATAAATAACATGCTGAATTTTATGTTATGAATTACCCTTCAAAGAGCATCAATCAATGCAAATGAAATAAAATAATTTTGTGGCGTTGGTTGGATTTTGAACAATAGAGAATATATCGATGAAATTATTAATTCAAAGATGAGAGAAAATTGTATATTTTTTATAGAGTCAGATATTTTAATGAAAATAATTATGAATGAAAAATGGCTCGAAATGTATCATGATTATAAAATACGTGATTGGTCATAACTACATAAAATTGCGTGAAAATGATCATTTCTGAATAAGACGGTTTAAAAATTATCATCATTCAAAAAGAAAGATAAAACAGACGGTGTGAGAATAAACATGATTAAAAAAGACCGGATGAGGATAATCATGACTAAAAGAATGACTAAAAAAATAATCATGATTAAAAAAGACAACGTGAGGATAACCATGACTAAATATGATATGAAAATGATAATAACTGAAAGGTTAACAGTGTTTCATCAATATATTTTATCACAAAAGATATGAATGTTATTATCGTGTTGTCAATAAATTTAGGTGACCTGCTTAAAATTTAAAAATAAGATTTATTTGTTAATTATCCTGAATATTTCGTTAAATTTTAATTTTTATAGTTAAAAATATAATTATTTACAATTATATATTTAATGTAACCGGTACTTTTAAATCATAAGTAAACCACTAGGACCCAATCTTCATAAACGCAAAAAGACCCTTCTTTTACATGCAAAAAGAACAAATATGACCGGTTTATTATTGACCCAATGCGGTCAAATTTAGTGACGTCATCGTAAATTTTTTTGGAGGGAATTTTGCCTCCCAAATTTTGTGGGACCCACATTATAAATATGACTGTCTAAATATGACCGACTTGAAATATGGCTACCTACGGTCATATTTAAAGTCAGTCACAATTAGCCGATCATATTAAGCTTTGACTTGTTCATTTCCAGATTTGACCTTAAATATGATCGAAGACAGTCATATCAAAGTTGGTCATATTTAGCCGGTCATTTTACGCGTTTTGCTTGTAGTGACAATTACATTCCTATTTGTGTATCGTTAAAAATGACACCAACGAATATAGGGTTATTTCAAGATATAGTTTAAAAACAAATTAACACATAATCATGTTTTTACTTTTTTTAAAAAACTTAATAGCATGGCGATACATTTATACAAAACTTCTACCGAACCGTAGATAGAGCACTACTTTCGTAAACTTCGCTTCATTTATTATTTAGTTAAGTTTTAGTTTAAGTTTATTCTGTAAAATGAAATTTGTTACTGTCGTGAAAGACCTATTACTGGATAATTCATGCGCGAAACCAAAGAATGTGATTTTTTGATGATGGAAACATCTTCGTCGAACCAATAATTTCTACTTAAATTTGTAATCTTTAACTAAAATAATTATTTTGTTTTTAATAAATAGGCAAATAATGTCCTCTTGAGGCACAGATAATTAAAATATACCTATTTATTTCCTACCAATAATGATAATTTAATAAAATCTTCAATTTATAATATATACTGATAATTTATAGTCTTACGGGATTTGATGTCACAGTATTCAAGATCAGGGACAACGAGCACTATTTCATATATTCTCTTATGCACTAGAGTTTTAATTTATGAGGCCGAAGAATACTATTTCTCTTGCTGTGTGAAATCAGAAAATTCTTAAATATTGTTATTCCAAGAATTTACAAAAAATTCAAGAAAAATATTAAGTACAAGCTTTCATGATTATTAATAAGAATAATATTAGATATCACAAATTGTATATTGCTTATGATATCCATATGAATATAAAAAAAATTGTTCAAAACAAGGTGATCAATCACTTTTCTTTTTATTTTTTTTAAAGTACAACTAAAACCTGACACATGTTTTCAGAAATTGTTAGAAAAATAATTTGAATCCGATAATTTCCTTTTTAGTGAAAAGAAATTAGATTTAAACCTCAATATATAATAAAATATTATTATATTGGGTTGTCTTAAAATCTTTCAGAGTTCAACATTTTTCGCTTTAAAAAGTCGGGCACAAAACCTTATATTGTAAGTGATAGTGCACACACGAGGTTGGTACTAATTATTTAAATTAGTGATTGATACTAAGAAGGTGTTTTTTTTTTTTTTTTTAACTAAAACCTGAAACATATTTTTTATAAATATTTGAAAAATTAATTTCCCATTCATAATATTTTCTTTATTTAAATAACAAACTAAATGCAACTTAAATTAATTTATGTCCCAAAATATAATAAAATATTATACTGGACCGCTAATTGAGCCCAACTTTGTCGGTGTCAAGTCCAGTACAAAACCTTGTATATACAAGTGATAGTTTACTGATCACGAGTTTGGTATTAGCATTCCCAAATTGAGCTGCTGCAAGGTAAATTAGGGTTTCAAAATGGCAAGAAGGGAAAACTGCAAGAAGAATAATTCTGAATTACCTCACGAACTCATGTTCAATATATTCTTCTTGTTACCTGTAGCAACACTCCTTCGCTGCAAATCAGTTTGCAAAACATGGCTGTCAATCATATCAGACCCTCGATTCGTCAAAGCTCACTGCATCGAATCGCAGAAAAGGCAACCTAGTTCTGTACTGGAAGTTGCGAGCGACGACCAACTCTGCATTGATAATCATGAAACTAAAACCCTCTTTGAAATGCCAGAAGAATATCTTTATGGTAAGTCTCCTTTTGTATCCAGTTGTAATGGTCTTGTTTGTTTTGCCCATCATGATCCTCGTGTTACATATATTGGGAATCCGATGACTAGGCAATTTAAGAAACTTCCCAGTCCTCCTAAAGAACCTGATTCACGTCTGTGGAGGATGGTAGGGTTTGGTTTTGATGATGTTTCTGATGATTACAAGTTTATTAGGTTTTTTGTTAAAGGTATACATAGTCGTAGTTACAGGATTAAAGCTGAGATGTATTCTGTGAATGAGGATACTTGGAAAGAGGTTAAGGTTCCTGAGGGCCTAGAGAAATTTAAGTTTCCTCTTTTTCGAGGAGTAGGTATTTTTCTTCCTGATCAAACCAGGGTATTGTATTTTGAAGGCTTTCATGAGTTACTATCATTTGATTTGCATGATGAAGTGTTTCGAGTGCATCCGTTTCCCAAACCTGGAAAGTTACCTGCAGGGCAAGGTAAGCCAATAAGGTCTAGTCTTCTGGAGTTTGAAGGTTCTGTTGCTAAGATCTATGAGGAATCTAGTGGTGATGATGAAACAGTTCTTAGTCTTTGGACATTGGACGGGGATTGTGGCAATGGATCTTGGACTAAACAGTTTAATTTTGAGGATCATATAAAAAATGATCATGTAACTTTATATCTGGGTGATGGACAGTTTGTTGTTGCTGCAGAAAATTATGATCGCCATGGTTATCCCAGTGAACCCATCTTCTACTACCACAAAAAGAAACATGCCAAGGAGTATCTTGGAGCATCTCCCGCTAGAGAGCTTATTTCAGTTGTCAAGTGCAATGAAAGTCTTGTTTCCCTCAAAGGGTTTAAACAACTAGAATAAAGTAATCACTGCAGATCACATCTGATGAAGAAAGACAATGCACATTGCTGGACATTAACTTTTAAATTTCAGTTATCATGCATTTTAGTACTTTCTTGTATCGCTAAGCTTTGTGTCCATTAAAGCATTCGAATCACTGAAGTCTGCAAACTTGGCTTTTCATCAACTGGCTTATATATTGAATGTTTGTGCTTGCATAGTTATTATCAGTATGCTCATTATATGAACTATTCTATGTTGTATATATGTTCTACTCCCTCTGTCCCTCTTCAGTTATCATTTGTGAAAAAAATCATACATCATAAATAATGTTTAGTTACATGTGTTATTTCCATAATTGCCTCTAATTTTAATTTGCACTAAATTACATCTTATGAATATATTGGTTGTAAAGTTAAACATTGAAAATAGAGATGGAAAGGTATAGTTTTGAAGAATTTTTTTTAAATGTTTAAAGTAAGGGAAGGAGAATTATTTAGGGACAAATTTTTTGTCAGAAACAGAAAGTAAAATAAGGACCGAGGGAGTAACTTTCTTCATTGGTGACTTATCTCGCTTTTTTTTTTTTGCTATTATCTCCTCCCACTCCCGGCTTTTGATTAGAGTTAACAGCTCTGTGCATTAAACTCTCCGGACCAAGATCACACAAGGTAAAATCTCCTTAGTCTTAAAGTTGCTGAACTTCACTGTCTAGTGTTCTTTTGATTTTAAATAGAAGTTTATTAGTTGGAGATGCTATATCTATATATATGCATGTGTGTGTTGATTTTCCACCACAAGAAAAGCGGCTATTTTCGACCGTCAAATTCTGGTCGAAAATAGCTACTTTCGACCGTTTTTCGACCGGAACAAATTAGATGCATCTAATTTAAAAACCCTGTCGAAAATAATTATTTTTGACGGTTAACGATCAAAATTAATTCTACCTCACGAATAATTCTATGAGAAGAATAATTCTGAATTACCTCACGAACTCGTGTTCAAAATATTGGTCTTGCTGCCTGTGGCAACTCTCCTTGGCAGCAAATCAGTTTGCAAAACATGGTTATCAATCATAACAAACCCTGATTTCGTCGAAGCTCACTGCATCGAATCCCAGAAAAGACAACCTAGTACCGTAATGGAAGTTGCCAAAGATCACCAAATCATGATTGATAATCACGAAACAAAAACCCTCCTCCAACTGCCAGTATACTTTTATGGTATGACTCATTTCGTATCTTGTTGTAATGGTCTAGTTTGTTTTGCCAATCATGATTCTCGTATTATATTTTTGGGGAATCCGATGACTAGGCGATTCAAGAAACTTCCTACTCCTCAGAAAAAATCTGTAATACCTGATTGGTGTAAGATAGGGTTTGGTTTCGATGATGTTTCTCGTGATTACAAGATTATTAGATTTGTTTCTGACCGTAAAGATACTGGTTATAGTATCGAAGCTGAGATGTATTCTGCGGATGTAGATTCTTGGAAAGAGATTAGGGTGCCTTTTGACCCAGAGACATTTCAGTTTGCTAGTCACGGAGGAGGAGGTGTATTTCGTCCTGATCAAAGCAGGGTTTTGTATTTTGAAGGATCTCGTGAGGTACTATCGTTTGACTTGCATGATGAAGTGTTTAGAGTGCATCCGTTTCCCAGACCTGCAAAGTTACCATTGCAAGGCGAACCAAAGTCTTATCTTCTGGAATCTGAAGGGTCTGTTGCAATGATCTGTGATGAATCTAGTGGTGATGGTAAAACAGTTCGTAGTCTATGGACATTGGACAGGGATGGTGGCAATTGGACTAAAAAATTTAATTTTGAGGATCATTTAAAGTATAATCATGTAATTCTATATCTAGGTGATGGACAGTTTGTTGTTGCTGCAGAAAGTTATGGTTATGGCCGTCGACCTATCTTCTACTACTACAAGAAGGGAAATGCCAGAGAGTATCTTGGAGCATCCCCCGCCAGACAGCTTACTTCAGTTGTGATTACCTTAAAGGGTTTAAACAACTAAAATATAGAGTATTCACAGCGGATAGTATCATATGAAGAAACACAGTGGACAATGTTCGTCATTAGCTTTTCAATTTCAGTTACTATCGTGTATTTTAGTACTTTCTTGTATCACTAAGCTTTTGTTTCCATTAAAGCATTTGAACAAGCTCTGCAAACAATTACTTTTATATGGACTATTATAAGTTGTATGTTTTAACTTTTACTGAATGTGCTTGCATGGTTAATACCATTATGCTCACTATATGGACTATTATATGTCGTAGGTTTTAACTTTCTACTTTGGCCACTTCTCTCACTCTTTTTTCCTCATATATCCTCCCACTGATCTTCGCGGTTAAATTAAAGCCAAAAGCTCTTTGCATTGAAGTCTCTGAATCAAGAACATGAGGTAAATCTCCTTAATTTACTAGATTATTCATTAGATTTATTGATTTCATGATTTATTATCAAAATAGGATTAGGTTTATGGTTGGCGATTACTACTGATCCGTTTTGAACTTCAGCTAATTAAAGTATAACTTCTTGCATCTTTTGTAAATACTGCATATTTATCTCCCTATTGAATGTCCTTAAATTGTAAATTGGGGAATGAAGTTGAAAGAAGCTGGGCAATCTGCTGGAACTTGTGTAGGTGTGGTAGAATAAGTTGGCTCAATAGAAAAAAGACGCTGATCATTTCTCAACAGCTGGCTACAAGACATGCAAGAGCATCTCATCTCTGCTGCTGCCATGACTGTAATGTCGTTCAAGTTGGGCATTTTGGAAACAGAAGAGAAACCAATTCAATGGTGCAAGATAAAGGTTAGATAAGGTAATTATTATATATGCATCCATGAATACTACTGAATTGTCTTTAGGATTTGTTTCCAGTAATGCAAACAGACTCTTCATATGTTTCTGGCCAAATTTTTGATTACAGAAGTGTATTTTTATATATTCTTGGTTTTATTTTATATATATCTTGATTGAGACTTGTTGAATGTTGATATTGATAGTTTTAAGTGTGCCTGCTTGGTTGGAGGTCACAGCCAAATATTTTATGTTATTATTGGTTTTGCGTTTTTTTAAATGTGTGACCCTATCCATAGTTTATTATTTGTTGAAGATATGTGAAATTTCCATAACTTAAAAGAGGGCACCTGGGGTTTTTATAAGACAAGCTGGATCAACATATCTATTATGACCTGCGGAAGTGAGATACTAATCGGATCAATGTGGTAAATATGCATAGCATGACAAACTATATTGCATTGATGAATTTGAAAGACGGTCATATAAAAGTCCTCAGATGTTTATAGATAACTAGCAAAATTGGCACAGTACTTGCTATGTCTCTAGCGACATATGTATCACGTCATTACTCAGTATAAGATTCTTATTTAAGAACATTCAAGAAATTATTGAAGTTGTAAGCTTCATTATTTCAAAAAGGAAAAAAAAAGAACTTTAATTATGAATGGGGGTTGAAAGAAAAAATAGCCCGATACAATCTGAAATGCCTTGACTACCTGTGTATGTAGCCATTACAAGATTTTCTGGTATGGCTTAAATAGTACTACCAGAATCATCGTCATAAATTTTACCATGATTGTGGCGGTGTCAGAATAATACTGTCAGAATCATGGTATGGCTTGAAAAGACACGGCCATGGTCAAATGACTTGGCCATAAATTTGAGGTGCCAAAGATAACTATACAAATGTAAAATCAACATTTTAAAACAATATCTATAAAACTCGACCCTGTATTTATGTCCTTTACAAAATGCTATAAATCAAACATTTAGGCCAAATTGGGGGTGAAAATGATACAATAAATGCAAACACATTCGTGATAGGTGTGCTATGTATAACTTAATTAGGTGTTTTACGACAAAATTTACGTCGTAAGTTTATGTATTATTATAGTGGGAATGTGGGTCCACCTTATTAACTTGCGGCACTAGACCAAACTTATGACGAATGTAGATATACATACGACGGACAATTCCTTCATAAATTAGCTATCTTACGACGAACTTTGCGTCATAAGTTTATGTATTATTGTAGTGGGAATGTGGGGTCCATCTTGTTAACTAGCGACTCTTGACTAAATTTCTGATAAATTAATGCGTAGAAAGTTGTGAGGATTTTTCAAACTTACTACTCAAGCAAAAATGATGAAACTTTTTCGTCATAAATTGACAACTTACGATATATTAATTAGAGCTTTAAATTTCGTCATAAAAAAGTCTGTTTGTTTTAGTGTCTAGCACCTACACATCAACCACATTGTCCTCCGGCATACTTTGTTAGTTACTGAGAATATGATAATCAGTAAGTAAAATCTAAAAAGAAGATCACTGTATAATTTTTTTTCTGTCTTTTCATACTTATATCAATGAGAAATAGGTTAAACAAAGATATTAAAATTTTAATAATTATGAATAAAAATATTATAATTGAACCGATATAGAAATGTTGATGATAGAGGTTTAGATAGTAAGATTTAGACAAATACAAAGCCTATCATATTTGATATATTAATAAATCATCCTAAGACTACACTCACTAGCAAAACATTTCAATAATGGTTGATTTAAATTTTCTAGCAAAAACTGATGGAAAAACTAACTCATAAATGTTGTCATATGTTAGCAATAAAAAGTAATTCAGTAATGTGGAATTGGTCGGATAATTTAATTTCTAAATCGTATGGGTAATGATATATTTTATTATCCCACCAAATTTAATAGGATTCGGCATATTGATAAAACCTACTCATTTATTTCCTACTGATTTTGATAATTTGATAGAATTTGCTACCGATAAAATCTATTAATTTATTTTATATAATTCTGGTAGAATTTTGTATCATAGTATGATCCAAATTAAGACAATGATCACTATTCCATATATATTCTCCATGGGTAGAGTTTCTACTGAGATTTTTAGAGTAACATTTTCCTTGCCGTGTGAATTTACAAAGTCTTGAAGATTATTATTTTGAAAGCTAAAAAACTTCAATAAAATCTTAAATGAATTATAATATCTCAAACCAGCTTCTACTTGCATGCTTTGTTCCACCCAAGAATATAATAAAATATAATACTGGGCTGTCTTAAAACCTTTTGGAGTCCAACATTGTCAGTGTCAAAAAAAAGCCCAGTACAAAACCTTATACATACCTGTGATAGTGGAGACACGAGGTTGGTACATCCATTCTCAAGTTGAGCTGCTGCAAAAAAAATTAGGGTTCGAAATGGCAAGAAGGGAAAACTGCAAGAAGAACAATTCCGAATTACCTCACGAACTCATGTTCAAAATATTCTTCTTGTTACCTGTGGCAACACTTCTTCGCTGCAAATCAGTTTGCAAAACATGGTTATCAATCATTTCAGACCCTCAATTCGTCGAAGCTCACTGCATCGAATCCCAGAAAAGACAACCCAGTTCAGTAACTGAACTTTCGAGCGACCAAATCTGCATTGATAATCATGAAAGTAAAACCCTCCTCCAACTGTCAATATTCTATGATGGTATAATTCATTTCTTATCTTGTTGTAATGGCCTTGTTTGTTTTGCCAATACTGCTTATAGTACTATATTTCTAGGGAATCCGATGACTAGGCAATTCAAGAAAGTTCCTACTCCTCAGAAACAAACAGCTGGTAGTTTCAGTATTGGGTGTAAGTTAGGGTTTGGTTTTGATGATGTTTCTCAGGATTACAAGATCATTAGGTTTGTTTGTGACCATAAAGATAGTAGTTATAGTATCGAAGCTGAGATGTATTCTGCGAATGAGGATTCTTGGAAAGAGATTAGGGTCCCTATTGGCCTAGAGACGACATTTCAGTTTGTTAGACATCGAAGAGGATGTGTATTTCGTCCTGATCAAAGCAGGGTATTGTATTTTGAAGGCTTTCGTGAGGTACTATCGTTTGACTTGCATGATGAAGTGTTTAGACTGCATCCGTATCCCAGACCTACAAAGTTACCATTGCCAGGTGTACCAAAGTCTTATCTTCTGGAATTTGAAGGGTCTGTTGCTATGATCTGTGATGAATCTAGTGGAGATGGTGAAACAGTTCATAGTCTATGGACATTGGAAAGGGATTGTGGCAATTGGATTAAACAATTTAAACTTGAGGATTGTATAAAGAATGATCACATAATTCTATATCTGGGTGATGGACAGTTTGTTGTTAATGGACTAAGTTATTATAGACGTCGAAGTCGATCTATCTATTACTACTACAATAGGAAAAATGCCAAAGAGTATCTTGGAGCATCTCCGGCCAGACAGGTTATTTCAGTTGTCAAGTTTAATGAGAGCCTTGTTTCCATCAAAGGGTTTAAACAGCTAGAAGATGGAGTATTCACAGCAGATAGTATCATATAAAGAAACACAATGCATAATGTTGGTCATCGATCAGCTTTTCAATTTCAGTTTGATCTCTTGTTTTTTAGTACTTTCTTATATCACTAAGCTTTGTTTCCATTAAAGCATTTGAACAAGTGAAGTCTGCGAGCAATTGGCTTTGCATAAACTTACTTTTATTGAATGTGCTTGCATTATATGAACTATTTTTATGCGTTGTATGTCTTAACTTTCTACTTTGGCCACTTCAGTAGCTATTTTTTTCTATTATATCCTCCCACTCCTCGCGTTGATTAATAAAGCCAACAGCTCTTTGCATTACAGTCTCCAAAACAAGAAGACGAGGTAAATATCCTTAATTTTAAAGTTGTTGAATTTTAGTGTATAGTGTTCGTATACTTTTAAATAGAAGTTTATAATTTGGAATGCTATATGCCTATATCTATATGAATGTGTGTGTGTGTGTGATATTTTATTTGATTTTCTTTGAATGCATTTTGTATATCTTTGTAGCTGACTACATTACTATTACCAAAAAAGGATTAGGTTCATGGCTGGCCAATACTACTGACCCGTTTTAAACATATATAGGTAATTAAAGTATAACTTCTTGCATCTTTTGTAATTACTGCATATTTATCTTCCTATTGAATGTTTTTAAATTGAAAATTATATAGGGAATGAAGTTGAAAGAAGCTGGGGAATCTGCTGGAACATGTGTCCAAACAGAAGAGAAAATTCAGTGTTGCAAGATAAAGGTTAAATAAGGTAATTATTATATGCATCCATAGATACTGCAGAATTGTCTTTAGGATTTGTTTCCAGTAATGCACACAAGACTCTTCATATGTTCCTGGCCAAATTTTTGATTACAAAAGTGTAATATATATTATTGGTTTTATTTTATATATATGTCGATTGAGACTTGTTGAATGTTGATATTGATAATTTTAAGGATGCCTGCTCAGTTGGAGGTCATAGCCAAATATTTCATGCTATTATTGGTTTGAGTTTTTTTTTAATGTATGACCCTAGCTATCCATATGTGAAATTTCTATATAATTAAAGACACCTGGGGTTATATATATTTAATTTGGACAGGCTGGATCGACATATCTATCATGACCTGCGGAAGTGAGATACTAATGGGATCAATGTGGTAGATATACATAGCATGACAGGCTATATTGCATTGAATTTGAAAGACTGCCATATAAAGGTCCTCAGATGTTGATAGATAACTAGCAAATTGACATAGTACTTGCTATGTTACTAGCTACATATGTAATGTATCATTACTCAGTATAAGATTCTTATTTATGAACCTTCAAGAAATTATTGAAGTTGTAAGCTTCGTTATTTCTAAAAGGAAGAAAAAGAAAAAACTCCTTTATTAAGAATGGTAATTGAAAGAAAGAATAGCCCAATACTAGTTAAAATGGTTGCCTTGACTGCCTAGGTATGTAGCCATTACAAATTTTTTTGGCATGACTTGAATAGTACTGTAAGAATCATAGGGAACTCGTAGAGAAATGGCCATGGACAAATGATTTGGGCATAAAATTGAGGTGTCAAAGATAAATATACAAGTGCGGAATCCACAATTTAAAAAACTATCTATAAAATTTGACCCTGCATTTATGTCCTCGATCTATACACAATGCCATAAATAAAACATTTAGGCGAAATTGGGGCGAAACTGTACAATGAACGCAGAACACGTGTGTTAGGGTAGGGGACAATTAGGACACTTCCTGCACAAACTCATCTTTTCAGCCTCTTCTCCCTCTCTTTCTTCAAGCCACTTAAGATTTGAAATTCATGCTCTAACAAATTGATTTTGATGGCAAGATGCCCTAACTTTGATAAATGTTTGCCGGCAGAATTTGAGAATTGTCAACGGAAATTTTTGTTGCAGTATGCGAAAACGGTTGTAATGGAAGTGCAAGTAGTTGTGAAGATTTCAATAATTTGTGACTGCATTGTTGTTTGTTCTTCACAGATCCCAGTGCTTCACTAGCAGAGGGTATAAACCCACTTAAAATTGCAGCCTCAGCGGCTCAGCCAAGTGTTATCTTGATGACTGAGCCTTTAACCATTCAAATAACATAATGATATGAGTCGATCATGTCCGGTGAGCTGGTATCAATCTAATTAAGCATAATGTGGAACCATCATGCAATAATGTTGAATTCAAATATGCATATATGTAGAGTTATTCTAAAAGGTTTGTTATTTTCTCTCTTAATAAAATTTTACTAGCACATATCACATATGCAATAGTCAATAGTGTTCAATTAATTGCTATCTCGAATTGCGTTAAGCTAAACTTTGGATCTAATGCCTGATGCTTTGCGTTCACTGTCTGGCTTAGGCCAAGGTAAACATGAAAGTCATGAAAGTCATTTTTGGCTTAGGCGGCTAAGATTACTATATAGTATTAATATACAAGCGTCAGACGACTCTCTGTGGTTATATAACAATACTGTGTACTTCAATTTTTGGATTGTCTACCTGCAGAATTGTAGTTGCTAGCAAGGATAGGTGCTTTAAGATAGATACAGAGAGAGTGTATGTACAGAGACCAGTTGATTTACACTTGCAACTACTTACATTATATCATAATTATACATAGATTTTAGAATAAATATTTTTACAGTATCACAAGAGTTAATTAGGTTACTGTGTAAAGTCAGTTTAAATATAAAAGGAATAATAATCATTTAGGAACAAGGTGTGCCGCAGGTATCGCCAGTTCTGGATCATTAGGAACACATATTCGGTCAAAATTGCAGACACTTTTCATAGATTTGTGTTATTATAAGATCTGTTCACTAAAAAAAAAAGATCTAATACATATTGTATGTCTAAAGACACTACAACAAAACCGGATATTTACAACAAACAACTTGCGACGAAATAGGCGGACGCGTAAAACTTATGACGGAAAGACAAAACCCTTGTATAATATACCATGAACAAACGACAGATACAAGTCCCCGTCATATTTTTAGATGTACTTAAAAAAAAATTGGTGCTGACAAAAAAAATAACGATAATATTTCTCCGCACATCAAAGTCGTCGCAAATTTCTGTCGTAAGATGGCTGAAGACCAAATTCCGTCGTAAGTTAAGCACGTTAGTTAACTATCCGGTTTCCGAGAAAAAAAGTGAATTAAAATTAATATTTTTGTTTTAAGATAGTCGCCGCAAGATAGCATACTTGTACAAATCTATTCTTGTCGTAAATAAAGCGTCAAAAGTTTAATATATAAAACATTATCTACTGTCAAAAAAAGGGAAAGAGATATAAAATCCCCCAAATATCTTTTGTCGTAAGTATCCACCGTAAAAAGTCTTTTTTTACTTCAAATCTTTGGAACCGTCGTAAGTTAATTAAGCATTTTGCTCACTTCTGGTTTGCCTTTAATTTCCAATCTCAAAAGTTTAATCTTAACAAAAAAAAAGTACAACCTTAAAAAACACATTAAAGAATCTAAATTACAATCTTACATAAACACATTAAATAATCAGCTGTCAAGATGTTCAAAAACCGACATACTAATTAAGTTCAAATAGCGTTACATGATAAATTCAAAATTACATATGAAGTTGATCAAATTTAAACTCGCATTACATCAATAAATATTCCCAAAAACAGGAAGCTTACTAAATACAATATTAACAAAAAATAACATAAAGCTCTAGATGCTATTCCTAAAATCTTTTGCCACCTTGTTTTGGACCTCCATTAGAAGAATTTAGGAAGAGGATGGAGGAGGGCTAGTAGGATACCTGTGCATCTCTTTTTCACATTAGCATATCCTCTCAAAGGAATGATAAATGATAATGTGAGGAATTATAATGTAAAAAAACCTATAATTACATACTAAACCTGATCAAGTAAACTCTGACAAATACAACTACATATTTCATACCCAATCATGCGGACCCTCACAATTATAATTACATTTTTCAAATACTATTGGATTTGAATCAGATAGTGTTGGTCCTTGTACTGCTACTGATTGTACTGATCTGAAACTGCTAATTAAGAGTCTTTGGCTTTTTTGCTGGTGCGGCATGTTCCTGCATTTGCGATCGCCTGGCATGGGAAAATATCAATTACAAGTCAAGAAGTTTCATCAAAGTTCAGCTGGATGCATCGATATGGGAAAGCAGTTGCACTATAAAGATGTACTAGCAGAAATTTAGGCCGACTTTGGTCATGTACATCTTTAAGTAGATAGAATATCTCCTAATAATATATTATTTTAGGGGTTTTTTGAATTGTATTATACACATAATTTTTAAACAAAAATTGGTCATTTTTGGTCATATATAATTATAAAATTTCAGATAAGATAAGATAACTAAATCGAAAATAGCAGCTAAACTTAATCTATAAAAATCTTCACTTGTTTTCAACTGTGCTACTCTTGTCTACAGTACTTCAACCAGATCAACTTATATTTATTTATGTGTCCTGTGCTAACAAAATCAATTGATTTTTATATTTATAAAATTGAATCAATAAAAAACATGACAATAGATAAGTAAAAATAAAAAAAATGCATATTTTACACTTTTGTCACATTTTATATCACTAGCCATGGGAATAAGAAAATTACTACTTTAAAAAAAACTATTTTACACATTATCATATCTATAAATACACGGTGAAAATATTTTTTACAATCGAAAAGTGTAATCATGAACTATTTTAAATTAGGAGTCGAAATTCAAACTGATATTCGAATAATAAAATATTCTAAATAATTTAATTAGTATGTGTTCTTTTTCTTAGATTTCTCGTCACGATACTAAATAATATTTTATGAAATAATTTCTAATTGGATCATAATTTTCTATATTATGTTTCCTCAACTAAAAAACCTGATAAAATTTTTGATTTATAAGTAAGATTAACAAAAAAAATGAAAATCTATATGTAAAAATTAAAATAGAGTATTTGTCTTGTTGATGGATATTTTTCTTGCCATGGGAAATTAAAAAAAAAAATTGAAGATTATTTTTTTTAAAATTTAAAAATTCAATAATTTTTTGAATACACACTTATGTAATTATTATGCAAGAGTAGTGTTAGATACCCGAATTAGGTATCATTTATAATTTGAAAGATACCACATGTCAAAATATAATAATGACAGTGATTCAAGTGAGTCATTGTTGGGTATTTTTGAAAAATTGTCATTTTATTTTATTTTTTATTTTTAATGTTGTATTGTTGTGCAGCTGTTCTCACTCTCTATAACGCGACTCATATAATAATTGTTTAAATTAGTGATTGATGTGAACAAGGTTCTTTTTAATTAATACCGGCGTGAAACATATTTTTTATAAATATTTAAAAAATAATTTCGAATTCATGATATTTTTTTTATATAAATAATAAACTAAATGGAATTTTTAAATTAATTTGTGCCTCAAAATATAATAAAATATAATACTGGACTGTTTATGAGTCCAATTTTGTCAGTGTCAAGCCCAGTACATAACCTAAGTGATAGTTTACTCTGGTACTTACATCCCCAAATTGAGATGGTCCAATTTTGTCTGTGTCAAACCCAGTACAAAACCTTGTATACAAGTGATAGTTTACTCTCTCGAGGTTGGTACTGACATTCCCAAATTGAGCTGCTGCAACATAAATTAGGGTTCCAAAATGGCAAGAAGGGAAAACTGCAAGAAGAATAATTCTGAATTGCCTCACGAACTCATGTTCAATATATTCTTCTTGTTACCTGTAGCAACACTCCTTCGCTGCAAATCAGTTTGCAAAACATGGCTGTCAATCATATCAGACCCTCGATTCGTCAAAGCTCACTGCATCGAATCCCAGAAAAGACAACCCAGTTCTGTACTGGAAGTTGCGAGCGACCAACTCTGCATTGATAATCATGAAACTAAAACCCTCTTTGAACGGCCAGAATATCTTTATGGTATGTCCCATTTCATATCTTGCTGTAATGGTCTTGTTTGTTTAGCCAATCATGATTCTCATATTATATATTTGGGGAATCCAAGTACTAGGCAATTCAAGAAACTTCCTACTCCTCCGAAAAAAACTGATTTACGTTATTGGTTTATGGTAGGGTTTGGTTTTGATGATGTTTCTGGTGATTACAAGATTATTAGGATTGTTTGTAAATGTAAACATATTAGTTACAATATCGAAGCTGAGATGTATTCTGCTAAGGAGGATTCTTGGAAAAAGATTAAGGTTCCTGAGGGCCTAGAGAAATTTAAGTTTCCTCGTTTTCGAGGAGTAGGTGTTTTTCTTCCTGATCAAACCAGAGTATTGTATTTTGAAGGCTTTTATGAGTTATTATCATTTGATTTGCATGATGAAGTGTTTCGAGTGCATCCATTTCCCAAACCTGGAAAATTACTATCCCTAGGTAAACCAATAAAGTCTAGTCTTCTGGAATTTGAAGGTTATGTTGGTATTATCTATGAGGAATCTAGTGGTGATGGTGAAACAGTTCCTAGTCTATGGACATTGGACGGGGATTTTGGTAATGGATCTTGGACTAAACAGTTTAATTTTGAGGATCATATAAAAAATGATCATGTGACTCTATATCTGGGTGATGGACAATTTGTTGTTGCTGCAGAAAGTTATAATTATTCCCTTCAAAGCATCTTTTACTACCACAGAAAGAATCAATCAAAGGAGTATCTTGGAGCATCTCCCGCCAGAGAGCTTACTTCAGTTGTCAAGTACAATGAGAGTCTTGTTTCCCTCAAAGGGTTTAAACAACTAGAATAAAGTAATCACTGGAGATAGTATCTTATGAAGAAAGACAATGCACATTGTTGGTCATTAACTTTTTGGTTTCAATTCTCATGTAACTTGGTACTTTCTTGTATTTCTAAGCTTTGTGTTCATAAAGCATTCGAATAAGTGAAGTCTGCAGGCTTGGCTTTTCATCAACGCCTATTGAATGTGTGCGCTTGCATAATTATTATCAGTATGCTCATTATATGAACTATTCTGTGTTGTATGTTCTACTCCCTCGGTCCCTTTTGAGTTGTCATTTTGAAAAAAAATAATGTTTAGTTACATGTGTTATTTTCATAATTACCACTAATTTTTGCACTAAATTACACATCTTATGAATATATTAGTTGTAAAGTTAAACATTGGAAATAGCTAGAGATGGAAGGGTATGGTTTTGAACAAAAATGTTGAAAACGTTTAAAATAAGGGAAGGACAATTATTCAGGGACAAATTTTTTTGTCAAAAGAGAAAATAAAATAGGGACGGGGGAGTAACTTTCTTCGGCGGTGACTATTATATGCATCAATGAATACTGCACAATGGTCTTTAAAATTTGTTTATACTGACGCACGCAAACACCAAAATTTCGATTATGTTAAAAATATTACTCCTCTGTCCCATTTTAACTGATGTTTGACTTTCTAGCACGTATATTGAGATGTAAAAAAATAATATCTACACTCAATAAAATAATTCAATTCTTATATCACATAAAAGTTTAGGTTCTAAACTTTTATTTGATATAAATTTTATAAAGAATTATTAAGTTTAGATGTGATTTTTTTAACATCTTAAAATACGTGTAAAAAAATCAAAAGCAGTTAAAATGGGACGGAGGGAGTATATATATTCTTGGTTATTTTTATTTTTTATTATGTTAAGTATGTTATATATATTTGATATTAATATTTTTAAGCGTGCCTACTCCGTTGGAGGTCATAATTAAACATGTGAAATATCTATCAACTTAAAGTGAACACCAGGATTTTTATCATAAATTGACATTTTATCATTACCTCCCCAATGATGCATTAATCGGATTCATATGATAGATATACATAGCTATAGCTCAAGTTGACAGGAAGGTTTGACACCTAGATGTTGGCTTACCACCACAAAAGAGATATATATAGAATTCATTTTTTTTTAACAAATTACTTTTAAAAAATTTGACTTACCACCACAAAAGAGATATATATAGAATTCATTTTTTTTAACAAATTACTTATAAAAAATTTGGATAGGTTTCTTCAACTGATTGTTCAAACTAACATAAGAGAAGCAACAACCAGAGTGGGAGGAGTTAATAATATATTGATTAAATGAAGAAAAAGCTGATGATGGAGACTTAGGTACTGTTTGGGGTTGCTGTTGCAGACAGCAACAGCAGTTTTTTTGCTGAAAAGCAGGTGAAAAACTGTTTGGTAAATCTAAAAGCAGCTTTTCTGAACAGCAGCTTTTAACTGAAAACCGGTTTTTAGAAAAAGCAGGTCCTCACATGCTTTTGGAAAAAGCTGTTTTCAGTTTTTGCAGGAAGCTGTTACAAATTTCACTATCAAAACTCACCAAATAAATTATTTTTTTATATTATAACTCAATATTTGCAAATATTAAAAAAAATTACCAAACAGTTATCTGATTTCTACAACAGTATTTTTTTTACCAGCACTTTTTCTGACAGCACAGCAATTTTTTTAACAGCACTCCCAAACAGACCCTTACTCGTAATGGGCGCTAAAGACTATTAGAGAACAAGGTAAAATCTGGCCGAGGAGGGACTCACATATACTGATCGTCTATATAGCTAGTTGCTGGTGATCAGGCATAGCTATGAAAAACTATTTTACATTGAATTGAAAATACTGCCATATAAAGGTCTTCAATGTCAATAGATAACTAGCAGAGTTGACATAGTACTGTTTATGTTCCTAGACATTTATGTATCACATCATTACTTAGTATAAGATTCTTAAATAAGAACACATTCAAGAAATTATTAAAGTTATAATTTTTATTATTTTAAAAGGAAAGAAAGAGAAAAAAACTACAAGCTTTTCTGGTATGACAGGAAAAGAAATTAAAAATGAGGGTGGGAAGAAAGAAACAACTCAATATTATTTGGAATGATTTCCTTGACTGCCTAGGTATATAGCAACTACAAGATTTTATGATATGACATAAATATCACTGTCAAAACCATATAACATGTATCATTAATATAAATATTTGAGAAGAAATCAAAATTTAAAATATGATCAAATATTAATACGTGAAAAGTATTATACTAAAAATAATAACTTAAATAAGTATATTAAAAGATGATAAAAATCAAATAAAAAGATATTAATAAATAATAAGTTAAATTGTTTTATTTAAACTCATGCTTGGCACAAATCATAAGCTAGTACAAAAACATAAAATATTGATCAAAAAATATCATTTTTTTAGAATTCATTTGCGATTTTATTATCTTTTAAAAACTTTTGTGAAAATATGGTCTGGAACCGAAAATGCAAATAGCTGCAACTTGTAACCAAATGTAATCTATTACAATTTTTTGTCGAAAAAATAAAAAAAAAACGGTTAGATCTTAAGATTTAGAATTCAAGATTTAGGATTTAACTTCTAAATAAGAAGATTCAGAGTTTAGTTTTTGATATTTAGGGTTTAGCTTTAAGAATTGAGAATTAATACTCTCTACTTATGAATGATAGGATTTAGTATTTAATTTTTAAATAGTCTTCTATCTGCACAAAAATCTGACTCAATTAAAATCTATTAATAAAAAAAAATTACAAAAAAATTATCACTTTCCAAAAGAACCCCTAAAATATGAGATTGAATTTCCATTTCTGTTCACGGAGTCCGTTAGCCCGACCAATTAGCCCGACAAACACCTTCTTTTGAGTCAAAAGTTGTCCAGCCCAGTACAAAACCCTATACATACAAGTGATTAGTAATTCTTTCTCAAGTGGAGCTGCCGCAAAAAAATTAAAATTAGGGTTCGAAATGGCAAGAAGAGAAAACTGCAAGAAGAATAATCCTGAATTACCTCACGAACTCATGTTCAAAATATTCTTCTTGTTACCTGTAGCAACACTCCTTCGCTGCAAATCAGTTTGCAAAACATGGCTGTCAATCATAACAAACCCTAATTTCGTCGAAGCTCACTGCATCGAATCCCAGAAAAGACAACCTAGTAGCGTAATGGAAGTTGCTAGAGATCACCAAATCATGATTGATAATCATGAAACAAAAACCCTCCTCCAACTGCCAACATACTTTTATGGTATGACTCGTTTCGTATCTTGTTGTAATGGTCTTGTTTGTTTTG
The DNA here is from genome assembly GCF_001625215.2 of Daucus carota subsp. sativus. Classification (NCBI taxonomy): domain Eukaryota; kingdom Viridiplantae; phylum Streptophyta; class Magnoliopsida; order Apiales; family Apiaceae; genus Daucus; species Daucus carota. The sequence goes on along the minus strand of NC_030381.2, from coordinate 52,309,574 downwards.
CCAATCATGATTCTCGTATTATGTTTTTGGGGAATCCGATGACTAGGGGATTCAAGAAACTTCCTACTCCTCGGATAATAGCTGCTATACCTAATTGGTGCAAGATAGGGTTTGGTTTTGATGATGTTTCTCGTGATTACAAGATTATTAGGGTTGTTGTTGACCGTAAAGATACCGGTTTTAGTGTTGAAGCTGAGATGTATTCTGTGAATGAGGATTGGTGGAAAGAGATTCGGGTCCCTATTGGCCTAGAGACATTTCGGTTTGTTGGTAGTCGAGGAAGAGGTGTATTTCGTCCTGATAAAAGCAGGGTATTGTATTTTGAAGGCTCTCCTGAGATACTATCGTTTGACTTGCATGATGAAGTGTTTAGAGTGCATCCGTTTCCCAGACCTGCGAAGTTACCATTGGAAGACGAAACAATAATAACGTCTTATCTTCTGGAATCTGAAGGGTCTGTCGCTATGATCTGTGATGAATCTAGTGGTGATGGTAACACAGTTCGTAGTCTATGGACATTGGACAGGGATTGTGGCAATTGGACTAAACAGTTTAATCTTGAGGATCATTTGAAGTATAATCATATTGTAAATCTATATCTAGGTGATGGACAGTTTGTTGTTGCTGATTATGGTTGTGACCGTCGACCTATCTTCTACTACTACAAGAAGGGAAATGCCAAAGAGTATCTTGGAGCATCTCCCGCCAGACAGCTTACTTCAGTTGTGAAGTGCAATGAGAGCCTTGTTTCCCTCAAAGGATTTAAACAAATATAGAGTATGCACAGCAGATATATAGTATCAAATGAAGAAAGACAGTGCACAATGTTTTAGCTTTTCAATTTCAGTTATTCGTGTATTTTAGTATTCTCTTGTATCACTAAGCTTTGTTTCCATTAAAGTATTTGAACAAGTGATGAAGTCTGCAAACAATTACTTTTATATGGACTATTATATGTTGTATGTGCTTGCATGGTTAATACCATTATGCTCATTATATGGACCATTATATGTTGTATGTTTTAATTTTCTACTTTGGCCACTTCCCTCGCTCTTTTTTTCTATTATATCCTCCCACTGATCTTCGCGGTTAAATTAAAGCCAACAGCTCTTTGCATTGAAGTCTCTAAATCAAGAACATGAGGTAAATCTCCTTAATTTACTAGATTATTCATTAGATTTGTTTTATTAGGAATCTGATCCTTGGTATTGTAAATGGAGGACATGTTTATTGATTTCATGATTTATTATCAAAATTGGATTAGGTTTATGGCTGGCGATTACTACTGATCTGTTTTGAACTTCAGGTAATTATTAAAGTATTATAACTTCTTGCATCTTTCGTAAATACTGCATATTTTTCTCCTTATTGAATGTCCTTAAATTGTAAATTGGGGAATGAAGTTGAAAGAAGGTGGGGAATTTGCTGGAACTTGTGTAGGTGTGGTTGCTAAAGATGCCAGAGCGCGATGTTGCTGATGTGGTAGAAAAAATTGGCTCAATTGTAAAAAGTCGCTGATCATTTCTCAACAGATGTCTACACAAGACATGCAATGCAAGAGCATCTCATCTCTGCTGCTGCCATGACTGTAATGTCGTTCAAGTCAGGCATTTTGGAAACAGAAGAGAAAATTAATTCAATGTTGCAAGATAAAGACTAAATAAGGTAATTATTATATGCATCCATGAATACTGCATAATTGTCTTTAGGATTTGTTTCTAGTAATGCACACAGACTCTTCATATGTTTCTGGCCAAATTTTTGATAACAAAAGTGTATTTTATATATATATATATATATATATATATATATATATATATATATATATATATATATATTCTTGGTTTTATTTTATATATATCTTGATTGAGACTTGTTGAATGTTGATATTGATAGTTTTAAGTGTGCCTGCTCGGTTGGAGGTCACAGCCAAATATTTTATGTTATTATTAATTGGTTTTGAGTTTTTTTAAATTTACAACCCTATCCATAGTTTATTATTTGTTAAAGATATGTGAAATTTTTATAACTTAAAGCGGACACCTGGGGTTTTTATTAGACAGGCTGGATCGACATAGCTATCATGACCTGCGGAAGTGAGATACTAATCAGATCAATGTGGTAATATATATATAGCATGACAAACTATATTGCATTGAATTTGAAAGACTGCCATATAAAGGTCCTCAGATGTTGATAGATAACTAGCAAAATTGACATATATAGTACTTGCTGTGTCTCTAGCTACATATGTATCACGTCATTACTCAGTATAAGATTCTTATTGAAGAACATTCAAGAAATTATTGAAGTTGTAAGCTTCATTATTTCAGAAAGGAAAACAATAAAACTTATATTATGAATGGGAGTTGAAAGAAAAAATAGCCCAATACTATCTGCAACGGTTGCCTTGACTGCCTACGTATGTAGCGATTACAAGATTAGTACTGTCAGAATCGTAGTGAACTTGTAGAGAAACGGCCATGGTTAAATGACTTGGCCATAAATTTGAGGCGCCAAAGATAACTATACAAGTGTAGAATTGACATTTTAAAACAATATCTATAAAACTCGACCCTGCATTTATGTCCTGATCTATACAATGCCATAAAATTAAACATTTAGGCCAAGTTGGGGTGAAAATGTACAATGAATGCAGAACACATGTGTTAGGGTAGGGTATGATTAGGACACACTTTCTGCAAAAACTCATCTTTTTGTCTTCTTCTACCTCTTTCTTCAAGCCGCTTAAGATTTCAAATTCATGCTCTAATAAATTGATTTTGATCGCAAGATGCCCTAACTTTGATAAATGTTTGTTATGTATGGAGGTCAGGTTCTTTCTAATTATGCAGTACTGATTAGTTATTATGAGAAGAGAAATTTAGTTGATAATTATTATAAGAAGTTTAGCACTCTTGTATTGATGGCTTTTGAGAGATGATTAGTTGCTTGTTTCTTTCATTTGGAAGTTAGGATATTCACTCTTTTCAAATTTCTTCAATATTAAGAGTACCAATTGAAATCACTGTGCCAAGGCGACAATTAACCAGGTCTATTACTTGTATACAATCAACTATCGTTTAAATATTTATCAGTCATGCGAATCGCCTGAAACTAAAAGTCACAGGGGTGCTCAAGCACACTAAGTTATTCATGTCTAAAGGAAATAGAAAGGTTATTCAGTGGTTAGTTTCATCATACCGCCAGGGTATGAAGTGCAAGTCGTTGTGAAGATTTCAATAATTTGTGACTGCATTGTTGTTTGTTCTTCACAGATCCCAATGCCTCAACCAAGTTTGATTTTGATGACTGCCTGAGCCTTTAACCATTCAACAACATGATGAAATCAGTAGATCAGGTCCGTCAAGGAATTAATCTAAGCATAATGTGGAACCATTACGCAATAATGTTGAATTCAAATATGCTTGCAGGTGATAAATCAATCTTAACCTCTCATATATATATATATGGGCAGTGATTCCAATGTTCTGTTTGTTTGTGAAAACAATGAGAACAGCTGTTCTGCACTTTTCATTGTTTTGCAATTATTTTACTTTTTTTAATGTTATATTGTTCTGCAACAGAACAATAGTGTTCACACTGTTCTCACGCTAAAACGTGTTCTCCATAAAGCGCGACCATATATATAGTTGTGTATTTTAGTGTGGTCTGAATTAAAAGCTATACATATGCAATAGTTGATAGTGATCAATTTATGCTACAATTGCTATCTTGAATTGCGTTATGTTAAACTTGGGATCTAATACCTGATGTTTGCGTTCACTTTGTGGCTTAGGCTAAGTTAAACATGAAAGTCATTGCTTTGTAATATCAGAAACTGAATTAAACAGATCAGATGCAAGATTGTTAGCAGTAGCAGTTAAATTTAGTCTACAGACATCTTCACTTCTTTTCAGTTGTGCATTCTCATCTTATACTTGAACCCGATCAATTTCTGTTTATTTATGTCACACGAGAAATTTATCAATCATCCGGACTTGAGAAACAGTTTTATGGTCGTGCAGATCAATTTCTGTTTACTTATGTCTCACACGAGAGATTTATCTATCATCCGGACTTGAGAAACAGTTCTATGGTCGTGAATTGAACTAGAATTAAGTATTCAGGCCCGGAAATTAAAATAGCTCTGGGACCGTCCTGACAAATCCAAACTGCGTAGCAGCAACTCTTTCACAGTAGAAATCAACTCCTCTGTCGGTGTACAACTTCTGAACTCCTCATAAAAGCTACAATGCCGATTCAACGCCTCCTCTGTAGTGATCCTCCTCCCCGATCTCCCAATCTCGTCTTTCACGGCCTCAATGCAGAGTCCGCAAATCCAACGGCCCTGATACCTTTCGCGTACTCGTGATATGTACTCCTCCGTGCACTCCTCTGTCAGTTTGCAGCACTCGCACTTCACTGATTTAACTTCGCCGCTTTGAGGTGCAGGTGCTTCCTTCATCGTCGTATCTGTCATTGCTAACATACAATACGAATCATAAGTTCCCGGAATAAAAATCTAAATTGAGCGAACAGCAAAAAATACAGAGTTAAACACAAAAAAATAATCAAAATCTCACCGAAAAGATTATCTAAAATTTAAATTGTGGTTTCTAGCGTTCTGCGCCTTCAACAAACTCGCCGCCAATCAACAAGAGCCTGAAGCAGATCATATGCATTTCACAGCCTTTTCGGCTCTTTCTGAATGTACTGTGGATGATTTTAGAACTTACTCCTAACTCTTTATATAGAACGATAAAATGAACAGGGGAGCTTAACCAGACCCATGTCCCGACTCGGCTCAAAGTTATAATTAATATTTTATGGGATTTTTATGGATTTTAATTTCATTAATAATAATGTTTTGCATGTATAAAAGAGAATTGTTATATCCAGAACAATCTTTTATATCCAGAGCATATTCAATTCTCAGTCCTATTGTATCTACACAAATCATATATTTTTAATACAAATTTTTGCAAATTGCTCTGAATATTAAAAGATTGCTCTGGATATAATATTTCCAGTATAAAATCTCCCCATCCAAAAGGAAGTAGTTGATAGTGTGCTCTTTGTGACATAGATTTGAAAGATCCTTATTTTATCTCAGTGATGTTTTTTTTAAAAAAAATCAGAATATTTTTTGCTTAAACTAATTTCAAATATTTAACAAAAAAATTATTATAATATTTTAGTTATTGATTTTTCGATTCCTGATTTCGTCCTAAATATCGGTGTGCATCTCCATCCACGATCCTACGTAATGATTGGAGCAGTGATCTTTTTCACACTCATTTTTTACTCTGTTGCTAGGCCACATCCGTAATCTGTCAATTCAAATATGACATTTTGAAGATGTTTTCTAACAGGGTCATAATTGAAAGTTTGTCCTGATTGTATTAACAGACAAGAAGATTAGGTTCTGGACATGTATATAGCAAGCTTCAAAGACAATTTATCTAGACAGCGATAAATTCGTGAATGGATTTGGTACGTGTTCTTGTCGATGTAACATCCAACTACTTTAATCAATGAGTTTGAAACATTACTTCTCACAAAAAGAATTTTGTAAATTATATTTGTCCATTCATAATATTTTTTTTGACAAAAGAAAATTAAAAATTATTATTATCAGTACAAACGAGTGTATATAGGCTCTTCTCGTTTTATTGAAAAATATTTTTACAAAAGTATTGATGTCTCAATATTTTTTGGCTTGTTGAAATCCTAAAAAGCATCTTCAGACCTTTAAAATTTAAGATATACAAATATTTTTAATAAGAATTTATTTAAAATATGGAGTATATTTTTTGGAAAAATGATTCTCAAATGAGAAAACATCTTTTAAATTGATATTTATTTACCATTTTCATATTTTCTATTGAAAAAGTGATTTTTGAGAAAAATCAATTTAATTTTGGATAAATTAGTCTATAATATTTTTTTTCTCACTAGTTGTCAAAATGATCGGAGTCCATCCAGGCTCCAGCTCATAACTCATACTCAGTCTTTCCGGGCATCCTTTTTACCCATTGTGATATTTGATTTTGGACTGGCCTGCAAACACGTGGAGCACCACACAATTTAAGGCCCGTTTAATGTTGATATTTTTCATGTAAAGATATAATATATTAAATCAATAATTTTTTTATATGAAATAAGCGACAAAAGAAATACACGAAAATTTAAAGTCCGATAAAAAATACATGAACACGAAATTACATGAATACAAAACTACACAATCGAGATTTAATATCATGTTTACCTTATAAATATACCACTCATGACAACATAAAATTTTAATTTAAAACTGATCTTATTTTACCCAATAATGCGTTTTACCCAATAATGCGTAAGATAAGATTATTTTTTATAAAATTTTGTTTACTTAACTTGAATCATATTTATATTTTTATGATTTTTTCGGTTTTAAAACCGAAACCGGGCTCATAAAAACCGAAACAAGATTTAGGTAATATTATTTCAGAATTTAAATTCAAATTTTCAAAATCTTGTACATTTTGCAAAGATTTCAAAAAACACAAAGTATATTAAAGTTATTCAGATAATCACATTTTTTAAATCTCGTAAATCATGAAAAAATTTCGATAAACATAAAATATATCGAACACATCAATTCATATAATTATTAAATATTTATTAATTTTTGAATATTATTATTTTGTAATAAATATTAAATAATTATCTAAAATAACTAAAATTCTATTACATTATTTAATCCAAATTAAATATTTCCGAATTTAAAGAATATAAATACTTCAATTTAGATATACACAGCTTTGATTTTATCAAAATAAAAAAGTATATGCTTACGTATCCAATAGACAGAATATAAATTAAATTGTTAAAAAAAATAAGATAGTCAATACATGGCCAAGGTTTAATTTGTCAATTCGAGTGGCGAAGGGTTAACTTTATTTTGTGGTTGTCAACAAAAATAATCTTTAAAAAAACACAAAGACAAGCCTGTAGAAACTAAAAGGATAGATACAAACTCTACATGTACACATAAACAACATAGGAGAGTACATTAAACATAAACATACATAGACATCTCTACATACACCTATACATACAGCACAGCCTAGAGCTTCAACATCCTTGAAAAATCTCATCTTTTTACAATCAGATTCTTGTAAGTATTATTTTTCATCTTTACCCAGTTGATGAATCAATTTGCTATGGTTTCTTCAATCATTCAGCTTCGTAAAGGTATAAAGTTTCAATCTTTTGCTGGCCCAGATCTGATAAGTTCTTAATTGTTGTGTTTAGTTTGTTTTTTGTGTTGTTTTTGTGTTTTCTTTGCGCAGATCTCTGTAAAATTTGAGTCTTTTTGTGTTTAGTTGGTTGTGTTTGACTTATTTGTTGTGGGTTGGATTTGTTTGCTTTTTTGGTGATTTGGATTTAGTGAATTTTATGTGGGTTGCTGGATGATTGTGTTTGTAGTTGATTGTGTGTATTTTGATGTGGTGGTAGTTGGATACTTGATTTGAGGGTGTAAAGGTTTGAACTTTATGTTAAGAGATGCTGAAATTTACTTGATTTTGATGTGTTTTTATGGTAGGATTGTGTTTTGTGTGTGTGAATTCAGTTCTGTATTTGTATGGCTGGTCAATGAAAATTTTGGTTGAGATAAGTATTGACATTTATTATCGAAGCAGCTAGATGTTGTGATGAACTTATTTGGATTTTGAGTATTTTGGTGAGTTAAGATTAAGATTGCTGTGGTTGATGACTTTTTACGTTTTGTAGATGCTTTCATTTATAAGATTTTGTATTTTTGTTTATATATGGGATATGTGGAGTTAATTTTGATGTTTTATTAGAATCTTGAAGTGGCAATGAATTTGGTATGATGGTTATGATTGAACATTCAAGTGAGATTATTCATTTTGCTCATTAAAGCATTTGCCTTTCCCATAATGATTTTTTAATTTTGTTGCATTGAAGGGGCTTACTTCTGTGATGTTTTGGTCATAACCTGGTATGTGATTCTTAGTTTTAGTGTTACAAGCTAGTTCTGTTGACACTTTTGTGTATTTTTGGATAATGTCCTGATTGAATAATAATTTCATGCAGTATGTTCTCACGTGATGTGGGACAACCTGGGGTTTAACTTCTCCTGAGTTTGTGTTATTTGATTTACTTTACTGTGTATGGAACTTCTGACTTTCTTAGTTTGGCGTGTGGTGAAATTCTAACATTAAAAGCCTAGTTTAAGTTAATTACAGAAATCTCGTAGGATTTGAGTATATTGCACTAACTATTGCACTTATATGCTCTCTTTTGCAGGACTTGGGTAACATCTGCTACAATTTGCAGATTTTTTCAGTTCCATTTCTCGAATGTAACATCATTTTGTTTCAATATAAAAAAGAAAAAGAATGAGCTTGTACAACAAAGGAGCTCTTACAGCTGACAAAAAGCCAAGTATTGTTTCCAAGTTAACAACTTTAAATCCTAATGCCACTGAATTTGTTCCCTCTGCTCTGAGAGCATCTCCAGGAAGCCCTGGTGCAGCAGATTCATCGTCAAGATTTGCCAGCGGTAGTAATAAAGCACTAGGAAAAACAGTATTAGATAGAACAGAGTCCTCTGTTTCAAATAACTCTGATGATGAGGCCCACCAATACTGGCGCTGCCAACTCCCTGATGATATTACTCCTGATTTCAAAGTTATGGAGAAGGATGAGACCCTGGAAGTTAATGGCCTTCCCTTCTCGAACTTGTCTATAATTGATGGTGTTGAAATGTCTAGGTTCCCTGCTTCACATGGCAGTGCCTTGATGTTGAAGGAACAGCAGGAGTTGTCTCCACACCAAATTGATGGTGGTAACTTTTCTCAAAAGATGGGATATTCTGTTGCACCATACGTTGAAGATCCGATTCCATCCAGCTATCTTAACGCTCATGCTGAACCTTGGGACAAACATATTTCGAGCACTGGTAATCTTTTGAACGGTATGGGGGACGCCACCGCTTTTAATGGAAATTCCGACATGTTAAATGAGCAGCAGCTGTTGGAGAGTACAGACATGTACCATCTAGAGTTTTTGGCGTCACAGTTTCCTGGTTTTGCTGCTGAAAGCCTTGCAGAGGTGTACTATGCTAATGGCGGTGACTTGAACCTGACCATTGAGATGCTCACACAGTTGGAGGTATGCCCAGATTTGAGTTTTGTACTTTCTCTAATTTAATGGTTACCAGTTTTCTTTTGATCGTCTTTTTGTCAATCCAACTTGGTTAACATGGAAATGTGAAATTCTTATTCATTTGGCTTTAATAAGTCTGGAATCAAATCTATGCTACATGTTGGCAAATCATCATTCTGATCTTCTCACTGGATGTATATTCTCAAGTCCTATCCTTTCTCTTGATTGATGACCTGCACTTATCTTCTGTTTCAATGTTTCTCTGGTTAGAGTTTCCCACTACATTATATTTTCATTGTAGCTTCAAGTCGAAGGTGGTATAAATCAGAGCCACAGCTCAAAGGCATTGTCAGCTCCAAATCTTACTGCACTTGATTTTCCTGCACTCTCTGCTGGAGATGGTCAAAATGGCATACGAAAATACCATGAAGACGAACTCCAACCAAATGGTAGTCCTTATCGACCTTCTGAGAAGGACAACTTGCTTTTATTCAGATCCGGTTCATCGATACCATCCAGAGGGGCCATAGATTTTGCTTCTGCTGTGAGAAAAATGGCTTCCCAGGATTCTGGTATCTGGAAGTATGATGGAAATGGTGCTACAGATGTGAGTGTTGGCTCTAGTAGAGCTTCACATTCTTCATCAGGCTCTTACCTTGGCGGGCAAGGGAGAGGAATTTATGGTGATAGGGTGCAAGGTCGAAGTCCGGCTCGTGCAGCACCTGCTTGGCTTGAAACAGGAGAAGCCGTGGGTAATATTCTCAAGAGGCAAAAATTCTTTTTTATTATACTTTAACTGTCTGGAGTTCCTTCCGCACGTATATATATGCTTTAACTTTGTTGATATGGCAGCAAATATGTATTCTGAATCACGCGAGGAAGCTCGCGACTATGCTCGTTTACGTAATGTGTACTTTGAACAGGTGTGTCCTTATGTTCTTTTTTCATTTTTTTCTGCTGTTCTAGTTGGTTTTGTTATATTCCCTGGGTTGGAATCTCTCTCTCTCTCTCTCTCTGAAGTGGTACTGGTTTATTAGTTCATTTCTTCGAAAGACAGGTTTCACACCTATACAGAGTAGTTGCCTGGTATGTTAGTTCATCAGTTTGTATAGCTCATTGGTTAAGCTTTTAGGATTCGTGTTAGTTGCCTGACACAGTAGTGGCCTGGTGTGAAAATCATTAATTTGATATTATTTTTTTTAAGTTTAAATTCTTATGATTTGGAGAAGCGATTTCATAGGATAATTTTCTTCAAGCTTGGTCCAATGGGGAATGTAGTTTCTAGAAACCAACTTCTGTTTACTTTTATGAAGAAATAATTGGCTGCTATGTTTTCTTATACTACTCAACGCTGTAAAAAGTCGAACCACTTTTACTGTTTCTATTATATCAATCATGTGTTGTTTGACCCTGTTAAAGATGTAGTTTCCTCTGCATCTACTAACTATTGTATTAATTGTGTAAAAACCAGGCTCGTCAGGCATACCTTGTTGGTAACAAGGCACTGGCTAAAGAACTGAGCGTGAAAGGACAACTGCATAACATGCAGATGAAAGCGGCCCATGCCAAGGCACAAGAATCCATTTATCGGCAGAGGTTTGTTGTCTCATAGCTGCTCTTAATGCATTTTTTACAACTCGTGGCCAGAGGAGGGTCAGGAAGGAACTTGTTTTGCACCTCTTACGAGTCATTGCTTCTTCGGGTGCATGTATTATGTATTTCTGTTCAAGTTGTTGCATTGACTGCATTAAGAAGCACTCCATGATCACAAGTGTTCAACAACCTCATCACTGGGATGTATTCCCTTCCTCTGGAAATGTATCGGATTCATTGCAAGTCCGGATCCATATACTTGTACTCCGAAGTTAATGTTGTATATTCTTTAACAGTTGGGGTGATTTATTCAGTTTCTATATAGCCTCCCATATATAGTTTTGCAGTATTTCTATTAATTGTGTAATCCAACCTTTTGAATTGCAGAAATTCACATTACTCGGGGATGCAAGGAAATGGAAGAGGACAAGAGAGATTGATAGATCTGCATGGGCTCCATGTAAATGAAGCCATCCATGTATTGAAGCGGGATCTGACAATGTTGAGAAGTGCAGCAAGATCAGCAGACCAACGTTTGCAGGTTTATATATGTGTGGGGACCGGCCACCATACCAGAGGTTCTCGTACACCAGCAAGACTGCCAACAGCAGTGCAGCGATATCTGCTCGAGGAAGAAGGCCTCGACTTCTCTGAACCTCAGCCGGGGTTACTCCGAGTTGTCATATACTGATCAAAACTAGCGGAGTTTTTTGACATGTCAGTAAACCCCGTGTGCATATACGAGTAAAAAAGGACAGGTAAAAAAAGGAAGCAGAAACTTGTATCATTTAGTTGTAATCAGTCAGCTACTACATTTTGGTAGATATTATGAGCCCTCGGTCTGGGTAGTCTCAGTACGTGTGGTTCTGTTGATCCTGTAACTTTATTTTTTTATTTTTTGTTCCTTGTCCTTTAAATGAGATGTAACTGCTAGAATATGTTAACACTATAGCTCAATTTACCCAATCATTTGGTACCTCTTTTATCGTAGTTAGGGTTTTTTTATGAGCACATATTTATGTGTGCTGGAAGAGCTCCTTCTGGGGTGAAAAAAATGAGTTGATTGATTGTTTGCAAATTTGTGGAATTATCAAAGTAAAAACAAAAATCAAGTTGATCCCATGATTTATAACAATTTCTGTTGGGGTCTGCAGAGAATTTGTTAGACAATTTTTATCTGACCAAGTATTCTGCTTGAAATGCAATCTTATAGATAAGGGTTATCTTGTGCATTTAAAAATGAAGTGCATAACTGTGCATAGTATGAAAAAAATATTGTAAAGATGCAGTGACTAGCAAACCAGGAAGAACAGCAGATGCTCTCTAAGAGCAGCTACTGGTCAGTAAACTAGTAGTAAGAACTAAGAGCATCTCCAACGGTGCTCCTAAATCATTCCTTAAACAATAATATAAAATGTGGCTCCTAAATCATTCCTTAAACAATAATATAAAATGTGGCTCCTAGTAAGTTGATACGCTATAAAACGTGAGAACTTCAGTGCTATTCTTTATACTTGGCTCCTTATTCACATTTTATATTTATTTTATATAAATGAGAAGAAAAAATTAACTAAAATAGAGAGAAGATTGAAAAGACATTAATATAATATTGAGTTAAAAGCTACTAAATGCTCTTAAAAGAAAGGAGAGAGGGTAGGCTCCTATTAAATACTCCCTCCGTTCCTAAATAATAGTCGCTTTGACTTTTTGCACGTATTTTAAGGTGTAAAAAAAACATACTTCTACATATTATTTTTGAAATTTTCTTTTTCTGAATAAAAGTTTAACATCTCTATTTTTATTTAGAAAAAGAAAATTTTAAAAATAATATGTAGAAGTATGTTTTTTTTACACCTTAAAATACGTGCAAAAAGTCAAAGCGACTATTATTTAGGAACGGAGGGAGTAGCATCTAGGAGCCCATTGGAATACTACTATTTCAAATAGGGAAAATAGATTTTTTTACCACTCAACTTATTGTGTTTTTAGAACCTTATCACTCAACTAATTTTTTTTCCTTTTTACTCACTGACGTAAGGTTTGGTTCTTTTTTTAGCCACCAACTTGGGTTCGGATATGATAATTAGCATTATAATAATTTTTTGTAGTATCATTTATACATAGTGATAGTATGTAATATTTTGATGATGTGTCGTATATTTATATTTTTATATATAACAATAATAATATAAAATGAGCATATGAAAAATTAAAATAAGGAAAAATCATAATTAGAATTCTAAAAATTCAATAAATCATGAATATCAAATCAATGACTTCAAATAATTCACCCTCCAAGATAAGATAAAGTGTAATAGAGGGATATGATGCATCATCTTTCGCTATTAAAGTTTCAATCCTCAGTCTAAGATGTCTCTTAAATTTATCTTCATCAATTTTAATAACTTTATCTTATTACAATTTTCAAGATAAATAAATAGAGAGAAAAACTTAATTTTCGATGATTGTCCTCTATAATCCATTATTTTATGTTATTATTTTTCCCTCCGTCCCTCTCATTAGTTTTACCGTTTTTTCTACTACTTAGCACGTATTTTAAACTTCTTATAAAATATAGTTTCATAATTTATTTTTGTGTAAAAATTCAAACGCTGAATTTTTATTTGGAAGAAAAAAATAAAATTATTTATGAAACTACATCTTTTAAAAGTCATAAAATGCGTGTCAAATTCTTATAACCCAAGTTAACGACCTTGAGGACATAAAAGTACTAGTATATATAAAGATACATACATATATCAAATCATCAAAATATTACAGACTACCACTATATTTTAATATTGCTACAGAGAATTAATATAATGCTAATAATCAAATCTAAACCTAACTTCAGGGGAAAAAGAAACTAAACGTAACATTAGTGAGTAAAATAAAAAAAAAATACGGTTGAGTGGTTAGTTTCTAAAGACGCAATAAGTTTAGTGACGAAAAAATTTATCATAATGCTAGTAATCAAATCCGAACCTGGTTAGTGGCTAAAAAAAGATCCAAACCTAACTTTAGTGAATAAAAGGAAAAAAAAATTAGTTGAGTGGTAAGTTTCTAAAAACACAATAAGTTGAGTGGTAAAAAAATCTATTTTCCCTTTCAAATATTGTAACTAAGGTACTGTTTGACATTGCTTTTTTTTTTTTTTTTTTTAACGTAGGAACCCGCAGCCGCTACCCTTTGGGTGCGCACTGGGTAAACCCACGAGCTCACGTAATAACGTAATAGCCTCCCTTTGGGTGCGCACTGGGTAAACCCACGAGCTCACGTAATAGCCTGCAAACCACGTGAACCAAGGTAAACCGCACTTAAGCGACAGGCTCTGGCCCAGGAGGCATAATCACAAATATCGCTCTCTTCGGGAGTCGAACCTGTGACCAAGAGGATACAAGTCCCCTCTTTAACCAACCCTTGCGGGCCTGTTTGACATTGCTGTTGTAGGCAACAACAATTTTTTGTTTAAAAGTAGGTGAAAAATTATTTGATAAATCTAAAAATAGATTTTCTGAAAGCAGTCATATATTTCACTATCAAACCATCAAATCTCATGAAAAATATAATTTTTTTATATTATAACTCAAAATATGTACATATGAAAAATAATTCAAACACCTATTTGAATTCGAATTCTACGACAACACTTTTTTTATCGACATTCTTTCGTAAAGCATCTCGATTTTTAGCAGTCTCCAAAGAGACCATAAGTACAACAAAATTAATGTTAACCGGAGAAAATTGAGAACAATTTTTTGAGGTTATGTGGTCCGGAAAAAAATAATTAAAATGATGGTGGAATATAGCGGGTGTTGTGGAGCTTCGTTCCCTGTCTCTTTTAAATATTCATTTGACCAGTCAAATTGATTAATTTGAATATATTAATTTCAGATTGTAAAAATAATAAATAAATAATTTATAATATTTAATCAAAAATAAATCAATATTGAAATCAAAACAAACATTTAAAAAACCGTAGAACCCATATCCATGTAGCCCAAATTCATATTTGTCGATCCAATGCGAAATCATCAACCCAAGAAGATATCCCATGTGGTCCTGAGGCGATGAACTATACCCATATTTCACCATGGACCTTCGTCACCATCCAACAAATTGATCACATGATCCTTGTTATGCGAGCTGGATGTCTGAGTCGCGGAGATGTTTAGATCCCGTGGAAAGCCCAATGTCTGGGTAGCGGAGACAATTAGAGAGGTTCGAGTCACAAAGCCCGGGTCATTGAGAGAACCGGATGTGTCTAGGCGTTCAAAGAGCCGAATGTCCAAGTCGCAGACAACACTGATGTCCATTCCAAACCCTGGTTTTTTGTTGAACAAAAGGAAATGGATTTTTGATACCTAAACAGAAGTGGGTACCAGAGAGAGGTATGAGATTTTTTTATTTTTTTTTCCTGATTTTTTGTCTATGTTTAAGTAATTAAATATAAATATTTAATACAAAAATAATCTATGATATAATTTTATTAATATATTTAATTAATATAAATTAATAACTTAAATAACTTAAATTTTTAAAATTAAATATATTACTTTTAGTACTCAAACACACATGTTAAACTCATATTCATATTGCTAACCACACAATCCCCGAAATGACAACAATATATATATACGAATCAAATGATCCCATAATGACAATAATATCTGCCCAATAGCATTTAAACCGCATATGGGCCCACGTTTCTAATATAAAAAGAGGGTTGGTCTCGTGACCATGGTCACATGCTAAGCGCGGAATTTGATAGGTTTAGGAAATTTTGATTGGTATGGTTGTTGTATTTGTAGGGGGTCCACCATTATTAAGACATGAGAACCAATCAAAATCTTCCAAACTTGTAAAATTCCACGCTTAGCATGTGCCCATGAGCACATCCTAGAAAAACCGATATAAAAAATCGTTTGACAGTTTGCTGCAACAATCACCTGGTAATATATATTCAATAAATAATGGAAACTACTATTACAAAAACGAACATCATTGGTTTAATAATTTTTAGCCCTGTATAGTTTATGATTGCTATTATTATGAGCACGAAGACAATCAGGATCAATATCATAAGCCAGCCAGCCAGCTGCCTCACTCGACCATAGCCGATGCTGCTAGCCATTAGCCAGTCTTACTAATTAAGTTTGCCTCCCAATACATTATTCAAACATAATATTAGCAAGGGGTTTTATATCAAACTGGCCACCCGTTTCGTCAAAATATCTCACCTGACCCATCATTCTCATCGGCGACTCATTTAAGCCACTATAAATCAAATATATATCATTTTACCCAGATCACTATTTATACTTTTTTACTTAATCATTAATCAAAAATTAACCGTTTGTCTTTTTATTACAAAACCACTTCGAGTAATTTCATAATTGTCTCTAGTATTTATCAAAATAATTTAGAAATTTCTAAAACAACATAGCTATGCAGTTAAAAAAATATATAGCTATAAATATATATTTATTTGATCACTCTAGCTATGTTGCATTAAAAATTCTCAAACTATTTTGATAAATACTAGAGACAATTGTGAAAGTACTCGAAGTTGTTTTATAGTAAAAAGACAAACGGTTGATTTTTGATAAATGATTAAGTAAAGATGATGAATAGTAGTGTGGGTAAAATGATATATATTTGGTTTATAGTGGCTGAAACGAGTCCCCGTTGAGATGGGTGGGTCAAATGAGACATTTTGACATAACGGGTGGCCAATTTGATATAAAACCCTATTAGCAAGTAACATATAACCACTCTGAGAAGCTCACTTGGTTTAAACATTCCGCAAGCATACAAACAACCCAAACCAAACCTCACCTAAAGTCTCCCAACTAATGGATTTTTTAATGTTTAGCCTTTTGTACATATCTGCAGTCTACATCACCGGCCTGCAAGTCTGCAATTTAGTGATTTTTAAACTAAATGATTAGATAATAAACTTTAGCAATGATTAGAGTAAACAATTGATCAATGTATATCTAGTGAAACTATTACTCTTAATTCATATCATCTTCGATTTCATCTTTACAATTCTTTTGAATCTTCTTGTTTCGTACATCCCAATATTTGGACTTGTGTGTAAATTTATGGCTTCTACATCTTCTCAAGCTCCATCCTCTTCTGTATCATATTCAATTTCTACTGATTGGGACGTTTTCTTAAGCTTCCACGGTGATGACAGTCGCTATAAGTTTACAAGTCATTTGTATGCTGCTCTAGATCGCCATGGAGTCCGAACTTATAAGGATGATCCAGAACTACGCAGTGGAGAAGTAATCTCTGACGCATTGTTCCAAGCGATTCAGGGATCCAAGACTTACATCACTGTCCTGTCTGAAAACTATGCCTTCTCGCCTTGGTGCCTTGACGAGCTCGTTGAAATTCTAAATTGTCATAAAACTAGGCAAAGGTTGATCATTCCTGTGTTTTACAACATTGATCCATCAATTGTGAGACACCAACTTGGAAGTTTTAGTAAGGCTTTTGAGAAGCATCAAATTCGATTTGCTGGTAAAATGGAGAAAGTGACTGAGTGGCGGCTTGCACTAGCAGAGATTGCACAGTTTTCAGGAAAACATATACATGCAAAAAGGTACTCCATCCTTCCTTTGTCGTAGCTATATTCTTTATCTACTAATTACTCAAGTAAATGGAAAAGAAACATTATGCATAAAACAGTTCATTGCAAATCCGAAGGACTTTGCCAGAATTCAATAGACTACGGGTCTGTTTGGGTGTTTTCCACTTGCTTTTCAGTAAAAAGCTGTTGTTGCTGTTTGGAACAACAATACCAAACAGGGCCTACGAGATCTATCCAGTAACACTGCACCAGTCTGATTTTTTTTGTTAAATACTCTGTTTGAGCTACATATTTTCAAATATTAAGAGATATATTACTAGCCAAAAAAAAAAAACAATTTAATTTATGATTTTTATCGTGATCCAGTATATATAATATAACCATCAGGCCACATTACACAAGCCTTTTCTTGTTAAAAGCTGTACACTACCATAATTTGAAGGCAACCGTCGACACAATACAGGTCTCCACTACTGATTACTTACTACCACTGAGTACTAGTTAGTACTACATACTACCGGATTAAGAATTTAAGAGAAATCTTAAGATGAACTATTGATCCCCCATGCGAACATCAGGAACCAAAAACCACATGGAGATCCAAAATATATTCAAATTCAGTTCTTTTTTATGCTATTTGTAACTATTTCATTATTTTTGTACCAAAAAGTTTAATTGACAAGGGCTACCCTGTTCCATAACAGAAGTCATAAGTTCAAATCCGGAAAATACTCTTGTTATGCCCTTAAGATCAATATTTAGTACTAGTTAGTACTACATAACAGAAGTTATAAGTAGATTTGGCATAGGCAAAACCTGAAAATACTCTTGTTATGCCCTTAAGATCAATATTTTTGGATTTCCTACCAGTTTAATTGAACTAATGATAAAAAAATTGCATTGCAGGTCTGAAGCTGATTTAGTAGATGAAATTATTGATGAGATACTTCTCAAAATAAATCCCAAGATTTCTGATGTTGGAAAATATCCAGTGGGGTTGGATTCTCGTATCAGAGACATAACACTACTGTTGAACAGCCACACAGAAGGCATGATTAAGTTCGGTATATATGGAATGGGTGGAGTGGGCAAAACAACTTTTGCCAAAGCTCTTTATAAAGAACTCTTTCCCGGAAGTTTTAAGGGAAGTTGCTTCCTTGAAGATGTGAGTGAAGTTGCAGGAAGAATAAATGGCCTAGTATCTTTACAACAAAGACTGATCAACGATGTTCTTAGAAGTAAGAAAATTTTGAAGGTTGACTCTGTTAACCATGGAATTAGTTCAATAGGAGCTAGAATTTGTTCAAACAAAATCCTGGTTGTTATTGACGATTTAGACCACGTCACACAATTTCAGTCTTTAGTTGGACCATTTGCTTCTGGGAGTGTAGTCATCATAACTACCAGGGATGAACAAATACTGGATACAATTGAAGTCGAACCAAGATACAGATACATGGTGCAGGAGTTGGATGCTGCTGACTCAATGGCTCTTTTTACCCGACATGCATTTGGAAATTCTACACCAAACAACACTCTAATGGAGTTGTCTAATGATATTCTACAGCATGCTGGTGGGCTTCCCTTGGCTCTTAAGGTTTTCGGGGCGAACTTGTTTAACCAATCTGAGGAAGGATGGAGATGGTTTATAGACAAAATAAGAAGACTACCCAATAGCGATGTTGAGAGAAAACTTGTGATTAGCTTTGATGCATTGAAGATGGTTGATCCCACGCTGCAGGATATTTTCCTTGATATTGCTTGTTTTTTCTGTGGACGGAAGAAAGAAGTGGCTGTGAAAATACTGGAAGGTTGTTATACGTTCATCAACCATAAAATCGACATTCTAAAGAAAAGATGTTTATTGACTATAAATGATAGTGATGAGCTAGGGATGCATGACCTGCTTTTGGACATGGGAAGGAAAATTTCGCGCAACAACTCTCCTGATGAGCATGGAAAGCACAGTAGATTGTGGGAATCAAAAGATATATTGGGCGTGTTAAAGAACTGTAAGGTAATTGTCATGTTTCTATATAATACAAGGTCAACCTGGAGAATTTTCTTCTAACAGATATATTCTACCTCTTTTACTCTATCTTGAAGTTATCTATAGAATGTAAGTCACCAACTTTTCTTCTGCATATGTACATGTTAGGTAACAGAGGCTATTGAGGTAATCATGGATCTCAACTTTTACAAAGAGGAATCACTTGAGGGAGTATCAGTCACTACAGAAACATTCAGAAGGATGTGGAAATTAAGAATTCTTCTCCTTGCGACTGTAAATATTACTGGAAGCTTTGAACGGACATTTGAAAATTTGAGAGTACTCTCTTGGTACCGTTGTCCATTGAAGTTTTTACCTTATGAATTTTTCCCACAAAAACTTGTGTCTCTTGATTTGCCTAATAGCCAACTGAGAACAATGTGGGAGCCAAATATGGTAGGTACCGTGAGTATGTTTCTTGCATTGATGAAAATTCATATAAACATCAGATTTAATTTTTCCAGGTTCTACTAATTTTACAGGTTCCACGTGTATTTGTGAACTTGAAGTCTTTGTGGATGGGGAGTTCTCTACATTTAACTACTATGCCAGACTTTAGTAAATTACCTTGTCTTGAAGAGTTAGATTTTAGGGGATGTATACAGTTGGAGGATGTCCACACAACCATCGGTAGCTTGGTCAGGCTTGTTTCCTTGAATTTGGAAAACTGTGCAAACCTTACAAGTCTGGGAGAGAGCATTTGCAACTTGAGAGCTTTGAAAATTTTAAACATTGGGGGTTGTAGTAGTCTGAGAGCATTGCCTACGAAATTAGGTGACCTTGAATCCCTAACAAAGCTTGTTGCTAGTGGACTAACTGTTCTGACATTACCATATTCAATGGCACGGCTTAGTAAGCTTGTTCAGCTGGAATTAAATTTGAACAGGAAACTTAAAAATCTTCCAGATCCCATTGGCAACCTGAGATCACTGGAGATTTTAAATATATCTGAATGTGAAAAACTAGAAATATTACCGGATCAATTGTGGAAGATTACAAGGTTAAGGGAACTACATGCAGGGCGTGCTAGGATGTTAACAACACTTCCTTGCATAAATTCAGGCCAGGTGATATTATCATTGAAAAATTTAGATTTATCTAAGAGTTCCCTCACAACCC
Organism: Daucus carota subsp. sativus; assembly: GCF_001625215.2. Taxonomy (NCBI): domain Eukaryota; kingdom Viridiplantae; phylum Streptophyta; class Magnoliopsida; order Apiales; family Apiaceae; genus Daucus; species Daucus carota. The sequence continues at coordinate 52,289,032 of NC_030381.2, read as the reverse complement.
TGCCATCTGGTATTTGTCAGCTGTCAAACCTGGAAACTCTTAATCTTCGCAAATGTCTTCATCTGTTATATATTGCTGAACTTCCTCTTAATCTGAAATGTGTAAGTGCAGAAGGATGCAAGACTTTGCAATTTTTAACAAATCTATCCAATTTAAAACGGTTGGAGTTTTTGGACCTTACTGATTGTATCCGATTAACGGAGATACAAGGCTTGAAGGGGCTCAGTTCCATTCGAGAACTTCTTTTTGGAGGTTGCCACTCAGCTCTTCTAGCTCAAACCTTCACGGAGGATTTGTTTCAGGTATGATTTCATATTTTTGTGACTACAAATTAATGAGCTAACTGTGTCGTTCTGAATGTATCAACTTAATCTTTACTTTCATTTGGTTGTAATACAACAATTTTACATTTTCATAAACAAAAACTTCTGTCACTCATTAGTTGTTATGCCTTGTAACAGATATATTCTGGATTCGGTCATCAAATCAAAATATACACCAAGCCAGAAGAGTTTCAGGATTGGATTTGTCAGTTACCTGATTGGATTATTCAATCACGTGATCTAGGATCAAAGGTGTCTTTGGATTTGCTGCCAAATTCATCAGACAATTACTTGGCAATGATTCTGTGTTTGCACAAATGGATGAATTTTCTGGACTATTCTGTTACGACTACCACTAGTAATTTTGAATGGACGGAAGACTATCGTACCCATTATTACCATAGCTTATCAAAATGGTCAGAACACTTACAAGGATCGCTGATGATAATAGTGCCGAGATCAATTTTCTTAGTCAGAGATGGTGATGACAGTATTGAAGTATCATCAAATGTAAAAATTCTGGGGATACATCTGTTATATGGTTCAGAGATAGCAACAAGTTCCGTGGCACCACTTTCAGGTAGAATTTGAAACAAGGTAGTGGTTCTCATTCTCCTTGGACGAATGAGTGAGCTGCAGAGTACTTCAGGTAGACGCTAGTTCTTTATTTGCCACCTAAAGAAACATGCAACTGTAAATAAAACTTATGTGTAAGGTACATATGTATTGCTTGCAGATTTATAGGTGCCTGGACTGGCCATCATGTTGGAGGCTCTCGAGAACTGCGATCAGAGGTCTCAGAAGGCTTGTGTCAAAATCATCTTGACACTTTGACATTGAGGTGGTCGGACAGCCTGTGAAAATCGGCCGTATAAGGGTCACAAGATTGGTGGTTACTGGATTGAGGGGAGATTGTTGGGTGGTACTAATAAAGATGAGGAATATTTGTCTTGAATATTAATGATTAGTGCGGCCAAAGGAGGAGCCCAAAAAATAAATTCGGGCTTGGTCATGACACAGAGCTAGAGGCTCTCTATACGAGCAAGACAACGGCTGAGAGAAAGGGCCTTGATTTCTCTGAGCTTCATCCGGGCTACTTCAAGTTGTGACATACTTATCCAGGAAGCAGTGGTGTTATTTGACAGATCAGCAAATCCCATGATAAGAAAATGAGGTAGCAAAAGCTTGTGTCATTTTAGTTACACTTGGGAGATGTTATGAGCCCCTAATCTGGGTAGCATCAGTACTTGAGGGTCTGCAGATGATTGTTGTGAAGGTCATCTGATGATTGCGCAAGTATAACATGACGTTTATGACTATGAAAATAATTTCATTTTGGTAATTATTTGTTTAAATATTTATTTGAAATATGGATTTTTTATAAATTAGTGAATATTTTTAAATTTATTTGTGGAATATTTTTTTATAAATTAGTGGATATTATTAGTGCCTTAGGTGGCTGGCAAGGTATTGGTGTAGATTTTTGTGCATGCAGGGGTCATTTATTAATATGATTAGAGTCGATAAGAATCCAATCTCTAGTTAAAAAATGATTGTTAGTGGGCACACAAGAAAATCCGATTAATAAATTTCATCGGTTTTTGAATATCACCGGTCTCTAATTAATTTTGAATAATCATAACTAAATATCACATAAAATATTAATTGAATATCATCGGAACTTCTAGGATAATTTATATTTTTATTGAATACGAATTTTTCAATATAATTTTTAAAATATGAACCGAATATTTCTGTATTCTCACAAATAAAAAAGTTTGAAGAAAAGTCGGGCAAACTCTTCTAAATTTGAGAGGCTACACCGATTTATATTCTCAAGATTTTGACCGCAATTCAATATCTACTCTCCCGGTTATTCTCTCCATCTGAATATACATCTCCTTTACTTTTAACTAATAAAATTGATTATATTTTAACTGAAATATATACACACACACTTTATATAATTGAAAAAAATAAAAAATGTTATCAAAAAATAAATTTAGTTTATTTTAATATGTAACTTTCTATTTTCTAATATAACAAATAAATAATTTTAAATAATTGGTCAAAAATTAGTCAATTTGACGGGGCATGTAAATATAGGCAATTACTCAAATAGAAACCACTAAAGAGTCTTAAAGAGCCAAACCCTTACCCCACCATGGTCCCACTAGGCCCCGATCCGGCCCCACTTAGACCCCGTCTAGGCCCATCTCGGGGTCCATCCCCGGTCCCAACAACCGCATCATTCTACTTACTCTCGTTGGTTTCTATTTAGTTTATATTCAAGTAGTTTCTATTGAAGTAGGATCCTATATATATATTTTTATAATTAACATTTTAAAAACTATTATTTTGGTCAGGATAAAATCACTAAATAGTGTGTAAAAATATTTCTCCCTCAAATTACGTAAATAAAATTAAAATAATTATTATTTTAAAATATAATTTAAATTATCATGACATTCGAAAATTTTATCGACGGCAAACCTCCACCAAATCGAATTAATACCTCTATGAATATATGATTTTCTCGAAAACTCCGTATTCTGATACAAGAAATATATTCTGAAATACTTTTCATTACTTTTCGAGATAAATATATACTCAACAAAGATTACGAGATCGTAAAAGAAAACTTTTTGCAGTGAATAATCAATGCTCTACCTATTTGTGGAATATTTACAGCTGAAACGTACGTTATAAAAGTAACTGCATGACTTTTACACAAATTACAATGAGTAGTATTCTAAGTACACAGACCCAGCCACCTAAGCCACTATTGTCTCTCATCCCCCTCTCTAAAACCTTAAAAAATTGAAATTATAAGAGAAACAGACAAGGGTCTGTCCCCAAATCCTTAAACCCATAAAAAATCTTTGCTCATTCTTGATGATCTGGCCCTTTTGGGAAGATAAAAAGTTCTTGAAAACCCAAAACTTTCTGAATTATTTGATATAAAGAACACTTTTGTTGTGTTATTTCATCACCAATCATGCATTCTGAAGAAGAAATCAGGATTTTGAAGAAAAGAAAGTTTGATGATTACAAGTATAGCCCACCTGTTGATGATACAATGGAGATTGATGCTTCATCTCTCAGCTTGAAGCCTACAAAGTAAGCCCTTTTCTGTTAATCTATAAAAAAATTGCTTCTTGAGTACATTGATGTATATGCTATATCTTTGTGTATTTTTTCTTTATGTGAATGTACTTGTGTGTGTCAATTGTATGTATATGGAGTTTTATCTTGCAACAAGTGTTCTTTTTGAGTCCATTGATGTATACGCATATATCTGTTTATAATTGTTTTATTTTGTGAATTTACTTGTGTGTATCAATTGTATGTATATGGAGTTTTATCTTGTGAAAAGGTGTTCTTGTTTAGTACAATTGGTGTGTATCCATATATTTGTGTATAATTCTTTCTTTCTGTGAATGTACTTGTGTGAATCAGTTGTATGTATATGGAGTTTTATCTTGTAAAAAAGTGTTCTTCTCGAGTCCATTGATGTTTTTGCATATATCTGTTTATAATTGTTTCTTTTTGTGAATGTACTTGTGTAAATTGTGTTTATGTATTGTATGTATATGGATTATAGGATGTTATCTAGTAAAGATGGTAATTTTTTCTCAGGAGTTAATGTGTATGAGTTTTATTGGATGATAATGTGGTTATTTGTATCTTTTGTGTATATATTACGTGGAATGAATTTAAGATGTTCATTAACCGTTGATATATGTTATAGGTATCAAATGGAGGTCTTTGAAGCTGCTAAGAAGGGAAACACAATTGCCCATTCTGAAATAGGGGCTGAGAATTCATTGATTGCTGTCATGCTGATTGAAGAAATTGCTAAATCTGTCAAGTTGAGTGGTCGAAAAAGATTGATCATTTTCTTGGCACCCACTGTAGGGCTTGTTCACCAGGCATGTTTTTAATGTTATAATCTTGATTATATTGGATTATTAATAGCATATCTGTTTTCCCTTCTCGGTGAGATCTCATATGTTGACTTTGAAATTTCTATCATCAATTATGTCTTTATCTAGATAGATTATCTTTCTATATGTAGTTTATGCATATTGTTAGCCATCTCTCTAGTCTTGAAGTGTCAATCTAGGTCAAGGTACTCCAAATCTTTTGGTTTTTGCTTTCTAATGATACTCAGATGTTGAGAAGTTCTCTTTTTGTATACTGCAGAACTTTATGGTTATGAAATTCTCTACTGAGCTTCAAGTTGATGCATATCATGGTTCAAGGGGGATTGATTTGTGGAATGGTAAATCATGGGAAAGTGAGATTGATAAAAATGACGTGAGTTGCCTCTTATTTGGTCTGACTCACTTTATTGAAGTGTTGGTATTAACATTTTCACTTATGTTTGCATCAATTTAAGCATATTGTTTAATTATCAGATAAATGCTGAATCCTGTAAAGTGACATTTAAACTGTTTTAGCATGAAAGAAGTGGTAAACATCGACTTTCTGATTATGTTCTTGTTATTTGGGCATGTGTGTCCAGAATCTTAAACCCTTGACATAATACCTAATATTCTCCTACTATATAAGAATGTTAGTCGCTTCACGTTTTCTTGTCTCTTTTTGTTTACCTTCAGGTTATGGTTATGACCCCTCAAATACTGCTAGACGCATTAAGGAAAGCATTCTTGAAATTTGAAATGATATGCTTATTGGTACTTGATGAATGCCACCATACCAAGGGTAACCACCCTTATGCAAAATTGATAAAGGTAAAGATACTTTCTGTCAAAAAGGCTATAATGCAAGGATGTATCTACTATCCAGGCAAATTGTCCTTTAAAGTTTTTTATTTTGTATTGCTACCATAATTGTAATTATTGTTTTGTAAATGGTTATATTTTTATGTTGCCTTTAACTGTACACTACTGAGTTTTAATGATGAATGATTTTCAAGGAATTTTATCACAATTCTGAAGTGAAGCCAAAGGTTTTTGGTATGACTGGATCCCCTGAAATAAAAAAAGGTAAAATTTTGTATTTTCTGTACACAACAATACAAGTAATCTTTTTTCTGGGAACATGGTCAACCATAAATTCTTATGTTCTCCATTCTTCTTGTAAAAGCTATTGCGTTTTAGAAACAACAGACTATAACATGCATGAAAGATTATTGAACAAATTGAATATAAATGGGAGTCTGTAATATGGCTACATCTTACATGGGTTGGCAGGAGTTTCGATAGACAATTAACTAAATTTATAACAATTTGAATTTATCTCATCTTCTAATATACTGTTTGTAAGCAGGGATATCTTCTGCTGGTGGCTTTGAGAAATGCATATCAAAACTCGAAGCCATATTAGAATCCCAGGTACTATTTGATTCTTACTTTCTTATACTGTTTGTTGCTATAAGCTTCAAAGTTGTGCTTGAGTACATGTTACTTGTTGATTTTCTGTGCAGTAAGTTAATTTTTTTATGCAGATATACTCTAATAAGATCAGGGCGGAACAGAAATCAGTCATTCCCTCTACAACAGAACTTTACCGATTTTATGACCCAGCTGTGTGCTCCAACCCTGTTTTGAAACGGAAATTGGAGTCTACATGGTTGAAGGTAACGGTTGTAGTTTTTCACAGACTACCCATTTGTTTGTACTTTGTTATTAGATGTAAAACCCATAGCCAATATATATATTACACACACTGTTTGTTCCACCAAAGAAATTGGTTACCAGGTCAATTTAAACTATTTGATTTGTGATTCTTAAAGTTCAGTTTGTGATGTGACTGTAAACTTATATTCCAATTTTGGTCTCAAAATTACTTTTTTCTTATGTTGTTTTTTTACATAAAGATATTTGTATTAATCTAAATAAGAACACACTTAAAATATATTTTTTCTAAATTGGGACATTCTGTGGATTTGTAGGGTCTAACTGTCTGTAAGATTATATTGATGCAATTATATTCAATCTTCTTGGTACAGTTTAATAGCTCTTTGGGTGCATTAGAAGCTTCGCTTTCTGACAGCTTCAGGGATACAGATGATAAACAGGTGTCACTTGGAAGCAGAATGTCTAGCATTCACCAAATGATTTTGTTTTGTATTGACGATCTTGGTCTAATATGTGCTCTTGAGGTATGATTTTTTTCTGTTGTAATCAACTTAATTTTTCAAAGAGGGGTAATCTGAAAAATCTAAAATATATGAAGATAACATTTATGAGAACCTGCTACCCTATGCATTTGTATCATGGTGGAAGTTAAAGCGAATTCAAAGTTACCCGTGTTTACACATACAAATAAAGATTCTTTGCAACTCAATAGTTTTGTTTTTATTGAATTGTCACGAGTTGTATCAACTCTTTCATCAACTCTTGTAGGTTCCACGAATACTCTATGTGCTGCTTATCCTTGTTTTATTTTGGCCTTTTTTTTTTTGAATTTCTTCTTTTACAGGCTGTTAAAATATTAACAGAGAAGTCCCCTGATGTCAATAAAGATTGTGAATTTTCTGTCAATAGTTCTCTTCAGTTGAAAAATTATCTTGAAGAGGTGTTGCAGCTTGTTAAGGAACACTTACCCCAAGGTATGATTTTTACTTTCTCTTTTCCACTATCTCTATATAATTTTTTACATGCTTTCCGTTTCTTGCATCCTTGCTGAACTTTTCCACCAGCCTATTTCTGTAAATTTTCCTAATGAAGAATTTTTTTATGTATCATTACACTTTGTTGAAGTTGATCACCACCTTTTTCTTTGAAATATATTACTACCAAATAACCGGGTTGGATCATTTGTAGCGTAACACTATTACTGCCCCTTTACGCCATTTTTGTGTAAATAACTACTCTGACCCTACTTAGAACAGTATAACTTTGCAAATCCCAACTCTCTCCTTATACTCATTAATTATAAAATGATTCCTTTTATATCTGAACAAATTTGTTATGAAATTTTTACTAATGGCAAGATCAGTAATTCATTAACGCAAGTAGCGTGAATCGATTTAAGTCTCTGTATTATAAAGAAAGTATAAAAATATGAACAAAAACAATATAATTATATTGTCTTTAATTTTGTTATATTTACTAAATTGCCCTTCATATTAATTTGAATAGTTATTTGTTTCAATATTGTGATATTGTCTCAAGATAATTTATTTTAATTATGGCTATTAAAGATATGTTATGTTAGTTTTAGTTATATAAGCAGAAACTTATTTTAGAGATATAAACCATTATAAAAAATAATATGTTAGATTGATTTAAAATTTTAAAAAAGGAATAAAAAATTCTTTTTTTTGTTCAAGGAATATTAGTTTTAGTGTAACAATATGATGTGTTGCACTGGTGTTTGGTATAAACTGGTGTTTTGGGTTGGATGCTGTTAGTGCAACATGTCCTTGACATTTTATAGACTTCAAACTCTCCTGTGCTGTTTATTTTCTGTTCATACTAATTCTTTTTATTTCATATCAAGAGCAAGGTTGTGGAGTAATTTATTCATTTGTTGGAAAACTTAAAATTATACCGCTGCCTCACATTGATACTGAGACTTAATATCATACTCTGGTTTAATGGCTTTTCGTTCTCATTACTAGGTTATGATTGTCTCATACTGATCATCAAGATTGTTCTGCTTTTATGTTTCTAATGGATAATGACATGTAAACATTGCAAATTCTCAGGCCATGAAAGTTTGTCGGACGTGGGATGTGATCATTCACAGATGGTGTCTACCGGCCTTATATCTCCAAAGCTTCATGAACTAATTCGAATTTTTAACTCATTTAGGTAAACCAACATGGTCAAAGTTCTCACATATGATCTACAAGTTCTGTCATCCTTAAACCTTTTCGTTGTTTGCTGTCATTGCAGTGAAGCTCAACCAATACTTTGCCTTGTTTATGTTGATCGAATCATAAAAGCTAAAGCTATCGAACGAGTTCTAAAGAAAATGACCTATCTATCTCATTTATCGGCTTCACATCTTACTGGGAACAATGGCTCAGTAAATGCTCTGACAACTAAATTGGAGGAAGATGCATTAGAATCATTTTGCTCTGGAAAGGTATATCTTCCACATTATTTTATTTGTCAACATTTAAAATCCTATTTTGTTTTGAAACTAATTTTATTCTCAAAGCTGTCAGAAAAAATGTTTTGTTCTCAAAGAATATTTTTTTTGGCCTACCCAAAATTGGATTAGCGCAAACTTCACATGCAGCTTTACCTTTTGTGTCAGGTGAACCTTTTATTTACTACTGATGTTGAGGGGATTCATGTGCCTAACCGTTCCACCATGATATACTTTGACCTGCCAACAACAGGCCGTAGTTATGTTCAACTAAAAGGGCAAGCATGCCAAAATTATTTTCAGCATGTGATGATGCTAGAGAGGTTTGTAGTTCTACTCCAAGCAGGATTTATAAAACTGGGATTAATATAATATTAACCATAGTATGGTGTTAAGTACAGGTTGGTGCACAGATTACGGAAATAAGCCAAACAATGAATTGTGATAATGCTTGCAGCTACATATGCCTTACATCAGAGAGAAAAACAAAAACTATATTGTGTTTTAAAGTAACATTTGTGAATACAATGGGCGCTCACTCTGTTTGACCTAAACTGGAAACTGCTTTAATTTTCCTCACAATGTATATCTTTGCAGGGGAAATTTGAAGCAAAGAGCCCAGGTATTTAATAATAAACAAAGCGAGTATTGTATGTTAAATACTGTTCTAAGGATCGAGGAGGATGCCGCAGTTTTTAAACCTTGTGATACCAAAGGCAATGCCATTGCTGTGGATGCCACTACAGCATCAGTCAAAGAGGAGGATGCATCAATCTTAAAACCTTGTAACAAAGACATGAATGCATACACTGTTGATGTTACTGGAGCATCTGCCAGAGAAGAGGATGCCTCGAACTTGAAATCTTGTAATACAGACTTGAATGCATATTCTATGGATGTTTCGGTTGCATTAGTCAGAGAAGAGGATTCCTCAGTCTTAAACCCTTGCAAGGAAAACATAACTTCATATGCTGCGGATGTTGCTGGAGCATTAGTCAGAGCAGAGGATGCCTCGTTTTTAAAACCTTGTAACAAAGACTTGAATACAGATGCTGTGGATGTTACTGGATCATCAGTAAGAGAAGCAGTCGCCACTAAAAAAAACAAAGTTTCAAGTACAGGTGCGTATACCCGTAGACTTTCACTACTTGGAGGATATATCTCAAAAGATGTTAAAACTGATGCTTATATGATAAATTACTTGGTGTTTATCAGTATTGTGATTAATCTAATTAGGAAATATCTCATCTATCCAGTTGGGGTACAGGATAGATAGATTCTATTACTTTTAGTCTGCAAATTAATCTAATATGGCTTTGACTGGACCATATTATGCTAGTTTTAGACACTTTCAGTACTATTTGCTTATCTAGACCTATCTGGGAAATGCAAGATTGAAATATTGGGAGATACAAGAATTAAGAAATATATTAAAGTCCATGAGCATCTTTTCTCCAGTCATATTTTTTTGCAGATTTGCTCTCAGCATGTGGCCATCATTACCCAAGATTAATATGTTTAAGCCATACACGGCACAAGTAAACCTGTTATGATGTGAATGTTTGTGATTCAATTCATATTACTTGCACGTCGGTTGATTAATTATCATCTTAATGTTACTTTTTCCGGTCATTAGGAACAACAAAGAGGAAAGAACTACATGGAACAACCTGCACTCGAGCTCTTTCAGGAACCTGGGGCAAGGAGATTGACAACGCGGCCTTTTTTGCCTACAAATTGGATTTTGTTTGTAACATTCCTGATCAACAGTATTCAAGTTTCATATTTCTAATTGAGTCAAAGCTTGAAGATGATGTTGCAAACTTGGAAGTGGATTTATACTTGGTTAATAAGTTTGTTAAGTCTTCAGTTTCTTCATGTGGACAAGTACATCTGAACGCAGAGCAGGTGCACACATTAATTTGTCTTAATCTGTATAATGTAGAACTAATTGTTTTTACTGAACATAATATTATATACTCTTCGTTATATCATCCCAGGTGAGAAAATCAATGTGCTTCCAAGAATTTTTCTTTAATGGACTATTCGGAAAGTTGTTTGTCCGCTCTGGTTCGAAGAAAGGAAGAGAGTTTTTGCTTCAGGCAGATGTCTTATTATGGAGCCCATCCAATATGTACTTACTTTTACCATTGGAGTTTGCAAACACTCCTAGTCGGGAATTATGGAAAATTGATTGGGCAGGAATAGATTCCTGCGTGTCCGAGGTCGATTTTCTCAAAAAAAATGCCTGGTTAAGTGCTGAACAATCAGGCAATGTTATTCGGAGTTCAAAGAATGGTGGTGTAGTTGGGAGTGATCTTAACTGTGCTGGCAATATTCGCTTTGCAAATAGATCAGTTCCTATAACCAACACCAAAGATATGGTTGTTATGTCTGTCCATACGGGAAGATTTTATACTGTTCTTAAAGTCCTTGTGGACACTTCTGCCGAATCTAGTTTCGACGGAGACTCTGATGAAGCCCCATCAAACTATTCGTCCTTCATTGACTACTTTCAGAAAAAGTTGGTGAATTTCTTACATAACTGATTTGATGTTTATTTAGTGTGCAATCTTGACCTCACTAAATTTATTTTCTTACTCATTCAAGGTACGGGATATCTCTTGTACATCCTGAACAGCCTCTATTGCTAATGAAACAAAGCCATAAAGCCCACAATCTTCTCGTTAATTTCAAAGAAGGTATGTTTGCTATTTGTTGAATCCTATGATCTCAGCATAAAGTATGTTTTACAAAATATTGTGTTTTGTATTGCTCCTTTATATTTGAGATCTGGATGACACAAAACACTGAGTTATATTTTTTTAATTAACTCTATTTTCTAATGCAAATATTAGGCTTCTCAAGCAAAAAGAAAAAAGAGACTAAGAGTAAAAAGTTGGACAGAAAGCCATATGAGCTTGTTCGCATTCCACCAGAACTTCTTGTTGCTGTTGATGTGAGATTAAGTGTGTTGAAGTCAATGTATTTGCTACCCTCGGTAGTACACCGTTTAGAGACCTTAATGTTGGCAAGCCAGCTTCGAGATGAGATCAAAAGTCACTGTGGAAATTTTCAAATATCAAGTTCACTGGTCTGTTTCTTAATTGTGTCAATTTTCTTTGATATCATTTTAAGCCACTTAGTCAACTTATTATGTTTAAAATTTCAGATTCTAGAAGCTCTGACAACTACAAAATATAACTCGAGTTTCTCCATGGAGCGTTTAGAGTTACTTGGAGATTCTGTTCTGAAATATGTTTTAAGTTGCCATCTATTTTTTAAATATCCTGACAAACATGAAGGACAACTCTCTGAATGTCGCACACAGGCTGTTCGCAACTCCACTTTGCATAAATTTGGAACTGATAAAAAGATACAGGTACTATGTTTGCTTTATCAAAGATGTATATTCCTGTCATTCATTTTCATTTAGTTTATTTTTATGTCTTAGTTTTAAAGCATAGTGGTAGGCTCATCTGAATTTCGAAGTTCGTAGTGGATCATTAATTCAAAACTTTATGGAAATATATCTCACACAATTAAGTGGCACTTTTGCAGGGGTATATTCGAGATAGCCCTTTCGATCCACTACGATGGACAGCTCCTGGACAACAATCTATACAATTTTTTCCATGTGAACATGGAGTGGATACACCAGAAGTGCCTCTAGATAGTAAGTTTGTAACTGAAGACCCAAAAATTAAAATCGGCAAGTGTTGTGATATGGGTCATAGATGGATGGGCTCCAAGACTATATCTGATTGCGTTGAAGCCCTTATAGGAGCCTACTATATTGGAGGCGGGTTGATGGCCTCAATACAACTGATGAAATGGTTCGGTATGGATGTTGAAGTTCAGCCCTTACTGCTTGATGAAGCCATTAAAAAAGCATCTCTCCATTCCTATAACCCTAAAGATATAGAGAGCGAGATCCTGGAGGCGAAATTGGAGTATAAATTTTTAGTCAAAGGTTTGTTAGTAGAGGCCATTACACATGCTTCTGACGGGCAAGTAGAAGACCGTGGCTATAGTTATGAGGTACATTTGTATATTAGTATCAATGTTATTTCTTGTTACGTTTTCTTATAATTTCATTTGAAGAACAAGTGATGCACGATTTGTTATATTTCTGTTGAATCTACACAGAGACTTGAATTTTTGGGGGACTCCGTGTTGGATATACTTATTACAGTTTACCTGTACCAAAGCCACACAGATATTGATCCTGGGGAGTTAACAGACTTGAGATCAGCCTCTGTCAATAATGAAAATTTTGCACAAGCTGCTGTCAGAAGAAAACTTCATCTTCATCTCAAACACTGCCCTGGGCTTCTCTCAAATCAAATAACCGAGTATGCAAGTTTTGTTTCTGGTCTGTGCAGCAACACCTACACCCCCCAAGCTGCAAAATGCCCCAAGGTGAGAAATTTGTTATTATACAAGCCAAATCTTGACTTCCTGTACATGATTGTTGTAACTAGCATCGACATACATCTAATTACAATAGGTATTAGTGGCTAATGTTGATTACAAAACAATGGATTTAAGTAGAGTTCAACTTCTACATTCAGAATTAACACCAACGAACTAGAGACATAAATTAAGTCAAGGAGCTACAACCATAAATTAGTCAACAATATCAAAGCATGGTTACGATCAATAAAATCAAAGAGTTTGTCAGAACCTTAGTTATATTTAAACAAATGTCCCTTAGTAGGAGAAAAATAGCAAGCACTTAACATCATAAATTGCAGAGACCACTAAAGCTTTCCATAAATTGTCTGTAATACGCGCCCCTAATTTTTTGATTAAATGAACCAAATCCAACGCACTGTGAATTTGTTATTCTAGCAATCCTCTTGCTCATTATCAACATACATTTGATCATGTTTTCCTAGACCTTGAATCATCTATCTCTTCTCTCGAATAGATCCAAATCTATTTCAATTAAATGGTGTATCTCAAGTAGCTTTCCTCAGGATGAATATCTGTCCTAACACTGAATTTTGATATTCAAGTTAAAAAATTCTTGCTAACGACAACCATTTTGATTTGCCAAGACTAACTCTATCTGGGTAAACTTGGCCACCATGACATTTGACTTGGGGAGTACATATCATTGGCCATTTTCAACTACCCTCACAGTGTGTAGAATTACACTTGACCAAATTTACCTTTCTAAATTACTGTTATACCTTACACTCAAAAGTTACGAAAGATTTGTCCCTTTCATGTTCTGCCAAGAAGTCACAGATATACCTCCTAATACAAAAGATGTACCTTTTGGAGTGGGATTTGGTGTAATTGGGTTGGACTTGATAGTGAATATAGTGTAATTTTTACAGTAAATTGTGCAGGATCTTCACTATTTTGTTGTTGTGGTTGGAGATGTCTTGGTTTTTCTCAATGTTATCTACTTTAATTTGTTTTTATTTGATCCAAACCATATAATACTATAATTTTTAGTCAATTAAAGAATTATTTAAAAGGTAAGAAATTAAATCTAATATGGATATTGTCCTTAGCAATAGGAAAGATCTGGAATCCAGTATCGATGATTTTTTTAATTTAAATATAGCATTATATATGTTTTAATCAAAGAAAGATCAGAATAAAGTAATAAACTAAATCTAATAAGAAGGTTGTTGACACTCTGGAGATAACGGGCAGAGAGCCAAATATAATGTTTCAAATCATAAAATTTTACTGATGAAATTGGCATGGTTTTAGCCAAGTAAGACTAGATGTTCTTATATTAGGAATATAATGATGATAAACACCCCTTTATGTCTGACGTTTGAACTTTTGTTTCTTCCATTTTACTAGTCTGACTGTTTACATAATATGTGTGTTACAGGCACTTGGCGACTTGGTGGAGAGTATTGCAGGGGCAATATTAGTTGATAGCAGGCTTAATTTGGATGAAGTGTGGAGAGTCTTCAAGCCAATATTATCGCCGATTGTCACACCTGATAAACTGGAACTACCCCCTCTACGTGAATTAATTTTGTTGTGCGACTCCCTCGGGTTTTTTATTAAAGAAAGTTGTCTTACCAGAGGAGAAACAGTTTTTGCTGAGCTTAGTGTACAGCTTGAAGATACACGGTTGAGTGGAGAGGGGTTTGGGCAAAACAGGAAAATTGCGAAGGGAAATGCAGCTTTTCAGTTGCTAAAAGATCTAGAGGTATGCCTTACCCTGATTACCTGTATATCTATTTGTTCTGGACACATATTTTAATCTGTTTTAATTTTCCTTGTTTCATGGTTTATTCCTGAAATTTTCTTTTGCACTGGCTGCTATCACTAAACACTGTAGAAGAAAATTCAATATGATTCGTTCTTAGTGTTTGGTCTTTATTGCCCCAGGACTTGAATTTGCAAATCCTTGTCTTAGGTTGATCTATGCATATTTCTAGTTATTATACTTGTACTTTAAAGGAAGCCTACTTGTGAATTGTCTGTATGTACCACTCAATCATCAACGTTCAAGTTCTGACATGATTAATTATGATTCATAACATCGACCACATGTAAAAGTTGTGAATTAAGCTTTATGACATTTCATCACTGATGTATTTATCGGCACAGGGTAGAGGATTTTCACTACGAAAACAGAATCAGGATCCTGCTGTTGACTCATCTTCTATGGATTCGGTAGAAGCATGCCCTGAAGCTTTGTCCGTTGTTCCATCATTCAAGAAGCAAAAGACGTGTGATTTTCAAACCACAACTAACACTTCTAGTGCAAATGGTGTTTCTGAACTTAATATACTCGGTATGGGTCATCTAAAACTTATTTACATTATGAAGTAATGTGATGTAGCTATTCAAGACATCATGTTTCACCTGGTCAATTTAAAATTGTCCTTTTGAGTGAAGCAACAATAATAACAGTACTTGCACATTAAGGAGCTTTACAATATACACAGTAGTTGCATATGTAGAATAGAATTGGATAAAACTCGTGTGGATTTTAGTCTATAACAGCTTGTTAGCCTGAGCTTTATCAGGTATGGACTGCTTTACTTCTTGCATTACCTGACTTGGCTAGTTAGCTTGATTGAGTAGTCATAAATGAACAACTGTACCTCTACTCATGTGGTTTAAGCCCTTGATAAGCATTAGTAATATGACGATGTCTTTGTGAACATAGGTATTTAGTTGCCTGTCCAAATTCTAGGTAGATGTAACTGCTTGCCTATTAATTCTTGAAATATAAATAGGGACAAACCGTTGGTTAACATGATTAGCTATCTATAATTAGTATCCGATTATGCAGTCCAGCAGGGCAGTCAAATTACTTGTTTATGGAAGAAACATATCAGAATAAGAAACTCACCCGGCACATCTCTCGTTGTTATATTAAGGAATGGATGGAGTTTGTTGCAAACTCACAGCAAAGATGTTAAAATTAATGATCAGGGTATTTTTTGCTTCTCTGTGTTGGTAATATTTACATGTACTGTGGACAGAATAAACTTTACACTGTAAAAACACAGATGCAAGTCCTGAGCTCGACACTCTAATTCAGACGCTCCACTTCCTTGTTTAGACCAATTGACTTATCTTCATATTTGTTTGTCAAATCCTTTCACGCAGCAGTCAAACCAATCAACCGGAATAAAGGTGGGCCGCGAATCGCTCTGTATGATGTGTGCAGGAGAACACAGTGGCCGTTGCCTAAATTTGAGACAGCCGAGGAGAAGTCAAGGTTAGTAATTGTTGGTAACACCAAAATATATTTCTACTTTTACAGTTTATACTTTTGTGCCTTAAAATTATGTGTTCAGCTGTCTTGACTATGTGGCCACTTCCATCGCAGATCTCCCATTGAATTCACAGACGGTTTAGAAAAAAGGCAAGGATTTAGTAGTTTTGTGTCGGAAATTACCTTGACCATTCCAGACCGCTGTACTGTTGTAGTCAATGGACAAGCACGGCCAGACAAGAAAAGTTCTTTAGATTCTGGTTGTCTTATGATGCTGTATGAACTGGAGCAACGGGGATTTCTCACCATTGAGAAATCATGATGTTCTCTGCTGCATATACATAGCTAGTCCATTTCTGATTATTACTACCATAAACTACAAAGCTAAGCTAAGCTAGAAGCTAATTGTAAGCAACAATTGATATTGGTTTTAGCTTGCCAACAACATTCTCATCTTAATGCATATATAAAATATGTTGGGATGATTGTAAAAACGTTTGCATTTAGTTTTCAGGTAATTGTTCGGTTTTGTTTTATGTTTTCTGTTTTCTAGGCACATGATTTTTCTGTTTTTTATTTGTTGTGTTTAAAACTGTTTCAGTTTTAAATTTCTTAATAGAAAAATGCTAGGTGCTTCAGAATTTTTTTTCAAATTTCGTGTGTTATCTTTTGATTGGTTATCAAGCCATACTTTATAGAAGTATTGTCAACCAGTGGAGAATAATGTATAGAATTGAATGTGACAAAAAGTTAAATATAAATATAATTGTGTTTGTTATAGGCAGCAACGAGGGATATTTGTATTCTAATATTTTTGCCGCGTTCTTACAAAATGTTCACCTTCCAAGACAGGAATCTCATTGTAAGAGCATATACACCAACAAAAAGTTAGTTCATGAGCCGAGTCAATAAATTTATGGAGTAGAGTTTTTTTTTTTGATAAGCAGATAATTAATGGAGTAGAGTAATATAATGATATATTTTCTTTATATAAGTTTTAATTCGTTAACTATTTCCTCAACTTTTGCTGATATAATTTATGTTTTTGAATTATTGAAATTATTGAAATTGTCCAGATTATATATGATAGCACATATTATAATTCCAAATTATAAGTTGAAATAATTGGGAAAGTTGGATCATTTTACAATCGAAATCCAGATTTTATGTTCAATTATGTTCAATCAAAAAAGTTATTTTCAAAATAATCAGTTATATATCGAAATAGACTATATACCCAGAAGAAATCGCCTTACACTCAACAAATTAAATCTTTATTGTATGCAGGAAGAAATTTAATTTCATCATAATAGAAGTAACCAGATTATATATACAATACAACATCTCTTAATTAACACACCTTCACACACTTCATCTGAATACCACAGTGGATCTTTATTAGAATGCATTCGTGAACTAAAAATAAGTAGACACCAAAACTACAATCTCTGATCACTACAATCACCAAAATTATGCAAAGAATTATGATACAAAACGAATACAAATTAAGGAGCATAAATTTTAAAAAAAATTAATTTTCTCAACATAACACATCTCTAAAGAAAATCTAAATCTGCAAGAAAATTAAGATCCTATACCTACATGGTATAACATTTAAAATGAGTAAAAAATTTAGCAAAATATATTAGTAATTATCAAAAAACAGGCAAGTCACATAATTAATGAAATGACTGAAAGATTTTAGACATGAACTCACAATGTTAACAATACACATCACATCATTAGAAACAGTTGATCATATTAAAAAATATAAAAATCATGCATATAAATTATATCAATGGTCTCTAAGAGTTCTTCTTGTTCTCTTGATAGTAGGGTTCTCTCCCCAACCTTAGGGTTCTCTTTTTCCCATATCAACATCTTCTAGATGCTGGGGAGCTAAATATAATTTGAAAACCCTATTTGAAAAATATAATTTATTCTCTTAAAAGAGAATTGAAATGTAATAAACACAGTGCTGGTACACAAAGCTTCCAAACCATTAAACTGAAGTTTTATATTTAGGAATAGATAGAAAGAGATAGCTACCATATATCAAGCTTTTTTAGTTTTCCAAATTAAACTCCTCAGATCCCATTAGAATGTCCACATCTGCAGAAACCCTAGGATAGCTTGATATAAGCTCTGCATAGGCGCGGCTTTGGTCTTCATCTACATCTATATCCTTAATCGGAGTCACTTTAAAGAGCCTCAGGAGCCGAAAGTGTGCCAGCATAAACTTAATATGACATAACTCGTAAATTGTTCCTGTAAAACCTAGGATTTTAACAACACGGATTGTGCTGTTTCCGAGACTGCTATTGTTGCTTAAGGCAATTCTGGGCTGCTTCTCGTATTCATCGTCTGAAAAGTTTGCAAGGACACTCTCAAAGTTGCGATCAGTATAAATTCCATGATCTCCAGCAGAGTTTTGATTTATCTGGAACCCATAACACAAACAAAAGATTGAATGTGAAATAATTAATTAGTTGACATTATTTAAATCTTTGGATGATTTGGTCTGAAGTTAAAATGTGGTCTGAAGCTATTTACAAATAATATCTCTAGAATTTGGATGGAAGCTAACGAGGATTAACATGTAAACATTACATTATATAATGTATAGATACAGAATTTTGGTTGTACACTAAATAGGGTTGGGTGGTCTGATCTATTTTTTAATCTAAATATATTAAAATTTTAACTTCTAAACCTCTTACCAATATTCTGTTATATTATACATAATTTCTTACAGTGCTCTTTGAAGTCTCCAATAAATTTTAATGATATAACATATCAACCTACCTGTATTGTATCGTTGAAGGGAAAATATTAAAAAAATTGGCAACCGACTCTTTATCTATATATATATTTTTTATAGTAGGCAAGCATGAAAACTTACAAATTAGTATTTGTTTTACGAAATGATTGTGTGGGTGAAATTTAACATAACATAATAACGATGTACAATTTAATATAGCATTATGATAGAAGGTGAATGCAATTATACCAACAGGTCTTCACATATTTATATTAACAAAAAGAAAAATTGAAGCTGATGCAAACTCACCGATATAAGCAATTTGTTTACACCAACTGCTTGGCTGATCAGTTTAGTGAGTGCAGCCGTATTCTTTAGGCAGACATTGAAATCAAGAAGCAGAATCTCCTCTAGCTTTGTGAACTGGTGAGTCGACCAATGTCCAGCAAGGCACTTCAATTTTTAGCAAAGAAATAAGTTACACGAATTTAAATTTTTTCTGCAATTATTTAGTACCAGATTGAAGCAAGCACAGATCGGACCAACCATTCTGCAGGATTTTTTTTAAATTACAACTAATAATGGTGAAGACATAAAAAACAATTATCTATCACACTTATACTTAGTATTAAAATGAAATCTGAGATACGGATTGATGGTAAAAAAAGGATGAAAAACATAAAGCAAATACTCTTAGTGAATTCATTTTTTAAGTTTTTTTGAATGTGGAAGTTTTAGGAAAGCTGATGAGACGAGAATACAGGTAAACTTGACATTTGGAGTTTCGAGGGAAGCGAATATTTGCTTGTGAGGACTAAAGACTTAAAAATCATAATGCAACTTAATTTAGAAAGTAGTAAAATTTAGAAAGTAATTAATTTTTACCTCAAAAGCCCAGCCACCTAGTTGCAAAGACTTTACATTCCCAAGGCTCTCAATTATATGCTCCTTCACTCTCTCAGATTCTTGCCAGGTAATTGGAAGCTCTGCTCCTCGATACAGGATAAGGTTATCGACATGTGGTGAACCCTGAACTAAGAAGTTCATAATTCTCTGTCGAATGACTAGCTTTTTGAGACTTACAACGTTCAGCCAAAAGAAATCATCGATGCAGCAGTTTATCAGTATCAATGTTTCAATATTGCTCCTGGGATCTACAATTTTAATCTCAGTAAAACCTGAGCAATTGTCCAGGGTCAAGTGCTGCAGTGACTCACAATGGAAAGTAATTAAGCCCATCACACTATCGGGGACGTTCATTGATTCAAGAAGAAGAGATTTCAGGTTCTTGAAACCAGTAATAGATGTTTCATCCACAGTAAAATTCCTCAACTTCAACACTTTTAAAGTTGCAGCAGTTAAAAGAGATGAAGGAAATTTAAAGTTTTTCGTGCCGCCCAACATTAGATCTACCTCTTCAATACCTTTTTTGGCAAAAGAAGAGAGCCAATCAGAAACAGATCTACTATATACTTTTCCAAGAGGATCGAATGCTAGCTCAAATTTCTTAACCAGACAACCATGATTTTGCAGGAACCTTGAAACACTTTGCACAAATTCTTCCTTATCAGTGAAACAATCATTTTCCTTCTCATTGAATTCAACATATGGTATTAGGGTCACCAAATGCTTTAGTTTCTTACATGAAATACATGCATAGAAAGCTTCTCTCATAGTCAGGAACGAAAAGATGACAGTGAAAACATTATCTGGAAGCGAGCTAAAAAGGTCATCAGACTTATTAATTGTTCCACTGCTACTTGCACCATCCTTATTCTTTCTCTTTCTTGTAATCATTTCCCGGTCACAGTCTATTTGCACCTATCAGAAAGATGTATACATGAGAGAAGGAAACACATAATTTATATTAAAAAGATAACTTCCAATAAAGAACAAACATGAGATATTATTAAATGATAGTTTTTAGCGGCTTAGTAAATTAAAAAATGATGAACAAAATATGAGGAAAATAGATATATAACCTAAATATTGAATTGGACTTGGCACCAACTATCATAAATTAAAATAGAATCATGTAAGTTATTATCTTTTTGTTAGTAGAGGGAGAATGTTGTGAATAACAAATATCTAACTCAAATATAAAATTGGACTTGCCTCAATTTATTCGTCACCAACCTATTTTCATCCCACCGGATCATAAACTAGTATGTCATTTTGGTGGGATCACCAAACGTCATTAATTATCATAATAATTATTTAAGACATATATTAGTCTAATTTAAAATTTAACCTGAAAATACATTTGGGGTCAAAAATATTCAATTCAAGTTAACATGTCAAGATTTGATCCTCATTGTGATGCAAATAACTCTACTTGGACCTCAACAAATTGGCCTTATGAATTAGGGATTTGATTTTTAGTATTTAAAATTTAGATACTAGAGTAAGAAAGATAATCTACAAAATTTAGAATGATCCGACGGTCGGCTCACGGAGACATAAGAAGTAGACTCCTGACTCAATGAGAAAAAATTCTGACGAATTTTCCCTTTAGCATGAAAAACTAGCCCAATCTTTCAACATTCACATTTCTCCACCTCATACATCATTTGACAGAATTCAAATCATGGACAGACACTAGCTATGAACATTCTGATATATAAACCCTAAAGGGCTATACCATTTTACCAATACTAAGTACCCTCAACTAGGATATATCAAATATAGTCCTCACCCAACACCTCCCCGGAGGGCAATTAACATCATATGATATTGAACAAATCCAAACAATGTTGGAACTTACTCCTTGTCACTACCTTGGTTAAGTGTTCACTCCTTGCTATATTGTCACCTTCAATATAGAGAAACATCACTATCCTCTATAATATTTCACACAAAGTGATACCTAATACCTATATGTTTAATTGGTACACGCGTGACGAATTTGTTTCTTAGCCAATTGAGACGCACCTTGACTGTCAAATAACAATTCAACGTGATCCTTCTCAATCTCCAAATCACATAGAAAACTCCAAAACCATAATGTTTCTTTCATATAATTTACAATGTCCATATGCTCGGCTTCTAGAGTAGAAATTGCCACTAGAGCTTGTAATGATTTCCCATTAACTGGAGCGCCATGTATATATATATATATACTTAATACATAACTAGTAGTAAATCATTGTTTGTCTGGATAACCTATATAATTTGAGTCAAAAAATCCACTAACCTCAAATCTATCACTACCAAAGTATAGACCTTTATATCTGTACTGCCTTTAAAATACCACAATAATCATTTTACTCCTTGCCACTATGCCTCCCTAGGTTTTTTCATGAATCTACTGGCCACACCAACTACCAGCTGTATATAATATCCAGACGTGTACATCAAATTTTCAACTACATTAGCATAAGGCATATGTTCCATATTTTTCTTCTCTTCTATTGTCGTAAGAAATTGCTTATTGGCAGTCTAAAATGTGGAGTCAATGGAGTTACCATTTGCTATTTATGGTTAATCTGTGTGTCTCATTGGTGACACCGACTGTCGTAATTTGTGTTTCTTGGTTTAAGAGGAGAACTGTTGGGTGGTGTTAACCCCAATACCATTTTGAGTATAGACGAGATATATAAAACTGATCTTGTATACAAGAAGCCAATAAACTTAATCAGCACGAGATCTTTTGGGGTGTGCCCAAAACTAGTTCTGTGTATGCTTGATCCAAAATAGATAACATCATTTTGTTATGGGTTAGAGGTTGCTTGTGGCCTAAAAAGCGGTATCAAAGTCAAAGGTTCGGATTAGGATATTTGGGGGTAATGGGTTGCAATTATATGACCTGAATGCCTATTAGTGTGAATGGGCCGTGAAAAAGTTTCGAAACTTTATATCAAAAGTGTGAATGGGCCGTGAAAAAGTTTCAAAACCTTATATCAAAAGTCTTTTTGATACAGTGATGTGGTCAATGACATGTCTTACATGTGATATAAGTGATACAATTGTCACATGATTTGTGGTTCTTAAATTTAGGTGATGACAATTGTGTGGTGTCAGCACTAGTATCATATTGAGTAGAGAAAGAGGAAATATTTTGTATATAATTACCATCAACTCTATTAGTATGAGATATTTTGGAGTTTGCCCAAAATTAAATGTGTACAAGTTCGGTCAAGAAAGAACATCACACTATTGTGAAGTTATAATTTGCTTGCGGTTAATATAAATATGCTAGTTATTAATTGTTTAATTATCTATTTGAAAGCTTTTGGAGTATAATTATCAAATTGCAAGTTAGGTCTTTAACTAAAAGGAGATGTTCACAGACCCGAGATGTTCTAGGAAACCGTGGAACGATGCCATAGTTCCACTTGAGGTTTTAGAGGTTGTGGTAAGTTGAACACTATAAAATCTTCTGCAAATAAAAGTGTCAACAAGGAAGGTCTCTGTCTTCATTTCTCTCTTAACAGCAATGTTCACAAATATTTAATATGGATTATCATGACATCAAATATGGGGAGCGATGTGTTCTCCTAAAACTTATAAAATATGAGAGTCATGTATGTTCTTCTAGAATTATCAACGAATTTTCTATGGTGTGCCATGAGCACACAATAATCACCAACTCCCATTAGAATTCTAACTTTTGATTGGGAGATGGATATTAAATGTTGATGGCCCCTACATTCACACCAATTCCACCAATCAAATTAAACATTCTCATGAGAGTTGGTACTTAGTATGTGCACGCTAGGATAACCGAATTATCAATTCTTCTTGAACCTTAATTTTGAGGGAGGACTTAATAGGAATTAAGACTCCTGATCACAAATTAAAATTTATAATTTATAATCCCAAAGATGGCTTGATGAAAAAATATATAATATTTGGTCGGTGATAAAAAAATATAAAATTTGTACAAATTTATTTATATAAAATAAAATTAATATAACATGTAATAAAAACAAGCATAAGTATATAGTTTTTTCTTAATGTACGTTCAGGAATTTATGGTTGTTATTATCTTTACAAAAGTTACCTTACATCTTAAAATTGAAATTGTTGAATTATTTTTGATTATCAAATTAATTGATATATTTTATACAATTATCGTGACACAAAAAAAAAATTATTTTTTGGTTTCTCCTCTCTTCCTCTAATAACTTTTTGAGGCGATCTCAGTTTACATCTATGCATATATGCAGGTGAAATAATACAAAATATATGAGAGGATTATAAAATGAAATCAAATGCATCATATAAATGTAAGCGATAGATATGATACCTTCAAAGTCCCAGTTCTTTGCTTAAGATGGCTGAATCTATCAGATGTAATCGCTTAGACCTAGAATTTCTTGTTTAGAAAGAGGAATCAATTAAATCATCCATTGAATCAAACTAATAATTGATGAGTAAAGATATATGAACAAATCTAGTTTGAAGATGTAAGCTTAATTATGTGAAAAGGAGTATTTAGTTTGAAATTTACCTTGACCAGAACTTGTTTATACATGTTTATGACGACAATAGATGGATGTCAATTTATATAATCTCTTTGCGATCAAAAGATATAGACATGTTTTTAATAGTAAAGCCCACCCACTATATGATTCACACAATTCATGATTAATTATGACCTAAAAAAAGCCCACCAGCCCAATAAAAACCTCTACCCACTAACCTCACATGGATTCAATTACATTGTAGTTTGGCTTAGTCCACTTAATTATTTAAACTCATAATTGGTTAAGAGTATATGTATTATAAACAACTTAAAACATTGTTCAATAACTTATTAACAAAATAAATAAACACTATAACAACCTTTGAACACTTATATATGCAATTAACGCCAGCCATTAACACATAAGCAAACCCAAAGATATATGTAAGAGAGTTTTTGATGAATTCAAAAGGTCAAAAGACTTTTCATCAAACATAAATTGCGTTGGCATCCATCACTACTTCCTCATTAACTTCTTAAAAATAATCATTGTCTTAAGAATATTTCTTTCATGAGATTTCTCTCATTTTATATGAAAAGTCATATTTTTTTCGTATATGAACCAAGGTAAGATGAGGCAAAAAGTATGATATCTTCTTAGTTGATTTAATCATCAAATGAAGATGTACAAGTTCGTCTAAATAGGCTCTCAAAACAAGTAAATTAATGTTCAAGTATCATTAAAAAAAATTGACAGGTAATGTTCCGTATCTCATACATATAAGACTTTTTTTTACTATTATAATTATATGTTAATTGAGATAAAAAGACGAAATGCCCATATAAATTATATAGATCAAGAAGACGAGATGTCCATATAAATTCTGCATCAAAAAATATATAGAACTACTTAAAAATAAATTGAATTTTCAAATTCGTTCATAAAATAATTGAATTTTTTACATAATATTATTTCAAAATTTGGAGATACTATATATAAATCACCTTGCAATCTAATATATATCATTTCAAAATTCTTAGGTACAAGTTTATGTTTACCTCTATTTTGGTGTACAATCTTGGATGTAGGCTACATGTATAGGTACTTAACAAGAAAAAAGATTTGAGGTTCTGTATTTATTTTTTTATTATTAGTGCACGCTTATTTTCAGGCTCATCGCATATTATAAAAATAATTATAGTTGATCATTTATCTTTTATAGTCTTATTGATTTAATTTGTCATATGTGATAATTAAACTGGATCTATTTGCATTCAAATCTATTTTCGACCATTATGTAACGATTAAATTTATCCAAAATTCCTTTGGTGATCAAGGATAAATGTAAAACTTTATTTAAAACTTAATTGTTTTAACTTTATGTAGATGTTAATTTATTAAGCTATAATTTTATAATATTAAAGTCTTTATATATAATATATGTTTCAAATTTTTTATGTGTATACAAATCAATAAAAAAATTGAGGTCGTCCAACTATGACTCAACTCTAGAATTATTCATAGAAGAACTAGTAACTTGTAAGGTAATAAAATTTACAATTATTCTTATATATACATATCTTATACACACATACATTCATGCATGCATACATACATATGTACATACATATATACATATAATTGTTGAAATTAAATAAATTGTCTCCATTTTTTTAGTTAAAAAACAAATCCTAGAAAGGGTCTCTAAACCAACCTCGCACATGCACACATGAAAAGGGAGGTGTTATGCCTTTGAGCCACATATATGAAAAAAATTGTTGTACAAAACACTGGCTGTAAAAAATTGTTGTACAAAACACGGTTGGACAAAAAATTGTTGTACCAATAGTTTATGCAATTTAGATATATGGAAATAAAAAATTGTTAATCCGCCCAATATTCTTCAGTAATCCGAAAACATAATATCCATCCCTTAGCAAACTATTGCTGTATTGAATTCAAACAGAAATTACAACATAGCTGGAAAATCAAAAAAAAATTTGATGACATTCATATTTCATTGCTCAATTCTGGTTAGGTTTTTACTCTTACCGTACCCAACCAGACTTCCAGACTTCTTCAGACCCCACCAGCATGTATACATCTGTAGATACCCTAGGAAACATTGAGAAGAGCTCGGCATAGGCAAGGATTTCCTCTTCTTCCATTTCCTCAACAGGAGTGACTTCAAAGACCCTCAGGTGCCGAAAGTGTGCCAGAACATAGTTAATATAACTTACTTCGTATAGAGTTCCTGAGAAATCTTTGATGTTGATATTCTGGAGAGTGCTGCTGCTGACAGGGACAGTATTCTTTCCAAAGTAAACTGTTGGCTTGATCGGCCCATACGCATGGTCCAAATAATATTTAATCACTCTCTCAAAATTGCCATCAGTATAGATTGAATGATATTCTGCAGTGTTCTTTTGTTTTATCTGAAACAAACAATAATTACTGATTGCAACATAATAATAATTAAGGTACTTATATATGCTAATTGGTACTATGTTATCAGAATGGTTGCCTAATAAGACCTTATTATTGTTCTTCTGTATATAACTTAATAAATCGTAACTCATCAAAACTAAGTGACTTGTTACCAAATTGACAGTCAATATTAGAAATCCAAACAATCTTATAGATAATCTAGATTATATCTATCTAGTGTCGGTTCTATAATATAAAACTCTTAATAACATGGAAAAATATATTTCATCAAGTAAGAGTAAAAATAAGGGGAAGAAATACTTTTAAAAGTATGTTTAAGTGTGTACAGGGACTAAAAGAGAAATCAATTGGCAACTCACCGATATGAGCAATGTTTTCAGACACTTTGCACGGCTGATCAGATTATTAAGCTTGGTTTGATTAGATAGGCCGACATCGAATTCCAAAGCCAACACCTCCAGGTTTTTCATTGAGTTATTCGCTGATGAGTTATTTGCCGGCAAACACTTCATTTTCAACAAAGAAACAATTGGTAAGTATTTAAAAATGTCATCTTATAATAACTATAGCGTTAAATTGGAGCGAAAAAGAGGGCTCGAGAATCAAAATAAATTTCTCAAAGTGAGCACTTATAATAGGTTAAGACAGAAAAGCAAATTAAAGCACTTGCTTTCAAACACTGAATGGAGCTGTAATTTACAAATTTTAACATTTAATGATAAGAAATATATAAAAATTACCTCAAAAGCCCATCCATCTAGCTGCAAAAACCTTACATTCCCAAGTCTATTGATTATATTAACCTTCATATTCTCCGATTCTTCCTCAGCGATTCTAAGATCTGCTCCTCGGCATAACACCAGGTCATCAATATGCGGGCGACCAATAAAAGAGAAGTTCATTCTTCTATTTCTAATTAGAAGAGTCTTTAAACTTGATATATTCAACCTGAAATAATCAACGTTATCATATGGATGATCGAGTATTAATGTTTCAAGCTTGCTCCTCGGATTTAAAATTTTAATCTCCCCGAACCCTATGCATTGATGGATGGCCAGGTCTTGAAGTGATTCACAATGGCAACAAAGTAGACCAATCACATCATCAGAAATGTACATGTCTTCAAGAAGAAGCGATTTCAGCGATTTAAAGCCAGTGATAGATGAGAGATCATCAACTACACACCTTCTTAACTTCAGCACTTTCAGAGTTTTGGCAGTCAAAAGAGATGCAGGGATATGGGGGTACAAGTCCGAATAATCAAACTTAAGGTCAATCTCTTCAATACCATCTTTAACAACCAAACGGAGCCATTCTAATACATGAGAAATGAATCCAGCAGTGCTATTTGACAGCTGAAACTTTTCAACCACACTATCATGGTTTTCCAGGAACCGCGAAACAGATTGTAATTTAGTGAAAAAGCTGCCATCTATAGTTACTCTTAGTTCAATATTTGGTATTGAGGTCGACAGATGCTTAAATCTCCTGCTTGAATTACACAGGGACAAAGCTTCTTTCGTCGACAACATAGAAAATATTGTAGTCAAAATTTCATCCGGAAGAGAGCTGATGAAGTCAACAACAGATCGTTGGTTGCTGACTACATCACAATTTTTTGTTCCAGAACCACTCGCACCATTGCTATTCTTTCTTCGTTTGTTTGTCATGTTGGGTCAATGTCAAATACAAAGGTACTGCACCAGCAATTAACGATACACAATCTAATAAGTAGAGATAAACATTCACTGTTTCTAACATGACACAAAGCGAGAAGCTAATAATAAGTTGCGATCCATAATTTTAATCAAGAAACAATATACATATCATGGAGAATTGAATTGAAATTTTTTATATTAGAATTGTATTAAGGCTTTCTACAGTGATTATTATGCTATGGTGGCGCAATGATGGGACAAGATCTCTACCAACTAACTTAAATTTCATTGGAAGCTAGACCCTAAAACGGACTAACTATTTAGAGATCTACTCCTTGACCCATAAATGGGGATTTCCATTAAGGTGCTCAATTAAGTCAATCCCCTAACATCTCAAAATTTTAAGAGAACTCATAATTTAACAAAATGATGAGTAGTTGTTCCTAAAATTTAGAGTAATATTAAGGTGTATATATGAATTCAGATGCAACTAAACGCATGTAAGCAGAAAAGTATATACAAACATTTCCAGACAAACAATCAGATGTGAGATTAGTAGCCCTGTGAATAAGTAAGAACCCAGAGATATGAAATTACCAGAAATCCTAAACCCTAGCCTCGAGCTCCCTCAGATCTGAATTTGATACAGCTGCCAATCGCTCCAAGTAAGTGAGAATCACATTTATATAAGGAAAATGATATTATATATCAAGCAAAATTTTATAAAATTATTATTGATTTTGCATAGCTGGCAATTTTTAAGTGGTTTCACTCATAATGGGACCCACATATATATAAATAGTTAAAATCAGCTATTTGACAAAATTTAATATCTGTGGATTTTAATGTATTGTATTTAATTTTGATTTTTTGCGGATCTTGATAAAATGAAA
Organism: Daucus carota subsp. sativus; assembly: GCF_001625215.2. Classification (NCBI taxonomy): domain Eukaryota; kingdom Viridiplantae; phylum Streptophyta; class Magnoliopsida; order Apiales; family Apiaceae; genus Daucus; species Daucus carota. The sequence goes on along the minus strand of NC_030381.2, from coordinate 52,259,760 downwards.
CAGAGTTGATACAAATTATTTAGGATTTAAGAGCAGTTCTTCAAAATCTCATCGATTTTGGTGGGATTTCAACACACTTAAAATACACCCAACAATTCCACAAAATCCATTATCTTTCTAAGCCTAAAAAAATCCATTTACATTTGAATACTATCAAATTTTGATGAATTTTAAATAATCCAAATTGATTACCATTGGATTTTTAAGCATAATTTAAAATCCTAATTGAATACCACCAGATTTTATAACATAATTTAAAATGCCAATTGAATATCCCATGATTTTGATACATTTTAAAAAATCCGAGTGAAATACTCTCGGATTTCATGAATGAAAAAAATATTTTAAAACACCAATTGAATATACGCCATTAAATTTTATAACTATCCTTAACCTCTAAATGCATTTTTGTCTTGATTGATTAAGTACCTATATCCATGTTCTCCACCCTAGTTTCTACACCAAACAATATATATATTGAATTACTCAGAAATAAATTGAATTTTCAAATTCGTTCATAAAATAATTGATATTTTTTTGCTCAAAATTATTTCAAAATTTGGAGATCTTATATATAAATCACCTTGCAATCTAATATATATCATTTCAAAATTCCTAGAAACAAGTTCATGTTTACCTCTATTTTGGTGTAAAAACTTTGATGTAGGCTACATAAATAGGTACTTAACAAGAAATAAGATTTGAGATTCTCAATTTGGCAAAAATGCCCCTTTTTCCCATGTTATTCGCAAAATTACTACATGCCTTGACTCGTTGCAAAAATATGTTTACTTTACAATTTCAATTATAACATTTGTATAGATATGAGTTTGTTCTGGGGGATTGCTATCTTCATCTTCTCATCTCATCATCGAGTTCAGTTGTCCTTGATGAGGCCGATACTCGCGGTGACGGAAAGAACGGGTATAAGAGGGAGGTAAGTAAGGAGAGAGAGAAAGTGTGCTAGTTGGTTGTTTTTGAGTTGATTTCCAGTTTGTTGCTTTAGTTGATTTTTTGGTTGATTTTGCTTTTGTGGTTGTTTTTGTGTTATTGTTATCGGCCCGCATGTGCATTCATTTTTGGCTATTTGCAACTAGTTGCAACTTATTATGCAACTAAAGGTAATTTTCAAAAGATTTTTCAACGTTGCATTTGTGGTTGCATATATATTTTGCTAGCAGTTGCAGCATATGCAACTTCCGTATTTTTGCAAATATATATTTTGAAATATAGTTTTTTTGCAATTTGTTTTAAAACGTGACAATAATTTTACAAAAAATCATTTAGACTTGGGTATTTATGAGAAAAGCCCATTTTCTTATTGTTAGTACACGCTTATTTTCAGCTCATCACGTATAATAAAAACAATTATAGTTAACCATTTATCTTTTATAGTCTTATTGATTTAATTTGTCATATGTGATACTGAATTAACGCCCTTTCAAGACTATTTTCATAAATACATTTTTCATAATTATAGCTCAAGTGATGATCGAGTCACAAGTCTTTTTTTTCAAATTAATTATTTCGGGTAAATTTCACCGAAACTATTTGCATTCAAATCTATTTTCGACCATTATGTAACGATCGAATTTATCCAAAATTCCTTTGGTGATAAAGAATAAATATAAAAATTTATTTAAAATTCACTTGTTTTAACTAATTTATTTAGATGTTAACTTATTAAGCTGTAATTTTATAAAATTAAAGTCTTTATATATAACATATATTTCAAATTGTTTATGTGTATACAAATTAATAAAAAATTTGAGGTCGTCCAACTATGACTCAACTCGAGAATTATTCATAGAAGAACTAGTAACTTGTAAGGTAATAAAACTTAAAATTATTTTTTTATATACATATCTTATACACACATACATACATACATACATATTTACATGCATTTGTTGAAAATAAATTGTCTCCATTTTTTTTAATTAAAAGACAAATCCTAGAAAGGGTCTCTAAACCAACCTCTCCCACATGCATACACATGAAAATGGAGGTGTTATGTCATTAAGCCACATATATATGACAAATGAATTGTTGTATAAAACGCTTACACGGAGCTGGACCCATATATATAAATAAAATAAAATGAGTTTTAGTGGTCGCCTATAAATAACTAGAATTTGTTTGCATTTCATGTTTTAATTAGATTTTTATTTGATTAGTTGAGTATTTGTCATTATAATTATACTAACCACAATTCGAGTTTAAAAATAATTCAACAATTGCATGCAAAGATGTTAAACAAAAGCAATCTAAAATAAGACACATAATTGTCGATTATCAACTTTAGATTTGTAGATAGTCCATAGGGGACCATTTATGCCACACATGTACGATTTCTTGGGACATAATTAAATAATATCCAACCAATAGTTTATGCAATTTAGATATATTAAAATAAAATACTGTAAATTAATCCACCCAATATTCTTTAGTAATCCGAAAACCTAATATCCATCCTTAGCAAACTATTACTGTATTGAATTCAAACAGAAACAACAGAGCTGGAAAATCAAAAAATATTTGATGACATTCATATTTCATTGCTCAATTCCAGATTTCTTTGTCCTAGTTTTAGAACCTGCAGATTCCATTCTGGTTTGGCTTTTACTCTTACCGTACCCAACCAGACTTCCAGACTTCTTCGGACCCCACCAGCATGTATACATCTGTAGATACCCTAGGAAACATTGAGAAGAGCTCGGCATAGGCAAGGATTTCCTCTTCCTCCATTTCCTCAACAGGAGTGACTTCAAAGACCCTCAGGTGCCGAAAGTGTGCCAGAACAAAGTTAATATAACTTACTTCGTATAGAGTTCCTGAGAAATCTTTGATGTTGATATTCTGGAGATTACTGCTGCTGACAGGGACAGTATTCTTTCCGAAGTAAACTGTTGGCTTGATCCGCCCATAATGGCGGTCCCAATAATATTTAATCACTCTCTCAAACTTGCCATCAGTATAGATTGAATGATATTCTGCAGTGTTTTTTTGTTTAATCTGAAACAAACAATAATTACTGATTGCAACATAATAATAATTAAGGTACTTATATATGCTAATTGGTACTATGTTATCAGAATGGTTGCCTACGAAGACCTTATTATTGTTCTTCTGTATATAACTTAATAAATCATAACTCATCAAAACTAAGTGACTTGTTACCAAATTTACAGTCAATATTAGAAATCCAAACAATCTACTAGATAATCTAGATTATATCTATCTAGTGACGGTTCTATAATATAAAACTCTTTATAACATGGCAAAATATATTTCATCAAATAAGAGTAAGAATGTGGGGAAGAAATACTTTTAAAAGTATGTTTAAGTGTGTACAGGGACTAAAAGAGAAATCAAAGGTTGGCAACTCACCGATATGAGCAATGTTTTCAGACACCTTGCACGGCTGATCAGATTATTAAGCTTGGTTTGATTAGATAGGCCGACATCGAATTCCAAAGCCAACACCTCCAGGTTTTTCAGTGAGTTATTCGCTGATGAGTTATTTGCCGGCAAACACTTCATTTTCAACAAAGAAACAATTGGTAAGTATTTAAAAATGTCATCTTATAATAATTATAGCGTTAAATTGGAGCGAAAAAGAGGGCTCGAGAATCAAAATAAATTTCTCAAAGTACTGAGCACTTATAATAGGTTAAGACAGAAAAGCAAATTAAAGCACTTGCTTTCAAACACTTAATGGAGCTGTAATTTACAAATTTTAACATTTAATGATAAGAAATATATAAAAATTACCTCAAAAGCCCCATCCATCTAGCTGCAAAAACCTTACATTCCCAAGTTTATTGATTATATTAACCTTCATATTCTCCGATTCTTCCTCGGTGATTCCAAGATCTGCTCCTCGGCATAACACCAGGTCATCAATATGCGGGCGACTAATAAAAGAGAAGTTCATTCTTCTATTGCTAATTAAAAGAGTCTTTAAACTTGATATATTCAACCTGAAATGATCAACGTCATCATATGGATGATCCAGTATTAATGTTTCGAGCTTGCTCCTTGGATTTAAAATCTTAATCTCCCCGAACCCTGTGCATTTATGGATGGCCAGGTCTTGAAGTGATTCACAATGGCAACAAAGTAGACCAATCATATCATCAGAAATGTACATGTCTTCAAGAAGAAGCGATTTCAGCGATTTTAAGCCAGTGATAGATAAGAGATCATCAACTATACACCTTCTTAACTTCAGCACTTTCAGAGTTTTGGCAGTCAAAAGAGATGCAGGGATATGGGGGCACAAGTCCGAATAATCAAACTTAAGGTCAATCTCTTCAATACCATCTTTAACAACCAAACGGAGCCATTCTAATACATGAGAAATGATTCCAGCAGTCCTATTTGACAGCTGAAACTTTTCAACCACACTATCATGGTTTTCCAGGAACCTCGAAAAAGATTGAAATTTAGAGAAAAAGCCATTTATAGTTACTCTTATTTCAACATTTGGTATGGTGGTTGACAGATGCTTAAATCTCCTGCTTGAATTACACAGGGACAAAGCTTCTTTCGTCGACAACATAGAAATTATTCTAGTCAAAATGTCATCCGGAAGAGAGCTGATGAAGTCAACAACAGATCGTTGGTTGCCAACTTTGCTGACTACATCATTATTTTTTGTTCCAGAACCACTCGCACCATTAATATTCTTTCTTCGTTTGTTTGTCATGTTCAGTCAATGTCAAATCCAAACGTACTGCACCAGCAATTAACGATACACAATCTATGTAGAGATAAACACTCACTGTTTCTAACGTGACACAAAGCGAGAAGCTAATAAGTCGCGATACATTAATCAAGAAACAATACACATATCATGGAGAAATGAATTGAAATATTTTATATATGAGCTAGTTTCATTAGAAAAATGACTGTACATTTAGGATGCAGAGAAACTAAACTGGGTGATCACCTCTCCAATCCCTGTGTATAACTATATCCTTCTAATTTTAACGTCCATCACAAGGCTATCAGTTATCTCTAACGTAAATGGTTGATGAAAACCAATTTCGGGTGTGCAAATTTTGGGGAAGCAAATATCATATGATCCAACTAAGTTTTTTCAAATTATCTTAAGATTTTTAAACTGTTGACTTAGCATTGTATTAAAGCTTTCTACACTGATTATTATGCTATGGTGGCGCAATGATGGGACCAGATCTCCCCCAAGTAACTTAAATTTCATTGGAAGCTAAACCCTAAAACAGACTAATTCTACTTAGAGATCTACTTCTTGATCCATAAATGAGATTTCCATTAAAGTGCTCAATTAAGTCAATTCCCAAACATCTTGAAATTACAGGAGAACCCATAATTTAACAAAATGAGTAGTTATTCCTAAAATTTAGAGTAATATTAAGGTATACGAATTCAGATGCAACTAAACGCATGTAAGCAGAAAAACATATACAAACATTTCCAGACAAACAATCAGATGTGAGATTACTAGCCGTCTAGCCCTGTGAATAAGTAAGAAACCAGAGATATGAAATTACCAGAAATCCTAAACCCTAGCTTCTTCGAGCTCCCTCAGATCTGAATTTGATACAGCTGCCAATCGCTCCAAGTAAGTGAGAATCACATTTATATAAGGAAAGTGATAAAAATATATCCAGCAAAATTTTATAAAATTATTATTGACTTTTTGCATAGCTGGCAATTTTTAAGTGGTTTCACTCATAATGGGACCCACATATAAATAGTTAAAATCAGTCATTTGATAAAAATTTAATATACGTGGATTTTAACGGATTGTATTTGATTTTGATTTTTTGCGGATTTTTGATAAAACGAAACAGAGTTGATACAAATTATTTAGGATTTACGAGTAATTCTTCAAAATCTCATGGATTTTGGTGGGATTTCAAAACACTTAAAATACACCGAACAATTCCACAAAATCCATTATTTTACGAAGCCTAAAAAAATTCATTAGCATTTCAATACCATCAAATTTTAATGAATTTTAAATAATCCAAATTGAATACCATAAGATTTTTGAGCATAATTTAAAATCCTAATTGAATACCATGGCATAATTTACCATAGCATAATTTAAAATCCCAATTGAATATCCCACGATTCTGATACATATTTTTAAAATCCTAGTGGAATACCCTCGGATTTCATGAATAAAAAAATCTTTAAAAAACCCAATTGAATATACCCCATTAAATTTGATAACTATCCTTAATCTCTAAATGCATTTTTTTAATAACAAGAAGTTCGAGTGCCAAAAACTATATCTCAAACAAAAAAACTCTATAAATTTATTCATTTCCAACCTTTCCATCTTCCGCCTTTTTTATTCATCAGATATAAAGTATGTATGAACTCATTTGTCACTAACCAACTTATGATACGAACCAAATCATAAACTAGTTGTTCATCTTGGTAAAACAACAAACATATAAAAGTTAACATAGTGCAAGTTATTGTCTATGAGAGACATATATACAAGTGAATTATCAATTAGACGTAAAATGTGTAAAATAAAGTTAATAAATTAAAGTTATATGGCGCAAGTTTTTATCTTTAATTTAAGATTTAACCCCAAAATATATTTAGGATCAACTATATCCAATTCAAGTTGACATGTCATATGAAGTTTAATCTTCAGCGTGATGCAAATAACTCTACTTAAACGCCAACAACTTGACTTTACGGACTCTAAATCTGATTTTTAGCATTCAAAATTTAAATATTAGAAATATTTATATAAAATAAAACTAATATAACATGTAATAAAAACAAACATAAGTATAGAGCTTTTTCTCTAAGTATGTTTAAGGATTTATGATTGTTGTTATCTTTACACAAGCTATCATATTACATCAGATGTAATACATCTTAATAATGAAATTTTTGAGTTATTTTTTATTATCAAATTACTCACCAGATATATTTTTATATAATTATCGTGGACACAAAAATATTTATTATTTGGTTTGTTCCATCTCCCTTTAGTAGCCTTTTTAGTGAGATCTCAATTAACCGGTCAAATTTGTTTCGATGTTAAGGTGGTCATTATATAATGTACAACTATACATATATATATATATATATATATATACACTTAAAATTAAAAAAAATATATCAAATTATGATACCTTAGAAGTCGTAATTCTTTCCTTAAGATGCCTGAATCTATGAGACGTAATCACTTATAACTAGAACTTCTTGTTTCCAAAGGAGAATCAATTAAATCATCTATCAAATCAAACTAATAATATCCTTAAGATGTGAATCTATGAGACGTAATCACTTATAACTAGAATTTCTTGTTTCCAAAGGAGAATCAATTAAATCATCTATCACATCAAACTAATAATACGTATAAGCGCAATCAATTAAATTATCTATCAAATTACATTAATAATATGTGAACAAATGTGGCTAGAAGATGAAAGCTTAATTATGTCAAAATGAGTATTTAGTTTCAAACTTATCTCGACCAGAACTTGTTTATATATGTTTATGACCGCAAGATGGATGTCGATTTATATAATCTCTTTGCACTCAAAAGATTTAAACATGGGTTTGATAAAAAGCCCATGGGCTATAAGATTCATATTGTCCATGATTAATTATGACCTGAAAAAGTCCACAGCAGCCCAAATAAAAAACACTCTACAGACTAAAACCATCCATTCTATTACATTCTAATTTGGCCTAGTTCACTAAACTATCTAAAATGACAATGGATTAAGAGTATATGTTTTATAAATAACTTAAAATTAAAGTTTATAATTATAACCCCAATTTAGCCTGCTTGATGAAAAAATATATAATATTTGGTCGGTGATAAAAAATATATATATTATTTGTACAAAATTATTTATATAAAATAAAATTAATACAACATGTAATAAAAATAAACATAAGTATATAATTTTTTGCTTGAATACGTTTAGGGATTTATGTTTGTTATTATCTTTACAAAAGTTACCTTACATCTTAAAATTAAAATTGTTAAATTATTTTTTATTATCAAATTACTTATTAAGATATTTTTTTATAAAACTATCGTGGCACAAATATATTTGTTTTTTGGTTTCTCCTCTCTTGTTTAGTAATTTTTTTCATGGCGATCTCAATTTACATCTATACATATGTAGGTGAAATAATACAAAATATATAAGAGGATTATATAATGAAATCAAATGCATCATATAAATGTAAGTGATAGATTTACCTTCCATGTCGGAATTCTTTACTTAAGATGGTTGAATTTATCAGATGTGATCGCTTAGACCTAGAATTTTTTGTTTAGAAAGAGGAATCAATTAAATCATCTATTGAATTAATCAAACTAATAATTGGTGAGTAAAAATATATGAACAAATGGCCAGAAGATGTAAGCAGGGCTTCAGAGGAAGGGCGAGCAGGGCGACCGCCCATGGCCCATACTTTTTAGAGGGCCCAAAATTTAATCATATATATATATATATATATATATATATATATATATATATATATATATATATAGGTTTAGGCCCCATTTGTTTATTGCTTAATGATAGCTTAATGAGGCTAAGTGACCGCTTAAGACAATTTAGCTCATTTGGTAATCTTTTTCATAGAGCTGAGCCGGCTGAGGAAAACATATGATTGCTGATCCATTCCTGTTTAGATTTCTATCTCATCACTTCAGCTCTGCATATTACCACAAAGTAGTTTCAGGGAAATAAAATTAATGCTAATTTTGTAGCTTTGTGATGTGCAAATGAATATTCTATAATTTATGTACGTTCTTACCTTGATTTCGTCAGTATAATTTACTCCCTCCATTTCAAAATAATAGTCGTTTTGACTTTGTGCACGTATTTTGAGATGAAAAAACATACTTCTACATATTATTTTTGAATTTTTTTTTTCTGAATAAAAATAGAGATGTTAAACTTTTATTCAGAAAAAGAAAATTTCAAAAATAATGTGTAGAAATATATTTTTTTTACACCTCAAAATACGTGACTATTATTTTGAAATGGAAGGAGTATGTATTAACATATTTAGTTAATTTTGAATTCGCAGTATCATAAATATTTTATAAAAAGAAAATTTGGGAGGGCCCAAAATTTTATTTTCTCCCTAGGCCCTCAAATGGTATGGAACCCTGGATGTAAGCTTACTTATGTCAAAAGGAGTATTTACTTTGAAATTTACCTGGACTAGAACTTGTTTATACATGCTTATGACAGCAATAGATGGGTGTCTATTTATATAATCTCTTTGCAGTCAAAAGATTTAAACATGAGTTTGATAATGAAGCCCATCCGTTATAAGTTCATGCCGTCCATAATTAATTATGACCTTAAAAAGCCCATAGGAGCCCAAATAACAAAAACTCTACAACTAGAACATCACATCCATTCTATTACTTTTTTTTTTCTTTGATGTGATCACGTGAGTAGGAATTAAGCTTTAATTAACCACATTCTTAATCACACATAAATCTAAGATATGCAAAGCTCAATATAATATATGAAAATAAATTATATACATGGTTCCAAAGTAGAGATTGAAAAAATTTTCAATACTCTAATCATGAATCTACAAGTTTTCAATGCATGATTGTACAGGTTCAAGGAAATTGATTGAACTTCAATTTTACTCTAAACAAGGCCTGATATGCGTCGAATCAATCAAACTGGCTTCAATATGGCCTTATCTAATCATAGTTAGGTGCTAGCTGGTTTGGTTCAATTTATATCAATTAAGTATAAATAACTTGTTTGAAAGAAAGAAGAGAAAACTGTAAAGTTAAGAAGAGCTTTTTCAATCTCTCTCCTTGTCTCCTAAAAAATCCTTCCCCTATCGGTGACTACTTATTCAAAATTTTGAGAGATCGATGTTGACGAGGCAATGACAGCCGCTATCTTTTCGACACTCCGTCGTCGTCGGCGTCATAATCAGCACCGTAGAACAAAGCGTGATAAACTGACCAGACTGTATGACGACGGCGAGGAAGACAAGAGGCTAGGGCTTCTGTTACCTGTAATTGCCCTAGGTATGCTCAAATATATGAGCGTTACTACTAATATCATATACAATCAAGTCTGTTTTAACTCACATTCTTCCTTATATATATAATTTGCATATCCTTGTATTCACTTTGAAGATCTATACTCTGATTATAGTTTCTGAGATATAGTATCATTTCCTACATTTATTGTACCACATATTTAGTTGTACACCAATAGAAAAATGACTTTTTAGTGTTAGTCAAAAAAGATTTTTACCGTGAGTTTTCACCTATAATACATGAAAAAGACGTTATAGTTGACAAAATCTGCGTCGATTAAATACGCGACACTAAAAGAATTTATGTGTCGGGTAATAACCGACATCTTAAAACTAATAAAGACACATATTTGTTGCTTACAACATCGGTTGTCTAGAAAATACCGACACCTAGTGTATATGTTTTTGCATCGATTTCAGAAAATACAGACACCTATTGTATATGTTTTTGCATAGGTCTACCAAAATGCCAATGCCTAATGTCTGTTTTATTTGTTTCACCTTTTGGATAACCGACACCTAAAATCTTTTTCCAAAAAAATAATTTATTTTCTTGATATCCCTGGTGCATAGAAAATCTCATACACCAAAGATCTTAAGCGACCGATCCGGCGGAACATCACTGTCTAATGTAATACTTTTTATACATAAAAGGAAAAGACATCAAAATATTAATTTTAGTAAAGGTCTGATTTACATAAAATGAATTTCTAATAGGAGATACAATCTCCCCCTCAGCCAATCAAACCAGCCATCTCAACTAGGGGTGTAAACGAGCCGAGCCGAGTCGAACACTGCTAGGCTCGGCTCGAGCTCGTCTAAAAAGTTCGTGGCTCGAGTTCGAGTTTGAGTTCGACCGAGCCTTTAATTTCAAGTTCGAAGCTCGGCTCTTAAATAGTTCGATAAGCTTGAGTTCGGCTCGGAAGCTCGAATCAAGTCACCAAATATTGACAAAAACTCGAAATATGATCGGTTCGACTCGAGTTCGATTCGATTAAATATATAAATTATAAATAATATATTAAATATTTTTGTAAAAATATATTTATAATAAAAAAATTAAAAAATAATAGAGGCTCGATAAGGCTCGCGAACCTTACGAGCCGAGTAATTTGAAGCTCGAGCTCGGCTCGGTAAAACATCCAAATAGCTCGAGCTCGAGCTCGGCTCGATTATTACCGAATCAAATTCGAATATTTTCTGAGCCGAACTCGAGTAGCTCACGAATAGTTTGGTTTGTTTACACCCCTAATCTCAACCATCAAAAACTTGAGTAAATCATCCTCAAGCTCCTAACTGAATATATGAGGTCCTCTTTATAGTGTTCCCATTCCATTAAGCCCATGAGCAGCAGCACCGATATTGTAAATAACTGGCGTACTCCAAATATTGTGTACTGGTTCAACTGGAACAACTACAAGGGTGACTATGTGGCTTGTTTACCTGGGACAGTAGGATATTCAAAGCCATCTAGATCAAAAGATCCACTGCAGACTAAGAAAACATAAAATATACTTTTCAGATATGAGAAGAATTGGAGAAAAACCAAACCCCTTTAAAGCCAAGATATATATATCCAGAGTTGGCTTCTCATATTACCATTTTCCTCTCTATATGTCCATTTATAAAGTGGGGATCAGATATTATAAGATGAAAAGAGAAAAAAAGAAGTAAAATATCTACATACTACATATTTGCTTCTTAAACAATTCCATATATGTCAACTTATATATTTGAGGAATCTTAGAGTTTTCTAAATGACGGTAAAGCCATAGATCCTGCATGTTTACAATATGTGGGTGGTCCTAAAAAGATGTCACAAAACTAGGAAGCATAAATATAAATTTTATGTCATAATTTTAACAATATACAACATCACGTCAAAAGCTTGGCATTGTATCAGCCAGAGAGTATCATAAATTCTGGAGTTCAATTTTGTAATTACCATATCCATGATATAAGGTAATTACAAAATCGAACTCCAGAATTTAAAATAACCACTTGATGACACAATGTTAAGCCTTCAAGGAGATGGTGTATATGGTGATAACTACCCGATATAATCTAGGATATTTTAAGAAATGGAAAGACTAAGGAAGCATAAGTACAAATTTTTAACTCCTATGTCGTCATTTTAACCATATACAATATCTCATCAAAAGTTTGGCATTGATTCAGGAAGTGAGTATCTCAAATTCTAGAGTTCGATTTTGTAATTACCTTATATTAGAGATAAGGTAATTACAAAATTGAACTCCAGAATTTCAGATAACCATTTGCTGACACAATGTTAAGCCTTCAAGGAGATGGTGTATATGGTAACTACCCAATATCATCTAAGATTTTTTTAAAATAAATGGAAAGACTAAGGAGCATAAGTACAAATTTTTAACTCCTATGTCGTCATTTTAACTATATACAACATCTCGTCAAAAGTTTGGCATTGAATCAGGAAGTGAGCATCTCAAATTCTGGAGTTCGATTTTGTAATTATCTTATATTAGAGATAAGGTAATTACGAAATTGAACTCCAGAATTTAAGATAACCATTTGCTGACACGATGTTAAGCCTTCAAGGAGATGGCGTATATCGTAACTACCCGATATCATCTAGGATTTATTTTAATAAAAACTAAGGAAGCATAAGTAAAAATTTTATGTCATTATTTTAACAATATACAACATCACGTCAAAACCTTGGCATTGTATTAGCTAGTGAGTATCATAAATTCTAGAGTTCGATTTTGTAATTACCTTATATTACTGATATGGTAATTACAAAATTGAACTCAAGAATTTAAGATAACCACTTGCTGACACAATGTTAAGCCTTCAAGGAGATAGTGTATATGGTAACTATCCGATATCATCTAGAATTTTTTTGATAAATGGAAAGACTAAGGAAGCATAAGTACAAATTTTTAACTCCTATGTCATCATTTTAACAATATACAATATCTCGTCAAAAGTTTGGCATTGAATCAGGAAGTGAGTATCTCAAATTCTAGAGTTCGATTTTGTAATTACCTTGTATTGGAGATAAGGTAATTACAAAATTGAACTCCAGAATTTAAGATAACCATTTGCTGACACAATGTTAAGCCTTCAAGGAGATGGCCTATATAGTAACTATCCGATATCATCTAGGATTTTTTTTAATAAATGGCAAAACTAAGGAAGCATAAGTACAAATTTTTAACTCCTATATCGTCATTGTAACCCAACCCTAACATAGGCTCGAAAAACTAATTACTCAATCCCATAGTAGTCTTCTTTCTCATAACTCACAAATACATTATAAGATTTCTTAGATATAGATTAATAGACCCATAATTTTAATACAAGTGTCATAAAATAGAATAACTGGATTCATGATTGTATCCACCTTTAACAATATTGTAGGATGTAGTAGATATGTCAGTTTTTCTTGATCTCTTCTTATTTGGGCTACAATTCTCACAGTAGGAGCCAGTTGCCTATGTTGAGGAGTGGTGTCCAAAACCCAAGGCAATTAATTGGCTCCAAAAGGTCCAATTGTATAACTCTGTTGCACAAGGAAAACACAACATATTTATAAATATATATTGCATGCACAAACTCAAGATATCAATATTCTTGTTATTACCTTCATGTACATGAATATTTATCTGGTATAACAAGAATCTATATACTTTTGCCATGGATCATTCCTTAGTTAGACCTTGAATATAGAATATACGAAGAGAAATAGAGAAAATACGAAAACAAGAAGAACTCCTACTCTGTTGTAGTCCTAGCAGATTTCCATAACAAATGCCTCAAAGCAATGCCTTTATCATCCTTGTGCATATTCTCATATAAATGCATAACTCCGAATCTGTGTTCTGCATTAGGAAATACGAACTCCAATGCATTAATCAGACCATGTATTGATTATATGCGAGATCAGTCCAATTACAACCAAGTAATCACATTTATGTAAAATACCATTAAATGCCAAAAGGCACAGACAATATCCTTAGATGACTTTCAGTATTTACAGAACGCTTACCTGCTTTGTTGGTCTATTAGTTAGGGAAAATTTTGCAACAAAGTGCTCCATAACAATAACAGCATCTAAACCACCAACAGTAATCATCTTCGGGCCAGCCAAATGGACTGGAAAACATATTAAGTTGTGGATTCCCAACTGCAGTATGTTGGGAATTACTGGTTGCCTCTTGCTTTTCCGGTGATGCTAGCATAGCTAGAAAATCATCCATAGATAGCATATTTAGTTGCTTATGTCATATATAGAACAGTAATTCGGCCACCTTTTCCGGCCAATCAATTCGTAATTTGGGACCTTTAAAACAAAAAGCCTGATTTGAAGGGCACAGGCGCACAGCCCCAATTGAAAAAACGTCAAGTAATTTCGAGATTGGGGATGCCAAACACATAATGTATAAAACAAGTAATATACATGTAGCCATGCAAGTAGCATACAAACATATAAGATTCTGAGTCCAACAGTTAACAATTACTATAATAGCACAAGAAAGCTTACACGATATATACAGGCTTCGAGCTCTGACTCTGATGGGAAAAACTTCTTATGTGAAATGGATTCAGCCGCTGCTGCAGATGGTTTCAACCCTAATTTCTTGTGTGAAATGGATAGCGCGCCGTCATATTTTAAGACATTACTGGCTTGGGCCGTGCAGGGCCCGCTCAACTAAATTTGAGACCATAAGCAGATTTGAACATGAGGCCTTTTTTATATATAAAATTTTTTTAATTTAAAATTATATATATTTTAGATTATTATAAATTAATTACGCACAAAATTTATATATCATTTTATATGTTGTTTTTTATTTGTTATTAGGTTTATTTGTACATTAATGTAACATTTAAATTAATTAAACATTAGAAAAGTACTATAACATAAAAAGCAGAAATCATATAATTAATTATAATAATGTAAAACTTGTGAAAAATAAATATTATATATTTTAGATGATAAATTTTATTACATTTAGTAAGTACTTAATACACATGTGACTAAAAAATTTAAATCATTTGATTCATTTAATTCTCACTTTTTAAATTAATTTTATTTATATTTATTAGTATTTCATGTCATATATATATATATATATATTATCTTTTTAAAGTTCAATGATTCATATTTGTTTTAGATATTTTGTTTTTTCCATATTTACAAACAAAAATTTAAATATTATTATTTCAATATATATACTTTCATAAAATTTTGAGGCCTAAGTTGGGGCCCTAAGCGACCGCTTAGATGGCCTTAGTGTTGAGCCGGCCCTGGGGCCGTGCCAAGCACATTTTTAAATAATTTTTAAAATATTGTACTTTTTTTTAATTCTAAATAAAAATTTAGTGTTTAAATTTTTATACAAAAAAGAAAAAATTTAGAAATAAGCCGTTGCGTGTCGAACAGTGTGAAAAAACTGTAAATAAATGAGGGGGAAGAGGGAGTATTATTTATTATAATTATATTTTTTTATTGAATTATATTATTATCCTCTTAATATACTTATATACACTATAGTTATTTAGATATAAAACTTTATATATACATTTGATCTTATCTTGATTTTTGATTTTTTTTTAAAAAAAAGTCTCAAATACATGTTATGATATGTATTTATTTCACAATGATATATTTTATTTTAGTAAAATGATTAGTATGTTATTTTGATTTTCAAAGAGATTGAAAAAAAATATTGCAATTGACTTGTAGGGTATCTTATGTATAGTAAAATTGAAATTTTTTAATATATAATTATTTTGGAAGTCTAATCGGTAAATTTTCTGTGTGAGGCTAGTTAGAATTATGATATGTCCTTATTTTAAAATGATGTTTTATATTAATAAAATTATTGTGTTATTTATGATTTCCAAAAGAGATGAAAAAATATATTTTACAATTGATTTGTCGGGTATTAATCGTTCATAAAATTTCTTCTTAATTTTATGATTTATAAGAAATCTAAAACAACACATATTTACATGTTATTAATTTGAAATTTCTAAATGATGTGTGAAATTTTTATCATGCTACACTGTCTTTTTGTAAAGATGATTATATAGGTACTTGTTGAAGCCCAGGTTGTGCTGACATGAATATCGATAATAAGTATATAAGAAGTCCATATAATTTACATATATTTTATCCATACATGTATTTTCTTGAAACAAGTTTTGGTGATCATGGTGTGAATAATCAATGTCTCTTGATCTCAACTCCAGCGTTAACAAGGTCGCAACTTAATTACTCTTCCTCTCTAACCAACCATTGTCTCTCTTCTCCATCCTCTTTTGGTCTATAAAAAGATCATTTCTTGATCCATTTTGAAACCATGCATGCTCAATTTCACGTTCATGGGAGCTTAAAGAGTCCGCTTGAGAACAAGGCATACTAAGAGAATGATAGGCCACAAATAACCAACCAATTTTTTCGTAAGTTTTGGCGGTGCTTATAAGAGTGTTTGATCCATGTTTGAAAGCATAAGTACATATGGTAATTTCATTACGTTCACCAAAACAGTAAAATAGTCGAGTTTAACATGTGTCAAGATACAAAAGGGATTTGCACTGGTGATAAATCATACAGCTGTGAAACCTATCCAATTTTAAGTGTTAAAAAGAGAGATCCTAATTTTGAAATATTTATGAAAGATTTCAATTGATAAACCTCCATCCAGAATTGAGAGAGCATAATATGCAAACCTGGGCCATTTGAATTACTTTTCTGCAGATTTAAAAAGAGTATTTGAATGAGAGCATGATTGGATAACCCAAGTAGTTAAGTGTTTATCCTCCGTTGTCTCATGTCCTAGGCTCGACTTTGGCTCACCTCAAGAATATATGGTCATCCAGCATGCATAACCAGCTCCAGCATGGTTATGCCCTTGTGTTGCTAATGTATGGCTGTCGACTATTAGTTACCCTCCTCGTCAATGATAGTTTAACTGTGACCAACCCTGGCACATCAGTTTGCACATAGCTTTGACTTGTAGTATAGATTAATAATGTCACTGCCCCATCTAGTATATTTAAGGGCACCCAATTGACCTTTTTCAATTTGCGTGAATCAGGCAGCATTTAAAGAATATTGGTCAGATGTTGCAATTTGAAGGATAACATATAGTTCATATATTGATCGTCTTCTTGTGTATGTCGTCGGTGATACGATGATGATTATAAAACTCAATAAACATGTTTTAGAAACAAATATTACGTCGGTCATCTTGGGATACAAGAATAACCAGCATTTAAAAATGATTTTTGATGATAAAATTTATCTTAATGTCCATATAAATTATATAGATCAACGGAATGCAATTCTTAGCTCTATCAAAATTTCATTTCGGTCTTAGTTATGAAAATGGTCTTAAAAGGACGTTCATTTGGTATCACACATGAAAAATTTAATCAGTGAGAGTATAAAATATATATGAATGATTTAAGTTTTTTTTTATATATAGAGACAAAATAAGCGTGCAACAATAATAAGAATATAAATACGGAAGTCTAAATTTTTTGTCTTCGATTGATTAAGTACATATATCCATGTTCTCCACCCTAGTTTCTACATCAAAAAATATATAGAATTACTCATAAATAAATTAAATTTTCAAATTCATTCATAAAATAATTGATTTTTTTTACACAAAATTATTTCAAAATTTGGAGATCTTATATAAAAATCACTTTGCAATTTAATATATATCATTTCAAAATTCCTAGAAACAAGTTAATGTTTACCTCTATTTTGATGTAAAATCTTGGATGTAGGCTACATACATAGGTACTTA
The DNA here is from genome assembly GCF_001625215.2 of Daucus carota subsp. sativus. NCBI lineage: Eukaryota > Viridiplantae > Streptophyta > Magnoliopsida > Apiales > Apiaceae > Daucus > Daucus carota. Next base: position 52,241,887 of record NC_030381.2, on the reverse strand, counting down.
ACAAGGAAAAAGATTTGCGACTCTGTATTTATTTTATTATTATTAGCGCACGCTTATTTTCGGCTCAACGCATATAATAAAAACAATTATAGTTGGCCATTTGTCTTTTATAGTCTTATTGATTTAATTTGTCATATGTGATATTGAATTAAGGCCCTTTCAAGACTATTTTGATAAATACATTTTTCCTAGATACAGCTCAAGTGATGATTGAGTCACAAGTCCTTTTTCAAATTGATTATTTCGGTTAAATTTCATCGGAAATATTTGCAGTCAAATCTATTTTCGACCATTATGGTAACGATCAAATTTATCCAAAATTCCTTTGGTGATAAAGGATAAATATAAAACTTTATTTAAAAAAATTGTTGTATAAAACGCTTCCATTGAGCCGGACTAATATATATTAATAAAATAAAATGAGTTTTAGTGGTTGCTTATAAATAACTAGCTAGTATTTGTCTGCATTTCATGTTTTAATTGGATTTTTATTTGATTAGTTGAGTATTTATCATTATAATCATACTAACCACAATTGAGGTGTAAAAAGAATTCAGCTATTGCTTGCAAAGATGTTAAACCAAATTAAGCAACCTAAACTAAGACATACAATTGTCAATTATCAATTTTAGTTTTGTAGGTAGTCCGGGGGGAACCATTTATGCCACATATACCACTTCTTGGGACATAATTAACTAGTAATATCCAACCAATAGTTTATGCAATTTAGATGTATGGAAAAAAAATATTGTTAATCCACCCAATAATATATTCTTTAGTAATCCTAATATTTATCCCTTAGCAAACTATTACTGTATTGAATTCAAACAGAAACAAACAGAGCTGGAAAATCAAAAAATATTTGATGACATTCATATTTCATTGCTCAATTCCAGACTTCTTTGCCCTAAATTTAGAACCTGATTCCATTCTGGTTTGGTTTTTACGTTTACCGTACCCAACCAGACTTCCAGACTTCTTCAGACCCCACCAGCATGTATACATCTCTACAAACCCTAGGAAACATTGAGAAGAGCTCTGCATAGGCAAGGATTTCCTCTTCCTCCATTTCCTCAACGGGAGTGACTTCAAAGACCCTCAGGTGCTGAAAGTGTGCCAGAACAAAGTTAATATAACTTACTTCGTATAGAGTCCCTGAGAAATCTTTGATGTTGATATTCTGGAGAGTGCTGCTGCTGACAGGGACAGTATTCTTTCCAAAGTAAACTGTTGGCTTGATCGGCCCATACGCACGGTCCAAATAATATTTAATCACTCTCTCAAACTTGCCATCAGTATAGATTGAATGATATTCTGCAGTGTTCTTTTGTTTTATCTGAAACAAACAATAATTACTGATTGCCACATAATAACAATTAAGGTACTATGTTATCAGAATGGTTGCCTAATAAGACCTTATTATTGTTCTTCTGTATATAACTTAATAAATCGTAACTCATCAAAACTAAATGACTTGTTACTAATTTGATCCCAGTCGATATTAGAAATCCAAACAATCTAATAAATAATCTAGATTATATCTTTCTAGTGACAGTTCTATAATATAAAACTCTTTATAACATGGCAAAATATATTTCATCAAATAAGAGTAAAAATATGGGGAAGAAATACTTTTGAAAGTATGTTTAAGTGTGTGCAGGGACCAAAAGAGAAATCAAAGGTTGGCAACTCACCGATATGAGCAATGTTTTCAGACACTTTGCACCGACGATCAGATTATTAAGCTTGGTTTGATTAGATAGGCCGACATCGAACTCCAAAGCCAACACCTCCAGGTTTTTCAGTGAGTGATTCGCTGATGAGTTATTTGCCGGCAAACACTTCATTTTCAACAAAGAAACAATTGGTAAGTATTTAAAAAAGTCATCTAATAACAATTATAGCATTAAATTGGAGCGAGAAAGAGGGCTCGAGAATCAAAATAAATTTCTCAAAGTGAGCACTTATAATAGGTTAAGACAGGAAAGCAAAGCACTTGCTCTCAAACACTAAATGGAGCTGTAATTTTACAAATTTTAACATTTAATGATAAAGAAATATATAAAAATTACCTCAAAAGCCCATCCATCTAGCTGCAAAAACCTTACATTCCCAAGTTTATTGATTATATTAACCTTCATATTCTCCGATTCTTCCTCGGTGATTCCAAGATCTGCTCCTCGGCATAACACCAGGTCATCAATATGCGGGCGACCAATAAAAGAGAAGTTCATTCTTCTATTGCTAATTAAAAGAGTCTTTAAACTTGATATATTCAACCTGAAATGATCAACGTCATCATATGGATGATCCAGTATTAATGTTTCGAGCTTGCTCCTTGGATTTAAAATCTTAATCTCCCCGAACCCTGTGCATTTATGGATGGCCAGGTCTTGAAGTGATTCACAATGGCAACAAAGTAGACCAATCATATCATCAGAAATGTACATGTCTTCAAGAAGAAGCGATTTCAGCGATTTTAAGCCAGTGATAGATAAGAGATCATCAACTATACACCTTCTTAACTTCAGCACTTTCAGAGTTTTGGCAGTCAAAAGAGATGCAGGGATATGGGGGCACAAGTCCGAATAATCAAACTTAAGGTCAATCTCTTCAATACCATCTTTAACAACCAAACGGAGCCATTCTAATACATGAGAAATGATTCCAGCAGTCCTATTTGACAGCTGAAACTTTTCAACCACACTATCATGGTTTTCCAGGAACCTCGAAAAAGATTGAAATTTAGAGAAAAAGCCATTTATAGTTACTCTTATTTCAACATTTGGTATGGTGGTTGACAGATGCTTAAATCTCCTGCTTGAATTACACAGGGACAAAGCTTCTTTCGTCGACAACATAGAAAATATTCTAGTCAAAATGTCATCCGGAAGAGAGCTGATGAAGTCAACAACAGATCGTTGGTTGCCAACTTTGCTGACTACATCATTATTTTTTGTTCCAGAACCACTCGCACCATTAATATTCTTTCTTCGTTTGTTTGTCATGTTCAGTCAATGTCAAATCCAAACGTACTGCACCAGCAATTAACGATACACAATCTATGTAGAGATAAACACTCACTGTTTCTAACGTGACACAAAGCGAGAAGCTAATAAGTCGCGATACATTAATCAAGAAACAATACACATATCATGGAGAAATGAATTGAAATATTTTATATATGAGCTAGTTTCATTAGAAAAATGACTGTACATTTAGGATGCAGAGAAACTAAACTGGGTGATCACCTCTCCAATCCCTGTGTAATGTGTATAACTATATCCTTCTAATTTTAACGTCCATCACAAGGCTATCAGTTATCTCTAACGTAAATGGTTGATGAAAACCAATTTCGGGTGTGCAAATTTTGGGGAAGCAAATATCATATGATCCAATTAGGTTCTTTCAATCCATCTTAAGATTTTTAAACTGTTGACTTAGCATTGTATTAAAGCTTTCTACACTGATTATTATGCTATGGTGGCGCAATGATGGGACCAGATCTACCCCAAGTAACTTAAATTTCATTGGAAGCTAAACCCTAAAACAGACTAATTCTACTTAGAGATCTACTTCTTGAGCCATAAATGAGATTTCCATTAAAGTGCTCAATTAAGTCAATTCCCAAACATCTTGAAATTACAGGAGAACCCATAATTTAACATCATGAGTAGTTGTTCCTAAAATTTAGAGTAATATTAAGGTATATGAATTCAGATGCAACACTAAACGCATGTAAGCAGAAAAACATATACAAACATTTCCAGACAAACAATCAGATGTGAGATTACTAGCCCTGTGAATAAGTAAGAAACCAGAGATATGAAATTACCAGAAATCCTAAACCCTAGCTTCTTCGAGCTCCCTCAGATCTGAATTTGATACAGCTGCCAATCGCTCCAAGTAAGTGAGAATCACATTTATATAAGGAAAATGATAAATATATATCCAGAAAAATTTTATAAAATTATTATTGATTTTTTGCATAGCTGGCAAGTTTTAAGTGGTTTCACTCATAATGGGACCCACATATAAATAGTTAAAATCAGTCATTTGACAATTTAATATACGTGGATTTTACGAATTGTATTTGATTTTGATTTTTTGTGGATTTTTGATAAAATGAAACAGAGTTGATACAAATTATTTAGAATTTACGAGCAATTCTTCAAAATCTTATGGATTTTGGTAGGATTTCAAAACACCTAAAATACACTGAACAATTCCACAAAATCCATTATTTTACGAAGCCTAAAAAAATCCATTAGCATTTAAATACCATCATATTTTAATGAATTTTAAATAACTCAAATTGAATACCATAGGATTTTTAAGTATAATTTAAAATCTTAATTGAATACTACCGGATTTTGTAGCATAATTTAAAATCCTAATTGAATATCCCACGATTTTGATACATATTTTAAAATCCCGGTGGAATACCCTCGAACTTCATGAATGAAAAAAATCTTTTAAAATCCCAATTGAATATACCCCATTAAATTTGATAACTATCCTTAACCTCTAAATGCATTTTTTTATATCAAGAAGTTCGAGTGCCAAAAACTATATCTCAAACAAAAAAACTCTTTAAATTTATTCATTCCAAACCTTCCGTCTTCAGCCTTTTTTGTTCCTCAAATATAAAATATGTATAAACTCATCTGTCACTAAGCCACTTATGATACGAACCAAATCATAAACTAGTTGTTCATCTTGGTAAAACAACAAACATACAAGAGTTAATATAGTGCAAGTTATTGTGTGTGAGAGACATATATACAAGTGAATTATCAATTATACGTCAAATGTGGAAAATAAAGTTAATAAATTAAAGTTATATATATAGTGCAAGTTTTTATCTTCAGTTTAAGATTTAAATTCCAAAATATATTTGGGATCAACTATATCCAATTCAAGTTGACATGTCATATGAAGTTTAACAAATAACTCCACTTAAACGTCAACAACTTGACTTTACGAACTCTAAATCTGATTTTTAGCATTCAAAATTTAGATATTAGAAATATTTATATAAAATAAAACTAATATAACATGTAATAAAAACAAATATAAGTATAGAGTTTTTTCTCTAAGTATGTTTAGGGATTTATGATTGTTGTTATCTTTACACAAGCTATCCTATTACATCATATGTAATACATCTTAATAATGAAATTGTTGAGTTATTTTTTATTATCAAATTACTCACTAGATATATCTTTATATAATTATCATGGACACTAAAATATCTATTATTTGGTTTATTCCCTCTCCCTTTAGTAGCCTTTTTAGTGAGATCTCAATTAACCGGTCAAATTTGTTTCGATATTAAGATGGTCACTATATAATGTACAACTATACATATATACACCTAAAATTTTAAAAAAAAAAAATCAAATGCATCATACAGTGATAGATATGATACCTTCGAAGTCAGAATTCTTACCTTAGGATGTCTGAATCTATGAAATGTAATCACTTATAACTAGAACTTCTTGTTTCGAAAGGAGAATCAATTAAATCATTTATCAAATCAAACTAATAATACGTGTAAGCGCAATCAATTAAATTATCTATCAAATTACATTAATAATATGTGAACAAATGTGGCTAGAAGATGTAAGCTTAATTATGTCAAAATGAGTATTTAATTTCAAACTTATCTCGATCAGAACTTGTTTATACATATTTATGACCGCAAGATGGATGTCCATTTATATCATCTACTCTTTGCACTCAAAAGATTTAAACATGGGTTTGACAAAAAGCCCATGGGCTATAAGATTCATATCTTGCATGATTAATTATGATCTAAAAAAGTCCATAGCAAGCCCAAATAAAAAAAAATCTACAGCCTAAAACACTAAAACACCACGTCCATTCTATTACATTCTAATTTGGCCTAGTTCACTAAAATATCTAAAATGACAATAGATTAAGAGTATATGTTTTATAAGTAACCTAAAATTAAAATTTATAATTATAACCTCAATTTAGCCGGCTTGATAATAAAAGTATATAATATTTGGTCGGTGATAAAAATATATGTATAATATGTACAAAATTATTTATATAAAATAAAATTAATACAATATGTAATAAAAACAAACATAAGTATATAATTTTTCCTTGAATACGTTTAGGGATTTATGTTTTTTATTATCTTTACAAAAGTTACCTTACATCTTAAAATTAAAATTGTTGAATTATTTTTTATAAGATCAAATTACTTATTAAAATATTTTTTTATAAAACTATAGTGGGACAAATATATTTGTTTTTTGGTTTCTCCTCTCTTCTTTTAGTAATTTTTTCATGGTGATCTCAATTTACATCTATACATATGTAGGTGAAATAATACAAAATATATAAGAGGATTATAATAAAATGAAATCAAATGCATCATATAAATGTAAGTGATAGATTTACTCTTTACTTAAGATGGTTGAATTTATCACATGTGATCGCTTAGACCTAGAACTTTTTGTTTAGAAAGAGGAATCAATTGAATCATCTATTGAATTAATCAAACTAATAATTGATGAGTAAAAATATATGAACAAATCTGGCTAGAATATGTAAGCTTAATTATGTCAAAAGGAGTATTAATTACTTTGAAATTTACATGGACTAGAACTTGTTTATACATGCTTATGATGGCAATAGATGGATGTCTATTTATATAATCTCTTTGAAGTCAAAAGATTTAAACATGAGTTCGATAATGAAGTTCGATAATGAAGCCCGTCCCTTATAAGTTCAGCCGTCCATAATTAATTATGACCTAAAAAAGCTCATAGCAGCCCAAATAAAAAAAAACTCTACAACTAGAATATCACATCCATTCTATTACATTCTAATTTTGCCTACTCCACTAAACTATCTAAAATAATAATTGATTAAGAAGAATATATGTTTTATAAATAACTTAAAAACATTGTTCAATAACTAAACAAAATGATAAAACACTATTATATCCTTTTGACACCTAAATATGCAATTAACTTCTTCATTAACATAAGCAAACCCATAGATCTATGCAAGAGCTAAAGTTTGATGAATTTAAAAGTTGAGAAGGCCTTTCCTTAAATATAAATTGCGTTGAAATCAACTAATTCCTCAAGAAATTCTCAAAAATAATCATTGCCTCATAAATATTTTAAAATTAACTACATAAAAGTTTTCCCAAAATTTCTCTCATTTTATATGAAAAGTCACATTTTTTCATGTATGAACCAAGCTAAGATGACGCTCATAGTGTGATCTCTTCTTAGTTGATTTAATCATCAAATGAAGATGCAGAAGTTCTTAAATAGGCACTTCGAACAAGTACATATTCAAGCAATATCGTTAAAAATTCGACATGTTCCGTTCCATATCGTATAAGCATATAAGATTTTTATTTTAATATTATTATATATTAAATGGGACCAAAAAGACTCTCAATTTAGTGTGGAGAGCTCTCACAGGATGTCTTCCGACCCTATACCAGCTGGCTCAAAAACATGTTCCAATAGGCAGTGGCGGAACCAGGACTTAGATTTAGGGGGGGCTCAATCAGTGTTGTTCACGGGTCATTCGGGTACTAGGTACGGACGATCAGGTACGTAAAATGCCAGTTGTTATGAATCGGGTACGATGACCAGTGAATCCGGTTCGCGGTTCGATATCTTGATCTCTTTTAGTGATTTTTCACTAACAATATATAGTCTACTTATGATTTCATGATTAAAATATTTATTTTACCCGAAAATAGAGAAGTAAGTTAATCAAAAAATGAATTTTAAGGTTAATTAATAAATGGTAAGGACCTTCAATACATATTTATAAGGGGATCTAAATCTTTTTTGTAAAAAGGCATGTCTCGTGTGTCTTTTCTTTCATCTGCATCATCTTCTCAGCTCCTTTCTTTTCTTATTTCTTTTACTAAAGTACGTTTCTAAAAACAATTTCAATCAAGATAGTGTCAAGTTATCTTCCTTTGTAATATCGCTTAAGTTAAAGGTGGATCGCCAAAGTCAGCGAACTCGAACGTGATCCCTGGTGATCCAGGTCGAAGTGGAATCGTGTTCGAGAACATTTCAGATCGATACTTTTTATCTAGAGTGCAGGAGCATTTCTTAAGATTATACAAGCTGCTAGAAGAGGGTCCATGCACATTTTAACATATAAGAAGAGTAATGTAATTATGTGCAAAGTTTTTTGAAAACAACTAAGTGACCATCATAATTCAAAAGAACAAATGTAAAATAGTTCAAAATTCAAACTCTAATTCTTGAGAAATCCAGAACCCTCACTTAACAATCTTTTTACACAAAATCACAACAGATACGAAAAGATTAAAGAATAACAATTTATCCAATAATCAATCAAAATATCATACCTTGAAATTTGGAAAGCAAGTCTCTCTATATCTATAATCCAGCGGGGGCTAAAAAAAATTATATTGACATCTCAATAACTTAGGGGGGGCTGAAAAAAAATATACACTATTTTTTCAAGTTCAGAGGGGGCTCTAGCATCCCCTAGCCCCCCTCTGGTTCCGCCACTGCCAATAGGCACAGTCTTGTTTCCTGTCAATTCGCTCGTGAATGTTGGGCAACTCTCCTTCCTGATATTCAGTTTTACGAGGCCGCGTGTTTCATGACTTGGCTGAAGCATATGTTCAGTAATGTTGATAAGGGTAAATATGCTGAAATTATCACTCTGTGCTGGTCACTTTGGAGATCTGGAAACGATCTAATCTGGAATCAAAAATCCACGATGGTTACAGAACAGTTGCAGTCGCAAGGCAGTACCTTACACAATGGAGTGTAACCCAAAGTAGGACATTCGTGTATCCTCTCCAGCCTCATGTAGAAGGAGATGGAGCTACTGTTTGGGTCAAGCCTAAGCAAAACTTAGTTGAGGTATCAGTGGATGCTGCTGTGTTTGAAGATCGAGGTGGAGTTGGTTTTGTTTTCGTAGCTAGAAATTCTGATGGTGAGTTGATTGAAGCCAGGGCTGTGGTTCACCCTCATTTGGTTGCACCAGTAGTAGCAGAAGCCATGGCTTTTAAAGAAGCATTGAGCTGGATGGATGCACGAGGTTGGCATGAATCTATTATAAAATCTGATTGCTTACCCATGGTTCAAGCTGTCAGAAGCAAAGTTCCCATGAGATCTTACTTCGGCTTGATTATTGAGGAGTGCTGGAGACTTCTACAACGGTTAAGCAAAATCACTTTGTTTTTTGTCAAACAATCTGCTAATATGGTGGCCCATCAAGTAGTTAGGGAATCATATTTTCTCTCAGGTCCTATTATATATATAGGAGTTCTGTTCCTATTTTGATTCAAAATTGTATTGCTTTGGTTTTGATTTCGTAATAATATTCCAAGCTTTTTGTCGGAAAAAAAAATGGGACCAAAAAGACGAAATACCCGTATAAACTATATAGATCAATGGAATACTATTCTTCACCGTAACAAAATATCACGGTCTTATTCATGAAAATAGTTTTAAAAGACATTTATTCCGTCACACATGACAAATTAAGTCAATGATACTATAAAAGATAACTTGACGATTAAATTTTTTTGATATATGCAATGAGACGAAAATAAGCGTGCAACAATAATAAGAATATAAATATGGAATTTCAAATCTTTTGTCTTGATTAAGTACCTATACATATACATGGTCTCCACCCTAGTTTCAACACCAAAATAGCTATTAAGATATTTATTAATGCATGTTATAAAGCTGATTACAATATGAAAAAATCATTGACCAAACACTTCGATCTAACACTCTCATCAAACACTTGTGATTCTTTACGCACACAACCTTTTTTTTTCAAGAATAATATACCAGTAGGCGAATTGAATTTTTTTTTTAAAAAAAATATCCTTCCAAAGTAGGTGATGTAAACAATATGTATGCTGCACAAGTTATATATGCAAATATTTTCAAAACATTTAATATGAAAGAGTGGAGAAATATACATGATATAAAGATAGGATTGGTTGAAAAACCACTATGTTATATTGTTCAAAAGCCACCCAAGATTTCTATCTGAAATTCATTTCATTTAGGTAGTTAATTGAGTAAAAACAGGGTGATATAAAATACTTTTATTCATACAATTTATCTCTATATATAAGATATTGATAGTATTTAATCCTATAAAAGCTAGAACAACCTTGAACCAAGTCTTTCACTTGGAGTTGAAATCTTTCACAAAACAGCTGAGAAGACCTGTTCCTACTTTCTCCTTCCATCCTGTCTTTAGTCAGCGTCCCCAAGAGATTAACATCACTCACTCTGTCTCAAGTATTACTAGCTTGTGCTCATCATTAAAACACGTCCATAGACCTAGGAAAGTGCACAAATGTAGTTTTTTTGTTTCTTTGATGTGATCACGTGAGTAGGAATTAAGCTTTAATTAACCACATTCTTAATCACACATAAATCTAAGATATGCAAAGCTCAATATAATATATGAAAATAAATTATATACATGGTTCCAAAGTAGAGATTGAAAAACTTTTCAATACTCTAATCATGAATCTACAAGTTTTCAATGCATGATTGTACAGGTTCAAGGAAATTGATTGAACTTCAATTTTACTCTAAACAAGGCCTGATATGCGTCAAAAATCAATCAAACTGGCTTCAATATGGCCTTATCTAATCATAGTTAGGTGCTGGTTTGGTTCATTTTATATCAATTAAGTATAAATAACTTGTTTGAAAGAAAGAAGAGAAAACAGTTAAGCTTAAGAAGAGCTTTTTCAATCTCTCTCTCCTTGTCTCCTAAAAAATTCTTCCCCTATCGGTGACTATCTTTTCGACACTCCGTCGTCGTCGGCGTCATAATCAGCTCCGTAGAACAAATTAGCGTGATAAACTGACCAGACTGTATGATGACCGGCGAGGAAGACAAGAGGCTAGGGCTTCTGTTAACTGTAATTGCCCTAGGTATGCTCAAATATATGAGCGTTACTACTAATATCATATACAATGAAGCCTGTTTGAACTCACATTCTTCCTTATATATATAATACGGACACCTATTGTATATGTTTTTGCATCGGTCTACCAAAATGCCAATACCTAATGTCTGTTTTATTTGTTTCACCTTTTGGATAACCGACACCTAAAATCTTTTTCCAAAACAAATAATTTAATTTCTTGATAATCCCTGGTGCATAGAAAATCTCATACACCAAAGATCTTAAGCGACCGATCCGGCGGAACATCACACAAAAACATGATGAAATTTTTAATTAATATAAATTTAAAAAGTCTAATGTAATATTTTTTAAACATAAAAGGAAAAGACATCAAAATATTAATTTTAGTAAGTGTCTGATTTACATAAAATGAATTTCTAATAGGAGATACAATCTCCCCCTCAGCCAATCAAACCAGCGATCTCAACCATCAAAAACTTGAGTAAATCACACTCAAGCTCCTAACTGAATATGAGGTCCTCTCTATAGTGTTCCCATTCCATTAAGCCCATGAGCAGCAGCACCGATATTGTAAATAACTGGCGTACTCCATATATTGTGTACTGGTTCAACTGGAACAACTACAAGGGTGACTATGTGGCTTGTTTACCTGGGACAGTAGGATATTCAAAGCCATCTAGATCAAAAGATCCACTGCAGACTAAGAAAACATAAAATATACTTTTCAGATATGAGAAGAATTGGAGAAGAACCAAACCCCTTCAAAGCCAAGATATATCCAGAGTTGGCTTCTCATATTAGCGTTTTCCTCTCTATATGTCCATTTATAAAGTGGGGATCAGATATTACAAGATGAAAAGAGAAAAAAAGAAGTAAAATATCTACATACTACATACTTGCTTCTTAAACAATTCCATATGTGTCAACTTATATATTTGAGGAATCTTGCTAAACTCTACTAGTTTTCTAAATGACGGTAAAGCCATAGATCCTGCATGTTTACAATATGTGGGTGGTCCTAAAAAGATGTCACAAAACTAAGGAAGCATAAATATAAATTTTATGTCATTATTTTAACAATATACAACATCACGTCAAAAGCTTGGCATTGTATCAGCCAGAGAGTATCACAAATTCCGCAGTTCGATTTTGTAATTACCTTATATTACGGATATGGTAATTACAAAATTGAACTCCAGAATTTAAGATAACCACTTGCTGACACAATGTTAAGCCTTCAAGGAGATGGTGTATATGGTGATAACTACCCGATATCATCTAAGATATTTTTAATAAATGGAAAGACTAAGGAAGTATAAGTAAAAAATTTTAACTCCTATGTCGTCATTTTAACCATATACAATATCTCATCAAAAGTTTGGCATTGATTCAGGGAGTGAGTATCTCAAATTCTAGAGTTCGATTTTGTAATTACCTTATATTAGAGATAAGGTAATTACAAAATTGAACTCCAGAATTTAGGATAACCATTTGCTGACACAATGTTAAGCCTTCGAGGAGATGGCATATATGGTAACTACCCAATATCATCTAAGATTCAAAATAAATGGCAAGACTAAGGAGCATAAGTACAAATTTTTAACTCCTATGTCGTCATTTTAACTATACACAACATCTCGTCAAAAGTTTGGCATTGAATCAGGAAGTGAGCATCTCAAATTTTGGAGTTCGATTTTGTAATTATCTTATATTAGAGATAAGGTAATTACAAAATTGAACTCCAGAATTTAAGATAACCATTTGCTGACACGATGTTAAGCCTTCAAGGAGATGACGTATATCGTAACTACCCGATATCATCTAGGATTTATTTTAATAAATGGGAAGACTAAGGAAGCATAAGTAAAAATTTGATGTCATTATTTTAACAATATACAACATCATGTCAAAACCTTGGCATTGTATTAGCTAGTGAATATCTGAAATCCTAGAGTTCGATTTTGTAATTACCTTATATTACCGATATGGTAATTACAAAATTGAACTCCAGAATTTAAAATAACCACTTGCTGACACAATGTTAAGCCTTCAAGGAGATGGTGTATATGGTAACTATCCGATATCATCTAGGATTTTTTTAATAAATGGAAAGACTAAGGAAGCATAAGTACAAATTTTTAACTCCTATGTCATCATTTTAACCATATACAATATCTCGTCAAAAGTTTGGCATTGAATCAGGAAGTGAGTATCTCAAATTCTAGAGTTCGATTTTGTAATTACCTCATATTGGAGATAAGGTAATTACAAAATTGAACTCCAGAATTTAGGATAACCATTTGCTGACACAATGTTAAGCCTTCAAGGAGATGGCGTATATGGTAACTACCCAATATCATCTAAGATTCAAAATAAATGGCAAGACTAAGAAGCATATGTACAAATTTTTAACTCCTATGTCATCATTTTAACTATACACAACATCTCGTCAAAAGTTTGGCATTGAATCAGGAAGTGAGCATCTCAAATTCTGGAGTTCGATTTTGTAATTATCTTATATTAGAGATAAGGTAATTACAAAATTGAACTCCAGAATTTAAGATAACCATTTGCTGACACGATGTTAAGCCTTCAAGGAGATGGCGTATATCGTAACTACCCGATATCATCTAGGATTTATTTTAATAAATGGGAAGACTAAGGAAGCATAAGTAAAAATTTTATGTCATTATTTTAACAATATACAACATCACGTCAAAACCTTGGCATTGTATTAGCTAGTGAATATCATAAATTCTAGAGTTCGATTTTGTAATTACCTTATATGACCGATATGGTAATTACAAAATTGAACTCCAGAATTTAAGATAACCACTTGCTGACACAATGTTAAGCCTTCAAGGAGATGGTGTATATGGTAACTATCCAATATCATCTAGGATTTTTTTAATAAATGGAAAGACTAAGGAAGCATAAGTACAAATTTTTAACTCCTATATCATCATTTTAACCATATACAATATCTCGTCAAAAGTTTGGCATTGAATCAGAAAGTGAGTATCTCAAATTCTAGAGTTCGATTTTGTAATTACCTCATATTGGAGATAAGGTAATTACAAAATTGAACTCCAGAATTTAGGATAACCATTTGCTGACACAATGTTAAGCTTTCAAGGAGATGGCGTATATGGTAACTATCCGATATCATCTAGGGTTTTTTTGATAAATGGCAAAACTAAGGAAGCATAAGTACAAATTTTTAACTCCTATATCGTCATTGTAACCCAACCCTAACATAGGCTCGAAAAACTAATTACTCGATCCCAGTGGTCTTCTTTCTCATAACTCACAAATACATTAAAAGATTTCTTAGATATAGATTAATAGACCCATAATTTTAATACAAGTGTCATAAAATAGAATAACTGGATTAATGATTGGATCCACCTTTAACAATATTATAGGATGTAGTAGATATGTCAGTTTTTCTTGATCTCTTCTTCTTTGGGCTACAATTCTCACAGTAGGAGCCAGTTGCCTATGTTGAGGAGTGATGCCCAAAACCCAAGGCAATTAATTGGCTCCAAAAGGTCCAATTGTATAACTCTGTTGCACAAGGAAAACACGACATATATATATATATATATTGCATGCACAAACCAGAAAGTCAAGATATTAATATTCTTGTTATTACCTTCATGTACATGAATATTTATCTGGTATAACAAGAATCTATATACTTTTGCCATGGATCATTCCTTAGTTAGACCTTGAATATAGAATATAGGAAGAGAAATAGAGAAAATACGAAAACAAGAAGAACTCCTACCCTGTTGTAGTCCTAGCAGATTTCCATAACAAATGCCTCAAAGCAATGCCTTTATCATCCTTGTGCATATTCTCATATAAATGCATAACTCCGAATCTGTGTTCTGCATTAGGAAATACGAACTCCAATGCATTAATCGGACCATGTATTGATTATATGCGAGATCAATCCAATTACAACCAAGTAATCACATTTATGTAAAATACCATTAAATGCCAAAAGGCACAGACAATATCCTTAGATGACTTTCAGTATTTACAGAACGCTTACCAGCTTTGTTGGTCTATTAGTTAGGGAAAATTTTGCAACAAAGTGCTCCATAACAATAACAGCATCTAAACCACCAATAGTAATCATCTTCGGGCCAGCCAAATGGACTGGAAAACATATTAAGTTGTGGATTCCCAACTGCAGTATGTTGGGAATTACTGGTTGCCTCTTGCTTTTCCGGTGATGCTAGCATAGCTAGAAAATCATCCATAGATGGCTGAGAATGCATGCAGTCAACCAAATTTTAAGGACAATTTATACAGACTGGATATTACTAAGATATCATAGTATGATATAAGTTAGTTAAACAAATAGTGAAGCCACCTTTACAGAGAATTGTGGATTCGCTCCTGCTATGTTTGCCCGTCCCAAAGAGAATTGCAACCTGAATATCTCCCACCAGTCCTTTATGAAACCTTTTTCTGCATCCAGCACAAAGTAAAATTTGGCAACATCTGAAATTAATTACCAAAATATATATTTAGGGAGGCCATCTATATGATGGAGAATATGTTTTAACCCGTTAGAAATATAAGAATACTCAAGAGCAAAACAATCAAAAATCCCCTTAAACATAAGTTCGACAAATATTATACTAGATCACATTCAGTTGAGTTTAACCACCCACAGCATCTTCTTTTCTGAATTTTTTTCATCATTCATGCTGCTTATATCATATATAGAACAGTAATTCGGCCACCTTTTCTGGCCAATCAATTCGTAATTTGGGACCGATAAAACAAAAAGCCTGATTTAAAGGGCACAGGCGCACAGCCCCAATTGAAAAAACGTCAAGTAATTTCTAGACTCTCTCTCCAAAATGTAAAAAGTTGCAAGTTTGTTCATAGATTGGGGATGCCAACACATAATGTAAAAAACAAGTAATATACATGTAGCCATGCAAGTAGCATATAAACATATAAGATTCTGAGTCAAACAGTTAATAATTACTATAATAGCACAACAAAGCTTACACGATACAGGCTTCGAGCACTCTGATGGAAAAAACTTCTTATGTGAAATGGATTCAGCCGCCGCTGCAGATGGTTTCAACCCTAATTTCTTGTGTGAAATGGATAGTGCGCGGTCATATTTAAAGACTAGCTTGGGCCGTGCAGGGCCGGCTTAACTAAATTTGAGGCCTAAGCAGACTTGAACATGAGGCCTTTTTTATATATAAAAAATATTTTTTATTTAAAATAGTATATATTTTAGATTATTATAAATTAATTACGCACAAAAATTTATATACCATTTTATATGTTGTTTTTTTATTTATTATTAGGTTTATTTGTACAATAATGTAACATTTAAATTAATTAAACATTAGAAAAGTACTATAACATAAAAAGCAGAAATCATATAATTTATAATAATGTAAAACTTGTGAAAAATAAATATTATATATTTTAGATGATAAATTTTATTACATTTAGTAAGTACTTAATACACATGTGACTAAAAAAATTTAAATCATTTGATTAATTTAATTCTCACTTTTTAAGTTAATTTTATTTATATTTATTAGTATTTCATGTCATATATATATATATATATATATATATATATATTATCTTTTTAAAGTTCAATGATTCATATTTGTTTTAGATATTTTGTTTTTTCCATATTTACAAACAAAAATTTAAATATTATTATTTCAATATATATACTTTCATAAAATTTTGAGGCCTAAGTTGGGGCCCTAAGCAGATGGCCTTAGTGTTGAGCCGGCCCTGGGGCCGTGCCAAGCACATTTTTAAATAATTTTTAAAATATTGTACTTTTTTTAATTCTAAAATTTGGTGTTTAAATTTTTATACAAAAAAGAAAAAATTTAGAAATAAGCTGTAGAACTATGTTTTATATGCGCCTTAAAATGCGTGTCGAGCAGTGTGAAAAAACTGTAAATAAATGAGGGGGAAGAGGGAGTATTATTTATTATAATTATATTTTTTTATTGAATTATATTATTATCCTCTTAATATACTTATATACACTATAGTTATTTAGATATAAAACTTTATATATACATTTGATCTTATCTTGATTTTTGATTTTTTTTTTAAAAAAGTCTCAAATACATGTTATGATATGTATTTATTTCACAATGATATATTTTATTTTAGTAAAATCAGTATGTTATTTTGATTTTCAAAGAGATTGAAAAAAAATATTGTAATTGACTTGTAGGGTATCTTATGTATAGTAAAATTGAAATTTTTTAATATATAATTATTTTGGAAGTCTAATCGGTAAATTTTCTGTGTGAGGCTAGTTTATTTTATAATATGTACTTATTTTAAAATGATGTTTTATATTAATAAAATTATTGTGTTATTTATGATTTCCAAAAGAGATGAAAAAAAATATTTTACAATTGATTTGTCGGGTATTTAATCGTTCATAAAATTTCTTTTTTATTTTATGATTTATAAGAAATCTAAAACAACACATATTTACATGTTATTAATTTGAAATTTTTAAATGATGTGTGAAATTTTTATCATGCTAACACTATCTTTTTGTAAAGATGATTATATAGGTACTTAGTTTAATTAGCCCCGATTGTGCTGACATGAATATTATCGATAATAAGTATATAAGAAGTCCATATATATAATTTACATATATTTTATCCATACGTGTATTTTCTTAAAACAAGTTTTGGTGATCATGGTGTGAATAATCAATGTCTCTTGATCTCAACTCCAGCGTTAACAAGGTCGCAACTTTACTCTTCCTCTCTAACCAACCATGCTCTCTTCTCCTCTTTTGGTCTATAAAAAGATCATTTCTTGATCCATTTTGAAACCATAATGCTCAATTTCACGTTCATGGGAGCTTAAAGAGTCGGCTTGAGAACAAGGCATACTAAGAGAATGATAGGCCACAAATAACCAACCAATTTTTTCGTAAGTTTTGGCGGTGCTTATAAGAGTGTTTGATCCATGTTTGAAAGCATAAGTACATATGGTAATTTCATTACGTTCACCAAAACTGTAAAATAGTCGAGTTTAACATGTGTCAAGATACAAAAGGGATTTGCACTGGTGATAAATCATACAGCTGTAAAACCTATCCAATTTTAAGTGTTAAAAAGAGAGATCCTAATTTTGAAATATTTATGAAAGATTTCAATTGATAAACCGCCATCCAGAATTGAGAGAGCATAATATGCGAACCTGGGCCATTTGAATTACTCTTCTGCAGATTTAAAAAGAGTATTTGAACTAGAAGGGTTTATCCTCTGTCGTCTCCGGTCCTGGGTTTGACTTTGTCTCACCTCGAGAATATATGATCATCCTCACCAGCTTCAGCATGGTTAAGCCCTTGTGTTGCTAATGTATGGCTGTCGACTATTAGTTACCCTCCTCGTCAATTGATAGAACCCTGGCACATCAGTTTGCAGATAGCTTTGACTTGTAGTATAGATTAATAATGTCAGTGCCCCATCTGGTATATTTAAGGGCGCCCAGGCCCAATTGACCTTTTTCAATTTGCGTCAATCAGGCAGCATTTAAAGAATATTGGTCAGATGTTACCATTTGAAGGATAACATATATAGTTCATCGTCTTCTTGTGTATGTCGTCGGTGGTTATACGATGAATCGATGATGATTATAAAACTCAATAAACATGTTTTAGATACAAATTTTACTTTGGTCATCTTGGAATACAAGAATAATCAGCATTTAAAAGTGATTTTAGATGATACTCCCTCTGTCCCATTTTAACTGATGTTTGACTTTTTGACACGTATATTGAGATGCAAAAAACCAATATCTACACTTAATAAAAAAATTCAATTTTTATATCAAATTAAAGTTTAGATTCTAAACTTTTATTTGATATAAATTTTATAAAGAATGATTATGTTTAGATATGATTTTTTTAACACCTTAAAATACGTGTAAAAAAGTCAAAAGCAGTTAAAATGGGACGGAGGGAGTAAAATTTATCATAATTAGTCCAAATATGTTCACACATATGCGAGTCTAGAACAATATATGCAGCAGAATCTAACACCAGCACTGTGCCACTCTAATTCGAAATCAAACGTATGCTATCATCATATTTGCACACGCAACTACACACACTAGTAGGGACATGATGTTGCACTGTCAACAAATTCTACAATTAAACGCATATGAATGCATATAAATTCTAGAAGATTTAATTAAATTCTTATACTGATAGAAGATAAGAACGTGTGAATTAGATGTCAGTTTCTATGCCAGAGGAGATGGACACATTCGGCTTAAGTTCGCATTAAGTAATTTGTCAATTAGACCTTTCTTATGAAAGACCGCATAAATTTGTAATCGACATTTGATTCAATATTACACTCGGCAGCATCAAAATTAACCATAATCGACATTTGATCAATATTAATTGACAACTTGATCGAAAAATGTATAATCCCATAAAATATCCATATATATCTATGAAATTTACTGGGACTCCATGAATTACTGGAACAAATTTACAACGGTATTTTGTACTTGTAGTTAGCTGGGCTGCTCAACAGCAATAAAGATGACAAGGAATTAAATTTTTGTACTTTAGGGTGAATGCCAACCTAATATTTCACCATATTAAATCGTGTGAAAAGTATTCAATCAACAAAATAAACTGTATATGTAGTGCAGTACTTTATGTCATCAAAAGTAGGAATATTGTTTTACTCTGAGCTCGTTAGCTCACTTTCATCCTTTCATTTATTCATCCCCACTTCTGGTTGGATCTAACTTCGGATACACACACATATATGTGTTGCTTTTTACTTTTCCTTTCCCTTGGATTATTTACAAACTTGGTTTAATCTCGAATTTATTACAAAATAATTTATATACAAATTATATTACAACTCCAAATTATAATTCAGAGTAAATAGCCTAATAGCACTGTGTGTATTCATTATCTGCCTGCAACTTGCAATCAAGAACTACTTACTAAGCTTCAACATCTGATTATCTGGCCACAACTTGCAATTAAATAGCTTTTTAATGCTCAATTGACTGTCTGTATCAAGGTTATATGTTTTCTTTTCTTCTGCTGAGATTCTTTTCACTTCAGTAGACTTCGGGCAAATGCTTTATCGATTGACTAGGGCTCGAAAGTCCCTCTACTTCAGGCAAGTAGAGTGTTGAATATTACTCTTACTTTTCAACACCGACCATTTCGACTGAGAGTAACATCTTCGACGGTTGGCACACCGTTTAAAGGGTGTCAATTTTGTCACATAATCAAATATAATATTTTTATATTCTCTTTCTTACGTACATCATTTTGAGCAATTTTTTTTAAGAAAATCACTTTAATGGTTGGCACTTTATAAAAAGGAAGGGTTATGTATTGTGAAAATAATATTGTATACATCATTGGGTCAAGGATATGAGGTTGGAAACCTACTTTATGGAATGACAACTTTTAGTATCTCAAGTTGGCACCTCATGCCACTTCACTAAACATCTCAATGATATTGTTGCATCTCCAATAAAATTCTAATAAGGATGCTTTATCATGTGATGCTACTCGACATTGGCACCTCAAGTGTAATCCAGATTCAAATTAGTTATATATATTTATGATTTGTAGGGGTTATAATGAATACACTGAAATAATGACTCTTTCTAGGATTTTTACCTATATAACGTTCTCAATAATCATCTAATCCGAATCAATTGTATGTTTATGATTCTTTAAATCTAATATATCACTTTTAAAACCCTTAATCCTTGATAACATTTTAGATTTAGTACTACGTGTTTGGGTGATCCTAGATAATTATGAATATAATAATTTTATTTTATATAATTATTATAGATGGTAAAATTTAATGGTAAAATTGGGTAATTATACATAAAATATAATAAAACTGTATATCTGGTCTAGTAAATTTTGGTAATTAAGTTTAATATGATTATTTACTGGTGAGCTTCTTTTCATGTTATATTTGATATATATAATCAAGATATAAATTTATGTATGGGTTGATGAGTAGATATTTGAGGATATCCTTAGTGAATGTATTATTGATAAATATTTTAATTATTTATAACCTCAAACAAACACCGTCAAATTAATAATGGGAGAGGAGATCATGTCTCACACACGGTAACATAGAGGTAAATCTTCTTTCCACAAATAAAAGGCTTTTAATTCTACAGTCTATTTAGCAAGTGTATGGACATAATATTTTGTTCTTTCTTTTGAAATATGTAAAAAGTTGATAAAATTATTCACTGAGCAAAATTTTTATAATGATGAGAAAATGTGTTCGGTGTAGTCACATCCCAACTAAGACCTACCAAAAGCCGTAGGTTTTAATTTTAATATCAACAAATTTTCTTTCGGGTCGTGTATCACTAGAGATTGATGTAGTGTGTGCAAGATTTGTGATTCATACCAAACATTTTCTACCGAATAATACATCACTAGGAAAAACCTGATAATTTTCTATTGAAATTTTTCTGCTCATCCGCTTTAATTCGCATAAGATGATCTTTTTTCTATTGCTTAAATTTCTTAAATATATTTTAATTATAATAGACTAAATATGTTGAAGTGTATTTGAATTAAATATCCAAACGTTAGCTTATGCAGTAATGGATTCCGTCCACCGATCAAAATTTTAATTATTTCACCTCAAAATATAGATCTGAGCCGGGAAGTGAGCTTTTCCGATTATATAAATTTACTATGTTCCTTTTGTTTTAGAACACTATCTTATATCTGTCATCCTAACACAATAACTTACATTTTCTTCAGAGTATTAGAGTAATGATCAGGCTCCTGTAGTGCATATAATAATTATATTTAGACACAACTGGTTCGTGTTTGTTTATAGCGTTGACAATTCACGCATGACGCATTCTCGAACTACTCCTCAGTCCCGTGAGGTTTCTTATTTTATTTGTTGACACATATTTTTAATTTTTTTTTCTGAACAAAAATTTGATATTTAAATTTTTATTCAAAACAAGAAAAAATTGAAATACATTATAAAAGTATGTGTGCAAACAGTGTAGGTAAACGATCAGCGGACAGAGAGGAGGAGTAATTCACATTTATTTTATATGGATTTGTCTAATGTGTGCCCATGAGCACATGTTAAGCACCGAAACTCATAAATTTAATGTGTTTTCATTGGTGTGGTTGGTGTGAATGCAGGTGGGCCATCATTATTAAAAAAGAGTGTAAGCTAATTAAAACATATCCAATTTTGTGCTTATTGTTTGCCCATGAACACACACTAGAAAAACCTTATTGACAATCGAACTACTTTAACATTAAATGAAAGCTTTCTTTATATAAACAGACCTAAAGAGGTACTCAAAGCTATCACTTGTGTATATATTGCTGAAATCAAGTGTTAAGTTATCTGTTAAATGCTTAATGACTTTCTTTCTTGTTTTGGGCAATTATCATTTATCAAGATGGCGATATAAACACGCCATTAATTTCTGATTAGTGACATATAACAATATCAATAGTCCCAGCGTGTCACAAAAGATTAAATAAAAACTGTTTATCAGTACCGGTTTCTTGTCTAGTTACTGTATCTGTCCAGCTGACTTATACCTGATCTTTCTAATCTATCTCTCTGTCTTTCTCTCGCTTTCTCCTAGTCTTATCTTGAAATTTATGACAACGGTCAGTCGGATCAATCAAATACTGCTGCTGTTTGTGTGAATGTATAAAATATTTATTCTTTACATTGTGTATTCTAGATTCTTCGCTAAAATCATTGCATTTAGTTTATTTATTTTAAGATTTGATATTATTAATATTTAAATTAATTTTTAAATATAAGCGAAACTGACATTTAATTTTGTTGTTACAGTGAATATATCTCACAAATCAGATGGCACCTGGTAACTAGTGAGATAATCCGGCCGACTACAAGGCCGATACAAGAATCCGCTAAGAGGTGAAATTGGATTTCATTTATGTAAAATTACTAAATTAGTGACATAATATAGTCAAAAATGAAGTTTTAGAGTACTTAAATATAAACTATTTTATTCATAGAAAAAATTACATATTTCGGGGTAATTAAATTCCAAGCACTCTTTCTAGATCGGTCACACACTATAACTACATACAAAATATATTTTTTAATTTTTAATTGTTAAATTTGATCCTTAATAATCAATTATTATAATAATTTATATGTGATATTTATAATTTAAAATATTTTTAAAAATTATCTAAAACAGGAAAATAGGTCACCATATAAAATTTATGTAAAAATTGTGACCACGTACTTGACTTCTTCCAGCTTGACACGCACCCTAATTGAAGACAATTCGGAAAGGAAGCTTTTTCACTAGCAAGTCAAGAAAGCTTGGCTATCTCCAACAAAAAGCACAAACTCATAAAGAAACGAAAAGCAAGCATCGTTCTGGCAAACGTGTAGCGAATATAAAATGCCCGTTCTGAATAACATTTTCCGAACAACTAACTACTTAACATTTTTGTGCATACAATTAAATGTCACAAATTTAAAGCACTCAAAATTCATCTTCCATCTCAACTACACAAACCAACTTGTGTGCCCTCATTAACTCCCTCCCACCCACCTCCACCTTCTTAATTTTCAACCCATCTTCATGTCCCAACTCCCTAGTACCCAACTCAACTACACCTACATATAATTCGGAGTGCTCGTTAAAATTAACAAATTTCAAGTTCAATAATACATGTTCCTTCTGTTCTGAAATATAGATCGTTTAATTTTTTGATACATATTTTTAAATTTTCGAGCTAAAATTATTGTTTTTAAATATTTTTTTTGAATGTCAAAAGATTTAAATTTTACTATACATTCAAAAGATTTTAAATATGTGTCAAAAAATTAAATTTGATTTTAATTGTCTGAGTCAAAACTTGGGAAAACACGTAACTACCTTGTATAATGGAGGGAGTACATGCATGTCTGTATAAATAGATGGAATGTGGAGCATGGTAGCCTACCTTAGTTACACATAAAATAAATACTAATTATATTACAAGAGGGAAAAAATAATTTAATCGTGTGCATGAAAAATTTGTTATGGCAGCAGAACAGGAGCTTCTGTCGACGGAGATTGTGAACCGGGGGATCGAGTCCTCCGGGCCTGATGCCGGCTCGATGACATTCTCCGTGCGGGTTCGACGACGGCTCCCGGACTTCTTACAGTCCGTGAAGTTGAAGTACGTGAGACTAGGTTATCATTACCTTATAAATCATGGTATTTATCTAGCGACAATTCCTGTTCTTGTACTTGTGTTCGGAGCCGAGGTGGGGAGTCTTACTAGGGAAGAAATGTGGAGCAAGATTTGGAACATTACGGCTCTTTATGATCTTGCCACGATTCTTGCTTTCTTCGGTGTTTTTGTTTTTACGCTGTCGGTTTACTTCATGTCGCGCCCTCGCTCTATTTATCTTCTTGATTTCGCTTGTTATAAGCCCCAGGATGACCTCAAGGTATGTGATTTTATCTGGTCTGATAATTAATTTAAATTTTGTCGATTTGTTTGTATGTTTGTGTACGTGAGTAGGTCTGATACCATGTTAAGTATTTTATATGTGAATTTTCCGATTTGTTTGTTTGTGTGTTTTTGTGTTTAGCTCTGATACCATGTTAAGTACTTATATATGTAATTTTCCGATTTGTTTGTTTGTGTGTTTTTGCGATTAGCTCTAATACCATGTTAAGTAAGTTGTATACTTGAATTTTCTGATTTGTTTTTTTATCTGTATATGCGATTAGCTCTGATATCATATTAAGTACTGATATACTTGAATTTTCCGTAGAATGATTGTGATCATAGTGTAGAAATTAGTACTGGTGATGTTTCTAACAGATCATTTGAAACATTTAGGTCTCAAAGCATCAGTTCATTGAACTAGCGCGTAATTCTGGGAAATTCGACGAAGCCAGCATTGAATTCCAGAAGAAAATCCTGCATTCATCAGGAATTGGCGACGAGACATATGTGCCAAAGGCCATAATGTCATCGGAGAATTGTGCCACGATGAAAGAAGGAAGAGCTGAGGCTTCAACGGTGATTTTTGGGGCACTCGACGAGCTCTTCGAAAAGACCGGAATAAGGCCAAAGGATGTCGGGATCCTGGTGGTGAACTGCAGTATTTTTAACCCGACGCCATCACTGTCGGCTATGGTCATAAACCACTACAAAATGAGGGGAAA
Organism: Daucus carota subsp. sativus; assembly: GCF_001625215.2. Classification (NCBI taxonomy): domain Eukaryota; kingdom Viridiplantae; phylum Streptophyta; class Magnoliopsida; order Apiales; family Apiaceae; genus Daucus; species Daucus carota. The sequence continues at coordinate 52,216,665 of NC_030381.2, read as the reverse complement.
CATCCTGAGCTTTAATCTTGGAGGAATGGGCTGTAGCGCTGGGATCATCGCCTTGGACTTGGCACGCGACATGTTACAAGCCAATCCGAATAACTATGCTGTGGTGGTGAGTACTGAGATGGTGGGATACAATTGGTACCCCGGGAAAGACCGTTCCATGCTCATTCCTAATTGCTTCTTCAGGATGGGGTGCTCTGCAGTGCTTTTATCTAATCGTCGTCGTGACTTCACTAGAGCAAAGTACAGACTTGAGCATATTGTCCGCACTCACAAAGGGGCAGATGATCGCAGCTTCAGGTGTGTGTTCTAAACCTTTTAGCCTTCCTCGTGGCCATAGATACCACCAAAAATCTTTATTATTGTGCAACCCTGCTAACAACCCTCTCTTTTCATAGACACTGTGAATTTTCTATTTTATATAATCTGTTTATATGTTCAGGAGTGTTTATCAAGAAGAAGATGATCAACGAAACAAGGGACTAAGGATCAGCAGAGATATAGTGGAGATCGGGGCAGAAGCAATCAAAACAAACATCACGACTCTCGGTCCCCTGGTGCTGCCTGTTTCAGAGCAGCTACTCTTCTTCGCAACACTAGTGAGAAAGTACTTATTCAAAGGCGGATCAGGCACCAAATCAGAATCATCCAAGCCCTACATTCCAGACTACAAGCTCGCCTTCGAGCACTTCTGCATGCACGCAGCAAGCAAGACAGTGCTGGATGAGCTACAGAGGAACCTGGAGCTCAGTGAAAAGAACATGGAGCCTTCAAGGATGACATTGTATCGCTTCGGGAACACCTCAAGCAGCAGCATTTGGTATGAGCTCGCGTATCTGGAAGCAAATGAACGCGTTAGGAGAGGCGACAGAATCTGGCAGCTGGCTTATGGATCAGGATTTAAGTGCAACAGTGCTGTCTGGAAATCAATGCGCCGCATCAGGAAGCCTTCGAGGAATCCTTGGCTTTAATCAAATGCCTGAAACTGCAGCTAAGGAACTCAGATTATGAAGGCTAGAAGACTTAAATTTGGATGAAGTTTGTACTTTCTACTTGGATAAACTACTATCCAAGATCTGGTAACTCATTATTTACAAGATTTGTGAGCAGTGATAGCATATTGGTGTGACCATGTAAACGTGCTATTCTTAATTTATCAACCGTATATATAATAAATAATATCGGTGGATGACAACTTCTGCTGGTATCCGAAATTCTATATACTCAATTGTCTGTCTGTGTACATTTTTCTGATCATATTATGTCTGTCGGAAATTGGTGAAAATCCGGGTGAATCCGGGTGGTACTGACTATAAACGGACAAGACTTATGTCCAGGAACTCAAACGTTTAAGACCCAAAATTTCATTATGTTGTATATATAAATTCGAAGAACATGTGGCATATATATGAACTTGAGTCCCAAAAAACTGATTTCGACTAAAGCCGTGACTACACGTTACGTAATGTTGCTGAAGACCAAAGGTTCAATATGTGTGAGCATGATTTGGAGCACACCAAAGGTACTCCCACAACTTACTCCCAAATTGTTGTGTTTTCCAACTTAGAAACAAACGAGTTCAACTATAAAATGCAATCGAAAGTGGTCGGTATGATACAAAACTCGAAGAAAATCAAGTAATAAGAGTGATGGCTACCGGAAAAATCTTTGCATTCTCAGTTGTAGTAGTCATTTTAGGCCTTCTTCTTCGAAACAATGTAGCCATGGCTAGTCCCTCTCTGCAGGACTCTGTAGATTGGAACTGCAACCAAGAAAGCTTCTATAGCAAAAGGCTTGTGGCTCGAGATGTAATCCAGCAGACCATTCACGATGTTCAAAGCCTCGAAAAATTTGTCAATGCCATTCCTAAACTCAAAAGCTTTGGTGAAACCACTGGGCAGTCACCGGAGGTTAAAGATTGTGTGGAAGGTCTGGTAGGACACATGAAGGTGGCTCGACAAACGCTTTCCATGATCCGGCATTTGAATGAAAAGGGCATGCCTGTTGTTCTAACGAAATCAAAACTTTTACAGGATGTGATGAATGAGGCTGTGGAGCTGCAAGGACAAGTCTGCCACATTGCACTGAAAGACGTCGATAGGACCATAACATCGATGCTCAGTCGAAAACTGCTAGAAGTTGCCGTGACTATTGATGAAGTCGTGTATCTTGTTTACAAGCTGCAACTATATATCCCTGATCATAACTAAAACAAACAGTTTCGCATTGAAGTTCATGCATTTAGAGTTTAACTCATCCACTGAGTTTCCCCTTTGTGCATTTCTAAGTATTGTCTGACTAAACTTGTAACTGGTATTACATTAAACAAAATTTATGGTAAACCATTGTCTGACTACACTAAGTAAAATCATAAACTAAAACATGTTGACAAATTTAAGTAGAACATTACACAACATTTGGAATTTAAAACTCAAACTCATAACAAAGAGGGACTTCAACTTTTGATTTATTTTTTTTACAACGGGTCTAACTCGAACAGAGTAGCAAGCCTTTTTAACAGAGGCTGAAGTCTCAAACAGCAAAGAGAGGCCTTTCACTTCGATTATTATGGTAATAATAATCATTCCTTCTCATCCCAGCCATTCTCCATCCATTGCTTCGTTAATCATTTCTTCAATCTCTCCAATGTCCATCCTACATAAGTCATGTAGAAAGGTGAGATTTCATATTTGACCGGAGGTCTACCCAATAATGATAAATTAGACATGGCCATGATGTGGGGAATATTATGAAGGGCAGGGGGACACGTGTGGTGGGTAATATGTTAAGCAAGAGTGTTCAAACAAAACCTGCTCAGTAAAGAATGAAACATATTATGATCATAGAAAACATATACTGTACTCTATGAACAAAGCAAACAAGCTTACTGTGGCAATGTATGATCTTGGGAATGGTTTCCAGAGTGATGCTCATCTAATTGTTGGAAACAATTGTCATTTGTATTCGACCAAGGTGAAAATTCCATGTCAAACCTATTGGTGTCGTCTTCCATGGTATTAAGGAAGTTAAACCACCCTGTAGAGGTGACCACATTCATGGCATCATCCCACGCAATTTGATGTTGCTCCCCTACAGATCTAATCTCAGCCATTTCCTCATCGTCCACAGCGTGATGGAGGCCTAGGTCCTCTTCAACATCAGGATTTGCCGCCGATGGAGCTTGAGACAACCCCGCATACAGGGTTTCTTCTCTAGCAACTGAAAGAAGGGGTGAATTAGAAGTTGATGGGGATGTGGATGTATAGCATCGTGCAGGGGTATGGTTGTTTGGAAGAAGAGTGATATCTAAATCATCAAGATCTTGTAGGTTAAGTTTCAAGCCCAAGGTTTGGTTAGGAAGTGAAAGGTTTAAGGTTGCAAGGATAGGAGGTGGAGCAGAAGCACACAAAGGCCACGACTGAGAAGTATGGGGTTGATAAGGAAAAGATTGGTAGGAGACTGTGTCCAAATTATCTGGGAGATTAGAGGTAGCGTTGCAGTCATATTTTCTGGATTTTCTTCTTAATTTGGATTTTATTTTATGTTCAGCTTGAGGGGTGGCCTGCGATGATGATCCTGAGTACATTTGATGTGGTTGTTGCGGGTGGTTGTATATATTTTGTTCCATGGAGGCTCTATGAAGCCTGAGTGCAGTGACAATCTCTCGTTTTGCCACAGCCATGTCGCGCAAATCTTCGTAGGGAAGAAGTCGTCCTCTAGTTTGTCTCCTGCGACGTGATGGTTTGGGTGGCTGTGCTTTTTGAGATTCCTCCAAAGTTTGGTGGTTGGTAGAGGATTCATGAGGTTTGTCAAATATTCGAGAGGGACCTAAGTGCTCTTTTTGATTCATGCTATCTTTTACTCCTATTGAGGTTAACTGTTTGACAAGGTTACAGAGGTAAGGCCCAGAGAGAAAAGGCTCATCTCTTAGAGACTCTCTCACTATCAATATTTCCCTTGACTGAATGAATTCCTCTCCTAACTTACAAAAAAAATCTCAATTCTCCTTTCTTTTTATAGGCAAACTTTTGGATGCAAGAATAAGACGGGTGGGCTATCAAAGTACAAATCACACAGGCAAAGGACAATCTAGTCTCACAAATGATATAAATAGATGAGGTTAGACTCTTAGTTTGCCTATTTTCGCTAATAACTATTTTACTAATGATTTTTGATGCATAAACAATAGACTATAATTAACATGTTTTGTCTATATACTTCCCGAAACTTTTTGTAGATTTATTACTGCGCAGCCCTGCTAACAACTCTCTCTCTCTCTCCTCTCTTTAAACAAAGAATATGTTAATAAAATGTTAATATATATTGGAGACATGATGTAAACTAACTTTATTATCCAAATAAAGTATATTTACATGTAAAAATTAAATTAAAAATTAAATATAGTAGTTTATATATTAAAATATAAAATGTAGATACATTTTTTTTAAAACAAAATGTAGATAACTCAAATGCAAATAGACTTTTAGGTGGTTGGGTTTTATTTGAACATATGATGTGTTACTAAAATATAATAAAAAATTATCAATAAAGTATGACAAAATATTTTTGAAGCATCCTTTAATTTAAGAATTTAATTATAATTTTTGTGATTTATTTCATATCAGAAAATATATTATAACTTGAGATATGCACTATTAATATAAAAATGTATCATCAATTATTTCTCTTATTTATGTCTAAATTTGATGGAGTGATATATATATAATATATATATATATATATATATATATATATATATATATATATTGATATATTTATTAGGATAACTACAAATTTCCTCATAAAAATATGAAAAGAGCAAATTGATGCAAAAAAATATTTACAAATCTTATCATATTTTTCAAAATATGATCATCTTCTCTCCTTTCACTGTCACTTATCTCCCGTTAACAACCTCCAACCCTAAAAATTTAATTCCTTTCCCCCTAAATAGAGAGGTCACTCATATTTCAAACATACTAGTATGTCCTGAGCATATGAACAAAATATCACCGGATCATAAATAGGAAAGAGGATAACAGATAATCTTCATTGCAATAACATTAAGCAGCAGTCACGTGAACAATGCAGAGCTGATACGACCAGACCAGAATACACAGACCAGAATACATAGAAACAATATTTTATAGGTATACATATAATCAAAATAATAGGAGTAATTCATCAAAGAGGGCAAGGGTCAAGAGGAAAGGGGTAGAGAGAGAACAAGACTGAGTACCTGATTAAGAAGGGGGGAGCTCTGGATAACATCAAAACACAGCATTGACCAAACTTAGAGGGCAAGACTTGCTTCCACCAATCCCCTTCTTTCAGAGATTCCTCTCCGTAAAACAATTAACACACACATATAAAAATCAAAATTTTACAGGAAAAATATGTAGGAGAGATGGGATGAACCAATAGCAAATTACCATGTTAAGCAAACTCAGTATGTGAACCCCATTAACATAAATTGAAGCAACAAGTTGTTCAAGATTAAGTGGAAAAAAGTTGTCCTGAATCTTTACTAAGAAATTGCTATTGCGGCCCAACTGGCCTTTCATTACCCCCTCTCACACACACACACACTCACTCTCACGAATGGAGCAGCATAACAATCACATATTCACATTCACAAAAAGTAATGGTATTATAATCACAATAACAAAAAGTAATGGTATTATAATCACAATATCCATTAACACTGAATTGGATGAAATGGAATTCAACAAAATACTAGACCACTTAATTAACATCCAATAACATATCCATTAACTTATTTAGCTCAAATGATTTTGACAATTGTCGTGTCTTCACATGAAAATGACATGTTCACAAATTTGATCATGTCATCAACAATTGATCATCTTGTCCACTCTCATCGCCACTTATCTCCCTCAAATTTCCCTAACAACCTCCAATCCTAGAAATTTAATTCCTTCCTACCTTGAATAAAGTTACTTGAGTACAATAATTTCACCAAAACATAAATAGGAAAGAGGATAGCGTATAATCTTCCTCGCAATAACATTACACAGCATAGTCACAACTCACATGACAATGCATGGTAGGACTGATATGCACAGAATCAATATTTTATACACAAACATAAAATTAAAATAATAGGAGTAGTGCATCAAAGAGGGCAAGGTCCAAGAGAAATGGGTAGAGAGAGAACAAGACTGAGAACCTGACCACGAAGGAGTGGGTGGGTTTTTGGATTACTTCAAAACACAGCATTGGACAAACTCTGATGCAAGACTAGCTTCCACCAATCCCCTTCTTTCGGTCATTTCTCTCTGTAAAACAATAAACTCATAAAAATCACTTTTTACATGAGAATTATATATAAAAGAGATGGGATCAAGCACTAGCAAATTACCCAATTAAGCAAACTCACTGAAATGCAAGTCTTCAATTTTGATTGCCATTCTAACAATTAACTGTTGGGTTGGTGGGGTGGGGGGGGGGGGATAGAAGTTGCAAGATCAAAGGAAAAGAAATAAATTGATTCCTCTGAATCTTGACTGAGGATTTGCTGCTGCCGCCCAACTGGCATTTCATTACCCCCCTTTCTCTCTCTGAATCTCTCTCTCTGTGTGTCTCTCAATGTCTCTCTGCCTGTCTCTATCTCTCTCAACCTCTCTGTCTGTCTCTCTCTCTCAGACACTCACATATAACTATGCAAGAACACAGTCACAGTGGTACTTGGAACTTGTTTCCTTGTGCGGACCGAATCCAATTATAAGTCCCCGGATGTCCCTACCTCATTTTTTAAATTTCTTGGGCTGGCTTACGTTGTTTCGTATATATTTTATATATATATCATCATCAACTTTATTTAGATTAAATCTTAAAATATATATAACAAATTTTATAATGAATAGTTTATATTATTTTAATCAACAATATGTGCATATTTTGTACAGTTCTATGTTGAGAGCCAACTGTTAAATTTATATGTACTTGGGCTTTTTCTTGGTAAGTATAGTTTTTATTTGTACAGCATCTTTTTTGTCTGATAAAAATTTTACCCTTTTCAAGCTAAATTTCAGATATTATCTTATCTTAAATATATGTTTAATAACATATGAAAATAGTTATACAGTTGAAATAAAGTTTTCAAAAATGAAATCTTACTTCACCTTCAAAGCAGTGACTCATGAGCATGATTTTAATCTTATTTGTCATATAATTTTTAAAATATATAAAGATGACAGATAACATGATATATTCTAACACTCTGACATGACAGATAACATGTGATCACGTGAATGCACGAGTTTTTTATATTAGCAGTACTAATGGTAGTATAAAAATGTAAGATTATTAAAAATGAAAGATTATCCGCAGTCAAACGAAAATAATGGCAAACGGGTCTGATGCACACACCATTAGTGCTTCACACTGAAAACTTTCAACTTGTTGCATAAATCCTAAAAGTATGAATTATTTTCTCAGTCACAAATAGAATGGAGTCATTGACCTCACATCTGCATGAGTACATTTCCCTCCAGGATATACAATTTGAAACATTTAAATATATCTGCATGGGTGCATTTTCCGTCAAGAATTTGATATACAACTCTGAAACACTTAAATAACTTCTACACCGGCTCTTTCTCATTAAAATAATATTAAAATAATATATACACAGCTTGTGAATTCTTTTTATCTAAAACAATATGGATACAGCTTATATGTCATTGCCAACATTAACGCTATGATTATCCACAATACATGTCTATTGTTTTTTCAATTATATGGCGGTGTTATAGGATACAAAATACCGATAATGAGGACATGTTAGAAGTGTATTCGAGAAGAAAGAAGAAAATAACATTTTTAAGAGAAAAATTCACATTATACGAATATGATTATCGAGATACATGTCTATTTTTCTTTCATTTTTATGATAGTGTTCTAGGATACAAACATAAGTAATGAACATGTTGGAACTAAGAGGAAAATAAACAATTTATGAGAAAAATTCATATTCACATAATATATTGAAATATTTAAATAATATATTATAGTATGAAGTATACATATTTAATATTTTATATTTAAGTTATTTATTTTCAAAAAAATTATACATGTATGTATTTTTTTTTTTCAAAGTCACATTTTCGGAAAATATAAGTCAAAATAACCCAATATATTTTTATCCGATGAAACCAACTAATCCCTACCTTTACTTTTTTTTTTTTACATTTTTATTGTTCATCTCCATCTTAACTCCTCATATTTTAAATTGTTCTTCAAATCATAATTTTTTATAATATAATGAAAACTAATTTCACCAATTATATAAATCCACTTTTAATCTATTTATTAAATGTTAATAGATTCCACTATTTTGCTCACTTTTTATATTTTTACATTATTTTATATATTTTTTCTTAACAATTTTCTTTTGATTTTTAGTCCATTTTAACAATTTTCCTTTCTTTTCTACTATTTTATATAATATTATTTAGCTTTCATACACAACTATAAATATAAATAAATGGATGAAACAAGAAAACTCCCGAAAACTATTGACATTAATATGACGAAAAAAAATTATTGATAAAAGTTTGTGGAATTAGATTTTTTTTAAAATATAACGCAAGTTCAGTCATAAAATTTTGTAAAGAAAAATTCACACTATAATTGAAACTTATGATAAAGATATTAGCATGAAGTTTAAAAAAATATGTCTTATCACATATCATTACAAAATATTTGAGTATAATTCATTATGAAGTTTAAAAATATACAATTAGGCTAGCATAAAATTTATAAATGTATACTCAAATTTTGATTATTTATTTATTAAACATTACCGGCCTATAATGTTAAATATGATTGTCCGAGTATCAGTCATATATATATGACGCTTCTTGTCAATGAGTATCAATATTGGGCTTGTAAATGTTAATTAGAAAAATGTTAGAATGAGATTAAGTATTTTAATTATAAATTATCTTAAATTTATTAACACAATAAAACTTTTTAATGTTTGTCATCGTTTTGTCTTGTTTGTCGAGACAAAACTTTCTATTATTGTAAATAGAAATAATTAACTTTTAAATGTATGCAAGATTACCTGCATATGCACATATTCTATCTTTTCCCCCTCACAATTTCTTGCATGCATGATATATAATATGAACCAACAAAGCTTTATAATTTAGAATATATAATTAATCTTTGACAAGAGATCAATACAGAAATTATAAATTTAATCAAATATATGAAGCCAACAATTAATCACAAATTTTAATAGAACTAGAGAAATGTTGCACCATAGAAGATGATTCATGCTCTAAATCAACAATCTTTACCACAAAACTACACAAATGACTACGAGGAAATACAATAATGAAATTAACAGGCTCCATTCTAAACGTACATGTATTCACCCTCACGAACTGCATTTGCAGCCCCTCTCCTCTCTTCTTCAGCTTCCTTTTCCCTCTCCTTCCAGCTCTCATAGGCATGATCATCAGTTTGCAATTCATGTCGGCATATAGGACAAGAATTATGCTCGTCCTGTTAAAAAAGTTTTTTGAACAAAATATGAACTTAAAATTTCACGTAGAACTATGTTTTCTTTAAATGATCAAGAAACTATAATAATAACAAAAGAGGATCTCCAAATCTCGATAAATTTATAAAGATATTTGTATTGCTTACCAGCCATGGCTTGAGGCAAGGAGGATGGAAGGTGTGCTTGCATGGTAATTCCTGCATCTTGTCATTCACAACCAAATTCTCCTTGCAAATACAACACTCAGCATCGGAACTTAGTTTGGTTAATGTTTCTTCTGTTACAGTAATAATCGGAAGCTTTGCAACCACTTCTTTACTAGCAGGTGGCACTCTTGGGGCTGCAGAACCCTCATCCATAAACTTATATACAATAAAACAGAGGGAACAAGATCACTACAAGTGTTATGATAAAAAATCTATCGGTCTGGAGTAATATATATATAGTACTTCTCTCGAGTAATATATATATAGTACTTCTCTCAGTGCTAGCATCTCCATTGTGCATTCTTATCTAGGAATGATTATTAATGACCAAACAATTTTCAGAAAGGAACAAAAACCATATATTGTGAACATATATAATCCCAAAACTAGTTAAAAATGGAGCTCTAATTTTAGTTTATCATTATCTACTGTACTTTTCTATATGAAGTGTACACACACACACACACACACACCATATATATATGTATGTGTGTGTGTGTGTGTGTGTGTGTGTGTGTGTGTGTGTGTGTGTGTGTGTGTGTGTGTGTGTATATGCAAGTAAAAGTACTAAAAGATGTATGAATTTTACCAAAGGGAATTGATAAAAATAAAAACTAAAAACAATGTAATGAAAGTTGTGTACCATCGGTACTATGTCATCAAGTCTATCTACAAGCCCTTGGAGTAGTCTTGCAGTTTCTTCAGATGTATTACTGTTTCCCGTTTGATCTTCAGAGGTAGCAGCTGGAACCAAGTTGGCAACAGCAGTTAATAGATTTGATTGCACCAACCACGCTGGCTGTGGAGGCTCTGGGTCTACAGTAAGATGCCCTTCAAACAAATATCCTGAATGATGATAAAAGAAAATAATAGGTTAGTAATCTTTAAGAGTAGTAACAGAGCAAACAAGTAGTGCTAAAGTACTTTCAAACATTTAGAGAAAATTATAGTTTACCTCCAGTTGGATTCTGCACCCTTTCTACTCCCTCAGATTGATTGTCTAATTCACTTAAATGCTCCTTGGCTTGAGCAATGCAATTGCGCAGATGATCTTTTTGAGAAGGTTCCACCACAAGCTTTTCAGCTTCCAGGAATAACTGAAGCCCAGAAGTCCAATATCCTTGTGCAGTGTATCTTGCTTTTAAAATTGTAGCAACACGGCATATGACAGTATAGAACTGCACAGAGGTATGAACGGTTAAAACAAAACCATAGTACAGCAGAAACAAGAAACAAAGTCTTTAAAATAAATTGTTTGTTGTTTTACATTTTAATTATGGGGATGAGACAAAGTCTAGGCAATTTGAGCGGAACCGAAAATTTGTGTTGTTTCAGTGTTTACGTAAAAGACCTTGCTTAGAAAAACAAAAAACAAAAGGTTTGTTTAGCTAGTCCCATCTACTAGTAGCAGCACATAGCAGAAAATATAGTTACAAATTTGAAGTTATTCTTAGCTAACATTAGCCTGGGACAGGAAATCACTTCGTTAAAGTGGTGGGTCCATATAAAAATTTGCAGAGACAATGGCCTATAGAATTCATTTATACTACTTGCATTTGTAATAGAACCGATTGTGGTGAATTGTGACTCAGAGGTCTAAACAGACAACATTATCAAAAAATGCTACACTTGTGAGAAAAAAGGACCCTGTAACGAAGAGCTCTTCAACTTCTTACTAATCTTGTAACCAATAAGGTAAAATTATGAAAAATCCAACTTATCAGTTCCCTAGTTACACTAACCATCAAGTTATTTTTTTAATCACAAAAAGAAGAGAAAAATCTGTTACTCCTTCCGAGGGGCAATTCAGTTGAATACAGCCACCTTAACATCTCCAAAACAACAAGTATAGCCAACTAAAGAAACTATAAAAAAACAAAAAAAAACTACCCTAACATCATTTAATCTCAGGATAAACATCATGTATTTGATGTTAAGCACAACCCTAACTAGCATAGCCCAAGCCTTCCCTTGCAAGAAAATTAAGGCTATCAAAGACATAACTAGAGAACAGACGTAAAATACACCTTCACGAAAAAACCAGGGAGGCATTTGGTTCATGGTTAATGAGCCCGGTTAACGAGAATCGGAACCTCAAACCCGTGTGTTGGTGTTTGGATTAGCAATTTTGTGACATGGAATGGGAACCCCAATCCCACTTGGAGGGTACATCATTCCTTTCACTCCCCATGGAATACCCATTCCCATACCCCCAATTCTCATTCCCAATTCTCATTCTTACTCACGATCCAAACACCCCCAGATTGATAGGTAATATCTAGACCCAAATTTTCTGTGAAATAGACTACTCATATCAGCCAATCTCTAAATACATTACTTCGACATTAGCAGTTTAGCACACCCTCCTGTCCACTCTCCAACCTGAACTACCACCTGGATCATAGCCTCGAGATTGTACCTATCATACTCTTAACAACAATTCGGGTCCAACAAGTCAACAACATCCAAAGACTCCACCTTTATTAATCAATTATACAAACCCACTTCAAAAATTACCCCACAGATCACACATCAAAACCTAAACTCAATCACAAAGTGTCATCAACTTCAAGATCAAATCTTTACCACATAAACAAAAAGGGCTTCTCTCATATCACTCCAAATTCAACTCTACATCATAAATCTTGAAACTTTTTAGCTACCCACCTAACAATTTCACATCCAAAAACCAAAACAATACATACACATACATACAAACTCAAGAAAACAAAAGGGGTCATACCAAATTGCGAATAGAAGGAGAAGCAGAGGGATAATACAGAATCAAAAGTGAAGATATGGAGGAGACAGCTTCTTCAAACATCTGTTTCTTGCCCAATTGTTTTTGCAATTCTTGTAATCTTTGCTTCATGTCATTCTCTCCAAGACCCTCCATTGTTTTATGGTCTTTCTTGATAAAAAAGTGATCTTTATGGGTTTTGTTGTGTTTTTCAGGATTCTTGATTTGGGTTTTTGAAGAGTATGGGGATGTGTATATATAAATTTTGGTGGGTTTCTTGCAAGAGAGGAAAGGGAAGAAGGTGTTGAGGAAAGGAGATGATTTTGGTCTTTGTATCACACATTCACACCTTCAACCCGCCCGCCTTCAAACGAGTAAAACAATAGATAGAAAAATACTGAAGAAACAAAAAGTTTATTCAGTTTTCGGTAATTTTGTATAAAAAAATTTGAAAGTGTTTTACTGTAATTAATTTTATCCACATTAATATTTTTTTAATTTGACATAATAAATCACTTGGATGTGGCAATGGTGGTGTTTGGCAAATATTTCATAATCAAAATAAGCTCTTATTTTTTTTAAAAAAAGTATATTTTTTTATAATTTTTTGGATATTAATATTAAAAGAGATTTTATATTCGTTATTTGATAAAAAAAAAACTAAAAGCTTATTTTATAAAAATAGAATTTTATGTATTTTTATTTTTTTCACAAATGAACTCTTATTTGTCAAAAATAAGGTTCATCATAAGGCCTCAATATCGTGCAATATAATCTAAGTTGTGACAAATCCAATTTGTTTTGATTTTTTATATGTATTTTGATAGATGAAAAATGTATTTATATACATTATTTGTCAAAAATTTGATTTTCAATTAAAAAAATAGATCTTCAAATTTTATTCATGAAAAGGAAAATCTGAAAAAAAAATATATAGAAATATTTTTTTGCACATCAAAAGACTATTACTTTGAAATGAAATGAGTATAAAAATGGATCTCTATTTTTCTTAATCTGATTCAAAATTAATAAGAAAATTTTGAATTACTGACTAATTCTGGATTACTTAAATTAAATCTGATACATAAACCTCAAATTTGAATCTATTTGAGCTTGCAAATATCATGCTTCCACACTTTCCAACAGGGGTCAAATCTATTTTTTTCACAATTCTATAAAAACTATTGCTTCAAATTACAGCTTTACTCCAATTTTTGAATACACCAACGGATGATGAATGAATCTTTGAACAACAGCAAAACATAATACATTAATACTACAAACGATGTGGATACATTACACTGACAAAGACCACTAAAGATTTTCATAGCTCGGAAAGGCGGAGATGTCAGGTGGAAACTCTGCAGGCAGGACTGTAACACACCCATCAAGTGTGTCTGAAAATTTTGGCCTGCCTCCGAAATTACTCTACAAAGATGGCGCACTTAGAGCATGTCCGATAGGGATGTCAAGGTGGTGTCAACATCCATGTGATACTGCACTTCTGAGTGCTTCCCTTTTGAAGTTGCAAATGTGCCCAAAGGGTGCCAAGACAAGCTGCCAACTTTCGGCACCCTCTTAAATTGTAAAGCAAGATTCTTGAATTAAAAGTATAAATCATCCATACCTTTTGTGCTATCCACGGTAGCAATGAGTTGCTGCAGCTCCGGCCATGACATCCTTGTTGCAGGCTCACCTGAAAGGAATACTGTGCATACACCGCGAACACCACTTCTCACCTGTTGATATGCAAAAAAAGTATACTTACACTTAGAGTAAAAAGATTAGATAAATTTGCCTCAATACTTCTTATTTGAGAATGAAGAATCTACAACAGGATCCACGACTGTTGTCTGTAAGTAGCAGAATCCCGCCTGCAATTCATCTGCTTTGACTCATCTGGGATCTGGAAGTATGTTCAAGGTATAATTACCATCCATCCTCGACCAGTATGTATGACTAAGTTCTCCACTCTCCCAATAAACCATCAAGGGCACCTCTGTAAACACCAAAAATATTATATTGTATCTTCTGTAACACGTGTGGCATCAGCAATAAGAATTGGACTCGATTTCTGCTCCAGGATTGATCCATAGATATTGGTTAGCATCGTGTGGCATTTGGATAGCTGTCTATATGCCCTCGTGGTTTTGTAAATGCAAATTACCAGTTCTAGAATATCTGCACAGTAATGGGAGAGTTCAGCCTGAGAGAAAAGCTTATTTGCAAGCTGTAGGTATTTCACAACTAAATCAACTCACCATATCCTTCCACGTCATTGCCCGAATCCATCAGTTCTAGTTATGAGATCCTAATATATGCTTAAACTCAGAAGGGAATAGAAAAGTTTAGATCCATATGTAAATCACCATTATACCAAAAACTTAAACAGTAGCATAACTGAAATGGCAGAATAAATGTAAGAAAGATATGCACATCAAATTGTTTATACAATAACTACTTGGCTAAACACTCCCACCATTATTTTCAACCATTTAACATGTATGCTTATTAGAAGCATAAATGGTCTTAAATGATTCTTGCAAGTTTTCTGCAGTCATTTATCTCCTACAGATTGTGATCCACATCTCCTACAGATGTAGGACTAGAATATTCATGGTTGAAGTGTAGTAAGTCTAGTAACAATTCTGTAACTTCAGACATAATAGTGCTGACTGATGAGTGATCTGTGGTGTTGTAAGTTAAAATGCACAATTACTATAAACCATGTGTCAAAACACACAAGTATACATCTTCAGTCCTTTGCTAGTAAACTTAATAATGATACAGAAAGAGAGACTGTTGCAGTAAAATTATGTAAAGTTCGTTCTCAGGGAAGGACTGAATACAATATTAAATCAAGTATATTACTCCTTTCTATTTAGAAGTTTAGAGAATAAATTGTGGTTTTTACTATCAACTAAATTAAACTAATAAAGCAATTAAAAGTGTGAATTAACGATGATAAAAAGCAATCCAAGAATCAGGTTTCTTTGCTAGCTACAATGAATGTCAATCAATTGTGATATGCAAGTCTCTACTCTGCTAAAAACAATCCTTCTATTGATTATAATGTTCTCTCCCAAGATACAAAATAATACCTATAATTTAACCTTGAAGTCACTCCCATGATCAATCAAAGCCAAATTATAAGCTATCACGAACCAAGGATTTTCTATTTCACAACTCACCTAATAATCTCCCGATTAATTAATTGAGTTATGTCTGTCATATCATGTACAAGAAATATAAATCCTCTCCCGATTCATTATAAATCCTACAGTTACAATTACAGGTTCGCGACTCCTATAACTGTGTTAAGCGCTCAATGACAGATTAGCATACATAGAGAAACCACAATCTTAGATCAAACAAACATATTAAGCCAACAAATACTCCCCAATCCTCGGATTAGAGGATTAGTTACTCATAACAATTAAATAAAACACGAATATATATATTACTGAAATCATGTCAAAAGAGTACAAGAGTGAAGAAAATACAACTTGACGAAATCTCTCGAACTTGGACTGAATCCCTTCAATCTTTGCTCAAATTATCTCCCAAAGCTTTCTCTACCTCTCTATACACTCTCTTCGATATCTAATAATCATAAAACCCTAATAATAATAATGTTTTAATGGTTTCCTCGAAAAACAATTCCGATTTCCTAAAACAAGTTGGATTCTGAGACAAAATTCGTGGGCTGACTTTCAGGCCTGATTCTGGGCTGATCCTTTTGTCTTTAGATAGCTGGAACACTTTAAACTTGTAGACAATTAAGATATCTTCGCGTGGGCTGTTGAATCGTCTAATTCTGACGTCCGGAACTCAAGTTATGGCCCAAACAAGATTTGCTGCGCAGGTGGCCCATAAAGTCCGAATTTCCATCAAATACAAGCCCAAATAAGCTAGTTTCATCCAACTTAGGAATATTTATTTTCCTGCCATTAAACACTTAAAATCAATTAGTAATTACCCGATTATTTACAAAATACCACAATTATGGGAATAAAATCATATAAAAGCATATATAAATATATGCTCTATCAAATATCCCCACACTTAGTGTTTTGCACGTCCTCGGGCAAATAAAATAAATAAAACTAACACCTAATAGATATATACCACTTTCGTAGGTGATCACGGTTGCATTTGGCATATGCAACAAGCCCTTTAAACCCCTAGGCAGCCCTAGTGGACGAGTAAGGTCTCGTGAGGGCCTGTAGTGAATGTACCCACAAAATTCATTTTTTTCTGCCAAGTCTTAAGAATGCAACTAATATGAATGCAAACTAAATGAATATGCATAGATCCCAATCATGAAATTATCCACCTTGTCAACATATAATCCTCAGAATATGCAACAATCAAGGATTTCATCTATCTCACATATTAGTCATGCAACTCTTCCACTACAAGTACGGAGTGCATCGTGTGTGCTCAACATGCTCTCTAATGAAACAACATAAAGACCAACAAACTTCAACAGAATCTTAGCCATGAGTCGTTAATAAGAATAATGCTTAAACACTTCGTCACATTAGAGTCAACTACAGCTTAGGGTCACCAAGGAACTTCCATGCCTCTCTTATATATGCTCTTTTTCTTTTCTCTTTTTTTTTTCTTTTTTTTCAATATCTATTATTTGGTGTGTACATGCTCGGTCTAAGGTCGGGACGCTTCTCAGGGTAAGTGAGTTACGACCACCATAAGACTTCACCAACCAAATTGTTCACACATGCTTTCGATGGCTTATTTGACCGTGCAATGGTTGAGATCCCAAAAGATTTATGCACTAATACCCATTTAGCGAGTGTTGGGTCAGCAATCCCAAACCATGAAAGGCTTTAGGTTACTAGGCACAAAGTCCCCTCAGACTTAATTACTCGAGTATTAATGAGCCCAACCTAGTCAATTCTACCACCATTTTTTTTTTTCGTGAACTTTATTGCTAATATATGTGTCTATTTTTTTTCTTCTTTTTTTCTCTCTTTTTTTTTTTTAGAAAAGCATGTATATCCCAAAGCTCCCCCTCACTTAAGAATTATAGACTCTCAGCTCAAAAGGGAATAGTCAAAATTCTACGCCCGGCTCATAGCTAAGACTCAAGAAATAAGCTAGTCTAAATCTCGCCTCTAGAACAGTTATAGTGTAATTACAAGTTCCCGCACAAGCAATTTCTAAGCATGCAAGACATCACATATGATCAAGATTACTAGCCAAGAAATTATGCAAATAAACTCATCATAGGAAATTGACTTGGTCGACAAACATTCATGGAATTGTGCAAATGCAAACTAAAAAGAAAATATAATAAAAATAAAAAATTAAAAAATAAAAAAAATGCATGCTAAATTAACTAACTATATGCTCTAATTTAAATGCAAGTATCATGAATATCCTAAATTTAAGACAAGGCAATATAAATTTTTTTATTATTTCATTTTTTTTTTGTTTTTTTATATATATATATTTTTAATATAATATTATTCGCCTTGAGAACACATCCCCACACTTAAATGGGTCAATGTCCTCAATGACACAATTACTACTAATGGTGGAAGGAAATACAAAGGTATGAAAGAAGTACTCCCCTATGCGTACGCATGAAGCCTCTTGATCCATGGTCAGCGTGGAGGTGGACGAGGAAAGTGAAACTTCATGTAATCAAACATCTTGTTCAACAAATCCTGCTGACCTGCAAGTTCTGTTCGAACAATCCCAATATCAGCTTTTAACTCCTGAAAAGAAGTTTCTAGCTTATCGACTCTATTCCTCAAAGAATCAGTAGCATCAGCCTCTGGTAATGGCACTTTCTCATGTGCCACTGCAGCTGGCACTGTCAACACCGAAGTAGGCACTTGCTCATGAGATATGATCTCATAATGCTCCCCAGACCTTCTCAGAAAGCGCATAGCAACCAAACTTGGAAGATCAAGTAACTTGTTTGGATGCTTAGTAAGCTTCCGGGAAACATCGTCAAGAATTTTAAGATGTGTAGCAATCATGGTAACAAAGCAACCCACATATATTGGACCCTCTTTTTGAGCAATAACCTCCTTGAACCGTCTACCAAGTATAGTCACAAATCCCACTTTGATGCCATGGTCAACACAATATAAGATAGCCAATTCAAGATTTGATACAGGTCCAATATTTTCGCGGCCAAACAAAGTGTATGCAAACAGTTTATATATATACCGGTATGAAGGATTAAATATCTTAGATGATTTAGAACTTCGACCTGAATATACATCTGAATCCTTTGTCAGACTACTCCAGAAATCTTTTGCGGCAAACTCGGGCAGCTCCTGTTGAACAAATCGCTTCCAACCAAATATGTTCTCTAATTGCATCCCTGTCAAAACATGTTGTTTTCCCATCAACCGAAAGTGCATAGCAGGCTCGATAACCTTTGCTTCATCACCCTCTTTGAATTCAAAAGTGCACAAGAATTCATACACGAGCTCTTCATATGTGTCAACATTAAAATCGAGCAATTGCTCCCAACCAATGCCGCGTAATAGCCGAGTAACATCATCTAACAATCCGATTCTGGCAAGAGCAGTTTTATCGGCGTAACGATTGGGTTGTACACCTCGAAGAGCCAACTCATCAAACTTTTTACGTTGGACATCGCTCAAGTTTTGGAGATACAATGGAGTACCGGGCTTGGAGCGTGATAGAGAAGATGAGGCCTGCTTTTTACAAGAACCAGAAGCTGGAGGTGTAGCCACAGATTGGCCCTTTCGTTTTGTGCCACGAGTTGAAGGCTTCATGGTCGATTTGATCTTTCAATCAATCAATCAAACAGGTTATGGGCAAGTTTCAGGCAGACTGGTTTTCTTGGATGAGGCCTGCGCAAGACTAAAATCATATACGACTTCGATATCCCAACAACAGATGAGCAGCGGTAGGGTTTCAGAAGGAAAAGAAAGGAGACATGATCGTGCGGCTATGTGCAAAAGCGTGCAACTGTGTGTATATGTATACTCCTGCAGTTCCGTAGCAGCCTGTAAAATATATACTAACTAATAGAATATTAAATAACAAAGAAAAAAAAAAATATATATATATATATATATATATAACGCTACATATAATTATTAATATAGTATAAAATAATATATA
This sequence comes from Daucus carota subsp. sativus, assembly GCF_001625215.2. Taxonomy (NCBI): domain Eukaryota; kingdom Viridiplantae; phylum Streptophyta; class Magnoliopsida; order Apiales; family Apiaceae; genus Daucus; species Daucus carota. Next base: position 52,197,053 of record NC_030381.2, on the reverse strand, counting down.
TGTTTTTTTTTTTTGCTACTATAAACAAATAAGTATATATATATAATAATGTATAAATAACAAATTAACTAAATAATCTATTTATATATATACATATATATATAAATACACAATAATATATAATATTATTTTGTTTTTACCTAAAATATAATATAATAGAACATAAATATATTTTTTTACTTATATAAATAACATAATATAACTACAAGCAAAATAAATATTAGTTATTATAACAAACCTATTTTTTTTTTTTTTTTTTTTTTTTTAAGAAGCTGCAGGAGTATAGCATGATCATGCAATATAGTGCACGACCATGCTCTAGCCATAGAAAACGCACGTAGCCCAGACAAGTGACTGCACGGGCATGTCATAGAAGTGCACGATCGTGCAGGGCCGTATGAATTCAGTCGAGATCATCAGTTAGAGTGCATGAGCAAGCTCCAGAAGCCGCATGACCGTGCAAAACAGAGAAGAATCAGACGCACACTCACTTGTGACTGCACTGATCATGCACAAAAGTGCACGAGCATGCCAGGTCCTGAAAATCCAGTCGAGGGGCAGGTTGCGAAGGACATGATAATGCAGCAGATTGCATGACCATGCAACTCGAAGAAAAATGTCACGTAGGCTCAATATAGGTGCATGAGAGAGTGCATGATCGTGCACTAATGACAAACCACAACGAGCTAAGATTCTTTCACAAATTTCATTCATATCATAACCTGAAACACTGAACACACCCATCAACGCATAGAGTTGGAGAAAATCAATTGTGTGAATAGAAGTTATACGTAAGAATTACATATACATATACATATAACCTTGGGTTGCCTCCCAAGAAGCGCTGTCGTTAACGTCATTTAGCCGGACGCCTGTTCTGGATCAAGTTCTGGAATCAGTGAGAAGATAATGATCTCCTCCTTGTGACTCTTTCCCGATCAAATATGGCTTGAGCCTCTGACCATTCACCTTAAAAATTTCAGACCCCTCTCGAGTAATTGCCACGGTACCATATGGATATACTTTAGCAATTTCAAAGGGTCCAGACCATCGTGACTTGAGTTTTCCAGGAAAAAGTTTCAGTCTTGAATTAAACAAAAGAACCTTTTGTCCGACTTCGAAATCTTTCTTTTGAATATGCTTGTCATGCCACAATTTGGTCTTTTGCTTATAACTTGCAGCACTTTCATAGGATTGGAGTCTCAATTCATCAAGTTCACTGAGTTGCATCAGCCTGTTTAGTCCCGCATCTTTCAACTCCATGTTCAAGAATCTTGTTGCCCAATATGCTTTATGCTCCAATTCCACAGGGAGATGACAAGATTTTCCAAAAACCAACCTATAGGGAGACATTCCAATAGGTGTCTTGAAGGCTGTACGGTATGCCCATAAAGCATCATCCAGCTTCCTCGACCAATCTTTGCGAGAGCTCGTCACTGTCTTCTCAAGAATTTGCTTCAGCTCTCGATTTGAAATCTCCACTTGCCCACTCGTTTGAGGGTGATAAGGTGTCGCAACTTTTTGAGTCACACCATACTTTTTTAAAAGGTCTTCAATCAGTTTATTGCAAAAGTGAGACCCTCCATCATTGATAATAGCTCTGGGCACTCCAAATCTTGTGAAGACATGCTTTTGTAAGAACTTTTTCACCACTCTAGCATCATTGGTAGGACTAGCAATTGCTTCCACCCATTTCGAGACATAATCAACTCCCACTAGAATATACTTGTTCCCATAGGAAGATGGAAAGGGACCCATGAAATCTATCCCCCATACATCAAACAGCTCAACCTCAAGAATAGGCTGTAGAGGCATCTCATTCTGTCTCGATATGTTTCCTGTCCTTTGACATCTATCACAAGTGGAAACAAAATTTCTCGCGTCTTGATACATTGAAGGCCAATAGAATCCTGATTGCCAGATTTTTGCCACTGTTTTCATACTACTATTGTGCCCACCACACTCCAAAGCATGACAATGCTTAAGGATATTAGGAATTTCATCGTGAGGAACACATCTTCTCATAATCCCATCAGCACATTCTTTATAGAGCAGAGGTTCTTCCCAGAAGTAATGTTTTACATCAGAAAGAAATTTTTTCTTTTGTTGATAATTAAGTTCTGATGGCACAATACCTCTGACTATGTAATTGACAAAATCTGCATACCATGGTGTAGACATCGAGACAACCAAAAGTGCTTCTTCCGGAAATAGTTCATTGATAGGCATATCATCACCTATCACTCCATCGCCTTGGTCCAATCTTGAAAGATGATCAGCTACTAGATTTTCAGAGCCTTTCTTGTCTCGAATTTCAAGATCAAATTCTTGAAGTAAGAGTATCCAACGGATCAGACGAGGTTTGGCATCCTTCTTTGACATCAAATAACGAATCGCAGCATGATCCGTATAAACAATCACTTTAGATCCCACAAGATAGGATCTAAATTTGTCAAAGGCAAAAACAACAGCAAGTAGCTCTTTCTCTGTAGTAGCATAGTTGATTTGTGCATTATCAAGTGTCTTGCTTGCATAATAAATCACGTGCATGCGCTTGTCCTTCTTTTGTCCTAGAACTGCACCAACAGCATAGTCACTTGCATCACACATAAGTTCAAAAGGCAAGCTCCAATCAGGCGCTGACATTATAGGTGCCGAAGTAAGCTCTTTCTTCAGCCTGTTAAAAGAAACAAGACAACTATCATCAAAATCAAAATCACTATCTTTTTCAAGCAAATTACAAAGAGGGCGAGAAATTTTAGAAAAATCCTTGATAAAACGACGGTAAAAACCGGCATGTCCAAGAAAACTTCTAATCCCCTTCACAGAAGAAGGTGGGGGTAGCTTCTCAATCACTTCGATTTTGGCCCTGTCCACCTCAATGCCCTTACTAGAAATCTTGTGCCCAAGCACAATGCCTTCTTTCACCATGAAGTGACACTTCTCCCAATTAAGAACAAGGTTAGTTTCTGCACATCTCTGCAACACTTGAGAAAGATTAGTCAAACAAGTATCAAAGGAAGAACCATATACAGTGAAGTCATCCATGAAGACTTCCATGGTTTTTCCTATAAAATCAGAGAAAATAGCCGTCATAAGTCGTTGAAACGTAGACGGGCCATTACACAAACCAAAGGGTAGTCTACGATAAGCAAATGTGCCATACGGACAAGTAAAGGTTGTCTTTTCTTGATCCTCAGGAGCAATAGGAATCTGAAAATATCCTGAGAAACCATCTAGGAAATTATAATACTCATTACCTGCAAGTCTTTCTAACATTTGATCAATAAATGGGAGGGGAAAGTGATCCTTACGAGTAGCGTTATTTAATTTCCTATAATCAATACAGACTCTCCAACCTGTTACAGTTCTTGTGGGAATTAATTCATTCTTTTCATTTTTCACAACAGTCATCCCACCCTTCTTAGGCACAACATGAATAGGACTAACCCATTTACTATGTGGAACAGAATATATAATACCCGCATCTAACAACTTAGTTATCTCCTTTTTTACCACATCTTGCAAGTTAGGATTTAATCTTCTTTGTCCTTCAATCACTGGTTTATGATTATCTTCTAAGTCAATCCTATGCATGCAAAGAGCGGGGCTAATTCCCTTGATATCCTGAATTGTCCAACCTATTGATGATTTAAATTTTTTTAGCACATTTAACAATTTTTCAAGTTCATCATCATCAAGTAAAGAAGATACGACCACAGGATATGTCTCATTATCACCAAGAAAAGCATATTTTAGATTAGAAGGAAGAGGTTTGAGTTCTACCTGAGGTGCCTCTGAAATTGAAAATGCCATCTCAATCATTGGCATACCTGGTTTTTGCATCTCTAATGCAAGTTTGTCCTCACCTTCTTTGTCAGTTGGAGTTTGTACTTGGTCCTCCAAGTCTACATCACCATTCTTCACAATCTCATCAACTATGTCAACATTGAAACATGTAGCGTCAATTGAAGGCATCTTCAGTGCTTTGTTGAGATCGAACTCAACCTTTTCATCACCAACATTCAATGTGAGCTTCCCAGCTTTGACATCGATCGTGGTTCCAGCAGTAGCCAAAAAGGGCCTTCCCAAGATTATGGGCATCTCCACATCTTCATCCATCTCCAACACCACAAAATCACAAGGAATAAAGAATTTATCTACCTTGACAAGTACATCCTCTATGACTCCCAAAGGATGCTTGATTGTACGATCTGCCAACTGAAGTGAGATTCTGGTCTTCTTGAGCTCTCCAAGACCAAGCCTCTTGCAAATGGAGTATGGCATCAAACTTACACTAGCCCCCAAATCACATAAGGCTTTAATATTCTCCATCTTTCCAATAGTGCATGGCAAAGAGAAGCTTCCGGGATCTTTTAACTTTTGCGGAATTGATTTTTGAATGACTGCACTACACTCCGCATTGAGAGTAATGGTTTCCACATCTTCAAGTTTTCGCTTTCTAGACAACATCTCCTTCAAAAATTTGGCATATAATGGCATTTGTGCCAAGGCATCAGCAAAAGGAATATTTATATGCAATTGCCGAAAGGTTTGCAAGAATTTCTCATATTGTTTCTCCAACTTCTTGTTATGCAGCCTTTGTGGGAAAGGGATTGGAGGAACATATGGTTTCACTGGTACCTTTGGTGTAATTTCATCTTCTTTCTGCTCATCATTTTCCTTTTCTGAAATTTCAGCCTCAGATTCAACTAGCTCGTCTTTCTTTGAAGGGCCCTTTTCATTACGCTTGACAACCTCGACTTCGGGCAATTCTCTTCCATTCCTCAAAGTGATAGCCTTGCATTGCTCATTACCCTTCAAATCTGGTTGACTAGGTAGAGATCCTTGCTCACGAACACCAACCTTATTAGCAATTTGCCCAATTTGAACTTCCAACATCTTTTGTGATGAAGCCATCTGATCAAGCCTTGACTCCACTTTTTCAAATTTGGTTTCCATATTGGCAAAAGCTCCAGTCGTCCCTTGTATCATCTTGCTGAGTGCAATTTCCCAATCAGCAGGTTCTTTCTTGTCCTTTGGTGGAAGTTGAAACTGTTGTTGATTTGGATACTGCTGACGTGGTTGGAAACCGGGAGGTTGCTGCTTCTGAGCTGCATATGATGGATTAACAGCATGATTGTTGTTGTAGGAAAGATTGTTGTTGGGCCTCTGATTTGGATTGTAATAAGAATTATTCTGAACAGGCCATGATTGTCTTCCTTGGATGAAAGCTGCTTCCTCTGGAAATTGTTGCGCATGTAAGTATTGATCAGTACCAGGATCATTATACCCTTCCATTGGAGTAGAAATAGCATTGACATTTGCCCTTTGTCCACGAACTTCTTGAGTAAGAGCATCCAATTTCAGAGTGAGCAAGTTCATCATCTCAGTGTCTTGTGCTGATTTCACTGAGCTTGTACCACTAGGTGCCCAAGCATAGTTATTTGAGGCTAATTCCTCGAGAAGTGCCTTAGCTTGAGTAACAGGTGCTTTCTTAAAATTTCCTCCAGCTGCAACATCCAAACTCAGCCGAATATCAGAATTTAGAGCTCCATAGAAAGTGCTCAGAACCATCCACTCCTCGTAACCATGATGTGGACACTTTCTCAACAATGCCTTATATCTCTCCCATGCCTGATACAAGCCTTCACCTGGTTGTGCTTTGAAAGTAAGAATAATTGCTCTCATTTGCTGAGTCTTGTCAGAAGGATAATATTTGGATAAGAACTCAGTAGAAAGATTATCCCAAGTAGCTAGAGTAGCATCTGAAAGCTGTTGAAACCATTCCAAAGCTTTTCCCTTTATAGAATAAGGGAACATGTGAAGACGAATTTGATCAGCAGTAACCCCATTGATTCTGAAAGAACCACACATTTGCACGAAGCGCTCTAGATGGCGGTGTGGATCCTCTCGCTCAATGTCTCCTTCAAAAGCAGAATTGCTCACCATCTGAATAAGACTGGGATTGATGTTATATTGAGTTGCACCAATCGCAGGAGTCTTGTACATGCAATTAGCAGGATTAGGAGTCTCATGATCCTGAATGGATGACTCATTAGGAACAATAACATGGAGATTTTCGTTTGCATTATTGTTATCAGTCATCTTGGCCTCCTCTTTCTTTTTCCTTGCTTCTTGCCTTCTAACTCGAAAAGTGCGCTCGATTTCCGGATCTGGTTCGAAATTTCCAACACTTTTCGATCTTCGCATATATCAGGTGTACCTGAAACGAAACACCAATGAGATAGACCTTGGAAACAAATTTAATAAAATCTAAACAATAAGAAATAATTAACCTAAACTTAATATTGCTGCCTTCCCCGGCAGCGGCGCCAATTTGTTGCAGTAAAATTATGTAAAGTTCGTTCTCAGGGAAGGACTGAATACAATATTAAATCAAGTATATTACTCCTTTCTATTTAGAAGTTTAGAGAATAAATTGTGGTTTTTACTATCAACTAAATTAAACTAATAAAGCAATTAAAAGTGTGAATTAACGATGATAAAAAGCAATCCAAGAATCAGGTTTCTTTGCTAGCTACAATGAATGTCAATCAATTGTGATATGCAAGTCTCTACTCTGCTAAAAACAATCCTTCTATTGATTATAATGTTCTCTCCCAAGATACAAAATAATACCTATAATTTAACCTTGAAGTCACTCCCATGATCAATCAAAGCCAAATTATAAGCTATCACGAACCAAGGATTTTCTATTTCACAACTCACCTAATAATCTCCCGATTAATTAATTGAGTTATGTCTGTCATATCATGTACAAGAAATATAAATCCTCTCCCGATTCATTATAAATCCTACAGTTACAATTACAGGTTCGCGACTCCTATAACTGTGTTAAGCGCTCAATGACAGATTAGCATACATAGAGAAACCACAATCTTAGATCAAACAAACATATTAAGCCAACAAATACTCCCCAATCCTCGGATTAGAGGATTAGTTACTCATAACAATTAAATAAAACACGAATATATATATTACTGAAATCATGTCAAAAGAGTACAAGAGTGAAGAAAATACAACTTGACGAAATCTCTCGAACTTGGACTGAATCCCTTCAATCTTTGCTCAAATTATCTCCCAAAGCTTTCTCTACCTCTCTATACACTCTCTTCGATATCTAATAATCATAAAACCCTAATAATAATAATGTTTTAATGGTTTCCTCGAAAAACAATTCCGATTTCCTAAAACAAGTTGGATTCTGAGACAAAATTCGTGGGCTGACTTTCAGGCCTGATTCTGGGCTGATCCTTTTGTCTTTAGATAGCTGGAACACTTTAAACTTGTAGACAATTAAGATATCTTCGCGTGGGCTGTTGAATCGTCTAATTCTGACGTCCGGAACTCAAGTTATGGCCCAAACAAGATTTGCTGCGCAGGTGGCCCATAAAGTCCGAATTTCCATCAAATACAAGCCCAAATAAGCTAGTTTCATCCAACTTAGGAATATTTATTTTCCTGCCATTAAACACTTAAAATCAATTAGTAATTACCCGATTATTTACAAAATACCACAATTATGGGAATAAAATCATATAAAAGCATATATAAATATATGCTCTATCAGAGACCTACCAAAATCCCTAACTAAGTCACAAAATCAAAATGAGAAGTTGAACACAACCGGATAGAACAAAAAATCTGGTAAGTGAAACCCACCAAAAAAGTATACTACTATTGATTGCACTATATGACCAATTACCTTGTCATTCAAAATATACAACGTATCTGGGAGCTAAAAATCTAAAGGGCTTTCCTCACCAACCTCTTCTCTTTGAGATACAGGGTCTGTCTCTGTGTCAAAGGCGAATTTCATCTCCTGGGTCACTAATTCGGCCAGATCGTGCCTATTGGCATTTCTGTAGGCATCAATGACTGCCTTGAACAAGGACTCGCTAGGATCAATTTCCCCATACTTTAATCGACTGTGAATACGTTTTACACCTTCAAGCATGCCAGCCCTTCCATAACAACCTACAAGATTAATAAAAGTGACAATATCTGGCTCTAGCCCTTCATCTTGCATTTTCATAAAAATATTAAGTGCTTCATTAGTTCTGCCTGTAGCACCATATGCATATATTGCAACATTATAGGCAGATGAATCCAGGAGCACTTCTTCCTTTAGGAAGCTTTCGCACGATTTTAGTGCAAAAGCATGCAAACCCACGACCGAATACACAGAGGCTAAAACAGCTTCTCTGGAGTAAGGTTTCCCTTCACGGTAAGATGAATGAAGCTGACTTACTGCTTCAGATGGAATGCCTCCCTTTTTCAATATAGTAAATAATACTTTAAAGGTCCCAGCATCTGGCAAAAGATTCTCATTAACCATATCATGCAACAATTCGCCACACTCAACAAGCTGACCATTTGTGGCGTAGCATGCCATTACCTTGTTATATGAAACACAATCTCTTAATAATCCTGAATGTCTCATCTCCTCTGCAACGTCAATGGCTTCATCAAGCATACCCATGTTCTTGTAAAGATACATCATGGTTGCAAATGAAACCCCATCTGCCCAACCTTTATCTATCAAATTATTGAATATCAGTCTCGCTTCTGATATCATTCCCAGATCAGCATATAGGTTGAGCATACTATTAGTAGCTATAATATCAGGACCATCAGGAAAATCTTTCATCTTCATGTACACTTGTTTTGCCCCCTCCACAGAACCAACCTTACTATAAGCCTTGACCAAAGAAGTAAGCACAATCTGATTTGCTGAAACACCGCATTCTTCCATGACATGAAAATAGTGAAGGGCATCTTCAATTTCACCAATCTCTGCATATCCATCAATTATAGACCCAAAAACAACTTCATTTGGTTTTACCCCTGCTGCTACCATTTCTCGGTAGATACTCACTGCATCAGAAAGCCTTCCTAATCGCGAATAACTTCCAACCAAGGAGGAAAATGTTATACACTGAGGTTTAAATCCTGCTCCTTGCATTTCAGATAAAAGGTCCCTTGCTTGGTCAACTAAATCACCTCCAGAGAGCATTTGAATGAGAGTATTATAACTGCACTCATCTGGCCAGGTCCCATTGCTTCTCATGCTCTTAAAGAGTGATAAGGCTCTATCATACAGCTTTGCTTTACCATAAGCCTTGAACATAACATTATATTCCACAACATCTTTCTTCTGTCCGACCAAATCTCTCTTACAGTAAAATACAGCCTCAGCTTCAGCCCAAAACCCCTTCTCAGCATAGACATCTATAATAGCAGCATATGTACAAGATTTTAGTCCACCATCAAATTGATACTTCTCGAAAAGATGTTTAGCACGGTCAGTTAAACCTTCATTTACATACATTTTTATAATGACAGGAAGAGACTGCTTGTCAATACGTGCACCAGACTTTGTTATATCCATAATCACAGCCTCCACTAGTTCAACCATTCTCCTCTCGCATAGTACCTGGAGAATAGCTCTATGTGTGACAACATCGGGACGAAGACCCACGTCCCTTATTTTCCTATAGCACTTAATGGCTGCATCTATGTTTCCTGCATCAGCATACAGAGACAGGAATATGTTGTAGGTTTTAGTATCAGGAGAAACTCCCCTTTCTTCCATTTTACCAAGCAAAGATTCTGCCTCTGATATATGTCCATGACTGCCACAGGTAAAAATCATAGTATTGAATGTGACGGTATCTACTGCTACTCCAGATTTTAACATTTCAGCAAAGACATCAGCTGCGTCCGTTAAACGCCCTGCCTTTCCATACAAATCAATCAACGTATTATACGTAGCTGTAAGTCGAGGCTTTTGAGCAGAATTTTCAGCATCTACCACAGGCAACGCATTAGAAGCAAGGCTCCTCCCACCTATCCTAAAGAGCTCAGTCGACAAAAAGTGCTTAAAGCTCATGGGTGCCAAGCTCGAACCGTTATCAGAACCAATAAAAGAATCCAAATCAATCTTTCCAACACACCAATCCTTATAAAATTTAATGGCCACATCATACTCTCGAGCATCCTTCAAAACTTTTACAACCGTACTCATCGTAACCTCATCAGGAAACATCCCCCTAAATTTCATATGCTTAATCCACAAAACCGCTTCTTTCACAAGTCCAGCTTTCCCATACACATCAACAAGCATACTATAAGTATTATTACTCGGCAAAAGCCCCTTCTTCGCCATTTCACTCCAACAAAGCCTCAACTCATCCCACTTCTGCGCCCGACCCAATTTCCTCAGCACAACATTATAATGAATCACATTCGGGACATACTCTTTCTGCAACTTCATCCACTCAAAAACCCTAAGCACCTTCTCCCAACTACCCTGTTCCTTCAAAATCACTGTCTGCTCCTTCGGACTCAACCTCCCATAATACAAACTAAGCGCTTCCCCCACCTCCTCCCCCGACTCCAACGACCGCAATATCGAAGGCAACTCACCCCCATACTTCTTCCTCTTACCACTAACAATAATCCTAGTGGGTGCACTCAAAGTTCTTGAATTACACTTTATCAGCTTAAACCCTACAAAACCCCTAACCCCCCTAAAATCTTGCCTAAAACCACTTAAATTCACATCATTATACATCAATTTATCAGCTTTTAAACAAGGAGATACAGGATATAATGAACAACAATCAAGACCCTTTAATAAACTATGTTGAGTGAGCAAATTGAAACCTAAAAAAGACATGGAATTGCAAGAAAAATGAAGGGCTAGAAGCTTACATGGTGAAGAACATGGGAAACTGTGAGGTGGGTTGTGATAAAAATCGAGTCTTTTTGGGTCTCTTGAATTGTAAGAATGAAGAAGCATCTTCTTGGTCAGTCTTTTTTTGGGCTGAGAGTATAAAATTCTGCTCAAGTTCCAAGTTTTTGCCCAAATGGGTGGGACCCATGAGTGATACAACAAGAAAAATCATCTGAAATTGACTTAAAAATCTAGGGTGGAATTTTGATAAATTAATATTAATAAATTGATATTTTGATGAATTGCTAAATTTGTTGTTTTCAAATATATTCAGTATCGAGAATAAATTTATCTTGATTTAATTGCATCTAAGTTGTACTTATGTTTTTCAAAGCTTTGTCATGCCTGGAATAATTAATTATCAAAATTTTGAAATTAGAAAATTATTTCATAATTAAGATCGAAAAAAATATTAGATTATCAGCACTAACATATATGTTTAACTTCGAAAAATTGTGATTAAAATTACGCCCGGGATATCCTACAAATCATAGTCTTAGGGATATTAATAGTAAAATTGGCATCGAGAATATTTAATATAATTTTTTTTAATAAGATGAATTCTTCATCTACGTTGATAATTGTAGTAAAAAAGTTCCATGTTATATCGGCATTACTCTAATTATTTTCCAAACTACATCCGTCTAATCGTCCGTATTATTTTGATTTCGCTTATTTTATTTTCAAATACAAGAACTCAATTATTAAAAAGAATATATAAATTTGGATGGCCTGTAAAAAATTTATTTAAGCAACATACGAATTGCAGAAAATTTGTAAGTACTTATTCATATGAATAAAAAGAAAAATTATAAATATGTTTATTTTTTTCAAGAATAAACTCTCATCTTCTATAAATACGTCAAGAAAGCTAGTTATATGAATTTTTGAGAGAAAATGTTAGAGTTCGAAATTCAAAATTTTGAAATATATACATCTGACAAACAATTAACAGGTCAAATGTTGTTGCACAGTAAAAAAAATATACTTGGTACACTATTTTTCATATACACATGCTAACAGGAGTAATGAACACCACAAAATTGTGGCTGATTCGAGTCCAACACTAACTTGACCATCAACATCACTATTGTTATCAAAATACAAAGAAACTAGAGGATTAGCTTACAAGATGAACAGCAATAATATCCTTACAAAAAGTAATAATGATATACAAGTACCTCCCAGCAGAAATGATCGAAGGAGTGTTTCCCTCTTCCTAGAGCTTATCAATCTGAAGAAGGGTAGTAACCCCTCTAGGATGGATTCACCGTCAAGAAAGTATACCTGGTAATAATAATTTGGATTTGAAACCATATTATTAACTATTAAGAGTGAAAATAAAGCCACATTATTTGTCACAAGTAATAAGTAAACATAACAAAGTGCACGATATCAAGTCGCCCTGCTGCAAAAGAAATAAAAGACACTTGTTTGAAAGCAGAGGGAGAAAATATATTGCACTGAATCAGGTGTGGTTTCCAATTGCGAACTATCCATTTTACAGACCTCTAATATATATCCAGCTAATAAATACGGATTGGTGAAAGATAACTGAGCATGAAGGTGGCTGACGAAATGATAACAAGCTTATATATTAAAAGGGCTGTTGGAGAAAGAAAAAATCTCACAAAAAAGTCAATAATGTGGCAGCTCAGCTTGCAAGTCACAAGTGCTGCTTTAACTTTGCTTAGGATCCGGGTGAATATGAAGCACATGGATACAAGAAGGCAGAATGCTTTTTTATATTCTCATCGTCGTCAGCTGATTGCCTAAAGATTTTATGATGTCACGTGTGCGCTTAAACCACTATGCAAGAAGGGTGGCATGTTTAATAACCTCAGCTTATTTCATGAACATATTGAAATATTTAGTAATTTCGAAAATACCGGAAGGCTGTTGAGAAGCGCCAGCATCAGAGAGACGTGAAATGTGAACTTTAGAAGCTTTTCAAAGACATCTGGAAGACAAGCACCAAAAGGGATAGACCACCGAGGTTGATATGAAGTTAATCTAATCGAATGTGCCATTGAGAACACATCACCAATGAAAACAAAAGTCCCTCCACAGCCCAATTCTTCGAATTTGGAACTGTTAACACTTGATAATGATTCTCTCATGAGTTGCACACATTTCATGGTAACAGGTCTTACATATTTGATCTCCGTCCATGTAAGACCCGGTATTTGGATAGGAGCCAGGCAAGTTGCTTCCTGTATCAGTCATCAAAAGTGCCAGTCATGTTCAACATTATCCTTTTGATCGAGTAGAAAAATAAATCCACTTATTGGACTAAAAGATATCAGATATACAGAAATAAAACTAAGATATATCAAAGACATAAAGTAGTTAATTAGTTAGACCTCTGAACATGGACAGCTACTTTCATTTCTTGCAATTTCCATCCATCCATCACCACATTTCTTAAGCTCTACAATATCCGTAGCATTTAAGCAGTGGATATGATCACTTCTTTTTTCGATATTATCTTCATTGGAAGTATCATTTGATGTACTTATAGGTGAACAGGGCATAGTTACAAAGGAAGACAGTTCATCTGGGCAAGTACTTTTAGTGTCTGACCGGATATGATAGCTCTCTTCAATTAGAGATCTTGGAACACAGTAACCTTTGTCAACCTTCAAATATTCACCGTCTTTTAAGTTTTGATTTGTTTTCTGATGTAGCATATTGGTAATCTTCATCCACTCCTCTGCGTCATGGATGCGCATGCCATCCAATGAAATAACAAAATCGCCAGGAGAAATAACCTTAAATAAAGGTGACGCGGAAGAAACATCCAACACCTAGTGCAATATAATTATCATAAGTACATAAGAGGGAAACAATTCTGTCAATTAAGTATGTGCTATTGATAAAACAACCTTTCACAAGTAAACTTTCATACACAGTACCATAGGGCTTTCACCATGTATGTACACTGGATATAAGATCAAGGGAAGAAAGAACATTGCCAGTGCACAAGCAGCACAAATCTGCATTGGTTATTTAAGTAAAGGTAATCATTTCCAAGATCGAATGATGAAAAAAAATAGGAGCGAAAGTGAATAAACGTTCAACTCACTGCTGCATTGTGCCAAATGCCAGCACAGTATATTCGAAGAGCAGCGACTCTCGGTAGAGCCTGCAACACCTCATCATTGAAGGCCACCAGAGCTCCTGGAAATAGAACAGCTAAAAATACAGCAATGTACTCAATCTGTATGCCCTCACTGCTACCAGCAAAAGCAGCCCCTATGACACCAAATCATGAGATCCGTCCACTTTACATATGATATTTCCAAATGCAATAAAACGTATACATAATTACATATCAGGATTTAAGGATCGTAGGATACCATTACTCTCATAATTAGATACAATTTCTTTATATGGATTTGTATAGATGGAATATGGTAAGATGTGTGAATGAAATAAGAATTCAAACCAATATTACAAACAATATTGCCAATACAGCTAGTATCAATGCAAAAACGCAAGTGACATTTAACCAACTAGGAGGAGTTTATGATGACTAACTTTTTTTTAGTATAAAGATCCCTAAAAAGTGCATATCTGAAGCCCAGAGTGAAATATGCAGCATAAATAGTTAAATCAAAATGAAGTCTAAGCAAACCTTTCATGTCCCTTCAAGTATCTATTTCCTTTTTGGCCAGATAACTAGTTTCTGCAAAGAGCCATGAAGCTGCTCATAAACTCTTCTTCCCCTTTTTCACAATTGCTATTGTTATCTTTTCGTTTTCATTTTGGAGCTAATATCACAATTATCTTTTGTCATTTTGTGTGTGTATCTCTGACGGGGAGGAAGAACTACAACCAGTACACATATATTTATTCTGAGCCACAGAAGATATCAATAATTACGAAAGCAGGGTTGATTTAACAAGTACAAGACAAACTAGCATAGAATACATCAATCTCAAGAAAGGAGAAAATCTGCCCATACTAAACTCATAAGATAAGCATGTGAAGCATGGCCTAGGGGAGTATGAAAGAGTAAGAAATACCTATCACCTAGGTTCATAATGCACTCATATTAACTCTGACAACAACTACAGGTTTCCTTTGGTCATTTTTCCACAGATGTAAATTGTAATACATGTACAAGCTTGCTCATACTACCATGAAGTCTGTGCTGTTATTAATCGTTTTCCCTGTTATTCTTTAGAATATGACATAAAACAGAAAACCAGCTTTCAAGAGTGATAATAAAAACCTGCAAGGAAAGAGCAAACAAAAGATCGGAAAGAAAAATTAAGATTTCAATTATTGACCTTGTAGCAGAAAGAGCATGCCCTAATTCATGTGCAGCCACAGATATCACAGTAGATATACATATGTATCCAGCATCAGCAAGCGAGAAAACCTGTATAAATAAATAAAAAAACATGTATTCATGTGCATAACACTAGGTAAAATGTCCAATTCAGTTGCAATTCAACAAAATGAAAATTAGAATGCTTACCGAAGGAGAATATCCGAACAGCGATTCACTCAAAAGACTTAGTATTTGGTAGTTACTACCAAATAAATGCAAATATTGAGCTAATTCCCATAGAAGCACCTGAATTCAAGTCAAAAAATTTGTGCAGATCATGACCCATGCCATAAAGTTAACATTCAACTAAAAACCCGAAAAGAAAATAAATTAAATTTGCAGCTAACCAGGGTCACTGCCAGAAGAGTAGTAACACTAAAACCAACCCCCACCGAAAACCAGACCCTCAGGTACCTAAGCAACAATGGTCACTATAAATCAAACCACTTAAATTCAAAGTTTACTACCAAAAAACCAAACAAAACCAAATATTATAACAGAAAAAAACAGAAATTACTAGCAATAATCACCAAAGATGAAATTTTTATTGATTTCAAGTAAAAACCAAGAACCATGGTAAAAATTGAAATATGCAATTGGGGAAAAAACCTGGAATATCTTCTGCCAAAATGGAATAATGGGTCATTAAAAGCTGATGATTTGAAGTCACAGTACCTAACAAAGATGCAATCTTGATCAAGAACTCACATACCCATTTGCACAAAACCCAAAGATTTGCAATTATACAAGCAGAAACACAAATAAACACATGCATATGTATGAATCAAATGAAGTACCAGCAAGAAACAGTGTTGCTGAAGTGTCTGACACGAAGAGGAAGAACAGTTTGATGAGCTTGTGATCTGCTGAACCTTCGGAAACGCCTGCCTTGTGTACTCATCTTTGCATCAGCAGCAGCAACTCAGCAAGTGTTTCAGTTTGATGTGGCTTTGGGTTTCTGCAGTTTGGTTCGGTTTGGTTTTTACAGGAAAAAAGATATGGGCTTTGCACTAGTTTGGGTTAAGAATTTGTACTACAAAATGTTTTTGGGCCCTGAAACCTAAATAGCCTGATGTAATGAACACTGCTACTTGTTACTGTTCAACTCGTTTCATCCTCATTCTTGTTCAGCTCGAGATTTAACTAAAAAATAACAAATTTTATATTAAAAAATATTATATTCTATTCACTTTATTAAAATGTATATTATATTTTATTTTCACACATACATGCATTTTAAACATTAAAATTCAATATATACATAAAAACCCTCTAAACAATAATTACTCCCTCTGTTTTCGAATATACGCTTGCCTTGACACACAATTCTAAGAATATTGACAGCATATTTAAAATTATAATTTTTAATATTTGTTTTTAAATAAAAATGATAAATTTATATTTTAAATGAAAGAAATAAAAAAAACATTAATTCTAACCATTCAGTCAATACTTTTATTCAGAAAATCAAAAACCAAATATTTGAGAATAGAGGGTATTCAACAAAAAAAACTAACAACATAAAAGCGACAGAAAATAAGACACCATGTGTAATTACTGATCAGCCATTAAAATTTTAAATTTTATTTTAATATATGAAGGAAAGGAGTATTAAATCTAACAGAAAGAGCAGAATGAATAGGCCAGAGTATCGCAAAACACGACACCTGATACCTTTCTTCCATATCCTACACTCAACACTTTTTAACTTCACTCTCTGCAATATATCTATCTATCTGCTCAACAATATTTGGCCAATGTCAATGATTTTACTGTCTTCCCATTCCAAGTACCTGCTGGATATTTTGTCTAACCGGGTTGAAAAGTAAGTGCACAATGTTCTTTAAGCCACTTGTGTTACTGCCATGTATTATTTCATAATTTTAGGTTTTTCATTCGAGATAAAAATATTCTGAAATTTCGTGATCATATGTGTAGTCACATGACCTAATGGCCTGTCACTTCAGTTATTTGTTTACTAGATTGTATGATAAATTTTGTTACTAGAATTACTATTTGGAATAGTGTGGTAAAAAAATAAATGTTAATCGGAGAGTGGTTCGATGGTTTAGAAGCAATGCAGCATATGTAGAGTGTTGAGAACCAGTCCATCTAAAACCTTTAGGTATTAGAGGAAGACCTCAAATAGATCTTATGCTATATTTCAACATAGAGGCGTCGATGACTAGATAATGTAGTATTCGTAGTGCAAACCGGTGATTTACAGTATTGTGACAATGATTTGTAAAATTTATGCACTTGTTTTTTTCGCATGTTGGTATTTTCCATCCAATGTTGCAGTGCAGAAGGAGTTGATATTGAACGTAGATGGACCGAATTCAGTGATGTTTGTTATCATATAAAGGTGATTAAACTGATAGATGTCTCCATTTTTATTTACTGTGAAATTTTTTGAGTGAGTTAAGATGCACTTTGGATATCTCACTCAAAGATATGGTATTTTTCAGGGATCTTCTGAAACCCCCGAATTTCTGAATGTGTCAGTATCGTTTCCCACACCACCTGAAGAAACTGAAATTGAAAAGGGGCTTCCTTGTGGTGCCACAGAAGCTGTAAAAGTAGCATATGGTGTGGTCGTTGAATCTATTGTTCCTCCAGACGAGGGCTTTAGTCTCACACTCAAATTGGATTTATCAAAACTTCCTAAAAATAAAGGTTTAACTAGTTCTGTTATGAGTTTTTTTGGTTGTGACTGTAAGTCTGTAAACAAACAGGACTTGTTTAATTTTTTCTCTGGTTCTTGTTTAACTCAAATAGAGAAGAGAAATGATATGTTGGTGAAGATTGCAGCTGTAAGGGAAGTGGTACTAGGCGCTCCATTAAAAAGGATTCTGGAGCATCTGGCCTCCAGGACTCGTGCCCCAGCCAAAGATAGGGTCATTACCCTTGTACATCGGCCAAAGGAGTGCATTTTTCTTATTCCTCGGGTGATTTTTTTGCTCTTACACCGTCGTCTAGTGACATCAGTTGTCAATGCGTCATAGGTGTAATAACTTCCACTAATATCTGCAGTTTTTTGTTTAACAAAGGCAAGACTTTATTGTACTATCAAAAATTTAATTTTCTCCAACTCCTGCCTGCTCTTGTTATTACATACTAGTATTTTTTTCTAGTGCCAGATTTATGCAGTTTGGTTCTGCTTTTAAATGCAAAAGTACATTTTTATGTTTTGATATATTCAGACTTTTTTTATCGATTACTATAGTTCTGTTATGTTGTTAAAGGCTGTAATCAACTGTGGTTCATGTATTTTTAAGCAACCAGTCCTTGAATCTTTTACATCTATGTTGTTTAGTATAGTGTCCGAGGAACCACTTACATTGATAATTAATTAAGATCTTGCAGTTGGATTTGACAGGAAGATAAGGTTACTGTGATTTATCCTATCAATTTCGAGGATTCAATAGATACAGTGCTTGCAACGTCTTTCCTACAGGTATGGAACTATATGACATAAAACATATTAATCACATTATTTATTACCTGTCCCTTTACTAATAACATTGATATTTGATAAACTTTCGTTGTTTTTTAGATTATTCCCAGCAGTCTTTAACTTTTAAGGATGCAGGTCTGCCATTTAGTTTGTTATCTTATGTCCTCATTTCGTATTTTAGACCATAAGCTTAGGCTGGTCATACTGACTCAAATTGATGTAGTTAGAGCATCTCCAAGGGGCTCTCTAAATGAGCTCTTAACTTCAAATTTAAAGAGCAAAGCAAAAATTAGAGCTCCAATGGGCTCCTAGAAGCTCTTTAAAAATTTAAGAGCTCATCATCTCTCCTTTCTTTTAAAGAGCATGTAAGAGCTCTTAACTTCTTTTTCATGAATATAATATTGATTTCCCTCCAACTTTACCTCCAACAATTCTCTCTTTTTACTTTTCTCTCTCATTTATATGAATAAAATATGAATAAGGAGTAAGTATAAAGAGGAGCATTGGAGTTGAAATCTTTTTCAATGTCTTAACTCACTAGGAGCCAAATATTATATTATATTTTGAAGAGTGATTTAAGAGCACCATTGGAGATGCTCTGAGGCTCTAGTCTAAGTAATTTTATTGATTTCGCTATCCCCTATTTCTACAATAATACTTTCAGAAAATCAGTGCTTTCTGATAAATCCTGCAAGTAGACATACATTAAAGTAAGGGTCCAGGTCCCTGGCAGCCGTATGTCAGGGACCGGTTATATAACCCACTGTTTCCTGGCCTTTAGCGCTGGACATACTAAAAATTTAATACGATCCTGGCCGCTGGATATGCATCCAACGGCCAGGAAACAGTGAGTTGTTTAACTCGTCCACAGCAATCGATTGCTGTGGACCAACTCCCTTAAAGTAAATATGAATATTCATTACTATATAGTAGTGAGCATGGAATGCTTGTTGGTGTGTGTTTACTGAGGGATGAGTATATCATTCCAATTTTTTCAGGTCATGTGTTGATAATTATTTTTCTATCTTTACTGAGTTTCAGGTCGGTTATAATGAATACTTAGATATATTATGATTCAGGACTTGGCGGAAACAAGGCGGTCTGCTAGTCTCTATTCTGCACCTTCCTGCACATGGTCTTCTACTCCTCCTGCGGAACTGGACAATGCTACCACTGAATCATTGTCTGTAAATGCAGGATTCTTTACCTTCGGTAATCTCCTAATTTACTCAGGCTCGGTCTTTTATCTCTTTACTGGTTTTATATTGTTTTTGGATTGCTGCAGTGATTCTCCCACGACATGTAGAAGGAAAAAAACTAGATAGGACTGTATGGATTTTATCAACATTTCATGCTTATGTGAGCTACCATGTCAAGGTAAGGTTTCTCTGTTCCTACATTTCTACTTATACAATCATGATTCTGGACTTTTGGTCTTCAAGGAGAATAAATGCTTAGGTCCTGGTTTTCTTTATTATATGAATCATAACATTTTTAAGAAGTAAACAATATAACAATACTTTTAAGGTATTATTTTTTTTAATTATAGAATTTTATCATCCTAGTCATCAAAATTATAGAAGGATCTAGAATGCTTATAACAATTAAAATCATAGACATGGCCGATCCTGAGATTTCATTGACCTAGTGCGAAAAAATTTTTATGGGCCTTTTTATACAAGACTACTAATATGAATACAAAAATAAAAATTACAAGCAACTTGAAATATATCTTATAAACACAAAACTGGAACCGGAAAGATGATTACAGGACTAAAAATAGTTTTGGGCCCCCTGGATCCAATGGGCCCAGTGCGGGAGCACCGGTAGCACTGGTCCATGGTCGGCCCTGATCATAGAAGGATCTAGAATGCTATAAAAAAAATTACTTGTGTAATCCGACGGCTAAAATCACAAGTACAGTAATATAAATATCAGATTTTCTTCTCTACATGACCCTGTATTGTTTATACAAACCTATATTGTGTGCGGCTGAGGGTAGTCATCTTTCATGAGTAAAAAAGGTTTCAAATTTTAACAATCCCTTCCCAATTCTCCATATCAACAAATCATTCATTATAATTAAAGCCGTGTGAGATTTCTTCTTCACAAAGAGATCTCATAAATTTTTTGTTATGATTTTTCAAGTAAAGGTTTAGACTCGTTTTCTAACCATCAATTTAAACAGTTGTTGTAGATGAATGTTGATGCAAGTCTGGCCACAGCCGCTTATGAGAGTGGGGAAGGAGATTTCTATGATGATGTTTGGTTGTGGAGAATGTAGATGTAGTTGATTGTAATTTTTATTTTATTTTTACGATGCAAACAAATCAATAGTAGTAAATATTTGATCCACATTTCTCAATTTTTATTACAATTGATTTGTTACTATTTTTATTACATATAAATTTGAGAAATGTGGATCAAAATTTTATTACTATTGATTTGTTGGCCTCTTGTGTAAAAATAAATAAAAATTATAGCTACATTCATACCTGCTCCACAACCAAGCATCATCATGGACATATCCTTCCGCATTCTCACTTGCGGCTCTGGTGAGACTTGCATCAACACTCATCTACAAATGATGGTTACAAAATGAGTCTAAAGTTTTAAATAAAAAATCATAACAAAAATTTATGAGTTTTCTTTGTGAAGGAGATATCATACACGACTTTAATTATAATGAATGAGTTGTTGTCATGGTTAATTGGTAAGGGGTTATTGAAATTTGAAACCTTTGTTATTCGGAACATAGGACTACCCTCACTCGCATACAGATATACGTTTGTATAAACAATACATGGAAAATTTGTATTATTGTACTTACGATTTTACACAAGTGAAAAATGTTATAGCATTCTATATCCTTCTGTAATTTTAATTGTTATAGCATTCTAGATCCTTCTATATTTTTAATGGGTAGGAAGATAAGATTCTAATACTTAAAAATAAATAACATCTTAAAAATATTGTTGAATTGTTTAACTTTGTTCAAATATTACAAAAGATAATAATTAGATGTTAAATTTAAGGACTACTTTTTAGAAAAATGTATATTTTTATAAATTTTTTTAGATATAAATGTTAAGAAAGTGTTTTATATTTGTACCATTTTCAAAAATAAGCTTTTATTTCTGAAAAATAAGGTTAGCCAAACGGCCACATTATAGAATGCATTGAAAAAGCTGTAATTCTTTTGTTTAGACAATAATTACATTGGTCGGATCATATTTGAATGTGTAATGCCTTGCCATTGCCAATTTGCTTTGGATCATAGTTTTATATGTATAGGCCTTCCTTCATGATTGGAGTTAGTTTTATATTCAGAGGCCTTCTTTCATGATTGGAGTTCCCTTCTGAATGTTCTGACTACAACAAAGATTTTGGTATCAAAATCTTCACATTCAGACTTCGTTTTATCGTAATTGTAACATGATCTGCAACAGTGTTCTGAAGCTTTTATGCATACTCGGATGAGACGTCGTGTGGACTCGTTGATTCAGGTGATACTCATATCTTTCTTTTTTAACTATTGCAGAACTTGAGATGAATTTTTAATTATCCAAAATTACACACACCTACAACAAGTAATCACCAGAATCACATCGGTGATTCTGTTAGTTGGAAGCTTTTCCAGTTGCTATATCATCGCATATTCTGTTAAAAGATGCTCTTAAACAGATCTACCCATATAATATTAGACCAGACCTGCATATTCTGTATTTTATTTATCCTCAAAGTTCGATGAAGCCAGAGAAGTGGTCATATTGTGACTTTTCTTTCCTATGGTTATGGTTTAAAGCAAATGGTTTCACAATTTAAGATTACGACACAATTATACCCCTCCGTCTCAATTTGTATGAGCCTCTTTGACTAACACGGTTTTCAAGAAATAAATACTT
Source organism: Daucus carota subsp. sativus (assembly GCF_001625215.2). Classification (NCBI taxonomy): domain Eukaryota; kingdom Viridiplantae; phylum Streptophyta; class Magnoliopsida; order Apiales; family Apiaceae; genus Daucus; species Daucus carota. The sequence continues at coordinate 52,174,590 of NC_030381.2, read as the reverse complement.
GACTTAATGTTAACCACATAAAAAATAGAGTTAGTAGATATTAAATAAGTGTAGTTTATGAATGTGTGGTTGTAATAACCTTAAATAGATGCTATGAAAAGAAGGTTCATTTTTTTGAGAAATCCAAAAAGGAAACTGATTCATATAAAATGGGACTGAGGGAGCATAGTTTATCTGGCTTTACGTCATAATCATTATTTACGACACTGATGTCTTGCCTTAGGCTCTGGATCGTGCAAAACCAGAATCGGAGAAGTCTGAAGAATGTGCAGAAAACAGATCCTTCAGAGGAATGGTGTGCAACAACAAATGACTCTACTTCCTTAACATTGATTATAGATAAATTGAACTAATTACGGTTTTTATGTACCATTCTTTTCAGAGCATCAACAACATAGATAATACTTTTCAGAGCTCCAAAAACATGGATCATAATTCTCAGAGCTTCAAGATCACAGATAATACTTCTCAGAGTTCCAAGAACATAAATCACACTTTTCGGAGCTTCAAGTAAATAGATTGACTCAATGAAAATTAGGAACTGCTTGACAGAAATGTAATAAATTTTGCTCCTGGTGAAGACTTAGAGTGGTGATCATTAATCATCATGTGGTTTTTCTTTGTTACTTTTGTTTAATTCCAAGAACTAAATGATTTTTTCTGTCAAAAAAAAAACAGAACTAAATGATTTTTTATTTTTTGCGAGTTTTCATAAGTGACCCACTCTCAATTTTGGTCCTAGTCTGGTGTAATTTTCCTTTCCATCCGTTTCGTGACGAGTTTTAATCTCCAAAACGGTTTCTCTGATAAAAATAAGGTAAGACTGCGTACATCGACCTTCTTAAAAATCTGTTCTTGCATGAGTACACCGAATACTATTCTTGCACAAGTATACCGAATACGTGTTTTTGTGAGGAGTTTTTATCAGTATGGTTGATGGATAAATCAAGATGAAGCAATTATTACAAACTGGATTAGTTTTAAGGATAATCATGCACTAATCATTCCTGTAGGTTATTAGTGAAGGACAGGCTTAAAACAAGTAAGACAATAACAATGAAACAAAGGAGTTCAACTAGTTGATACCAGTGCTATGTATATATTTCATGGCAAGTTGTACCCCAACAGTCTCTGTCTGCTTAATACTAAAGGGGCACCTTAATTATTTCTTCTGAGCTCTTAATTGTATATACCATTGCAAAATTTGGATGTATTTTGGAGGAATTATTGTCATAGTCTTCAGTATGTGAGAACAATTATAAGCATAATAGTGACTTAGGAAACAAGACAAACAATTCTAATTTTTCGATTGAATAGTGCTACAATCAATATTTCTAATTTTTGGTTATATACCTGTATACATGTTCTAAAAAATCTCTAATTTATTAAAAGTTTCCGATTAATTTTTTTCAAAAAATAATCGATTCACTGATTACACTCCGATTTGACTAAAAGTCTCTAATTCATCCAAAAAATCTTTAATAAATTTCTTATAAGTCCTGAATCGTTATGTCAACCGATTAGTTCCAATTTTCGATTTGTAATTATATATCGAGTCATGCTATTATACTTATTGATATTTCCGATTTTTGGTTCGATTCAGAAAACCAAAACATAGTGGGTGTTTGGGAGTGAAACTTCTGGGTTTAAAAGCCCAGAAGCCCACTTCCTCTCTTTTCTCAACGGTTTGGCAAAAAATGTGAAGGGCTTAAAAAAGGCAAAAGAAGCCGATAAAATAAGCTATGAATCAGAGCTTTTTTTGGACTGAGTTTATAACTTCTTTCAGCTGTTGTTTCCTCCTTTTTACTTCGTATTATTTTTATTTATTTTTTATTCTTCTAATTTATGTTATCTCCATTCATAGGTGATTGAATATAAGAATTTTTTTAATTTAAGTTTTTGTCTTCAATTTTATGAAATATATTAATATTATATATTAATATTTATATAAATTTTTAAACACACTTATAGATCATTTAAATGCGAGACAAAGCAAACCAAAAACCATATTGTATACAATATAAATATTACTTTAATCTAATATTTTCATCAATTTTTCTCAATTTATTTCGTAAATATCAAATAATTATATTACAAAATTATGAAACTATACCAACTTATAAGTTGAGTTATCCAAACATTTAAAAACTTATAAGTCCCGGTGTTCAAACACCTGTAATAACTTATAAGTCTAAATCAACTTCTCACTTCAAATCAACTTTTTACCTTAAGCAATAAGTCACTCTTTTAAGCCCAGCGGCCCATAGTATTTCTACTTTTATCTAATCACTTTAGGCACCGTAAACTGTACATTTCTCTTTATTTTTGACTTTATACAAAGGGTAACTTTGACTTTGGTTGAGCAGAGGGCTCTTACAGCTCCAATGATTAAAGTTTTCTTTTATTATGAAGAAAGTTGACATTGCATTTGTAATCACTACCAACATTTCAAATTTTGAATCTAGCATTTTTCTCATCATTATCAAAATAAATAAAGAAAAAGATGTACAAGAAATGTGCACAAACATGCACAAAATTATTATGGAAAAACAAAATTGCAGGAAAAAAAAATACATTAGAAGGCTACAAAGAGACAATTAGAAATGAAAATAACCGATTTCCGGTGAGCTCTTACGGTGACCGGAAACATCAAAGCTGCTGCTGCTTCTCCGTCATGGCGACTCCGCTGTTTTTGCTTCTTTTTTTTCCAGATTCGTTTGTACATTTTGAACCATTTCGGTTCGGCCGATACGAAGCGGTCAACTGGCAGACCGGCTTGAACGGTTTTTTTAGCTAATTGATTTAATTCAGATAAAATAAAGAAAATTACTATTCAGAGTCACTTTCCATGCTCTCCATCCCTTTCAACCCTCTTCTCTTTGGCTACACAGAAAGATGAAAAGAAAAAGTAATATTCAGATATAACTTATAAGTAATCATAAAAAATAAAATTTATGTATTCCTCTGTTACTTGATAATTTTTTTAAAAAAAAAGTTATTAAACTAAAATAAAATCCATACTCAAAATTGTTATAAATTATTACATATACAACTACAAAGTCGTTTAAAGTTTAATTAAAGGCTTCCTGGTTTCTCTTTTTTTAAGTTATTAATAATTTCATTTGAGAGTTTTAAGTCTTTTGACCATGGTTGCGGAAACTAATCAGTTGACCAACAGATTCAAGATTTACCGAGAATTTTTTCGATAAATCAGAGATTTTTGAGTCAAAACTGTTATCGATACATCAATAAAATATTTTTTAAGAATTAATCGGGATTTTAGAACACTCGTTTTGACTATTAAAATCTCCACTTTGGCCTGAATAACAATACTTAATAAAAGAACTATACAATATAATTAATAAAATAATAATAAAAGACAGCAGTTAGAGGTATGGGTTTGTTAGCTGGATGAGTGGATTACCTTTTTGGTGGTGCATTTCTTCTCCTTGACTTCATACCTAGCCTTGGTCACATCTGCCAACCAAGTCCCTGGGAAACAATACTGCCAATATAATAAACCAAACTATATTAATACTCATCCACAAGCACACACATATCAAAATCAATCAATTAGTATAATAAACAAAATTCCACATATTTTTATTTATTTATTAAAATTAAGCAAATTACCTGAAGCATTCTATCAACAGCCTTAGGCCTTTTCTTGGGTCTGTGAGGCAGCTTTGTCCCTTTCATGAGAAGAAAATCCTCTTCTTTTTCCTTCCTTGTTAGAGGAATATGGACCCTTGGCCACTCATGCACCTCTCCTCCACCGTTAACAGCCACCGCCGTGCCTCCAATTGCGTTTTTCGAACTACCAACATCCTCATGATTAGTAGTAGTAGCAGTGTTACTGCAACCAGCTTCTTGTGGCAAACTAGAACCAGTATTGTTCTGATGATGGCTGATGCCAAACCCTGCAATTTGTTCTTGATGGACCAATCCATTTATTTTCTCATCAGTTTTCGACAAAACTGAGGCAGAAGAACAAACAGCTGCTGCTGCAGAACTAGCTAAAATCTTTTTCTGATCATTCTTTTCGACAACTTTCTGAGGTGATCTTTTCACAAGCTTGGATCTAGATGAAGAAGCTGCTGCAGCTGCAATACCTCCCTTGCTACCACTAATACTTCTCGGTGGGTGGGACCCACTTCCACCACCAGATCGATCTTCCAAGTTCCTCCTACAAATATTCATGTTCCAAGAAAGAACCAAGAATTACAATCAAGAATTCGAAAGTATGTGATCAATTGTTTGAGCATAAAGGTTGCAACTTTAGGCTTGTTTTCCCAAGAAATCTAAAGGGTTTTGCATATTTGATGTAAAATAATGCAATTCCAAACAAAAAGATGCATATACATGTGGTGATGTGTGTGTATGCATATAATAATAATTCATGTGAACCAAGAAACCGACAGACTTTGAATTCTCACCCCATTAAAAGAAGAAGAAAAGCACAAGATTATAATTTATACACATCAAAATTGACCTGTTAATAATAAGGAAAATAAAAGCAACAAAATAGAATAATAAAGACTTGTTTTTTGAAGCAAACACTAGAGGACCAAAGAAGAATAAGGTGCAGCAACTATGAGATTTTAGATAGAAACTGATGGGTTAGGGTTTGATTATCTTTACATAGGGGTAGAAAGGGTATATCACTCACATAAAAGTTTTCTTCAACACAGATGACAGATCTATCTACCAGGTAAAGGCCTTGAACAAAATATGATTTCTCTACCAAGGCAAAAAAGGAATCATCATTATCAACATTACCAAACCTACACAATATTATATGCAAATAATCTTGGTTTTAAATGCCATCACAATTACCACTAGAGAAAAAGTAAAGCACACAATAACTTCAATTAGAAAGGAAAAGAAAGGAAAAAAATAAATACTTATCGTGTAATATTCCACCGCAAACTATTTCAAACTACAAACGGTATTACAAATCACGAGTTCGTAGTTTGTAGGTAAAATAGTTTATCATTGACCGAAAATATATGAACACGAAAACATTTACAATTCCGAAGAAAATATAGAAAAAATATTGTACATACCTATTCACAAGAGAAGAATTATCCTTACTAGAGGACTTGTGACTTCCAACTTTGCCATTGGAAGAATTGGTTGGTGCTGTTGTTGTAATTGAAATTTTATCAGGCAAAACAGAAGATGGTGGGGGCATTATATTTGTATTACTTGAATTCTTGGTCTCTATTAGGCTTGCAGTGGTTGTTGCAGGGGTAGGCAAAGTAATGGATCTTCTTGGAACCTTCATCCCCATAGCTTGTAATTGAGTTGATGAGGATGATGAAGAATCATCAGCTAAGCCATTGCCACCAGCAGCAGCTCCAGCTGACCGGTTTTCGACAGACCTTGAGATTCTTGACCTTTTTCTATGACCCCATTGCAACAACATATCTCCACTACCACTACCACCTCCATTGTGAAGTGTATTAGTGGTGTTATTGTTCAATTCATGGTTACTTTTTGGCACAGAATTGGGGACACTGCTTGAATGTGTCGAAAAGTTTTGATCTTGGGCTGTTTTTGAAGATCTAAATTTTGGAATCCCTTTAGGGGCTTCAACAAAATTTGGGATTGTTTTTGTAGCATCATTTTCATCATCAATCTCCTTGTTGCTGCCAAGTATACCATCATCTTCTTTGCAAGTTCTCCAATGGGATCTTCTTCCATTGCTCAAAGGCAAATTCTCCGGGCTCAATCCTTGATATCTGCGACACAATTATAAACCAAATTGTTATTAACGAAGTCAATATTCAAGATCATAACAAGAAGGTTGAAACTTTATTTAATCTGCCGGAATGAGAAACTTGAATCAGATGAACACAAAAAACAGAACAGAGACTCAAAACATTCTCATCATAAAGACTTCATCTTTACTTCATTCCAACAGAAATCAGACACAGCCCATTTCCTCAAATACCAAAAAAATTGTTCCCAAATATAAATCTTTGCAAATAGACTGCTCTACATATTCTAGTTTTAACAAAAAATCAAGATTTGACATTTTCCAACCAGAACAAATGAAGAAAATCAGAAACCTTTGACAATGAGGAAAACAGATGAGTTCTTTGCTACAAATCTCCACAAATAGTAAAAACCCAAATCAATAGTCACCAAATCACACACACACACAATTTCCATTAAGATAAAACAGATAGAAGATGAGAAGCTGGAACTTGTCTGGCCATCTTGGAAATTATACACACATCTTCTGTGTGTAAATTCATACTAAAATAACAAAGGGTCATCAAGAAAGGCCTTAAAAGTGCTCAATTCAGAAGATTCTCAATTACAGACATACACATGAACAGTCTTTTTCCATCCATTCATGAGTACACGTATGTATACATCCTCACGAATGGAAAAAACCAGTGATCTCAAAAGTGACTAATCAAACACATGTCAAAACTTTGAATAACAAACACCATGGCACTGATCTTATAAGATTCAACCAAGACTAGAGACACTCATTGGCCAATTGGGTATCCAAAATTTTGACAGAAACTCATTGATTTAGCTCATTTCACACCTCAAAACACCCAAAAAACACATCACAAAAATCATAAAAAAGATGAAGAAATGGAAGGTGGTGAGACCTCATCATGTCTCAACAGGTGATTTGAACCAACCCCAAGAACACAACAACTTTACTTTCAATGAAAAGAATTATTATATGTATGTATACAAGAATACATATAACAAGGCCAGTTGGGTCAATCAATTTGTATGAGAAGTTACTGAAGAAATCATCTACATGGGCTATCTTAGAATCGAAAATCTTGGTAATGCCAAGAAACCCAGATGAGAATTTTGAGATGAAGAAACCTAGAGAGAGAGAGTGTATGTATAGGTAGAGAGAGAAGGAGAGAGTTGCAGGAAGAGAAATATGGAGGTGGAGCAAGAACAGGAGAAGCAAGGGAGAGATAAGTTGGATTTATTCTATACATTTTTGTTGACTAATATACCCTTGGTGTTGCTTGATTATATCAAACTGTGCCACCACAGATCCCCTTGTGTGATTTTTGGTTTTTTTTTTTTTTTTTCTCAATTATTTTTTAAGAGTTTCCATTTGCATTATTAAATTCTATACAAGTTGTGTTTTTTACTGCATTAGTGGACGGCTGTATCTTGTACTAGTATGTCTTAGGAAAGTACAAAAACTAGCTTTATGCCCGTGCTTCGCACACGGATACTGTTAAAATCTTGATCAATAGAACTCATGAGAGACTACTATCTGCATCCTTGCAAATTAATCTTGAGGCCTTGGCATGCTCCTTTCAGCTGGCTCGTATTATGAATATACCTACCTTCCTTCTTGTTGGACCAAGTGATAAAAGCAAATCTCATAGCCTTCCTTCTTGTTGGACCAAGTGATAAAAGCAAATCTCATTAAAGCTACGAAGAAGATTTGAAAGTACTTTGAAGTTTATATGTATTAACCTAACAATGAATCACTAAACCATAGGTATAAAATATGATGAGAAAATCGAATTTTTTATAAAATGTTATATTACCATAAATTATACATAAACTTGACAAAAAAAAAAGTTTCTTTACTATTGACTATATATTTATGAACTTTGTCATTAAGCATATTAAGTATATTCAAAAAAGATTATAATCTAATTTATCTCCAATCAATAATTATTAGAATATGTCAGTAATAAAAAAAAGTGAATAGAGTAAAATTTGAAAGTCTCTATTTTATAATATATATTTTTATATAAAAAACGAAATTGATATGTTAGGTTTTATTATATAAATATCATAAAATATAGTTTAACATATAATTAATAAATATAAAAGGAAATTAGTTTATAATACAATAGGACTAAATCTTATAAGAAGTATTGTAATATATTTTGTGTATATATATATATATATATATTTTTATGTATTTAAGTTGCTATGAGTTTTTTTATAAATTATTGATATAATTTATAGATAATGTCATTTTAATATTACTGGTAAATATATAATTCATAAATCTTAAAATTATAATAATTAGTAAATCAAGTTTTCCTTTTTCCGATATCTTTTGATAGTTTTTATACTGAAGATAATTATTATTAAATTTGGATGAATATGACTTGTGTTTGGTAATTATAAATATAAGAGGAAATAATGGAAAGATAAAAATATAAACCAAAAATAATATTTTTAAATAAAATATATATGATTAAAAATAGTCCTAATACTAACAAAATATAAAATAAAACAAAATTAGTGTAATCTATTACAATAAGTTTAATGTAAAAACAGAACTTAGATATTATGTAGAAATATAATAATTTAAAAATATGATACTCTATTTTTTAAATTTTAAATGGTATTTTTTTATCAGATAAAATAAGTTCATATTCGACTTTTAAATTTTTTAATTTATTTATAAGTTTTAATTAATTACATATTATTGAATTAATAAATAAGTCGATTTTATATTTTTTAGTCACGTGTACACTTAGTAAACAAAACAATTTTTTATATATTTCTGTTTTTAAAAAAATTATATATTTTAATATAAAAAATGATGCGAAATCTTTATCACTAAACACCTTATTTTCTTTTTTAAAAAATTAATAAATAAATAGGTAAAAGTATTATATCCATCCATTTCAACATTGTAAGCCCCTCTGCTAAGATGCTAAGATTTTAATCACTATATTCTGAAAGAAGATTTCATACCGACAACAAAGTTTGTACAAAAAATTAACCAAAAACCAGTTTATAGTCACAGGAGGAACACTATATTCTTCTATATAGGCAACATATACTGGTTCACGTTTGCAAGAGATGCAGGATCTCCGGAATTCACAAAACCATCAACTTATACAACTTTATTAGCTTAATAAACATGTCCCCAACAGAAACAGAATGTGTCTCTGAAACCTTGCTAGCTCCTCAACTTGGACTCTTAGAAAGACGGCAGGATAAATTTCTCGTGAAGCGTTCTCAACACATTGTACAGAACAATCTCCTGCCTGCAAAAACAAAAAAAAAAAGTCCGTCTCCTGCAGGTGGACGGGGCTCTCTGAATTGCATAGTTAACGTCTAAACTATTCATTCTACTTGTAAGAAACAATAAACTTCTTGCTTCTAGAGCACTGCAGACTCGGAGAGGACCGAGCTCTGAGTCGACTTGAATAGATATACTACCAGTTGAAACTTTAATGCTTGAAATTTGGCAATCAAAATCAGCATGTCAAGTAATTTTGCACAGTTGTTCGTAACAATGGGTTTGAGGTTTGCTATCAGAAACTTAATGGGTGTGGTTATATCCTAACTTTTCTGGATCCCATCTTAAATCTCAACTAATTCCAAGAAAGAAACGACTCTGATATAAGGGTGTAAATCCAGTAATATTATAATCAACTCTCAGAATAGAAATACAGGTCAAACAAACTAACTTCAACGGATATCAGTAAAGATATTATAGGAGCTGATTTTAGAATAAAGAGGAGTCATAATTTAAATTTAAAATAAAGGTTAAAGCAATTAAATTGTGATGCTATATGTTTGTTTACAGGAAAGGAAAGCTACAGCCGGGGGATTCCAGAAACAGTATAATAGTGCTCTTACAGGCATAAAAGATAGTTAACCGTTAACGTGTGGTACTTTGAATTTGTATATCCTCGACTCCACTACGATGATATGGAATCATGAAAAGTAAAAGAATGAAAAACATAATTAGATGCAGTCAAATAACCTTAAGTGAATACATTACCAGCTGAGTAATAATAGCGATCTGGAACTATCTTACCATGATTAGCATCCAAGTGATCAAGCTGCTGAAATATAAATAACCCAACTTCGATACCTTTAGGCTTTATTTCTTGTAAACAGCAGGTGCAAGTGGTAGGAACTGAATGTCTCTGATGCTTATATTACCATATTGCCATTACTTTCAACCACTGGTAACCTACCGAATCCCTCTTACCTCATCAGTTTAAATGCTTGCAATACTGGTTCATCCGCGTGCACCTTGAAAAGAGAAAGAAAACTGTTAGCGAGCACACAATCAAATTTTAATCGCAAAGTAATTTTTCATCGAGAGATCAGATATGCAACTTTCTGTTTCAACTGCTTAGTGATGCCTGTGCCTTTTTTGTGTTGGAAAAGCTGAGCAGACTGCTCACAAATATATAGCCTTCTTAAACATTTGTTACTCCTTTCACAATAAAGTTTGTTGTGCGTAAATCATTTATATAGGAACATAAAATTATCTTGCCAGCACAACCAAAACAACCATCGATTTGAAAAAAGAAGACTGGCTTAAAAAATGAAAAAACTTACCTAGGACAAAAATCATCAAGCCACTATACTGATTAGAGAGAATTGTAATAGATCTCATCCTTCGACTTGAGATCGATTTCGAGCTTTTTGATCATGAAAGTAACTACATATATTGTATAAAATTGTAGCCAGGTGGAGATGGGGGTGAGTTGGTCACCTAAGTTGATACAGTAATACAGTGGAGCATAAGCTGAACATCAATCCGTTCGCCATTTTGAGAAGCTAGAGGCCACTAACATGGTAATCTTGAAATTGCCAGATGATCCTGCCAAAATCTGTGTGCGCTAGCAGTAGAAAGCTTTTTTAAGTCAAGATTATCACATAGCAACTTAGCAAGTCCAATAGCTATTGTGCAAGCTCTTATATAACTTCTGCAAATTCACTCATCTCTTTTCAGTAGTCATATCAAACAAAATATTGTCATGTTTCTCGACTTAACTTGTTTATGTATGCATGCTCAAGTGTGTAATCTGCGCTTAGGATCTATACACAAAATTGAAATCAATATGTAGTTCAAAATTTCAAGAGACACATATATTGATATATACCAGATAATATATTCAAGGTAATACTACCATTTTCCATTGCAAAAGCATAGAACAGCCTAACTGGAGTTCACTTCCGACCTAGAATAACCTAAAACTAAAGACCATAAGGATTAGAATCCTGATTCCAATGCATGTACTACCAATAACTATAGTGGACTTGATAATATATTCAGAGCTAAAGTCACTATATTCTTCGTACTTGATGAATATAATATTTGAACCTGAACTTTGGGTAGGGTAGTAAGGCATTTTTGTTGTTTTACCAGCCAGAGATGAAGTACAAATCCGTGTACCTGGACAAAAAACATGAGGTAAAAGATTGTGAAACTGTGTCACGCAAACACACAAACTGTATAAACTTGGATAGACAAAGTACATGCAGGTCCTAAATCAGCAGAAATAATACTTGTACATGAACCTAGGTATTGCGGCATACTATTTAGGTGTCCTACCAGCTTCGTCATATGAGCATAGTACAAAGCTGAAAGAGGCGCCTGCTCAGCAGGTTTGACAACCATGGTGCAGCCAGCAGCTAATGATTGAGCAACCTTCATAGCAAACATTTGAGCCGGGAAGTTCCAAGGGATGATGTGCACGACGACGCCAACAGGATTCAGCAACATATATGCTTGATAGTCCATCGACATCTTCAGTGTATCTCCATGTATATTATCTGCTGCCCCTGCATAATAGTGAAAGGTTTATGCTGCACCTGGAATGTCTCGATTCTTGCCATGACGAAACAGTTGTCCTGCAACAATAGTATCCAAAGCTGTTAACTCTTCTTCATCCAAGGATGGAGTTTGGAAGACTTGACTATGACCAAAATTTGGTAGAAATTCTACGGCCTGAAGGTGAGAAGTCATGACCTTATCTAAAATTGAATAATTCTTACATATAGCCAAACAGGGAGACAACTTCAACCAAACTATTACAGTTTAGACAGATTAATCAGTCCAGAATTTTTGACAAACTATCAATATAATTTCTAGACATAGTTCAACTATAATCATTATAAGAAAGACAGATTTATAGGGCCATTTATTTTGGACACACCATTAAAAAAATTCGAGACAGAGTTCAACTATAATCAAATCAAAATAAGAAGAAACCATTAAAGTGGTAATTGTAAATAATATAAAACCAACTAAAAGAGAAAATTGAACAGAAAAGATAAATACCCAACAATTAAGCAGAAAAGATAAATACCCAACTTGCAATAAACATAATTACAAAGCAATACATGATTTACAAAACTTGTAGTAAGAAAAAAATTTAAACAAAAATAATAAAAGAAATTAAATGGTTCACAACACCACACCCAAAACACAAAAAATGTAGATTTGACGGATAACTTTTCCAACCATTTATCATAATTTAGATATCAAGTGCCTTGCAAGTCAAATTAATGTTTCTCAATTCTAATTTAATAAAATGAAAGAGAACTTGTTCAAATTGAATGTCGTATCATGAGAAGCTAACCATCCTAAAACCAGTTCACGAAGCCATGGCAAATGGGTATATAAAAAAAGTTATTAGGTGAAAGAAAAAGAAAATAGGTGTCGTGGATGCGGTAAAAGGGACCATCTGGTGGTCGACTTAACAATATACCCAGCCTATCTCCTATCATTAGTTGGAGCTTCTACTTGTGATACTTATACTATATAGACCTTAGATTGTAATGCAAATTAGCAGCAACCAAAGCACACAACCTGTTTCATAAAGAAAGAAGCAAAGCACAATTTGGCAAAAAACAGTGGGAGCACAAGTGTGCATCTAAAAATTATATATGAACGTCGAACATTGTCCTATATTAACCTCACGTAGCACATGAGGTATTGCTCCCGTGCACCAAATATATTAAACTTTAATATATTTATATTCACTCAATCAGGATGCCCAAGATTACCATTTAAACATACAATTTGCAGCAAACAACAATAAAATCAACTAAACCTCGTGAAGCAACATCATTTCCGATCCAAACTCTGCCTTACGCGACTTTCTCCATTTTATCCACCTGCTCGAAGAATGATAATAAACTCAAAAAGTCAAATAAATATAAATAATAAATAATAAATAAATAGGCACAAACCACACATATTTTACATTGCCACATAAATAAAAAATTACTAAAATAAAGTGCAAAATCCATATCAACTATGCAATCCAAACATGTTTGCAGCATAACCTGAAAAAGGGTTTCAAACAAAGCAATATTAATCCAAAACCCCACGAATAATAAACAAAAATCACTGACAATTGCAGCGGAGCCTCGGAGAGTTATGATGAAATCGTCAATCTGGGAACAATCAGCATTTCTACAACAACATTCTATGGTATTTGTTGCGTTGAACCCTGTCAATAAACATATAAAATTACATCCCCTAATCTTAATGGCCATTAAATTTATTAATAAAAAGGTACAAAGATTCTAACCAGTTAAACTTGACATTCCACTTATTATTAAACAACCAAACTACTGGGAAACTGGATATGTTAATAAAAAATTATCTTACTACTTAACTATCTTAACTAAAACACATTAGACCAAAGAACATAGAGGAAAAGGGGATACCACTGTACAATTCAGTGCCGGGCATGTCCATCTATCAGCAAAAGCAAACAATTAAAAAGAACAAATGACAGGATTTACCATGTGAGTATCCAATAAAACTATGGAAACTCCTGATACTGCTTTGTTGGGGAAGATCAGTTAACACGCTAGCTGTAAGACGCCAAAAAATGGGTATCATCAAACAATACAAACGACAATCATAAATATTTGTTTATACAAAGGCATGCACTATCAGTTACTAACCCGGCACAGAATGATTTCTCTTTGGCACAATCTCAGCAATAAAATCAGGAGATCCTTTTGACAGTTTCTTGGTTGTGATACGAAGAGATGGAAGCCTGTTTTAATGAAATCTGTATTGGAACAACAATCAAACAGGAATGGACAAAATCTTTGATTAAAATTTTCTACAGAGTAGTTTACCATTAGTTCCCGCGCGTGGTATGTGAATTGGGGTGGACATTTTCAATCATCTGAATAACATCACCAGCAAGTCCATTTTCATCAACACGACGTCCTCTATGGTCTAGACGATGAAACAGAAAATAAAGAACAGGAAATAAAGAGAAGAGAGAAAACAATACAGGATGAAAACAAAACAAAGACGACATAAGAACCGTGAGTAAGGTTTAAAAACTCACTCTCTCGGATAGAAGAAGGTGGCACAGAACACAGAGCGGATTTTTTGTACTTGTTTGATAACCACCTATGAAAGGGAAGAGATGGATTTAAAAATAAAAAAAAAATTCCCCATGAGATCTTATCACTGATTAGGTTCGAAAGATGCTTGATTTTGAATGTGAACGTGTGTATCGGTTGCTGAAATCATGGAGCAGTTTCTCCGTGTTTTGAACAAACAAAATTTGAATTCAGGTTTGTAAACTGTAGTAGAATATATTGAATAGTGGGTCAGGAACGGGTCCTGAAATCATGGAGCAGTTTGGAAAAGAGAGAAGAAAGAGGAATGCTGTGGGAAGTTAACTGCTGGGTCGGATCATATAAAAAGATCCATATGCTGAATGGGCATTAGCAGGAATTTAGAATATATTGATACCCAATTTAGATCTATTCGGTTTCGATTATGGACCTACATGGATTATTTGATTAACGAGCTTCTAATTTTAGTGCATTTTTAAAGCTTTTAAAGAGTTTTTCCGAGTGTGTAGATTACAATTGTTTCAAAGCACCGGTGGGGAGAATATAGGGATTTTATCTATGGAATATTGGATTATTTCTAAAGAAAAAATGAATTAGTTGAATAGGTATACGGGTGTCACACACCAGAAACGCAGAGCATTGTGAACACATATTAAGTGTCTACCTAAATTTTAAAAATAGATATTAACAAATGTAAATAAATTGGTTTCAAAAAAAAAAAAAAACAAATGTAAATAAATTATTTTAAAATTAAAATCCATTTTTTTGAAAAAAATCACATCAAATATATTTATTTGTTTGATAAGTTTCAACTTTCAAATACAAACCACAATTAAAATATAAGGCCTCGTTTGGTAGGCTGTAACCCAGCGTAGTAACCCAGACTTCCTTGGAACTTGTCTCACTTACAGTGTTTGGTTATATGATATTAAAATTAAACAATGTAACCTAGACTTCCATGGAATCTCAACTTCCTGTGAAACGGTGTAACCTACTTACATAGTTGAAACGTGGTTACTCTGGGTTACACAGTTGTTTGCTTTTTATTAGTTTTTATTAAAATATTATAATTTTACATATTTAGATATATCATGGTCAAATTACAAAATTTAAATTATAAAAATTATATTATATCAAAATTAATTATTTAATAATATAATATTTTCTATTTAGGATCTATTCATATTACATATATCAATTATTACAAATAATATTTTTTTTCCTTAATAATATTTACTATATTTTATTATATATGTGTGTTTTACATTAATAATTTATCCATCTTATAATATTTTTATTTATTTTTCATCTCAGATTTTGAAACATAAATTTTATTATATATTTTATTTATTTTTATTTAGATATTACTAACATAATATTAATATATCATCTCATTCAAATAATCTTTTTATATTTTATAAATCTTATTTATTATATTACGCTAGCATTCATATTATTTTATAGTACACTCAAATCATTTTTATTTTATTTATATATCTATAAGGTGTTAATCTGATATTATCTAAATTGTCAAAATTTTATAGTTACATGACCTGTATAAAGTATCAACCAAACACTGTATTTTTGAGTTTCACAGTAGACACACACTGTAACCTAGTTCCACGTAAGTGTGGGTTCCTGTGTAACTATAAATCCGCGGAAACAAACAAGGCCTCAGTGCCTGTTTGGGGTTGTGGTTGTCAACCACAACAGCAGCTTTTTGTCAAAAAGCTGGTACAAGGTTGTTTGGTAACGTTTCAAGCAGCTTTTTTTAACCGCGCTTTTTGTCTAAAAGCTGCTTTTACAGAAAGCAGGTATACCCCTGCTTTGCACAAAAGCGGCTGTTGCGCCCCGCTATTACAAGTCCTGGCATCAAACCCTAGTACATGCAATTGTTTTTTTATTAAAACAAAAAAACAGAACAAGCCATACACACTTATGAAATACTTTTTTTTATTTTAATCTGGATTATTATTGTCCGTTAAGCATTTAAAATTACGTAATACTAAAAAATTATTTTATTTTATATTTGAATATAAAAAATAATTGATAAGTTACTGTTGAAAATATTTCACCTCAATTATATAGTTTTGCAAATAGAATATAATTTTTAATCATAAATTTTAATATTACTTACTTTATATTTTTTTAGTGTAATGAAGAGATTGACTTTAATAACTTATAAATGAACTTATGAAATATATATTATTACAAATTATATATATATATATAATTTGTAATAAATTATATATATATATAATTTATTAGTATTAATATATACATATATATATATTAATACTGATAATATATATTCTTTTAAAAACCTGATACATTACAAAAAAAATTAGTTAATTTTTTTAAAAAAAAGCAGTATTAATAAAACTTGCACGTATAAAACATTTTTATTGTAATAATGTATAGTAAACAACAATAAATTACTTTTTCATTAAGATAACTGATAAAGCAAGCATCATGCATCCTCCTTTTCCATTACTCCTATAACTTAATTTTTATCCTTTTTTTTCTTTGTTAAAACTTAATTAATTTTTTATTATCTTATTTTATACAACTATAATTTGTTGTTCAATATTTGTATATAAAATAATGAATAAAATATTATTTTATTTATAACTATAACTCCAAACAGCAATTTAATAAAAAATTTACCAAACAGTTTGTTTTCAGCTTTTACTCAAACAGTACATTTGAAATCAAATTTACCAAACAGTCTCAGCTTTTATAAATAACACTTTTTTAAACAGCACTTTTACTCACAGCACCAGCAATTTTCAACTGCAATCCCAAACAGACCCTCAATCGCTCATAAAAGTTATTACACAATTAGCATACACCTTCTCTGACTTCAATTTGCTTTCCTGCCATAGCTGAACTTTTATTTAAGTCCGATTTTATTATATTTTTCTTCGTATCTCAACGTTTAATTTGCATTTCATATTATTATATTTCGATGTAATTTAATTTTTTTTTTAATTTCAATATATAATTCTTTTAAAAAAAGTTTGTAGTGTAGTAAGACCATGTATATGTGGCATATATGTGTGGTAGGGATGTATAACTGTGCCTGATTATGAAACTAAATTATTTATGGTAATTTATATCTTAGCTGGTATTCCAAGCTCAAAAACAAGAAATATGGGAATAGCTATGAGGTGTGCACGACACCATTACGAGAGAAGGCGGTCAAGGTGAAGGGGATTTTGTAATCTTGTTTGTTGAGTGTATATACAAAAGCTACGGGTCTCCGAGCTACTCAAAAAATATGTGAAGGTTAAAATTTAGATTAATTCTGATTTAAAATTTTTTAATATTAATTTAAATTTCAGTCTAAATTTAATCGTCACTATTTCTCACTCTAAACTTTTTAATAATGAAATATTATTTTTATTTAAAATTAAATTGAATTAACTATGAATATAATTATATTAAACACTTTCAAATTTATTTAATTCAAAATAACTGACATATTAACATAGAATAGAGATTACACATGATATAATTTAATTTAATTATAACTTGTGATCCTAGTTATCGTTGAGATTTTAAAATATTAAATATATAATTCGTTAGTTTCAAAAAAAATTAAATATATAATTCGTTAGAACAGTTAAATCTTGATATACAAATTCGAAGTAAAATTTTGTCCAAGAATAACGTAAATCAAGATTTAGACCAAGGTTCCACACTTCCACTGTTGGGTGGAGATGGCCCAGACTAGGGGTGAGCAAAACCGAACCGGAACCGAAAAACCGGATCGAACCGTGTAATTCGGTTCGGTCCTAATTTTCTGAAAGTTCGGTCCATTCGGTCCGGACCGAATAGACCGAAATAAAGTTCGGTCCGGTCCGGTCCGTAAAAAAATATTTCGGTCCGGACCGAATAGACCGAATTGTCCAAAATATATATAATTTTAATTTATATTTATATTATATATGTATCTTATATGTTATAATTATAATATCTAGTTTGTAAATTTAATTATATGTATCTTTAATGAATTGGGGGTGATTAATTAATATGAAAATTTTAAAATAAATTATGAATTTTAGTTAAAAAATATAATATTTTTTTATTTTTAAAATAATTTCGGTTCCTTCGGTCCGGACCGGACCGAACCGAATTATTTCGGTTCGGTCCGGTTCGGTCCATTATAAAACTTCGGTCCGGTTCGGTCCGAAAAAAATCTAAACTTCGGTTCTCGGTCTATTCGGTTCGGTCCGGTTTTGGACCGAACCGACCGAATGCTCACCCCTAGCCCAGACCATCAGGTTCAAACTCACGTGATCAACCCTGTACTGTGTGTGAGTCTGACTCGTGTAATATATACTCCATGACGCCCTCTTATTTTGATTCTGTTTCAAAATTAGTGGTTAATAAATTTAATTAGATATTTTGATTAACCGGTCGAATTAAATATTTTAGTTAATGGTTTTTCGTAAAATTGTTTTAATAACATATTAGAGGACCTCTAATTCAACAATCTTAAAATAATTTTTTGAAAATTAATTTTTTTTATTTCAAACATTCATTTCAATCCGCTAACTATCAATAACTAACTTAACGCATTGAAATGATCCTAACTAATATCTCAAACATCTAACTTTATCTCAATAATAAACCTCTGACTTCCCACCTGTCTTTTATACAGTGATTCAGATATTACGCAGTCAGCTGGTCGATAATTGTAGTTTTCAAGTAAGTAAATGTATAAAACATTAATTAAATTTATTTTATTAAATATGAAATAAAAATTAATTAATTAGATAATCATTTCACACATATCAATTTACTTTATTTCACAAATAAGTAAAGTCAAACATTATAAGTAATCTTAAATTACCGGGAGTTCGATTATTGCAAACAAATTTATTTCAGGTGAGTTTATATGAAAACGAATATAAGACCAGATAATTATTTTCTAAGAAATTAGTCACTTTTAACTCAGTGTTATAAAAAGCGGCAATCGGACTTAATCGGTGAAGTTACAGAGCAAAGATTAATCGAGGATTAATTGAATTGATCAGAGATTAATCGGATTGATCGGTGATTAATCGGAGATTTAATCAGTTCAGCGAACTACAGAACGGTGATTAATCCGTAATTAATCGTGATTAATCATCGATTTTTAGAACAGAGTTTTAAGACGTCGAAGCAATAACTGACCATCAAGTCAGAAATTCAAATTTCGAGTTACGCCATCAAACCATAGCTTTTCACTTTTTTGTTTCGGTGACCTGATCGGCCCCACAACTTGAACTACAAAGTTTGAAACGAAAGGCTTCCAGAGTTTGGTGCATCAGATGCACTGCATGGTGCCATGATTCCGGCCAAACGGGCCGAACCGTTCGAACCGGCACGCCCCGAACCGTGTTTTTAACTGCCCGAAACCGTATAAACACGGGCCGGTTCGAAAACCGCATGAACCGAAACTGAGTACGGGCCGAACACGGGTTTAGAATCGAGAAACCGAACCGTAACCGGCCCGAAACCGCTTTAACCCGCTTGAACCGCACAGGCTGGAACCGTTTAACCGCGGTTTGAACCGCGAACCGCAAAACCGCGGTTTAACCGTGGAATTCTACACCGTAATCTGTATCAAATTTATATTTAAATAAATTAGCCTGATTTAAATTTTAAATATTAAGTTTATATTTACATAAATTAAATTTTATTTAAAAATGTCATTTTATAATTAAATTATTAAACACTCTACTAACTTATATTTTAAAATCTTATAAATCATCACCACTTAATAATTTTATAAGTTATATTAAACTGATTTTGATATAATAATTTTATGTTATATTATATACTATAAAATAAGAAATTTTTCACTTTTGTTATATTAAAACTGATTTAGATATAATAATTATATATTATATTATATACTATTAAATATGATATTTTTAATTTTGTGATAAAAAAATATTTAGCAGGGCGGAACCGGACCGCGGAACCGCTGGAACCGCTTGAACCGCGGAACCGCGGAACCGGCCCGTGTTTCGCTACTTCCAATTCTATGAAAGAATGAAGCAGGGTGTATTTTTTTATTATTTCGTTTGACAGTCTGTCCAATCTTGGCACGGTGAACCGTGATTGAACCGTGGAACCGCGGTTCGCGGTTCACGGTTTCTTTCCGTTTTATTCGTCTTTATATTTTAAAACGAAATAAAAAAGTTTATATTTTAATATATTTGATATTATATTTTTTATTTTTTAATTTTAAACTAAATGTCAACTATCATAAAATTAATTTCAAATTTTTAATTAAATTAATATTAAGATTCTCTCTTTTCCATTATATTATATTAGAAAAATATAGAAGTTTATATTTTAAACAAAATAAAAAGTTTATATTTTAATAAAAAGTGTCTATTTTAATACACTCGATATTTATATTTTATTTTTTGTTTTATATGAAAACATAAAAGTTTACATTTTAAAATGAAATTGAAATTTTAAAAAAAGTAAAATTTAATTTAATTTATAAAAGTTTGCTCAACTGCTCAGTGAACTTCAGGAACCGTCGAATTCGAACCGCGAACCGCTGAACCGGCCCGAACCGTATAACCCGTCTAACCCGTATAACCCGTGTAAACCGTGTTATACGGTTATGGTTTTGGTTTTCTCCAGCCCGGCCCGGCCCGGACCGGACCGCCAATCTTGGCGTGCCGGTTACGGTTTCACCGGCGAAGGTCCGGAAACCGCCTGAACCGGCCCGAACCGCCCCGGCCCGCCCGTTTGGCCGGCTCCCATGATGCGTAGATTTAAAAAATTGAAATTAATTATTTCTGATTTCCATTTTAGCCTTATTGGGCTGTAGACCCAATAAATTTGGTTCTTCTTGTCCCTGTTGTGTGGCTGTGGGCTTATCTTCTTTTTCGAATTTTTGGGCTAGAGACCCAGAAAATACACTTGTCCCTGTTTTCCATGGGCTTGAAACTTTCACGAACCATGGAACACAGAATATTAATAGTACAAAATGATCACATATATTAATATATAAAATAAAAAGGAAAATAGATTTTTTTGCCACTTAACTTATAGTGTTTTTAGAAACTTGCCACCCAACTATATTTTGTTTCCTTTTACTCACTAATGTTAGGTTTAGATCTTTTTTTAGCCACCAGCTTAGTTTCGGATTTCTTTACTAGCATTATTTGTCACTAAACTTATTGCTTCTTTAGAAATTAACCACTCAACTTTTTTTTTTTACTCACTAATGTTAGGTTCATTTTTTTTTTTGTCACTGAAGTTAGGTTTGGATTTGATTATTAGCATTACATTAATTCGGTCTAGTATTATTAAAATACAGTGGTAGTCTGTAATAATACTTTGATGATTTAGTATATGTCTGTATCTTTATATATAGTACTTTTTATGTCTCCAACGTCGTTTACCTTGGGCGATAAGAATTTTACACGCATTTGATGACTTTTAAAAGACTACTTTCATAAATAATTTTACTTTTTTCTTCCGAATAAAAATTCAGCGTTTGAATTTTTACACACATAAAAAATCACAGAAATAAGTTATGAAACTATATGTTATAGGAGTATTAAAATACTAACTAAGCAGTAGAAAAAATTGTAAACTAATGAGAAAGACGGAGGGAGTAATAATAATAAAATGATGCATTATAGAGGGCAATCATCGAAAATTAAGTTAACCTCTCTATTTATTTATCTTGAAAATTGTAATAAGATAAAGTTATTAAAATTTATGAAGATAAATTTGAGAAAGATTTTAGACTGAGCTAGTCGATTGAAACTTTAATAGCGAAAGATGATGCATCATATCACTCAATTACACTTTATCTTATCAGGGAGGGTGAATTGTTTGAAGTCATTGATTTCATATTCATGATTTATTGAATTTTTAGAATTATAATTACGATTTTTCCTGGTTTTAATTTTTCATCGGCTCATTATATATTATTATTGTTATACATAAAGATATAAACATACGACACATCATCAAAATATTACAAACTATCACTATGTTTAAATGATGCTACAAAGATTATCATAATGCTAATAATCAAATCCAAACCTAAGTTGGTGGCTAAAAAAAAATCCAAACCTAACATAAGTGAGTAAAAGGAAAAAAAAATTAGTTGGGTGGTAAGTTTCTAAAAACACTATAAGTTGAGTGGCAAAAAAATCTATTTTCCCAAAATAAAATCAGAAAAATTGCGACGACCTGATTTATTTATAACTTCTCAAATTTAAGAATAGTTATACATATAAGGCCTATTTGTTTGGCAAAAGGAGCTTCTGCTTGTGATTTCTGCTTTTCTTCGACTCGTTTGTGTAAAAATGCTTTTCTTTGACTCGTTTGTGTAAAAATGTAAAAACACTTTTAAGAAGTTTCTCTCTCACAACTTTTACTTCTTTTCCAAACACTTTATTAATTTTTTACCTCTCACTTCTGCTCCACTTCTCTAGTTTAACAAAAAAATCACTTATTTTAAATTTGCCCAAACGGCCCCATAAACTTTAAAACTGAACTTGATACCTGTAATGCAATTTTAATCGAAAGACAAAAATGGCCACAAATTTGATTGAAAAATAAAAATACAGCAACTTTGGAACCATTAAACACTATTTTATTCTCCGTTAAATTTTTGAATAACACAGTGACACGGGGCGAAAACAAGAAACACTGCGATAGGTAAATTGTTAGGGAAAATATAAGAAGACAACTGAAATCTCGTGCTCTGCCGGTTGGTACGAGCAAAATCTAGCACAGGTAACAAGTGGTGATGAATCCTAGGCTATTGTACACATTGTTTTTCCCCAGTTTTTGAACACAGTACCCCTTTTTTCTTCTTTCGTGGGCTTGATGCCTTACTGTCTTGGTTTTGTCCAAGGCATCAATTTGTCTCTCCACAATTCACACTGCATATCCGCGCTCCACCAATCCCTCGATTGTTTATATCGGCCCATGGAACTCGACACACATTCTAATATTTTTATAAAATATAATTTGATAAATTATTTTGAATTTTTTTTAAATAAATATTTACTATCTAAATTTTTATATAAAAAATTTTCAAAAAAAATTATAAAACTATGCTTTATATGTGCCTTATAATGCGTGTCGAGTAATGTAAAAGAATATGTTTTACTGTTTATGAGGAATGAATAGGATGAAGATTTCTGGGACCGACTTAATTTAAATAAATATTATCGTATATTTTATTTTTATAACTTATTTTATATCATTATACAATTTTTAGTGATATATATAATTTTTATTAAAAATACGCGTTTTTCTCTTTTTGTCATAGCTGGGATCACTTATTCTTCATTTTAAAAAAAATGAACAATAAATAGTTTCAGCAGTATATACATCTTTTATTTGAGTTTGTTCTAAGCGTTCAAATAGGTACAAGTGATCAGTGAATCTTTTTTGACGAAACATGAATCAAACAAAAAAGAGCATCTTTTCAAATGCTATATACATGCCGTTTGTATTAACATCAACGTCATTAATCAAATAAATTTATTTTCATATCACTCATATTACGTGGAGCATATTTGTCTAGATTTATTTAATAAAAATAAAGACTTATTTTAAATAAATTAAGTTAAATTTATATAATATTTAAAAAAATAAAATATCCAAAAAGTGTTTATAATAAAAGAGCTACCTGAGCAGGTTTCCATGTCCAGTGCTATGGTCTTCTTCTTTAACTGAACCCGATTTTCTCGCAACTTCATCAGGACTGGTGCAGTAGTCACGTAAGCCTCGTGAGCGGAATTGCTGACCTATTCTATAATTATATTATTTAAAATTAATAGAATTTATATATTTTACTTTTTTGACGCGAAAGATTTGTTTCCTTCAAATAATGCATCCCTAGTGGAAGTCAATCAGCGATCGTTTGTCCCAAATTGTTTAATTTATTCATCAAACATGAATTTTACTTTATATTATTGAAAGATTTGATATGGTCAATCAAATCGTTACATCCCTGGCTACTTGGCTAGCGTTATTGTGTCAAACCATGTCGCCTTGCTTTCCGATGTTGCTATGGAGATGAAATTGAGCTCTTCTTTACATTTGAGAACCTCCGAGGCGGATCTAAAATTTAAATTTTGAGGTTATCAAGCATTTCCGATGGCATTGGATAAAAGTGGTTGGCTAAATTGGACATGCAAGATATTATGTAAAATTTGTCGAAACTGTAAGACATTTTGCTTCGATGGTAATGACTATATTTTATAAATAGTAAGTTATTACTCTTTCGAGTTGTTATAAATAAAATGTATATTATCATATGATAATAAATGATACGAAATTTTGCTAAAAATATTGCTACAGGCCTGTAGTGATTGGCCAAATATAGCCAACATCAATTGGTTGGTTGTATTTTCAGACAAGGGTTATGTGTGGTTGGAGTGGAGCAAATTTCACACATCATCTACAATTTTTATTTATGGTATGATTTAATGAATTTTAGCGAATGATTTTGATGGGTTGGAGATGCTCTAGGGACTTCTCATGGTTTTGGAGATACTCTAAGCTATTCATCAGAGGTTGACTATAATTTTTAAAAAAAACGGGTGTAGTTGAATGTGTTTTTTTATACATTGGCTATATTTCTTATTCTTGGCATTAGGGCTGAGCAGAACCGAACCGAAACCGAAAAACCGGACCGGACCGAATTATCGGTCCTAATTTTCTGAAAGTTCGGTTCGTTCGGGTATTTCGGTCCGAACCGAAATAAAATACGGTCCGGTCCGGTCCCCATCGAAAAATTTCGGTCCTGGACCGAATGGACCGAACTTTTACATATATTATAAATAATATTTTTATATTATATATTAAATAACATATTATAATTATACTATCTAATAACTGTTTTGTTATGCAGTTGATCTAAATTGAATAACAAAATAATGAGAGTTATAGGCCTTCATTAATTAATCTTATATAGTCTGGAATCTTATGCAGTGTTCAGATTATTAACTGTTTGAAGAATCACCTTTTGGTTTAGACCAAATTGTTGAATGCACCTAGTATCATAACTTAAAAAATATGTGAACGACAGTGAATTAGATTTCTGTTCTACGGACAGAAGTACTAAATAGCATTTGAATCCTGAAAGAAGGCTTTGTTACTTTTGGTTTCTTTGTTTTTTGTTTGTAAGCAATAGTTGGTCACTGGCTTATTACCAGCAGACTTGAGACTACTGTTGTGATTTTTAAAATTTGCAAGCTTATGGCTATTTTGGAGTTGTATTTTGAATGTTAGCTATCTAAATTATCCGTGGTGGATTGGTGGTATTATCTTTTTTCTCGTTTATCATGCTTGCTGATTTTCTTTGTAAATACAGATTAATTTGATTTTCTTAAAAAATTCGGTTCTGGCGGATCGGACCGGACCGACCGAATTATTTCGGTTCGGTTCCGGTTCGGTCCATATGTAAACTCCGGTCCGGTCCGGTCCTGAAAATTTTCAAAATTCGGTCTTCGGTCCGTTCGGTTCGGTCCGGTTCTGGACCGAACCGACCGAACCGACCGAATGCTCAGCCCTACTTGGCATGTCAACTAAAGTTTTAGCTAAGAGCTCTTCATGGTTAGAAATAAGTTATAAACATTTTTCTTTCTTTGAATTACAAATTTCCCACTTATTTTCTACCAATAAATTCCGAGCCCATATCTCTATCATCATCATTCATCAGTCCGTTCCTCGTAGGCACTAGGTACGAATACGAAAGAAGACATAATGAAAAAATGATGAATCTACTCCCGTGCAGAGTGGAGAATATGATGTTATGTCTTAACGGGGTCAGGTGAGGCCTTAAAAAATCCTATACATCATTGTCTTCCAGCTAGGGTTTATCATTATCACAATGCATAGTGCTACTCTGCTACCCAATATTTGTGTTTCCTCTGTTTTGTCACACAATTTGCTGCTTCTACGGTCCCAAAAGTGTCCATTCATGAATTTTCTTAGTAATACATGCTACTGTAACTTGTAAAAACTCGAAATATCTACTCTGGTTTCTTCGAAATTGCTCCCAATTGCTGGTTTTCATAACTGGTTGGTTAGTAACTGAAACTAACTTCTTATTTTAAGTCAGCATGTTTCCGACTTCTTTATGATTTTAAGCCATTTTCGTTTTATTACACAAACTAATTTCTAAGTTTAAGTCAGTTTCTGACTTATTTATAACTTCAAGTGAGTCTAGGTTTATTACGCAAACAGATATTTTTCGCCTTAAAATCAGAAACAGTTTTAAGCTTTGAAACTTGAGCAACCCTTGAGAAAGTCACAAACTCAATAGAAAGACATTCCAGTGAGAATCAAGTTCTAAGATCTAACATTGAAACATTTGGTCTTGGTTCACCTAAACACCAACCCTGTTAGAACTTAATCATACTTGCGCTTGTATGATGCGTAAATCGGACCTACACGTATCATTTTTCGGAATTTTTTATTCGAGTTGATGAGACTCATGTTGCATCCAACCAATCACAAGCCACATTAATCTGGTACATTCACTGTCAAAATAGAAACCATGACACATTAGCTTCATCAATAATCTGAGGGCTCCTCCCAAAATAATTGATTCATTCAAAATACTGTACAGGTTCAGTATCTTCCCTTTCACTTTCATATCTAGTGAGTGGTAAAAAGCCAATGAATCCCAACAAACTCTAAAATAAAGAATGATGCTTTTGCTTTTTCCTTGAAGTGGTCTAAAGTGTGTGTAGTGACCCCTCCATTCACCACTCACTTCTCATTTCTCTGCATGTAACTTCACAAATGACCAAACTAGGAGCCCAGTCCGTTTGTCTGAGTTTAACATTGTGACTTATGACTGGACATGACTTAATAATTTTGATTTATTAATGATTTATGGATTATTAAAATACTATTAAAAAACATGATTTATGAGTAACTTATGACTTATGAGTAACTTTTATAAAAAAAAGTTTTTAAAAATTAAGTTACCGAAAAAGTATCTCAAAGTAACTTATGGCTTTAAGTCAGTTTCCGGCTTATTTCTGACTAGTTTTAGGCTTATTACACAAATAAACATTTTTCAACTTAAAGCCGGAAACAGTTTTAAACCTTGAAGCAGTCTCTATGTGTGTTTGTGTGTGTTGTGTAATAATTCATTATAACAAATTGTATTATGTTTTGGTACAAATGGGGACTTGTGCAAAATTATAAGGACAAGAGATGGGGAATTTCTGAATTATGTTGGTAGTTCTACTGTTTTCTTGGCCCTGCATCTGCTTATATAATGTGCATCAGAATGCTTCTTTTGCTTTTCATTCATAAAGTTAAAGATGATAAATCCCAGCATATACAGGAAAAGAAGAGGAAATAAAAATGCAAAGTAAAGGCAAAGTGAATATCATGCATGAAAAGCATCTAAGACCTTCTTTTTCATTGCTTCTTTATATTCACTTATCTTAAAACATTCAAACTCATCATCTGTAGTGGAGTTTTTCTAGTTCACCACTTCTTTTTTTCTTTGTTGAAATAATTATATGACCTCATTTCATCCACACCATTCTCTTGGCTACTGATTTTTCTGATATGAAGCTTCTTATTATTTCTTTAATTTGCTGTCTTTTTCTTGCTGTGCCATGTTCTTCATCTTCTTCTTTGCATGGCCTCTCTCTTAGAAGACAGGCCTCGATTCTTGTATCGCTTAAACAGTCATTCCAAGTCTCTGAACCTTTTTTGAATTCTTGGAATGTTGGGAATTATAGTTCACTATGTTCTTGGACTGGTGTAAGTTGTGACACTAGAAAGAAGTTTGTACTTATTCTTGATATCTCTAATTTGAATCTCTCTGGATTTCTGTCATCCGCGATCACTGAACTCAGGACTCTTGTTAATATTTCAGTTGCTGGAAATGGTTTTACAGGCAGTTTCCCACAAGATTTTCATAAGCTGTCAAGGCTTCGATACCTTAATATTTCAAGTAATCAGTTCAATGGAAGTTTGAACTTGGATTTTTCAAGATTGTTGGAACTTGAAGTGTTGGATGCTTACGACAATGGCTTTTCAGGCTCACTTCCTACAAGTGTTACTCATCTCACAAAACTGAAGCATTTGAACTTTGGAGGGAATTTCTTTTCGGGCACTATACCACCTAGCTATGGAGGCCTAATGCAGCTTAACCACTTGTCATTAGCAGGTAATGATTTGCGTGGTCTGATTCCTGGTGAGCTTGGTAACCTTACTAATCTGGAGAAGCTTTATTTGGGCTATTTTAATCAATTTGATGGTGGGATACCAAAAGAGTTTGGTAAGCTGATCAACTTGGTTCATCTGGACCTTGCTAATTGTGACTTGGAAAGTCCAATTCCAACTGAATTAGGCAATTTGAGGAAGCTGGACACATTGTACTTGCAGAAAAACCAGTTATCTGGCTCAATTCCATCTCAATTGGGTAATCTCACTAGCTTGAGATTTCTTGATCTTTCACTCAATGGTCTCACAGGAGAAATTCCAGATGAGTTTTCGGCTTTTCAAGAACTTGTGGTTTTTAATCTTTTCATCAACAAACTTCATGGGGATATACCTCACTTCATCGAGGAGTTGCCTAAATTGGAAGTCCTGAATTTGTGGCGGAATAATTTCACAGGATCAATTCCTTCGAATCTTGGAAAGAATGGCCAGCTCACTGAACTTGATCTCTCTACCAACAAGCTGACTGGTTTTCTTCCAAGGTCTCTATGCTTTGGGGGGAAACTGAAGATCTTGATACTTCTCAACAATTTTCTTTTTGGGCCTTTACCAGATAATCTGGGGAATTGCGAGACGCTATCAAGAGTTAGGTTGGGGCAGAACTTTTTTAGTGGATCAATACCAAGAGGGTTTCTCTACTTGCCTCAACTGTCACTCATGCAACTCCAAAATAATTACCTGTCAGGGCGGTTCGAGGAGGAGGACAGCATTGTGTCATCTGAACTTGATGAGATGGATATCTCAAACAATCACATGTCAGGTTCTCTCCCTACCTCTCTTGGGAAATTTTCAGGCCTAAAGATTCTTCTGTTAAGTGGCAACAATTTCACAGGTGAAATTCCTAATAGTATAGGCCAGCTAAAAAGCATCTTAAAGCTTGATTTCAGTAGAAATAACTTATCTGGCAATATCCCACCTGAAATAGGAAACTGTACTTCACTTGCTTATTTAGACTTGAGCCAAAACCAACTTACTGGCCCTATCCCAGTTCAGATGTCCCAAATTCACATACTCAATTACCTCAATATCTCATGGAACCACTTGAGCCAAGGTCTACCCAAGGAAGTTGGATATATGAAGAGCCTCACATCAGCAGATTTTTCCCATAATAATTTCAATGGCTCAATTCCTGAAACAGGACAGTATTCATTCTTCAACGTCACTTCCTTCATTGGAAATCCTGACCTTTGTGGATCTAACTTGAGCCCATGCAACTCTTCTTCAACCTCGCCATTACAAGCCAAAGACCAAGATGCTAAAAAATCAAAGGTACTAGGAAAATATAAGCTAATGCTTGCATTAGGCCTCTTACTGTGCTCCCTCATATTTGTCATTTTAGCAATTGTCAAGACACGAAAGTCAAAGACAAGTTCACGTGCTTGGAAGCTCACAGCATTTCAAAAGCTAGAATTTGGGAGTGAGAACATCTTAGAATGCTTGAAAGATAACAATATTATAGGGAGTGGTGGAGCAGGGGTTGTTTATAGCGGAAGAATGCCAAACGGAGAGCAAGTAGCAATCAAGAAGTTGGGAATAAGCAAAGGTTCCTCTTCTCATGATAATGGTCTTTCTGCAGAAATCAAAACATTGGGCAGTATTCGACATAGATATATTGTTCGATTGCTTGCATTTTGTTCAAATAAAGAGATGAATTTGCTTGTTTATGAGTACATGCCAAACGGAAGTTTAGGGGAAGTTCTTCATGGAAAGCAAGGTGGATGCCTTAAGTGGGATACAAGGTTGAAAATAGCCGTAGAAGCTGCCAAGGGCTTGTGCTATTTGCACCACGATTGTTCCCCTCTGATACTCCACCGCGACGTGAAGTCTAACAACATTTTACTTGCTTCTGATTTTGAGGCTCATGTAGCTGATTTTGGACTAGCCAAGTTCCTTCAAGACAATGGAACATCAGAATGCATGTCCGCAATTGCTGGCTCGTATGGCTACATTGCTCCAGGTACACTCTTCGTTAAACAACTTTCATTCTCAAAATTAGTAGACTTAAACAATTTATTTAGTATTTAATCTTTGTTAGTACTATAATATCATATATAATGCCCTCCTATAAACTTTCAAAAGAGACAGTCATGTATAGTAGTCCAAGAGGCTAAATGCAGCACTTTGTTAAAAGAAATTTTCACTTTAACTTTTGTTCTTGCTTATTGGGGATCCATAATCAATGCTACCTTACATACCCTTAACTCTTGTTGACTCATTCCTATAACTAAAAGATTTTAGTATATCTCTTTCCTTAAATCCAAGGTTTTGCCTCCCTAAGAATGTTTATTGGGATCTAAGATTTACTTTCCCCCACAACCTATAAAGTAGAACTACATAATACAGACATAAAGAATAATTCACTTTTATCTTTATTAACTTTTAGTACATGCTTTCCCCTAATTCCTTTAAAGACAAAAGAATTTCACCCTTTAAGTGAATTCTTGAAGACATTATTACCAGTATAATCTTTGTTCTACTAAGCCTAATCCAGTGTCTTTATCATGTGACAGAGTATGCATATACATTGAAAGTCGATGCGAAGAGTGATGTTTACAGCTTTGGTGTAGTCCTCCTAGAGCTTGTAACAGGCCGAAGGCCAGTTGGAGGATTTGGAGAAGATGGCTTAGATATCGTTCAATGGACTAAAATTCAAACAAACTGGAGCAAAGAAGGGGTGGTGAAAATCCTCGATGAGCGCCTGAAAAATGTCCCCATAGACGAAGCAATGCAGATGTTTTTCGTGGCAATGCTATGTGTTCAAGAGCACAGCGTGGAACGTCCTACCATGAGAGAAGTTGTTCAGATGCTCTCGCAAGCTAAACAACCAAACACATTTCAAATTCTGTAACTCATGTTCCGTTTGTAATAGTTTATAAACTAATGCACCAAAAAATGAAGTGGTTAATTAGTGATTTAGGTTGCTGCATAAGCAAAAGTACTTAAAGGGTCATATTGCAGTTTCAAGATTACCAGCTAAGAGTAAATATAGCATTATTTGTATTATTTGTTTTCTTGCTCTTTCTCAGCTTCTTTGTTCCCTGGTCCTGTAATATGGTGGAATGTAGTGAGCCTGATGATATTGAAGCTCTTTTGTTTTTTAACTTTTCTGCTTTTGTTCAGGTACATAACAATATTCTGTTGATTTAAGAGGGATGTGCAGCACATCTATATAGACTCAATTATTGTGTCATCATTTCTGCAGTCTCAACATATGTTGTGCTGGCTCCCAATCAAACCATATGTTGAACTAGTATGTTTTTATTTATTTTCAGGATTTTAGTGCTTTTCATGAATTTCTTTTACCTGGTAATGCATTCTGAAAGTTTGTAGTCAGGTACTTCTTGTCAACAGTCAGAACTTATTACCCGCGTCTTGCTCGTGCCAAGTTTTTTTTTTCCCTCTCTGAATAGATGTTGCAGACCTTTCAGCCCTTGCTCATAGTCATATTTCAAATGTGTTCTTTTTTTCATAATTTCAAATGTGTTTTAGTATTGATGAATTTAAACCTAAAAATATGATTTTGTAGTCTGCAGATAGGTGCAAATCTAACCGAAAATAAATAATATGATTTCGACAAATTTTTGAAAGATCAGTAACAATTAGAGTTTAGGTTGCTTCCTACTGATCTTAATCCTTCCACACTAGTTGATATATTACAATTCTGTATCCTACCGATGGTTGGCTTTGCTTCCCACTGAAAACAGTATGTTCTGTATCTCAATGGTCCGAACTCTAACCATTGATTAACGGATAAAGCTGATATGTTCTACAGCAGAGTTGTAGCAAAAACATAAATTTCATTAATACTGTAAACTTTAAGTTTTTCATCTATCGCAAGGGGTCCGAAAGTGATTCATTGTGGAATCGAAAGATCAATTTTTATATAGTTCTATAAAATTATTATCCGGTTGAGCTGGCTGATGGGATTCCTAACAGCTGCTGGATCAGGAAGTAGGAAATTGCCTAGCTTGTTGTTTGAGACCAGGCTTGTTTATGATTTGTAAAATCTAAATAAGGCTGCTGTCATCGAGCCCTTCAAGTTAGTTGCGTAGGACATGGGTTTATTCGATTGGATTTTAACGGATTTATAATAATCTCTGGATGTAAATCTGTAATTTTACGTTTGGAGTCTAGCAAATTGGAGGCTGTTGTAGAGTTTATGCAGAGTTCTTAGAATTTAAACGCAATCTCTTAGAATCTCGTGGATTATTATGAGATTCTCAGATATAAAATACACTGATCAATTTCATAATATCCAAAAATATTTATAAGAATATCATCAGATTTTAATGGATTTCTGGATATAAAATACACTGAACAATTTCATAAATCCAAAAATATCTATAAGACTATCATCAGATTTTAATGGATATTAAATTATCATAATTGAATATCTCCGAGATTTTAAACATAATTTAAAATCATAATTGAATACCAACGGATCACATGGGATGATTTAAAATCGTGATTTAATATCTCAAGACTCTTATACATATTTTGAAATCCAAATTGAATACAACTAGATTTCAAGAATGAAAAATCCCCTGTACATCGCAATTGCATACGGGGAGCTATTCATATTAGGATCTGTTAAATCATTAATACAATCCTGTGTTCTCATCTGATATTCAGTTGTATTTCAAGTTGAATGACAGAAGATAATAATGGTTTAGTAATAAACACAGAACATTGGATCTCCATTAATTATAATTTATAAGTACAACTTACAAGCAAAAATCATATACTGATCTCCAACTCTGCAATTCATACAAAACCCTTTTACGAACAAGCAGTAGTAAAAGATTGCACTGTGAAATTATAAGACTGATCCCAGGCATAGGTAAATGTTGTCGGGTGGCCTGGACAGATGCTATTGAGATAAGAGCAAACGTCTCCGTCGCGAGTGATGACATTTGAATCAAGAGGCTCCACCGTCTGAAATCCACTGCATGCAAGCCTAACAGGAATTTGACAACAAGAACATGGCGCTTGTGCTGTCACCTGCCATTGTGGCTTACCTTGTACTTTTTGCCCGGTTAATTTTTGGGTAATAATTGGACTTGCTGTATATGGATCGTCACATGAACCTGCATCTGTAATAACAAAAAAATATCAAGTAAGTTATATGGAAACATGCTGGAACAGAGTGAGCCCCGGTCTTAGGGATGGATCTAGTAAGAGACACGAGTTTATAAAAAAAAAAACGAGGTATGTTGAACAAAGGGTAATAAATTGTACATAAACTTACTGGTTGAGCTTATGAAAAATGTGACAAAGACAAGTACTGAGATAAGCTTGGTGATCATGATGCCTTCCATTGTTGAGATGTTTATGACCTTTGTGTTCTATTTTGTGTTCTATGTTGTAAGTTGCATTAACGGGTATATGTAGAGGAAAGTTTTAGCAAACATATGGAAGATAATCTAAATATTTAATGATTTGAAAGACTTTATAAATTTGCAGATTCTGTAAATCTTCACAAATTCGATAGGATTAAAATCCTGATTCGTGAATTCGATCAGAATTAGAGATAATATTTCAAAATCTTGCATTATAATTATGATATTAAATCATCTTTTAGAAATGAGCGATATTGGATCTAAATTCTAAATTTGAGATATGATGGTATTCAATTGAGATTTTTTTTTTGAAAACGACATCTATACATATAATCGAAATTGAACAATTTAAAATATTTATTACCATATTTAATAAGATTTCAATCATTTATTACTATATTAAAATAATATATTTAATTAATAACAATCTAAAATATTAATAACATATTATTTTTAATATATAATCAACCGATACAACCAATACAAGCACAACTTACATATGCATAAAATTTTTACACAATGTCTAAAAGCATAAAACCAATATCATCTAAAAGCAATTTTCCGAACAGCAGCTTTTAGCTGAAAAACTGCTGTTAGAGAAAGCAGGTTCTCCCATGCTTTTGAAAAAAGCTGCTTTTCAGCTTTTGCAGAATGCTATTATAGATTTCATTATAAAATCTCACCAAAATCATTATTTTTTTTATATTACAACTCAAAATAAGTAAATATCAAAAAAATTACCAAACAGTTATCTGATTTCTACAACAGCACTTATTTTACCAGCACTTTTTCTGACAGCATAACTATTTTTAACAGCACTCCCAAACAGACCCTTAATCGATCTGATGAGAAATTGTAACAACTTGCACAAAAATAAGTTACTAATCCATTTTCAATTCTCAGTTGTGATTCATTTTAAAATCATTTAAGTAACAAGCAAAATCAAAAGAAATAGGTGCGAAGGTACAAGGTTAATGTCAAAGCATGGATAATTTTGTTTATAGAACATGAAAAAATGACATATCAGTATATCACAGATGACATTCGAGTCCATGGGCTCTATGATTTAAAATTTCAATACAAAATCTATTAAATTCATTCACTTATCATCAATTACTGTTAAATATCATGATTTAAAACTTAAAAGGACTATAGAATAAGAAATTCGAGATGTGTCTTGACATGAAAATAAATGTGATTTATAATTAATAATTGTGATTACATAATCAGTTAATAAATAAAGAGAACTCAGTCTTCTTTGACGCTATATATTCCACCTCAGGAACAAGCCACACCAAAAGAAATTGTGGTGAAATTATAAGATCGACTTCGGGCATAATAAAATATATATTTATCCCCTGGACGGACGGGGTGGACAAGGGAGCATACATCTTCGCTGTCACGAGTGATGATATTCGGATCAAGAGGCTCCACTGTTGTAAATCCATGACATGCAAGTTCAACATCAGTTTGCGCACAAAAACATCCGGATTCTATAGACACCTCCCATTGCAATTCATTTTGTATTTTTTTGCCGGTTAATTTTTGCTTAATAATCGGATCTGCTGTATCCGGATCGCACGGTTCAGGATCTGTAACAAAAAAATACAGTCTGATTAGAGTAATTAAATTTATCACGTATATAATAGATGCATGTTTAATAGAGAAAAAACACCCATCATTTTTTGAAATTAAGAATGAACACTATATGAACTTACAACTAGTACTTGAGCTCAAGAAAAAAGTGAGAAAAACAAGTATGGAAATGAACTTGCTAATACCCTTCATCGTTGAGATTTTGTATATATGTTTATATGTTACATCTTCTGTATATATAGAGGAAAGATGCTAGTAAAAGAAAGATGTATGATCAATAAGATTTGGGTTCTTGATAGTACACAGATAATATGTAATCTTTGATATTAAATTCGTATATAATAAATGGTAAAATTTTGATTTTGAGATAACGTGTAGATATGAATAATTAAAATCATAGATGTCTCTTTTATTTGCTTTTATATGTTAACGCTGTGGATCCAAAAAAATTTCTCTAGACTCAATTGGGTCCATACCAGATTTTTTTAATCATAAAAGGTCAATCTCTTTATATATACTTCCTCCGTCCATCAGGATGCTTACGTGCACTGTTTGCACATATCTTGAAACTCTTATAAAGTATAGCTCTATAACATATTTTTAATCTTTTTAATAAAAGTTTAAACTTCAAACTTTTTTTGAGGATTTTTTTTTTAAAAAAAAATATACAATGTAAGTTATACTTGGTGGGACCCACAATTTCACTGAAATAATAGCGAAACTTATGACACATCAAATGTGTCGTAAGTTATTCGTCGTGAATGACCCTGTTTCTTACAGTGCTTCCTTAAAATGTATTTTTGTATTTTTACGATCATGTAAAGTAGGTTATCAGCAAAATTTAATCAATTTGATCATAAAAAATCATAGAAGACAAAAGAATTAGAATAAAAGGAGTACATGATATTTTTTATGAAAATTTTTATTCTTATTTGTCGTTATAAGGAAACTTGAATAAATCAGTTAACAGAATTTAATTAATGTATAACTAAAAAAAATTAAATTAGTTCTACATTATTTAAAAAAAGTTAAATAATATTTATAATCTTTACGTACGTCCCATTTCTTTTATCTTATTTTTTTACGGTCAAATTAACAAAACATGCCGTTTGTTAATGGAATTTATCTATCCACACATCAATAATTATTACACGCTCATTATAAATTCACCAAACAAGTTCTAAATTCGATATTGCAGTTGAAGAATTCTGAGTTCCACGGAAAATACCACGAGTCGTACGTAGAGTACAGCCACACAACTAATAAAACTAAACATAAAAAAAAAAAAAAAGAACACAACAAGAACACTAAAATCGACTTTGAATCTTCGAACCATGCATGTATAATATGAAATCGAGGATCATGATTTGTGCGCCCGTTTGAGATTTGAATCAAGCTCTGAAGTCAGCAGATCAGATGCATGGTCAGGCATTCAACGATGACGCTCCCGGTTCTATTAAGAGAAATGGCCAAGAAAGCTGTTATGACGATGAAGCCTTTGAAAGAGTTGAATAACATGATTCCTAGCCCAGCATCTCAGCCACGTTGCATATTCATTTTCTTACAGAATTAAACTATGTGAAAGCTTCCTGCATTACCTCATCTTCTTACGGCTAGAAAGAATGTGAGAAAAACTAGTATCGAAATAAATTTAATAATACCGTTCATCGTTGAGATTTTATATGTTTACATGTTATATCAAATCTGATATAGGGGTAGGATCAAATAAAAAAATTTTAAGTGACAAATTTACAATATTTTTTTGATTTTTTTATTCATCCAACGTGTTAATCCTTAGTTACAAAATGTATCAATGTTGAAAATTATTAAAAACCATCAGAATTTTTAAAAATAAAATGTCAATAAATCGTGCATTCAACATATTTGTAACTGAGGTTCAACATCAGAAAGTAGAATACCAATTATCTTTATGTTGAACATATTTATAGAGATATTTAGATTATACATCTGGATTTGGTTAGGGTCTAAAAACATAAATATTGATTATATAATATGTTTAAGTTAATTTTTACATTGAAAAAATAAGATGAACATTCACTTAATACATGAGGGTAGGCCTGTCAATGGATCGGGTTTGGATCGGATCGACCTAAATCCATATCTATATCTATTTAATTATTTAATGGATTCGGATCAGGATCGGATTTTTTTTAAGCCGATCCATATCCATATCCATTCAGATCACGGATCTCGGATCGAATATCCAATCCATTTACTTACTGCTTATATATTTTTTTTATAAAACTTTAACATTACTTAAAATACAAATAAAACCAGTAAATAACAATATTAAAATTTAAATTACAAAGTCAAACATTACATCTCAAGTCTCAAAAAAAATTACAAACTAAACTGTTCATAAATTAAATTTAAAAGGATCTGTAAGTTTTCAAACCGATGACACTCCAGGACGGTGACACTCCAAGACCCAGGTCACCAAACATACTAGATAACTAGCGGAGACTGGGCCTGTGAATTTGTAGTTGGTTTTATATTCAAATAATCAGTTTGCAATGTATGTTGTAATTTGTAAATACTTATCGGGAATAAAATATTTATTATATAATATATAATATATAATATATAATATATAATATATATTAAATATTAAATATATATTAACCGGACCGGGTTATAAACGGATCGGATCACACTAAGTCCATATCCGGTCCA
Source organism: Daucus carota subsp. sativus (assembly GCF_001625215.2). Taxonomy (NCBI): domain Eukaryota; kingdom Viridiplantae; phylum Streptophyta; class Magnoliopsida; order Apiales; family Apiaceae; genus Daucus; species Daucus carota. The sequence goes on along the minus strand of NC_030381.2, from coordinate 52,136,608 downwards.
TTTAGTATCGGATTTTTTAATCGGATCGAATTTCGGATCGGATTTTTTTACCAAATCCATATCCGCTAAAATGACCTCGGATCGGATCGGGTCGGATTTTCGCTTCATTGACAAGCCTACACGAGGGATAGATTTCTTTACAAATAATTTGAAATGAAATGATTAAAGAACTGAAAATTTTAAGTCCTTCTGATCACTTCAAATTTATAATCAAATTCCATTTCATTGATCACCTCGTGACAAATGAACTCTTGTGTCGCGATCACCTTCCACCACATACAAAAAACAAACTTTGGTGTAGCGTGATTATCATCCGCAACTGATATATTACAAGAAGGAAAAAAGAAGACTTCTTAAGTGCAGTGAAATATTAGTTAGTGCAGTTGTAGGTAATAATAATGGAAGACAAGTGAAAGCACGTTTTTGCAGGGTGATTGGCGTAGTAGTCTCTCTTGATGGATATCGTTGTTTTATTTATTTTTGTGGCATATGACTCATGCCTGGCTCGAACTACAACAAGTTCAAATACGGTATGTTAATTCTAGTTGGCATTATATAAGTTAAAATAGATAAAGAGGAATATCCACCATATCATGGCCTCGATCATCATTTCTGAATCATGTAATTATTTCTTGTTTGATTGTTATGAGTACCTGGCTAGCTCGGTCCACCACCAATTATATAGAATAATAAACATTCGATCGAAAAGCCATAAAAAAAAAAAAAGTTAATCCTCTTTACATGCAGTAGATGTACTCTGTCGATCCGCATGAGTTGTATATTTGGAGCTGTTATGCAAGATATAATTTTATTATCTATTTTTATGATTTTTGTTTTATGAATAAAAAATTAGCATTTATATTTTATTCAGAAAAAATTAAAAAATAACTATATATACGAAGATAATAATATTGAAATGCATATCGAATAATAAAAAATAAATTATATAAAAATAAGTAGGATAAAGATAATATATAACTGAAGAAGGGTGGTGTAATTCAAATTTTGTAGATTTTTCTCAATGAGCCCAAACTTCAAAATTCCATACGAGAATATTGTGATAGAATGACCATACGAGAATATTGTGATAGAATGAAATGAAAATTACATTTTTTTTCTAATAGCAGATTTCATTAATTCACATCTAGTGCTAGTAGTAATTTACAACTATATAAAAACACAATTAAGCAGTAATTCACAATTTAATTACCACCGTTTTTAACATCACTTTTTCACAAAACCTCTACGCTCTCAGTACTCACGTAATTAATTACAGTAATCACTAGTAGTAGCTTTAATTAATTAATTAATTTACACTTAAGCAAATGATCATGCGACAACAACCTCAGTACTCATCTCCGATCTCCGATCACTCTCTCCTTGTCTAGACTTGACATACAATCCATACACATAAGAACAAAACCCCCACCCACACAACGCCGCCGACACCGCCTTCCCACCGTCGAATCTATCGCCATAAACCACCACTCCTCCCACCACATTCGCCCCCGTCAACGCCGTCATGCATATCGCTCCGGTGAGCCCCGAGGTGAGAAACACCATCCCCGCGGTCCCCATGAAGCATAACTGCCACGTCACCACGTTTCCCATCACTGTCAGCCAGTAATATTTGTGCCCTAGATCAAACCCTAGTTCACTCTCGCGTCTCATCTCCGAAAAGCCGCCGTTGACCGCCATGCCCGCGGTGGCTAGCACCGTGGCGGAGGCTTCCATGATCAGCTGCATTTCCATCACCATGGAATAACAGTAGACTTGCTTGTAAATTATTTCCATTAATGGCAAGTAGAGTGCAAATAACAAGCCTGCGCCAATGGTGCAAAAATAGCCTATGAAATATTTCTCACGGGCCTGGTCATTGGGCTCGTCGTCGTGAGATGAGCCCAGGCCCAGGCCCAATAAGACTGAAGCTAGGGACAAGAGGACAACACAGTTGAGATTAGAGAATGTGATTCTTTGTTTCACAATGATGACTGAGAAAATGAGGTTGAAAGTGAGCTGAGAAGAGAGGAGAAGTGAGGAGGTGGAGACAGGGAGATAAGAGTTTCCCCAAGAGAAGAGGAGGTTGTTGAGGCCCAAAAGAAGCCCAATGAGGAGAGAGTAGAGAAAGAGGTTTTGGGAAAGATGAGAGAAGGGTTTTCTTTGGGTGGATTTGAAGAGGTGAAAAGGGAGGAAAATGGGGAGAATGAGGAGAGGGAAGCCAGCACATTGGACCCAAGTGGAGACCCATCTACTAGAGCCATTGTGATTGAAATAAAATTTGGAGAGTAAGCTTGATGAAACCGAGCCTAAGAATAGGAACATGTAGTTAAATACTAAGAGTAACATGTAGGTTTTGTTAGGCGTATTCGTCGCGATGATGGTGGTGTTCTTGTCGACATCTCCACCGCGTAATGGTGGTGATAAGGGGTGGTTGTTATATTTTATCTGGGGGTGGTGGTGTATTTGGGATGAGGTTTCCATTTGATAGAGGTGGAGGTAGGTTAGAAGTTTAAAAGGTGTGTGGCTATTTATATGTGTGTTGGAGGGGGAGATGCATGTTTTGATCAAAATAACTATGTGATTGTGGCTTAAAAGGAGGTATAATTTAGATGTAATGTGGCTCTGGGTTGGTAATTAGCAAATGGGAGCAAATGGGAGCCAGGGGCTTATTCAAGGATCCAAAATGATTGAAAACAGATATGTCCACGTTATCATCAAACAAAACAGGCGCTATCATTATATCATCACTTCCATAAACTCCAAAGTGTATTAGGGTCGTGATCACTTAGATTCTCTACTCATTTCTAATGATTCAAAAGTTATTAATTCCCTTCATACATTCAATCGAGATTTTAAGGGATTAATAGATCGAGTCTTTTCGGGTAAATTCTATCAGCAAACTTCTGAGGCAGAGGTTGTTTGAGAATTGCAAAAATTTGAGCAGCATAAATAACATGAGGATAAAGAAAATGGTGCAGGTGCAAATAGGAATGGCTGGTTGAAAAAGAAAAGGGCATGATGTGAAACAGCATACACTCACTGACACGACTCTAGTGACTACTCAACCCCCTCTTGTTCGCTTTAGCATCCAGCTGCTTCACTATGCAGTCATGATAATCATACAATCCCATCACCACTTTATATAATATAGGAGCACATGTATAGTGCTTGTGTTTCTCTAGTACACATTTCAAGTTGCACTATTAACAAAACAGGAGCAACCATTTCTCTTTATTAACCGCAGGTAGCTCATTTACGAAACATGCCTCTATTACTCTCTTCTAACTTACGTGAGTACATACTTATTCTCTCTCGTCTAATTTAGGTGAGCACGTACTCGTGAGCACATTCGTTATTCTCTCTCGCCTAATTTAGGTGAGTACGTACTCAGCTCGTTATTCTTGAAATAGTTTAACGAAGATATATAATTCGATCTATATTGTGGTAATTGAAGTTTATGTAACTATGAATAGAAAGATAAGAAAAGATGCGCATGCAAATTGCAAAGGAATTGTCAGGTGTGTGGTGTTCCGTTAAATCCTCAGGCTATATGGCCAATGGGCTATGCGTATAGAGTAGTGCTAGGTGCACATGATTGTGTACAGAAAATTTGTACATAATCATGTGGCAAGTGATGTGGTGGATTTTAATTGGGGTGGTTGGTGTAAATGCAGGCCAATTAAAATCTGCCACATGTCATTATATACATGTTTTTGTACACAATTATGTGCACCAAGTATTTTCCATGCGTATACAGATACTGTATGTTTATGTTTATATTTTATAATAATTGAAGGACTTTCAAGTACAATTGTGGTCGGTAACAGAATCTAGTTCGTCTGAAGATACCTCCGTGACTGATTTTGGGCTTGTCACATGGAATCTTTGTATTTAGGCTTAAAGTTTGAACTAACTTTTAAACTTAATTTTCTTATACTGTATACTATAATTAAGTTTAAATTATATTTTCCCATTTTCTAATTCGAATTTGCGGCTAAGTCACTTTCTTTGCTCTTTTCTCGATCATGCCACATGATCGAGAATCAAAAAAATCAGTGATTGTGTCATTCTATAATTTATTGTTTGTTATTGAGAATATTAAATATATTGAATTATTAGTTATCAATGTGGATGACATTGATCATGTGAATACTGTATCTCTCAGTAACTAATCAGTAGTAGTGGTCAAATGGACCCATTTTATATTAAAAACTAAATTTTATTCTTTTATTACTTTAGGAAAATGAAATTACCTGTTAAAAACTTAAAATAGACCGGGTACGAATTTTAAAAAATCAAAGTGAAAGGAATCTGCGTATATGATGAAGTGATAAGCCAGTTAGCCAGAGAGAATCGAATCCAACCTTGTCCAAATAACATGCATGCATGAGACAATGCCTGTACGTAGAATCGAATAAATTGTAAGCTATTAAATAACAAAACCTAAAAAAAACTAATTAAAACATATTAATATATTAAAACACTAATTAAATTGTAAAACGAAATCAAATTCTAAAACTAAATCATAATTAAAAACTAAATCAAATATTTTAAACTAAATTGAAATAATTCACAACACAATATGAAATTAAAAACTAAACCGAAATCGATTAAATCAAATTAATCTAACTAAATTAATCAACAAAACTAAAATCAATTAAACTAATATAAGAACTAAACTTTTGCAAGACATGCAAACATGTGAAACAACTGAATGCATTGCACGGGCCGTGCCGGTTTGGCGTGCCGTGCCGTGCCGGTTCGTCACGGTTCGGCGGTCCGTGCCGTGCCGGTTCACGGTCCCCACCTCTCCAACCCGTATTCGGCACGTAATTTTCTACGATCCGTGCCGGTTCAGCCCGGCCCGGTTTTGTACGTTCACAGACGGTTAAAAAAGCGGTTTCGGGGCGGTCGGTCCGGGCGGTTTGGCCCGTTTGGCCACCTCTGCCTGTACGTAGCTAAATTAGCGGAATCGATCATTGACGATGCAAACCAGGACGAGAAATTATAGACTTAATTACTAAAAAAACTATACAACTATCATGCTTTTTTCAATTTAACCATAATAGTATATTTATTGCGGGATAATGCAAGTAACTTTAAAAAATTATATTTAGAAAACCCAATCTCACTAATCCATTACCATGGTTAAGTTAAAATTGAGATATATGCCACATATATTGTCAAGTTATAAATTAATGAGTATATAAAGTTTATTACTTTTTTACTATCGAGTTAAAAGGTCAAAATCCTAATTCATATGAGCAAATCATAATTTATATTTGTATCGAATTTTTAAATTTATTCGAACTCTTGATCGCTCTTAACATTGTTACTAAGTTTGTCGATATATTACTGCAGCATGGATATGATAATTGTGTTTTGTTCGGATACAACATACACAAGCACATATAATATATATTGGTATTTTGAGATTTCTGCGTGATTTTTAGATAAATATTATAATTATTCTTTTATGCATTTTGTTAGTAATTTGTTTGGACAATAAAACTTTATTGAACTAATATTCATCTAAAAAAAACAAACAATTTATATGCTATAATTTTCAATAATAAATATAATTCTTCAACAATATTAATATATATGTGTGTGTGTGTGTAATTTTTAAAATAAGATTAAATTCTTACTAATCAAAATAAAATGTAAATTAAATTAAATTAATTATTTATCCGATATTAATTTAAAATTATATTATGACAATCCATGATAATTCAAATAAAAATTGCCCGCAAGGGTTGGTTCAGCTGGTTAAAGAGGGGACTTGTACCCTCTTGGTCACGGGTTCGACTTCTTAAGGGAGCAGCATTTGTGATTATGTCTCCGGACGAGAGCCTTTCGCTTAAGTGCGGTTTACCTGGTTCACATAGTTTGTGGGCTATTACGTGAGCTCATGGATTTCGCTTAAGTGCAGTTTACGTAAAAAAACCCTAATTGTTTGGTGTGTGTACAATGGATTAGGTAAATATTTAAAATAAAATTATAAAAAAAACGATATTTTAGTAATGTTGCGTAGGACATCCATTTAACTATGGTTAGAAATATTTTCAAATTGGGTTCTCTCAAATACGTTTTCTATTAGTTAGTTGCATTTTTCTGCAACAAAATTAGATTTATGGTTAAAATGAAAAAATTATAATAATTTCATAGTTTTTTCGGTAATTAAGTCGAAATTATATTCCCACTTTGATAACCCCATTGTTTCATTTGAACAAGTTTGACTACTGTTTTGGTGGGAGGTCAAATATATTTAAAATTTTAAATGCTCCAGAAGTATAGTTTAAAATATATTTTAATTATTTTCTAGGAATAAAAGTATAATTCCAAACTTTTATGTAAAATAGAAAATTTTAGAAAAAAATTATAAATTATATTTTGTTGAAGTCTTTTTTTTAGGAAATTTTATTGAAATCTTAAAATGCGCGTCAGGTTCAGCGAGATAGTACTATTTAAAAACCAATAATAATGATTAATGATTATGTTAAATGATTGACTTGTGTGATTAAAAAAATGACAAACTTCACGCTATTATGTTCATGCTCATATTCACGTTATAGACATGAGTAATAAATCATATTATTTACTGACTTTTAACCTTTAAAACCACTACACCACGGTATATATAATATACAATAATAAAAAAACTCTTTAACTTATTTGTGTAATATTAATATGTATTAGCATAATAGTTATATATAAGATATTTTAATAAATAGTAAGATATTGGAGGAAACTATAGACCTATGTGAAGAAAGAAAGTGATCATGAATCAGAGCAGGTAAATGGAAGAGTGGTAGTATAGGGGTAGAGTAAAAGCATTGCACACATCACGGGTTTGCTAATAACATGGCAGTCTTCTCTAATAGTTTGAGACCCAATATAATCAAAGTTACATTTATTATCTATGATTTTTAAATTCATATATATATATATATATATTGATGGTTTTAATGATATACACTTTTAGTATTGAAGCACGTTTAAAATACCAGACTAATATAGTACGAGTAAACAATTATATACATTAAAACTGAAATACTAAGTAAATATAAAAAATTGATATTTATTATAATTTTTCAAAGTTATTCGAACCAGACTATTTCGAACGTAGGTAAATATTTCAGCAATTGCATGTATAAATAATAAAAGCATAAATGTGTTCTCAAGGTTTATGTTTATGAACTATACAGGCCATCCTGTAACATGCAGATTATTGGACCGCACTAGAATGTACTTGGCCCAATTATACAATTTGCATGCTGAGGCCATGTTAGATTAAAGGACTATTATCAAACTCACTGATTAGAATAAACGGCAATATTAATTTAATAATATTTGCATTTTGTTGGCTGATAGGTCAATTTTGCATCACCCTAGAAAAGTGAAGAAATTCGTCTGTTTCTTAGAGAATCGGATCGAACCTAGTCCAAATGACATGCGTTCATGATACAATCAATATCTGTACGTAGCTAAATGAGCAGAATCGACCATTGACATGCAAACCAGGACGAGAAATTATATTCCTACTTTGAAAACCCCCATCGTTTCATTTGAACAAATTTGACTACTGTTTTGGTCGAAGGCCAAATGATCACACTCCGTCCGTCCAACATGTATTTTAATTTTTTCTGAAAATTTTAGAAATTATTCTAATCAATTTTTTCTCGATAAACGTATAATATTCTTGTTTTATATAAAATAGAAAATTTTAAAATTAAATTATGAAATTATACTTTGTAAAATCTTATAAATGACAGTGGAAAATAAGATGTAAAAAATGAGGGTGACCAAAGAAAGTACTATTTTAACATTGAAGGTTATTACATGATTATGTTGAATGACTAATTGTGTGATTAAATAAAATGACAAACTTCACGCAATTATATACATAATCCTGCTCAACTGCAGATTCACGTCATGCATGTGAGTAATAAATCATATTATTTATATTTGACTTTTTAGATCTTCAAAACCACAGCCACCTCGATATTTAATACAATAATTGAAAAACTCTTAACTTATTTCTGTATATTATATTTTTGTTATATATATTAGATTTTTTTTATAAATGACCGGATATGAGAGGAAACTATGAGGCAACATATTTGAAGGAAGCATGAATCAATCTGCCTGATTTCAATTGACCGAGTGATTCGAAAGATTGGGGGGTTGGTATGCTTGCCCATGTGACAGTAGGATTTTTTTATATATATATATATTTTATATCAAACGATCAAGATTGTTTTGATGACGTATAAAAAAGAGTTGAATTATTGTTCAAATATGCAAAGTATTACCTTTTTACATACACAGTCTTGAAATAAAAAGAAAGGATCCTTGTAACTATGTAATGTAACGGCCACGAACAAAGAGGGTTAAAGTTAGTTGCTTTGGTTAAGCAGTTAAAATTGATGATTCAGATATCTGCCGAGTGTCGGGTAGGCTTGAGTAATGTTAAGCATGTTAAATGACCAGTTTATCCAAAATCTCAAGATGTTAGAAAGAGGTTTAGTAAGATCATATATTATTTTGATAATTTGTTAAAAGAAACCTCTTAGATTGTAGTCAACTAAATTATAATAACCTGTATTTATATGTTTGTATTATAAGAGAAATTGATAGGACATGGGAACCAGTAAACCACTACTATGATGTTGCTGTTGTGGTTGCGGACATGCTATCCACGTTCCACCTTAATAATGCAGTATCTCCTTCTTAAGAGCTTTAATTTTTCTTCATAGCGGTTTTCATCCTCAACTGCGATGGCGTTTCTTCCTTCAGATGAATTCTTCTGCCTGGAGCATCCTGTGGCAGAGGAAGCGTATGTTCAACTCGCAGTCTTGACAAAGGTCAGAAAATTCAATCAATCAGAGTTCTTTACAGTAGAGAAACCGGATAAGCTGCAGGCAGAGGGAACTTTCGCGAGAGAGAAGCATAATTCGGTGGATGCAGTTTCCATGAAAGAATCAGGGAAGTTGCAACATGTTGTCACATCTCCGAAAGACTATGGAATGCCTCCTCTGCCTCTCCCACCCGGAAAGTCCAGTTTCTTAAGCTATAGCCTTCCAGGCTCTGCTGCTTCATCGCCTAATTTTCTTCTATACTGAATAATATAATTAAGCTTCAATTATATTTGCCCGTTTTCTAATTCGAAATTGCGGCCAAATCACTTTTTTTGCTCTTTTTCAAGTCATGCCACATGATCAAGAATCAAAAAAATTTAATGATTTCATCATCGTATATAATGCACTCTCCATTGTGGAGATATATATTAAATTAGTTGCAGAGATGCATGTTGTGCCGGTAAATCATTATATATAAATAATGTTTTTTTTCAATTACTCATTAGTTATATGGCAAAACTAACCAATTTTTTTAATAAAAATTGAAATTTATTTTTTATTATTGTTTAAAAAATTGAAAATTACGTATTAAAATAGGCCGTGCATGAGTTTTAATGTTATTTCTTTTGATTATATAATATGTATATAGGTATGAATCAAATTTGATCCCCTCAAAAATCAAACTCGACCACTGATTAGGGATATCCTGCAATATTGATCTTTTGCATTTTGTTGACTGACAGGTCAATTTTGTTGACCTCTAGAAATATTGATCGCGGTGCGGTTTTTCGTTAAAACCGTGAACCAAACCGCATACGCGGTTTGGTTGAAAACTCAACCGCAACCGCACCACGCTATGATAAAAATCATGTAAACCGCACCACAAAAATGCGGAGTGGTGCGGTGCGGTTTGTGCGGTTAAAAATAAATATTTTTAGTTGAAGTTTGAAATAAAATTTAAATATATAATAATTAAAATCTTTTTTTGTAATGAATTTATATGATATTTATCATTTCAAAACTACAACAACTACTAAATAACACAAACAAAAGTGTAAATATGATATAAATATGAGTACTAACTACAAAGAGACATGTTATAATAATATAATCATTTCATACATATTTGGTATGATAGTAATGCGAGATTGATAAAATAATAATTAACTATTATTCAAAGAGATTTAACAAATATATATAACATAATTATAAATAATATATATGTATATAATATAATTTTATTTGACAATCACTAATATATATGTTATAATATTGCGGTGCGATGTGAACCGCACTACAAATCTGTCAAACCGCAACCCGCACCGCACCGTGCGGTTTGTGATATATTCAAACCGCAACCGCACCACGAAAATTAAAAACCGCGGTTTGGTGCGGTGCATACGGTTTATGCGATTTGGGCGGTTTTCTAATTACCTCTGCCTGAAATGAAAGAACTTGTGAAAGGAATCCGTGTATAGGATGAAGTGATTGATGAAGCCAGTTAGCCAGAGAGTATCGAATCGAAGCTAGTCCAAAGAACTTGTGAAAAGAATCCGTGTATAGGATGAAGTGATCGATGCAGCCAGTTAGCCATAGAGTATCGAATCGAAGCTAGTCCAAAAAACATGCATGCATGATACAATGTCTGTACGTAGCTAAATGAGCAGAATCGACCATTAACATGCAAACCAGGACGGGAAATTATATTCCTACTTCCCCATCGTTTCATTTGAACAAGTTTGACTACTGTTTGGGTGGAAGGCCAAATTATCACACTCGACATGTATTTTAAATTTTAAAATCGAAGGTTATTACATGATTATGTTAAATGAGTAATTGTGTGATGAAATATTTGACAAACTTCACGCCATTATATACATAATCCTGCTCAACTGCAGATTCACGTTACAGGCATGAGTAAAAATCATATTATTTATTCACTTTTAGACCTTTAAAACTAATACAACAATTGAAAAACTCTTAACTTATTTTTGTAATATTAATATATATTATTATATATGTATCAGATATTTTTATAAACTGATTGGATATGAGAGGAAACTATGGACTAGCCTATTTGAGGAGAGAGCAAAAGAATCGGCTTGATTTCAATTGAGCGGGTGATTCGAAGCATAGGAGATTCGAAGCATAGGAGATTGAAGAATTAGATTTCATAACTTGGACATATAACAATACAGATGTTTACCTATGATCATGTTGAAGTCAACATTTTTGGTTGTCCACGCAGATGAGAAAGTCACTAAATGTGTTCTGAAGGCTTATTTTTAAGAGAGGTGGACTACACTAGATTGTACTTGGACCGAATTATACAATTGGCATGTTTAGGCCTTTTTTATATATTCTAGATTCATAGACCATTACACTTATATAGATGGTTCTTCTAAACCTCATTTTTAAAGATGAACGAAATTATGAATGAAAACTTGTTTTTGAAGGAAATTATAAATGAAAACTTGTTTTGATGACATATAAAAACTAGTTCTCCCATAACGTTAAAATGTGGTTTATCAGAATGAATCACATATTCAATGAATCACATATTCTGATAATTTGTTTAACGAGACCTCTTTGATTGTAGTCAACTAAATTATAATAACCTGTATCTGTATGTTGGTATTATAAGAGAAATTGATAGGACATGGGAACCACTAAACCACTACTATGATGTTGCTGTTGTGGTGTTGTGGACATGCTATCCACGTTCCACCTTAATTATGATGCAGTATCTCCTTCTTAAGAGCTTTGATTCTTCTTCTGATCTCAGTGGTTTTCATCCTCAACCGCGATGGCATTTCTTCCTTCGGATGAATTCTTCTGCCTGGAGCATCCTGTGGCAGAGGAAGCGTATGTTCAACTAGCAGTCTTGACAAAGGTCAGAAAATTCAATCAATCAGAGTTCTTTACAGTAGAGAATCCGGATAAGCTAGCAGAGGGAACTTTCGCGAGAGATAGGCATATTTTGGTGGATGCAGTTTCCATTAAAGAATCAGGAAAATTGCAACCTGTTGTCACATCTCCGAAAGACTATGGAATGCCTCCTCTGCCTCTCCCACCCGGAAAGTCCAGTTTCTTAAGCTATAGCCTTCCAGGCTCTGCTACTTCATCGCCTAAATTCAGCACAGCTGCCCCGAAGAAGAAACCTCAGAGTCATGCATTGAATCCACTAGGCCGCCAACAGACTCACGCATTAAATCATAGTCAGAGGAGTAACTCTAGTGGTGAAGGCAAAATATTTGCACTAGATGATGGACTTGATCAGTCTTTGAGCAATCCTTGGAGAACTGAAACAAGAAATGATCAATTAAAGAAGGTGCAAAATAATCTGGACTCTCAAGACGACAATTTTAGATGTGGAGCTATGTGTTTGTACTTGCCAGGATTTGGGAAGGCGAAACCAGTAAGGTCAAGAAAAGAGGAACCCGAACTGGTGAATGTAATATCCAGGACGGTTTCATTGGAAAAATTCGAATGTGCCTCGTGGACTTCATCTGCAATCATACATGACAATGAAGGTGGAAACTCATCCAAATTCTTTGATCTGCCCCTGGAGCTGATCCAATGTAGTGACAACGACAAACATTTGCCTGTGAGAGCGGCTTTTGTGTTTGAAAAGGAGCGAAAAGGCACCAAGAACAGTTCGACAAAAAGGATTAGCCGAAAATCCCATGAATTATCTAGCCAAGTTCGTGTTTCAAGTTCATTTCGTGCACCTCGTCATTCGACTGTAACATCTCCCTGCATTAGTCCTCGATTGCAGAAGGCAAGGGATGACTTCAACGCGTTCTTAAAAGCCGCAGATAATTGAAAGAGTTTTACTACTGTTTTGGTGGGAGGAAAAATTATCACACTCCGCCCTACATGTATTTTAAATTTTTTTGAAATATAATTTTACAAATTATTTTGATTAATTTTTTCCCAATAAACATATGATATTCTCATATTTATATAAAACAGAAAATTTTAAAAATAAATGATAAAACTATACTGTATAGAGTCTTAAAATATATGTCAGTGAAAAAAATGTCAAAAATGAGAGATACGAAAAAAGTACTATTTTAATATAGAAGGTTATTACATGATTATGTTCAATGACTAATTGTGTGATTAAATAGAATGACAAACTTCACGCCTTTATATACTTAATTTTGCTCAACTGTATATTCACGTTATAGATATGAGTATGAGTAATAAATCATATTATTTATTGACTTTAAATCTTTAAAACGAAGCAACCTCGAAATTTAATACAACAATCGAAAAACTGTTTACTTATTTCTGTAATATTAATATTAAAAAATATATATATATAATCATATATTATACTATATGTATACATTAGATATTATTATAAATGATTGGATATGAGTGGAAACTATGGAGCAGTATATGTGAACGAGTTGTAAATGAATGGGTGTGATTTCAATTGATTGAATCATATAGGTCATCTGACACATTCTCCTTAGCCCAATTATAAAATTTTGGGTCCTTTTTATATTTTTTAGATCAAAGCACGGTTTACAAATTAGCTTTATAGATTACTCCCTCCGTCCCTATTTATCTGTCCACTTTGGAAGTAAAAATTTGTCCCTATTTATTTGTCCATTTATACTTTCAAAACTAATTTAATGATAGTTTTTCAAATATATCTCCATAATTTCAATTTTCAAGGCTTGACTTATTTAAAACTTGGTTGAATTCATGTTTTCAAGACATAAAGTAGGGGTATTCTACCATTTTCAAGATATTAATTAGAGGTATTTAATGAAAAAGTTCATACAATCAATTATTCCTTGGTATGTGTTTTTTTTCCCAAAATGGACAGATAAAAAGGGACGGAGGGAGTACTTTTTATAAACTTATTTTAGAGATGAAAGAGAGTACCTTGATTTTTTTGCCTGGCTTTATGTTATTTCAGAATCATCAACATATAAATTCGAACAACATGAATGACGACTCACTAAACAGACTTTGATTAGCGTTGATTAGCGTCCATGAACTCGAGGGTCGAGGGCCGCCCCAGACGTAACATGTTAAGAAAAAGAAAAAGAAAGGACCGCTCAAATCTCTCCAGGTAACAGCCACGGATAAAGAGGCTTAAAGTTGCTTTGGCTCCGTAGTTGAAATTAACGCGTTCTTCAAAGCCGCTGATAATTGAAACAACGGTCTTTCTAATGTGTGCCCAAGGGCACACAATAAGCACTAATTCTCATGAAAATGGTTTCATTTGATTTGTGGAATTGGTGTAAATGCATGCGGCCATCAACATTTATTATCTATCCACCAACCAAAAATTAGTATTTCCATGGGAGTTAGTGACTATTGTGTGCCCATGGGCACACCATAGAAAATTCGTTGAAATAATCGCTCATTTCAGAACAAACTCTGCATTATATAACCCACGGTTTATGCAGTTAACTTGTGATATGCTCGTGCGTGCGGCAATTTTTCTCGGTTGGTTTTCAACTTCTCCCTGCACTTTGTGCTAAAAATTTAGTCAATCGAACAGAGGAATAGAATTATGGTCCGCTTGCATAACCCGAATGATTTATTTGATATAAGTATGCAACAGACTTATTTTTACCAGACTTATTTTTACCAGTATGCAACAGACTTTTTGATTGGCTTTTCTTTACTAACACATGACAATAATAATTACCTTAATGTCATGACAACGACTTAAAATTATACATTTAAATTATGTGTTTAGGTAATTTTATTTGTTAAATGACTTATGAGTCATTAGAAAAATAATAAAATATTAAATTTGATAATTTATTTATTATAGTATTGAAATTGTTTTTTTATTAAAAATTATAGAAATATAATAAATTGACTAAAAAGTTACATCTTACCGATTTATGATTTAAGTCGGACACTTCTGGCTTACATTTTTTAACGATCTCTGATCTATTAAAAAAATAACTATTTTCATCTTACAGTTGAAAGCGCTTAAAATCTGCACAAACACGCTAAATATCGTCAACACGGCCATTTTGTTTAATTTTCAGAATAAGTTACAGTTTGGCATTGTTCAACAATGAATATAAATTTGTTTTTACTTTTTACGAAGAAATATGAAAACTCAGAAAATAAAAGCCCGCAATAAGCATAAAATTAGACCTCCCTATTTAACAGAATAAATAAAATGAACATAAATTTTATTTTTGAGAATACCAATTCCATTTCAAACTTAAAAATTTAATAAAAATTATTAATATATCTTTAAACATAAGATTTTTTTTTTTTTCCTGTTTTGTTCTCCTGCTTCATCCCTTCTTACACTCCTTCAAGTTATATATATTTTTATTCGTAGGAAAATAAATATGTATTGGGAGTTTTGAATAGTCAAACTATGTCACGCTAATGTAATGAAATACAATAGTGACTGAAATTTAATAAGTGGAGTGTTTTTTATTCGTGTCACCAAAGGACAGGTTTGATTGTTTGAATGACATTCTTAAAAGCTAGTATGACCTGAATGCTAAGCATGTAAATATGCTCTTTTGTGATAATGTTGCCTGCCTCCATGCTTGTACAAGTTCTTTTAAAAAGTAAAAAGTCTGCCATGCACATGGCTTTGATGCTTAACTTATTCATTTACCAATGTACACTTCTCATTATTTGTATTTCCATCTTTCTAGTCCAAGTCTCAGCATTCATGACTGAATTGTTCTGGCTAGCTTGTGTCTGACGCGATAATCAAGTGTGAACTTCTGATCACAGGTTAATAAGAGCAATATTGTGTACATATATAATGCGGGAATCTTATGCAATGAGAACAAGAATTTTGATAATTACATTCCAATACAGTCAATAATGATACAATCCAAAAGGAGAAAACTCGAAAACAAACACTCAAAACCCTTCACACTAGATTATGATAAGCAATACTGTCTTGCACATGTTAAACATCTAAGTTAGAAAACTGAAACAATCATTCAATAATTGACATGAAGATGAAAGGGCTGGTCCAAATGCCCTTTTTATCTCTGAAATTGTGCTCTTTCACAGGCTGTTAAAGAGCAATGGAATAATGGATAGCAGCAAGAAGATGTTGTGGTCACTAAGAAATGAAAGCCATGACCACTCAACCAAACACATGGCTCTGTCCCCATTCTCCAGCCCACTCTGCACATGCCTTGTGTCCTCTCTTACACTTCAATCTCAAGAACTTAATAATTTAACAAGCACTCTCACACAATGAATTGAAATGTGTAGTTAGAGATCAAATAAGCTATTATGTTACACTCTGTCTAGTAGAATTAATAGCAAGTGTTTGTCATGGTCTTATAGAGCTGGCGCCACGAAAGCGCCAGTCTGAGATGCCAATGCAAGGCACTGGAGGTGCTGCGGACAGGTGGTCAAGTGGTCGTTGGTGAGGCCAGCCGCTTGCATGAAGGAATGTATGACAGTTGGTCCGACTAGCCGGAATCCCCTCTTTACCATGTCTTTGCTAATGCCTTCTGATTTTGATGTCTTGACCGGCATTTTGTGGCTTGATTTGTATTGAGTGACGATTGGCTTATAATTCACGAATCCCCACAGATACTTGTCAAATGATCCGAAATCTTTCTTGATCTGTACGAAGATTAGGAGAATTGGTTAAGAAATAAGAACAGAACACAACAGAACACTAGTGTCTGATTGCGGATAATTTTTTATCATCATTGACAAGATATAATTAAGTACCTGGAGAATTCGGATAGAATTGTCCACAATCCCCCTTACTTGGCTCAAAGCTATAGAATATTTAGTACTAATTGACATAATTTTCTTCTCTGAATATTTGGAGACGGTTTCTGCATCAAATTCTGCGAAAGCATCCCTGAATTCTTGTCTTTTCTTTAAAACCGAAGTCCAATCTGATCCAACTTGTGCACCAGTTAATACTAACAATTCAAACAGCAGCCTGCAAAGCATAAATATATCAGCTCCTAACCTCCAGTTATGTACTTGTATGAAATTTCAGAAAATCAAAAAAATTATGAATATTTACCTGTCATCATGAGCAGGAACACCCCATTCTTGATCATGATAAGCAACATAGATAGGATCTGCAAGAGCAAAAATACATGGAACTTAAGACTAGATAGACAAAATTTTTTTCTTATTATGAGTAATTTTTGATATGCATGATTCTTGAAGTTATTCGTACCAGAATTAGATGTAATGAAGCTGCATCTTTTTTCTTCTGGAGAAGTTGTAGCATCATCAAGGGGTACTATTGCAGGCTCAAACCTTGCAGACTTTGTTCTTCCATAATGAGCAATTTTGGATTTCCTCTGCACTTGCATATTTGCAACTTGTTCCCTCCTTGCTGCTGCAATGCTTCCGGGAGCCTCGACTATGGATGAAGGTGAGTAATTTAATGTAGTGGTGTCGACAGAAGGTGCAATTTTCTTCGACTTTTTCACCGGTGTCACAACTTTGGTAGTGGTTCTTGGTGTCAGCACTACCTTGTCAGTACTAGAACTCAATCCATTTGGATCGTTTCCTCGCTTGATTGCTGGTTGTCGTGGAGATTTAATCTTAGGAGATATAGGTGGGGTGATTACTGAAGGCTTTACTTTAGGACTCACATTAGTATTGGTGGGGGTGGTACTAATTTTTGTTGGTAAAGATTGGATCTTTGGTGGTGCAGTGACAGATTTTGCGGAGTTTTTCTTTAGGGAATTGCGACGTTCTATCAGTGGAACTCTGTTGCAAGTTGGCTGCAGAACAGGGCGGCCATTGATGTCATAAGAACCGGTTTCTTGAAGTTTTAGCTTGGAGGAACACATTTTCAGGTTTGAGTATTTTGTTCAAATGATTGTATGTTGAAGAGTTATGAGAAGGAAATGAATACAAGTGGAATATGGAAATGATTTGAGAAGAGGTTGGGGGAAAGATATGGGGATTAAGTGGTATTTAAAGAGAATATGGTAGGGTTGAGTTAGCAAGGTTGTAACATGAAAGGGTTGGAGTCTGCCATACATCCCATTGTTTAGGGCATTATTATTTTGATTAATGTGACCATATGAAAATGACACTACCTCCCTTACTTCCCCCTTACCTGGGGTTATGGGTTAGTTTCGAATATTGTACACATTACATGTTTCATGCATGGAGAAATACTCGTTCCCGTCTCAAAATAATAGTCTCACTTTTCTTATTTCTGCATAACCCGAAATGCATTACTTGTCTTGTTTTGTTTTTCTTCAAAAAAATAACATTACTCGTCGTGATTTCATCATCATTTATACCAGCCTCGCTCTGATACCACTTGTTGGATCCGCTAAGCAAGCTATAATTCCTTAATAATATGATGTTGTCTGTTTTGGGACTTATCCGCACGGTTTTATTTTTGACACCTTCCAAAAGGTCTCAAAATTGTCTCCTCCCACAACTGATGCGGAACAACTCCTCACATCCGGAAGGTACCCATATAACATTCAATGAGACTAATTCTCATCCGAAACTGACCTTGACAGGCGACCTGGACTTATCTTCGGATATTTTACCCATCTACTGCGAACGAGCAAAAAGTGCCAAATTTTAAAATCGATCCGAAATGGGAGCGGCTAGGTGGTGGCAGTGGCACTAAGCCAGCCCATAATTCCAATGGCCCCTGATTTTCATGGCCTAGTTACTTTTACTGTTGCAGCTGGAGTGAGTGAGAAGGCTTGAGGGCCAGGAAGGCCAATGATTCCTCTTCCTTTAGAGCTGTTATCTAATTCTATCTCTCTGTCCCTCAACTTTCACAATATGCAAAATCAAGAAAAGAGTCATTAGATAAAATTCCAGTTCAGTTAGTTGTTGGAACTAATCAAAATTAAAGTAATAGCAAAAGGCTACAGAGAGACTTAGTTGACATTTGGTTGATACTAAACTTTATTTAGTTGTGATATAAGAGAGTGAAATAAGTAATGGTGAAGAAAGGAATATGATTTCAATACTCAAAGTAAATCAAGAACTTGAACAGCAAGCAGTGCAGGACAAAAGTTAATAAGTTTTCAGCTGCAAGCAATATCTTACAAAGCACCAAGTGAAAAATTGAAACACCATAATATAGTATAAAAGAATTTAAATTCCTAAAATATTGTATCTTTACGGTGGTGTCATATTGACTAATTATATTTTAAAAATAATATGTTATTAATATTATATATTGTTATAAATTATATATCATTTAAATATGATAATGTGAAATCTTTTATGAAAATAAAATCTTTAATTATGTTTTTTTATAAAATATTATAACAGATATTCAAACCCTTAAGCATATAACAAATAGACATTTTCGGTAAAAAAATTCATTTGGTGGTAAAAACATTCACTTTACTTGAAAGAAAATTCACTGTGATTGTGTAGTTCATAACTTTTGTCACTTTTTGGTTTTTGTCATTTCATTTCAAAGTTTCAACTACCTGATTGTGCTGAAAACATATACTTTTCATACTTCTTGACATGTGAAGGAAGAAGATGATAGGAAATTACCTAAGTATTCCTCCACACTAGGAATAATAAAAAAAGCAACACTATGACAAACAAGACCATAATTCTGATGACCGGTGGATCATACCTTATAGCACCGTGGTAAACGTAAACCACATTTTCACGGTATTATAAAAATTTCTGATTTATTTAAAAATTTTGACCAATTTCTAATTAGTTTTATTTTTTTAATTAATTTATCAATTACACTCCAATTTGACTAATTTCTGATTTATTAAAAAAATGTCTGATAAATTTCTATCTTGAATCGATAATTCTATCATTTAGTTCCGATTCCCAATTTCTATAACCAAATTTATTTATTGAATAATTACATGAGAACTACTCACTCGTAGGATGCTTTAAACAAGAGTATCAAAACTACTCACTCGTAGGATGCTTTAAACAAGAGTATCAAGATTAATTATATGAACTTTATAATGCACCAAAAGCAAATATTGAGTATCCCTTTATTATTTGCTAAAAACAAAAAGAAATCTCACCCACAAACACTATGAAATGGCAAATATCACTTCAAATTACTTCATCATACTTTTTAAACCAAAAATCAAAATAAAATTAAAAAAAAAAAAGAAACAGCCCACCTGTTGTAATAGAATTTATACATTTTTTAACAAGTTGCCGGTAAATCCAAAGTTAGTACACCATCAAGATACAGATACATTTTTTAACACGAGTTGGTCAAATTTTGTCCAAGTCGATCAAGATAGATACAGGATTATACATACAATGAGTTTAGAAGCCGTGTGCAAGAATCACAAGGAAGTAACCTCTGAAAATAATGAAGGATTAGAAGTTTACTTGGCCTGAAATGAAACAAAAGAAACAGCCCATGTGTTGATCCGACATATTTGCATCAATAATTCCTTGCATTTCTTAGACATAACCGAGGCAAAACACATGATTGATTGCCCATTTATTACTTCTTTTTTCCCTTATCGATTTGACTCGATCCTCAGCCACAACTTATCCTACTGAGAGCATCTCCAACGGTGTTGGCTATTTGTTGGTTAAATTGGACCTGTAAAACATTATGTAAAATTTACTGAACCTGTAAGACATTTTGCTTCAATGGTATTGACTGTTTGGCTATAATTTAAAAATAGTATGTTATTAATATTTTAAATTGTTAAAATAGAATATATCAGTTGAATATGGTAATAAATGATGTGTAATCTTCCTACAAATTTCTTACAGACCTGTAGAGGTTCGACAAATATAGCCATCCATAGGAGGTTGGCTAAAATTATAGACAAAAGATTAGTGTGGTTGGAGTGCTATTTTTTCAGGACGTTGGCTATATTTTTTAGTTTTGGAATGCCTAACTCATTTTTTAGCCAAGGACTTTGTATGGTTGGAGATGCTCTTACATCAATCACGTCAATCGTAAAAATAGAGAATCGAAATTAATTTTTTTAACAAAAGAATCGAAATTAATTGATTGAACTACTAATTCAAGATTTATTAAAAATTTTTTTTGATAAATCTGAAATTTTAATCCGGATTGTGTGATTATGTACCCTCGTGAACTATTGGGTAGAAACATAAGCATCAAACATGTCTTTCACTAGGAATTAGAGTATTAATATAGGCTATTAGTATTCCATATTAATCTTGTTCCACCTTGTGTGTGTTTATGTGATCTCTAGCATGTGCAATGCTTGATCGATATGCGCACGTAGCTACGTACGAACGAACCATCCATTATTCACAATCTGCATCATTTCTCATCAATTTCCTCTATTTTATTTTATCTAGTTTCTTGGTCGGCACTCAGAAAGTTCATATCTAGTGCTATAAAACATTATTGATTTAAATAATTATTGTAATACATAGAGAGTACAGTCTTATGATCCGTGTACGGAAACCATCATGTAATCAAACTTCTGATTATCAGAGTATAGTTCTGAATTTACGACGGACAATCACCGGTTTTTTGATTAAGGTATCCATGTATAAGTCGGTATAATCAAGTGGCAATGACTCTTTCCTTCTTTCCGGACTATCGACGAGGAGGCCGTTTATGTAACTAGGCAGAAGTTAGTTTAAAATTCGAAAAAAATCCGAAACTGACTTAAAGGCAAGAGTTAGTTTGAATATTTTTTTCAGTAACTTAATTTTTTTATATTTTTTTTAAAAAGAGTTACTCATAAATCATAAATTACTCAGAAATCACTGATTATCACATTAAGTCACATTATGTCATAGATGATAGTTTTAAACTTTGCGAAATGGCTAGAGGTCATGTTTCGAGTCCCAGCTCCGGTTCATGTATATTTAAAAAATACATAATATGGTGAAAAAAAAAGTATGTTAAGAAGGGATGTCCTGCAATCCTCACCACAGAAACTAGCTCCAAGCTAAAAGCGCATAGAGATCTGTCTTATTGTCTCTGAGGGCATCTAGTTTCGCAATAGAGAGAGGAGATGGCCCGGTTTCTTAATTATTTTCATTCAATTCAATCATATTAACATGCAATGTACACATAGCAACCATTTAATTCTGGGGTACCCTTTTATCTGTAGTATGAAATTCATTAGCTTAAGAGTAAGCATCTCCAGTAACATCACAAGTGGATCCACATTTTAAATATTGCCAGTAGACCTCGACAAATTTTGCAGGATTTGAATGACTCATCGCGAGCAACAGGTATACACAGCCAGAAAAGAGTCCGTGTCCTACGTGTTGCTAATTTGCCAGACAATGCAGCTTAGTTTTGTACAGAAATGCGGATAATTTTTTTAAGCGGTGTAAAATTGAAATTAAGCTATTCTGGTTGACGGATCCACCAAAAGTTGAAAGGGCTCTACAATGCTGATTAAGACCTTTACTGTGGCATTATTTTGCTTTCATTTTCGCGGGGAAATAATTTTTAACTTTGAGCTGAGATTGGCATATTCTTAAGGGTTGGGGTCCGGGGGTAGAGGACCCCCGGATCAAATTGCAAGTAGCTCTTAGCGAAACAAGATTCTCTCAAGATAGAAGCAGAGTTTCTGAGATATTCCTCTCGCAAGAGGCCTATAATCTAAGAAATTAAAAGATCCAAGTTCCCTCTAATTTCGTGATATGTGATTCATCAAGTAGAACCGATGTAGATCAAGTTAGTTATCCGGGCTCTGAGACTTAGAGTTATTGCTATCACAAAACTAAACTACTGGAAGTGAGTGTTAGAATCAGAGATTTTATTCTGTGGGGAGCATGACCTTAAAGAAGTCAAAATAAATAAAGCAAATTCTGTTCATGTCAACTTTACAGCATATCTGCATATGCACATGGCTTGATTTTAACTTTCAAGAATCCAATTGATCCTGCAACTAGTTCTGGGATGGTTTTTTTAAAGAAACTTTACGAACTTCTACCATGGTTGTATCTGCACGCCTTGGATAATTTTTGTCCAACTGTGTTGTTTTCGGGGACCAAGATAGATTTTACATATTTTTGCGCCAAATGATTAATTTTTTGTGTGTAACACATGTTCCAGTTAGTCCTGCTTCAGATACCTGGAGGAACTCCGACTTTGTGCACATATTTGCTCTTTCTTTTCAGAATTAAGTCCATGCTCTGTCACTCAAGCTGCACATGGCAGTCCTCGCCAAACGAGCACTTCATTAAAAAGAAGATTTTCCTAGCTTAATTGTGTATGTTTTATATCTGGAACCCTCGAAGAGTACATATTTTGTGATAATATTTTACTGTATTAATCAACAAAAGAAATTATAAGTGCATATCTGGAAAAATTGCATTTAATTGATTATGTAACAACCCTTCGTCACAAAAAAAGGTCTTGGGTCAGTGGAGGACAAGATTTTATGACAGTGGTATGATAAAAGGTCATTCTCATCTCATTTTCAATATATTATATAATCTTATAGAGCTGCCGCTACAAAGGTCCCAGTCTGAGATGCCAATGCAAGGCATTGGAGGTGTCGTGGGCAAGTTGTTAAGTGATCATTTGTAAAGCCAGCCGCTTGCATGAAGGAATGTATGACAGTTGGTCCGACTAGCCTGAATCCTTTCTTTACCATGTCTTTGCTTATACTTTCTGCTTTTGATGTCTTCGCAGGCATTCTATGGCTTGATTTGTATTGAGTCACAATTGGTTTGTGATTAACAAATCCCCATAAATACTTGTCAAAAGATCCGAAGTCCTTCTTTATCTGTACGCAAATTAAAAGAATCTATTAAGTACAAAAAGAACTGATAAAACTCTAGTGTTGATTGCATATGACAATATAGAATAGAGCACCTGGAGTATCCGGATGGAATTGTCTACAATTCCTCTAACTTGGCTCACTGCTATAGCATATTTAGCACTGATTGATGTGATTTTCTTCTCAGAATATTTTGAGACGGTTTCTGCATCAAATTCTGCGAAAGCATCCCTGAATTCTTGCCTTTTCTTTAAAACTGAAGTCCAATCTGTTCCAACTTGTGCACCAGTTAATACTAACAATTCAAACAGCAGCCTGCAAAGCATAAATATATCAGCTCCTAACCTCGAGTTATATACTTATATCAAATTTCAGAAGATTGAAAAAATTATGAATATTAACCCGTCATCATGAGCAGGAACGCCCCATTCTTGATCATGGTAAGCAACATAGATAGGGTCTGCAAGAGCAACACAATGAGCATCAAGAGGAAAAATATATAAGCTTTTGTACAAGATTGAAAAATGTACTTATTATTTTAAGTAGTTTTTGTTATGTTCTAATTGATTATTTTAATTCATACCAGAATTAGATGTAATAAAGCTGCATCTTTTTTCCTCTGGAGCAGTTGTTGAAGCATCATCAAGGGGTACTACTGCGGATTCAAACCTTGCAGACTTTGTTCTTCCATAATGAGAGATTTTCAATTTCCGCTGCACTTGCATATTCGCTACTTGTTCCCTCCTTGCTGCAGCAATACTTCCAGGAGCCTCTACAATGGATGAAGATGAGTAATTCAATGTAGTAGTGTCCACGGAAGGTACACTTTTTTTCGACCTTTTTACTGGTGTCACAACTTTGCTTGTGCTTCTTGGTGTCGTCACTACATTCTCAGTACTAGAACTCAGTCCATTTGGATCATTGACTAGCTTAGTTGCTGGCTGTTGTGGCGATTTTAGCTTAGGAGATATAGGTGGGGTAATTACTGAAGGCCTAACTTTAGGACTGACATTAGTAGTAGTGGTGATGTTACTTGGTTGGATCTTTGGTGTGATGACAGATTTTGTGAAGTTTTTCTTTAGTGAACTGCGACGTTCTGACAGTGGAACTCTGTTGCAAGTTGGCTGCAGAACCCGACGGCCATTGATGTCGAAAGAACCTGTTTCTTGAAGTTTTAACTTAGGGGAACACATTTTTAAGCCTGGAGCTTTTTGTGACAGGATGAAGAAATTTTGAAGAGTTATGAAAAGGAATTGAATGCAAGTAGAATATTGAAGTGTTTGTAAGACAGGTTGTGGAAAATATATGGGGAGTGAGTTGTATATAAAGGGAATGTAGTAGGGCTGGAGTGTGCCATATATCCCATTTTTTGGGGCAATGTCCTTTTAATTAATGTGACCATATGGGAATGCCAGTAACTCCCTTACTTCCCCTTACCTAATGTTATTACTCTATTTTTTTATAAAAAAACACACTCACACGTTCATCTTGTTTTTGACATAATTCGAACCCTCGATTTCCGATAAGCGAAGCTGGAGGAATGGAGAAGGTTTGAGCCTTTGAGGGCCAGGAAGACCAATGATTCCTCTTCCTTTAGAGCTGTTATGTTATTCCATCTCTCTGCCCCTTGACTTAAACAATATGCCAAATCAAAAAAGTGTCATTAGTTGGGATTCCAGTTTAGTTAGTTGTTGAAACCAATCAAATACACAATAACAATGCCAGAACCAGAAGGCCATGAAGACCTAACATTCCATTTATAGGAAATTTAACATATTTTATTGCAAGTTGTTGAATAAGTAACAAAGATGAGAAAGGAACATGATTTTAATATTTGTTGAGTAATATAAGATCGCGTTGATGCCTTCGTTTAGAGAACATGTAATTTGATATCTAATTAGAGCTTTGTTTATGGAGAGATCCGAGGATTTTTCATGTATACTTAAAGTTACATTTTTTTTTTTGCACCGATATTATTAAGTTTTTATCATGTCATTTTTTCACGTGAAGGGGATAATGTTTTAAAAAGTAAGACTCAGAACTTATTGACAGATTAATGATAAATTGAAAAATCGGTGATTAATAGATACTAATTTAATATTATTTATAATCTAATTAAATATATATTTATCTTTTAAAATTGAAGTTTTTTTTTTACATATCTTAGTATTGTGGCCGATTTGACCGGATAATCACCGATTTTTATATATACATCAAAATCCGTCTTATTACCGATTCCTATTCTTACAGCACTGTGAGGCGTAACAATCCAGTAGATTCTCTGTCTTGCAACTAGTACTCCCTCCGTCCCCCTCAATTGTTTACATTGGAGGGGGACACGGAGACCAAGACAATGTATGAAAAATGAGTAAAGTTAGATGAAAAGTGGGTAAAGTGGTGGGACCTATCAATATTTAATAATAGATTTGATATAGGGGAGGAAAATAGTGGGTGTAATAGTAGTTTTTATTGTTAAATATGAGATAGTGGGGGAAGATAGTGGATGTAATGATGAGAAAAACTTACTATTTATAGTAACGTAAAGAAATGAGAGGGACATCCTAAAATAGTAACGGTAAAGAAATGAGAGGGACATAGAGAGTACTATATCACCAAAGACAAATGGTAAGTAGTATCTCTTGGTTTCACAAAACTTTTTTATTTGCTAGAAACAAAAAGAATTAAAATGACTCTAAAGGGCAGATTAGTTAAATACAGAGCAGCCCGCCTCAGAGTAACGGAGCTACAGTTTTTAACAAGCTGTCAGTGAATCCAAAATCAGTACACCAAATGTATATACAGCAGTAGTTAACAAGAGTTGGTCAAATTTTGTCAAGTCGATCAAGGTTGATATAGAATTATAAGGAACAAAACATCCCATGTGTTCATCCGACATATTTGCATCAATAATTCCTCACACTTCTTGAGACACAACCGAGGCAAAACACATGATTGATTAGCCCTTTAATTCTCTTTTTGTTTGTATCAACTTGACTTCATCTTCATCCACAACTTATCCTCCTGCTCAATAAACACATCTTCCTTTATTTTAGCCCGGGTGTTCGTTCTCGATAACAAGAGGTCGATCGATTTTACGGAATCAATTTGTTCAGATAAGTCGAAGTTTTTTTTTTTTTTATTATCAATTTTTCCGTTTTTCTTGAAAATACAACATGAATGTTTATCCGAGATTGAAATATGTTCTTCAAACACATTTCTTGAAAAAAATCAATTTAACTGATTTTTGATCCGATTTTTACAAATCATATTAGAATCTGTTCGATTGATTAATCCGTTAATCGACTATTTCTAGAGCACTATATTCTACGCATGTGCTCTGGGTAATTTTTATGCGCACGTAGCTACGCACGAAGGAGCCATTCCATTATTCATAATCTGTATTATTTGTCATCTCTTTCTTCTCTATTATTCTCTTTCTGGGTTTGCATTATAGAAACAATTGCTAGTTTATATGAACATTATTAGTCCAACAGATTTCATCATAAAAAACAGTACGATTTCAATGAATTGTGTACGGAGTCACTCATTGATGAACATTCAAAATTCCAACAAAAATTAACCCTTGTGAGCTGTGACTGTAAGCAGGGAATCTGAAAACCACTGAAGCAGTACAAATGTATGCACAGAACAATTTGTAATAGTCGCCGCAAGGCTTCTTTGTTGCGATTTAAGGTCATGGATCCGAATTCTCGTTCTCCTTTCCCCTCATATATTTAAGAACATGTCGTATTGTTTTTTTCGAACATATTCTGGTGAGTCCTCCTAACAATTCGAGATTTTAGAAGAATTGATCACTTCACATGATATCAGAGTTTAGACTCACGAGAGACTCTGTTGGACACGAAGACAAAGTTATGTCCAAAAATAGGCGCCCGTGATCCATCCTCGACCCTCAAATGAACTTCATTGAAAAAAATTCATAACAAACCCGACAAAAACTTTATGTATGGAAAGGGAACCCTGCAATCCTCACCACGTAAACTAGCTATAAGCTTAAAGCGCATGCAATCTGTTTTCTTGTCCTAAGGGCAGCTAGTTTGAGGATAAAGGAGAGATGGACCAACTTGTATGTTATTAAGATTGAATTCAGTCATATTAAACATTCAATGTACACAACAGCCATTTAATTCCTGGGGTACCATTCTTTCTGTAGTATGAAAATTAAACAGCTCAAGTTTAAACTATCTCCGGTAACATCAATAGTGGATCCGCATTCTTAATTATTGCCAGTACACCTGAACTACAGATTTTTAATATCGCTTCTCTGGAAACAGGATGTCAATTAAGATTCCGGGTAAAGGAGAATTTTCACTGTTCTGTATGACAGATTCAAGGAACGAGTCTAAGATACTGACGGGAACTTGTATTGGTGCATTGTTCAGCTTTCGTTTTCATGGAGGGGAATGAGTTTTAGATTTTGAGCTTATATGATTGACTTTAAGCGGATTGGCATATACTTTAGGCTAACATTGTAGAAATATGGAACCAGGGACCGGTGTTATGGTCCAGTTTATGGCATGAGTGCACGTTTATAACATTATCTTCGTTCTTGTGGGGGGTAGGGGTGTTAGAGGACCTAAAAACACGAGGAGCCCATAGGGAACTAACATTTTGGAATTGAGAAATTCTCCACAAGGTGCACTAACTTTTACTAGTGAAGATGTAATTAGGTCCGCTTACATCCTATCCTGCTACAGAGACGCTGCTATTTTCAGTAAAACATAAATGATACGTTTATAGTTTTGGTTACTGTATCTGAATGCACATGCATTCTAGATCATATTGTCCCTACACTTGCCAAGGCTTCCAACTTGATCCAGTATTACTGGAAGATTAAGTTTCGTCTGTGTGAAATGTGAGTCATCAACTGAATCTGATGGAGATCAAGTTGATGATCCAGGGTTCGAGTTATCTATAGTGTAGAATCAGGTAAAAGATCCGAAAATGTTAATCTATATATGGTGAGCATGGCCTTTGAGAAGTCAAGGTGGATAAAGTAACATCACTAATATCAACTTTCCAGCCTATGCACATGGCTTAATTCCAACTTCCAAGTGATCCTGTATCTAGTTCTAGGATGGTCATTTATGCACGCCATGAATAGATTTCTTACAACTTTCTTATTGTATAGGTTCAAGAGAGATAGGGTTTTCATATTTGGGCCAATTAGGACATATTGTCCTGCATCTAATCCTTAGGAAATATTTTCCAGATCCTGGAACAATTAGAAATTTGGTTTGGGGGAGGAGGGGAAACATATTCCAGGCCCATGAAGTGGAGAGACACACCAGCACACGGAAATCCTGAGAATGTAACGGTAGGGAAAACTGAATTGTGATTTGTCATTTCACCTCTATGGTATCTGGACTCGGACTAGGACTCTTAGATGTAGATCCGAATTTGGGCATGCGTGAGGGTATCAGCATGTAAGCATAACACAAGTGATTTTAGCATAATCTTAGTTCATGGAATTTTTATTAATATATAGGCTACCACTAAGAAATCATAAAACTTACTCAAACTGTAATGTCAAATTTACAGCACAAAATCAAAATGATGACACAGAAACAAGTCATGCATGGATGATGGGCCTTTCTCGGTATAAACAAATTTTCGTAAGGCCAGCCAGGTATTTTACTTTGAGCTAGATTGCTGCAAAGTGGAGGTCTTTAATTGTCTTTAGTACAAAGGATCTGATTCAAATTTCATACCACACCCATTTCATTAATGTAATGTTCATACAGGGGATGTGGACATAATCGAGTAGCCGGGTGATGGAGCTTATCCTCCAGGTGCAAATGGCAACCAGAATTCTTGACAAGCAGCATATGAACAAGAACATTTTTTTTTTTTGCACATTTTACTATCTCTTTTGTATTTTTATTACTGAAATCCTTAAACGAGGACAAAAAAATATGATAGACTAAATACTATGAATGAAAAACATGATTCGAAATTTTGCAAACTGCAGTTGTAAGTTCCAAAAAGTAGGCAAACATAAAAATGAAAGACGCTGGTTAACTATGTATTGATACTGTACCAAAAGAAAAAAAAAACAAGAAGATCTTTTGGGTTAGTGATCGACGAGAATTTATCTCTGGCTAACCTAAGACTAGAATTAACTGATAACTGATAAAGATCATTGCTCATCTCATATTCAATATATCAAATAATGTTCAACGAACATTCTCCTGAGGCAAAGGAAATACCATTCACCTGTATTCAGTATATGACGCCCAGTATAGAGCTTGACACATTGGACATTTCATCATTCACCTCAATTAGTATATGTACGTACGATATCCAGTATTGGAGCTTGACATATTGGACATATTCCACTTTGTTGTTGCAGCTCATGGGCGCATATGTAACAGGTGCACATGTGACCACATCTGATGAACATGTAATATGTATAAAGTTATTCAAATATACGTTATGCATAATTGAAGTGGTATGATATTCAAATTATCGGAGCCCATATCCAAGTACCTGTACAGAAGAGAATCAACTTCTGCGTCTAAGCAAAGGCAGCAAGTTCCTTTTCTTGGTATTCTATCGATGGAACCAGTTCTTTTGTTTTGATCTGTAAGGGTATCTATTAGTGGGTAAGAATTTACATTATAGTTGCAGATATAATGTGCAAAGAGTATGTGCTTACTTGGATGGCTTTTGACACTTTCAACCTGCCTCACCATAAAATGCTGCAATTTCACCTGCATATCCATGCAAGTATGTAATGATTTTCGAAGATCAAAGATCTCCTTGTGAAGTTGCTCCATGTGTCCTCTCAAATCAGATATGAGTTCCATCTCCTGTTACATTAGTGAATTAGCTTTATATTGACAAAGGTCTGGCTAAAGGATGAGGTAAACTGCAAAGAGATTAAAGGCACGTTAAACTTACAATTGAAGGATGGTTACTCCTGAGGGAAGAGATATGCTGATTTTCCAAAGTCTGAGAATTAAATGAAGGGTGTTGTTGAAAAGATGGAGATGCAACATGATCATGCTGATTTTCGAAAGTCTGAGAATTAAATGAAGGGTATTGTTGAAAAGATGGAGATGCAACATGATCATGCTGATTTTCGAAAGTCTGAGAATTAAATGAAGGGTATTGCTGAAGAGATGGAGATGCAACATGATCATGCTGATTTTCGAAAGTCTGAGAATTAAATGAAGGATATTGTTGAAGAGATGGAGATGCAACATGATCGACATTGACATTATTATCTTGGTTATGACTCCATGGATTAAATATATCTGGTGTAGCTGAAGTAATTGAAGGCGATTGGTTAGAATATTCATCAGCTTCACTATGGTGTATCCCCACTGAATTCTCAGTTTCTTCCTCTCCTTCATAGCAATATTCCGCGGTTCCTTCTTGCTCATTTTTTTGGTGTGCATAGATTTCCTCTTCTTTTACCGCCTCTTCCTGCTTCACTTGTTCTACCTGATCTTCTGTTACAAGTGGCTGTCCTTGAGTGCGTGATATCATGAGTTGGTCTATTTTGTCCCGCAGTCCGCTGGACAGAAAACTTGACACATTTTTCCTGCATGCATAAATCAACAGTCACATTTTCTACTTGTCCTGCTCTGAATGATAGCAGGGCGCCCCTTCAGATTTACGGGGCCTCAGTCAAAATTAACTTTCGGGGACCTCATCTCTATATACTCTACAAATTACACACATTTATATATAAAAAATTCAAAATTTTGGGGCCTTTAATTGTAGGGGGCCCTAGGCGCAAGTCTTGTCCGCCTATAGTCAGGACCACCTCTGGATGATAGAATATACCAATAATGGAGCCAAATTCATTTATTTAATATACATAAATCAACACTCACTTTTCTACTTGTTTGCCTGCCGCTTTTGATGATAGAATATTTAAATAATGAAGCCAATTTCATTTATTGAGCCCTGCAATTGAAGACAATTATCCAGAGTTTCTTGCATCATAGACTCATAGTCCACAGTTTTGTGTTTACCAGTGTAATATCGAAAAACTTATATAGTTTCCTCCTTGTCATTCAATGATGCTAAGTATTAAGGACCGGTATATCATGTATATGATTCGCATGTACTAATCAATTTCAAGTTTCTTGGACAATCTGATAAATGTATAATCTGGGAAATATATAGCATGTTGATCACTGTTTTAGTTCTAGAATGTATTGCTCAGTCATACAGAGCACAAATGCCTTTCCTGTTTTAAATTTCATTTTGATACAGATGGTGCTTCAATTTATACTTTATTTTTTAAGACTACAGTTGGAAACAGAAAAAATTTGGAAATTACTATTAATTGACAGTATCTATGTGGCGTACCTTTCCAGTAGTTGTTTTATATCTCCATTACCCGTGAATGGATCAAGCATCTCCTCGTACCTTTCTTGCCTGAGACATTCCCAATCACTACGTGGGCGACAAACATCATATATCCAGTCCAGAGGAGATTCTTCCATGTTCTGAGAATATTGATCCTCTTCACATTCGCTCGCTGCTTGAGAAAAGTTACTCTTCCAGTCGGGAAAAGTTTCAACTGCTTTCTCTCTATCTGGTTGCTCTTCCCAGTCAATCCTTAAAAGTGGACTATCCTCTACCAATTCGTGCAGGGATACTATCGACTGCTCATTATCCGTCTTCTCTTCATCTTTGTTCCTGTCCTTCCACTCATCAGGAGATGTTGCATTATTATCAGATTGTTGAGATTTATAACTTTTGCTGTCAAAGGCTGTGTCTTGCTGCTCATCATCAACCTTCTCTTCAGCTTCGTTCCACTCACCCGGGGATGTTGCATTATCATCAGATTTTTGAGATTTATAACTTCTGGTATCAAAGGCTGTGTCTTTCTGCTCATCATCAACCTTCTCTTCAGCTTCATTCCTGTCCTTCCATTCGCCCAGGGATGTTGCATTATCATCAGATTTTTGAGATTTATAACTTCTGGTGTCAAAGGTTGTGTCTTGCCACAGAACATCTAGATTAGGATTAACTTCTTGAAAAGGGTTTTCTGTATTGTGAAGTTCAAGGGTATTCTGCTGTGGATTTATCACATCATGTCGACTAATATCTATTTTAACCCGGTCAGAGGTAGACCAAGCCTCCACTTCTAGGGTCTCATTGGCTACATCCCGATACTTGCAAAGACTTCTCAGGTGAGTTTGTTCCCACGCATGAATAATATCTTTGAGTGATCTGGGGGTAGGACACACCACATTTATGTCCTGATTTACATCATCTTCTACAATATTGCATGTGGATTTTGAGTTGCTCTTAACAATTTTATGAGGACTTTTTGGGTGAGTAACTTCAGGGGGGTGAATCTCTTCTTTGCGCTGAGTGGAGGTAGGAGGACTTCCTGCGCTACAGGTTTGATCTACCACTTCTTTTAGTTGAATGGGGATAGAAGGATTATCCATGCTAGAGGAAGGAGGATTATCCACATCAAGGGTAGGAGGATTATCCACTATACGGGGAGAAAGATTATCCTCATCAGGGGTAGAATGGTTATTCACACTAGGGGAAGAAGGTTTATCCACATCAGGGGTAGAAGGATTAGCTGCACAGCCTGTGCTAGGAGTGTAATCTATTACCACTTTATGTTGACCAGAGGTAGAAGCACTTTTCGCCTTGGGGGTATGATCTGCAGCCTCTTTGAGTTGAGTAGAGGAAGACAATCTATCAACATCTTGGGCATTGTTTATCACCTCTTTACGAGGACTTGAGCTACACTCATTTTGCTCTAATCCTGTGTTAAATCTCTCCCTGAATTCATTTTTAGTTTATGTCAAGAGAGAATGTTAGCTAATGTCGTTTAATATGTAGAACAAGGCCCAAAGAAGCTCAAATGAAAAATACAAATGAATGAGAAAAGATCATCCAGTTCATATAAGGGCTCAAGCACATATAACAACATGAAGAAAAAAAACACTACTATTATATTTGCAGAAACAGCTGCTATGCAACTACAAGCTTCCCGAGTTATTTTGCTGCTTGGAAGTCGTGTCAGGTGAACCGTAAAAAACATATATGCAGAATATATCAAAATTTGTATGAAGACTATGTTTCCATTTTCACAATATATAAATTCGAGATTTTAGGAATAAATTAAATGTTATTCATCTTTCCAATATGAGAACAGTTGCCACAATAAAAAACCAATGAACAAAAAAGACTAAAGAAGCCTGATCAATATATGATATCTAAAATACTGTACCAGAAGGGATATATACCTGAGATGCATGACGCTGAATCCTTCTGAATTCTTGATTCTCCTCCCAGATGCCAGTAAATTTATCTGGTCACCATCTTTTACTTCTTTCTCATGGAGTATCAGCTTAATTTTAAGCATAGCCTGTTGATCAATTTTCACCCAAAACAATAAATAACAAATCCATGTCTAAAGCCATAACAGAAGTCTGAACATATGTCTTTTGGTATTTGTTATAAGCAGAAATTAAATATACGCTCAACCAAGTCCCAAGCCCTCCTTTTATTACCATGAGATGACAGTATTTATTAGGCTTACAATGATATTTTCTCCATCAAAACATAGAATAGCCAATTACATAAAGATATTGACAATACCTGAAGGCGGCCTCTGTGTGAAAAGTTTGTAACAGCTTTAAGCTCCCCAAAGCGTTGAAGCTCCTGATATCTATCGCGCTCCAAGTACTCAAACAAATCATTATAAGCTTGGCGCCCTCTGATACGTGGTGTGCCCGGAAAAGCCCCATGACCTCTGATGTCAGGAGCAAGAGGGTCGATAGATGTTCTAAGTCTAGGCAAAGCAACATTCACAAAACCCTGCTCATTGCCTTCTTCACATTTCAGTTTCTTGATTATATCAGCCACCTTCATTCTCTCCTGTTCTGTTGAATTAGAATCTCTACTAGGACCCATCCTATCCGATTCCAAATCCAAACAAGATCCCTCTGACGCGGCTTCAGATTTTTCTGTGACAGACTCTGCAACAAATGAATTTCTAATCTGTCCATCAAGAATATGGCAATTATCCGTCACAGTTGAACCTGAATTGCTCCTGCTGCTACATGAAGAATATACATAATAGTTACTGGAATTCGAATACGAGTTTTGGGACTCAGCCTCAAAAACTCTCCATTTTTTAACAAGTGATGAAACACCTCTAGAATCAGCTTTTTTTCCTTGTGACATATTAGAATCAGCTGCATTTTCAGGAGATGCAGAAAAGCAAGAATGGACTAAATCTTTTAAATTTTGCTGAGTGCATGCATGGGAATTATTCTTTTTCCTATACACTAATTTTCTGGCATTCTGGTCTCTCAAAACACATCCAAGCTGTGCAGATGAAACAATCTCAACTTCAGAAGAGGCCATAAAAATTACCAAAACCTCGAAAGGGTTTTCGAGATTTTACCCTAGGAACAAGAAAGATCACCCCTTCATGCAAAAGGGGCAGATGGTGTCAAGACAACAGAGAATCCATGACAAGAAAATTTTGCAGGTGGGGTTTTTGGACAACCTTAATTTCCACAAAAACAGGTTTGATAATGCAATGCTGTTTTTTCCTCTTGCTTTTTCTGGATTCTTTTTCAAAGTGCTAAAAATAGAAAAATGAGCAACAAACTTGAAGGTTTTATGGAGTATATGGATCCAAAGGAGGGAGAAATTTATGGTAAAAATTAGTGTTTCACAAGGCCTCTGTTACATCAAAATTTTAGCTACTATTTGACTCTATCTATAATCTAATAGCTGCTGATCAGGGATAAGAAGATTTTTTAATATGGGAAACAAAAAAATTGGATAGAAGATTGCAAGATTCATGTTTTAATATTGATATCTGCACCGTATCTTTTGGTGTGAATTGAAACATTAATTTATAGATTTATCTTTTGGTTAGACCAAATTTGTAGTACTCCTATTACTCTTTATCGAGGTGTATCCAGGGATATCAAATCTTATATATTGGATTTGATGTACATGAATACATTACTGTTTCGGCTCGTAACGTATCTTTTTTTCAAATTTTTTTGAAAAAAACCGACCATTGCATATATTAAAATAATTTAGTTACGTTATTATACATTTTTTTGAGTAATGTTATTATACATGTGCACTGAACAATACAAATATGGAATTTGATTTTATTTAAACTGATTTTAATATTCAATATTCATATTCAATTTATCAAGTTTCATATTCGGACACAATTAGCCGAAACAGATTAGACCCGGTCAATTCAAATTATTCAAATTTTTTCTTTTGATTTTCAATGATTTGGTTTGGTTTCTTTCTTGATAATCAAAAAACCGAAATTTTTAGATATGAATTCGATTTTCACTTTCAAGTCGATCGAAATAACTAAATTATAAATATATTTAAAAAATATTATTTTATATTTTCATTTAAATATTGAAGTGCCGACCATTACTACTAGTTTTTAATTAATACTTTTTTTCCTTTCAATTTTTTACGTCAGGGGAAAAAGGGCTCAACATACATACTAATATTTCTGTAAAGTATAGTCTTATAAATTATTATTTGTATTAATATAATATTTTTGATTTGAAAATCACCAATCAACATATAATTCAAAAGTTTGACTGTTGGACCAAAATATAATTAAATCAACTTATAAATTTTTAATTAAACAAAACATAATTTGTTTAGATTCTTGTAATGCCAATCCGACTAAAATTGATATATAATTTAACTTGAAATGTTTAGATAATTTTTATCTGATGGATCTTTTAGAATATCTCCATTAAAATTAATTCAAATAATAAATAAAAACTATTTAAAAGTATCCAATCAAAGAATGTTGCTTCATTAAAATTTATTAATATTTTCAAATAATAAATATTATTCAAGAAAATGAAATAATATATTATAGTTTATAAATATATAACATGATAATAATAATAATAATATTTTTTATAATATAATTTAGTTTCGTAAAAAACGAAAATCAAAACCAATGGGCAAAGGCACGATTTGTCGATGAATTCGTTTAATTATTAACTAGAATGATAATCGGTATATTAGTCCAATATATATTAAATATATTATAGTTAATTTATTGTATTAATTTAAATTTAATTGAATTTAGAAAAATTGGATAGTAGAATATTTTATTGCAATTGATTGGGGTGAT
Source organism: Daucus carota subsp. sativus (assembly GCF_001625215.2). NCBI lineage: Eukaryota > Viridiplantae > Streptophyta > Magnoliopsida > Apiales > Apiaceae > Daucus > Daucus carota. The sequence goes on along the minus strand of NC_030381.2, from coordinate 52,099,925 downwards.
AACTGATAAAGCTCACATGGCCAACTATGTTCGTAATTATTGTCGAAAAGGCGAAAACCAGCAAATTTTATAAAATTAGTATACATTTTTAAGGGTCTTGTTCCTTGGCAAGTGGTTGTTGAAAGGCAATTAGATAGCACACAGTTTGTTCACCGCTGGATGAATTATTGAAAGGTCAGGATTAAAAAAAAATATGAATCACCTATCCGCTACTAATTTCCGCGGAACGTAGGTCTCAGTTTACAGACTCCGCGCTAAATTTCAGCGGAGTGATACATGTGACCTAATGCTATAGATAAACATAAACATGTTTATAAAATAATACACAAACATGTTTATAAAACAATACACAACTTATCAGTGAGAATTAGTTATAAATAAACAAATTTAAAAATTTGTATTAAACAAATAATTACAAAACATAAATTTTAAAAATATCATTCCAAAAAATTAAAGTTACATAAAAAATAATAAATTAAAATAATACATGATTAATATCAAATAATTGACATATAAAAAATAGCTAAATGTCTTATAAGAAAAACATAAGACATAAATCTCATTAAAAATTTGTAAAAAATAAAGAAAAAAAATACTTAAGAATCATCCAAAAAAGATTAAAAAGCTGGGAACGTAGACAAATTTAACTATAATATACTGAAATATATAAATATACAACTTTAAAACTATTCAGATTCATACCACTCAAATATGAATTTACAATAGATATAAATTTTATATAAAAATATAAATTTATATGATATAGAGTTGAAATACAATTTCACACCTTAAACATAAAAATAGATAATTTTAATGAGATTTATATCTACGTTCCGAGCTTTTTAATCTTTTTTGGATAATTCTTAATTATATATATTTTTTATTTTTTACAATTTTTTAATGAGATTTATATCTTAATTTTTTTCTTATAAGACATTTAGCTATTTTTTATATGTCAATTATTTGATATTAACCATATATTATTTTAATTTATTATTTTTTATGTAACTTTAATTTTTTGGAATGATATTTTTAAAATTTATGTTTTGTAATTATTTGTTTAGTACAAATTTTTAAATTTATTTATTTATAATTATTTTTCACTGATAAGTTGTGTATTGTTTTATAAACATGTTTGTGTATTGTTTTATAAACATGTTTATGTTTATATAGCATTAGGTCACCTGTGTCACTCCGCTGAAATTCAGCGCGGAGTCTGTAAACTGAGACCCACGTTTCGCGTAAATAAGCATATTTTTTAATCCTAACCCTTCAATAATTCATCCAACGCTAGACAAACTGTGTGTTAACAGGACCCCATTTTTAATCATATCAGTATCAATTCAAACAAATTCCACCGTTCATCCAAATTTCACATTTATCTCGCCGGCTAATCTCCAACCACCACTCAAAACATGCCGGCGACTGCGACGTTGATCGGAGCTCTTCTCGGCTTCAGCACCCAAATCTACTCAAACGCCCTCCGCAAACTCCCCTTAATGCGCCGTAAGCTCCCTTTATTTCTCCACTCAGTTTCACATTTTTACACACGATCAAGAATTTACATACATCAATGCATACATGTTTTTATAAGTATATGTGTACATGACTGATTTGGGTTTGTTGGTACATGTAAAAAGATCCATGGGAGCATGTTTTGGGGATGGGAATTGGGTCAGTTGCTGTGAATCAGTTGGTTAAGTGGGAAGTTAAGCTTGATGAAGATCTCGATAAAATGCTCGAGAAAGCCAAGGCTGCTAATGAGCGCCGTTATTTTGGTAATTTATGTTTCTTCCTGTCGAAAGATTTTTGTTTTGTTTGTTTCTTGAAAAGATTGGATTTTTATGTCTGATTGTGTTGTTTTGAGTTGTGAAATTATAGGGTTGTGTTGAATGTTGCAATGTTGGTAGTTCGGAAATGTTTGGATATGTTGTTGCATTGTCCTCTGTCCTGGGTTCTTTATGTTTCTTTTTGACACGTATTTTAAGGTCTCTATAAACTATAGTTCCATAAATATTCTTTTAATTTCTTTTGTTAATAAAAATTTGATGTTTAAACTTTTATCCAAACGAAAAACGTTATGGAATTATACTTTATAGTGCGTGCTAACAGTGAACGTAAACAACTTGTTGAGACTGAGGGAGTATGGTATTAGTGGAATGGGTTTCGGAAGTTTTAGGGTATGGCTTTGTAGTGTAAGAGGGACTTGTGTGCTTTGGCCTTCGGGTAGTAATTAAGAATTAAATTTCAAGAACATTGGGTTTTAGACTTTTAGTATATAATGCACTTTGCGATTAGCGGGTTTGAAGACGTTTTGTGAGTCTCTTAAAGAATAAGCTCCACATTGTCTTGACGTGGTTTCACACTCCTACTTGAAGAATCTTATAGTGCATTTAACAGAAATGATGATTAAATCATCTTTGATTCGAATAACAGAAAACGATAATTTGAAATAAACATCAGTACTTGGGTAAATGTTCATAAAGAGAGGAAAGATGAATCTTAGTTGCAAGATATTGCTAACAAATATTGATAACTAGGCTATAGTTGGTCGTTGTCTTTTAAGTTGGATATAAATAGGCGTTTACATTGGTCAGATAATTAACAAGTTCATCCTTGCATTTTTTACAATAACTAGACACACAACACATAATAGTAATATTCACACCAGGAATTGGCGACTGCATTTTACATTAGTGGCAGCTGTCAAATTTTTACATGCCGGTGCTTTTGACATATAAATAACTTGATGCTTTTATTATTCCAGTCGTCTTTTCCTCCAGAAGTACTTGTTCAGCTATAGTTATTTTGTAATTGGATAAGTATTTAGTATTTGCATATTAATCTTATGTTTTTTGTTAAATGTGGAACTTAAAATTGCAGATGAAGACGATGATTAGCATTGTGGACTCTGGTAGTAATTAGCATGGAATAAATAAGTTGACATCTTGGTGATTGGCATTCACTTCCCAAGATTGATTGTTGTTTCTGCTAGGCTTATTGTGGATGCTTGAGCAATGTGTGTTATTCTTCTGCTTCTGGGCATTCAGTTGTAATTTTCTGCTTTGAAAGTTAATGTATCATGATGCTGAAATATTACTAGAGTTTCTTATGATGAATGGATTAAATTAATAATAGATATTCTATTGTCAAAGTTGTAACATAAATCACACATCATTTTCGATGTTATAACACATATTTTCCTCTGCAGTTTGTCGGTATCAGCCAGAGCATATTTTCTAGAGTGCCTAGAAATTGTAGTTGAGTTGAACTCATGCATCCAGTGAGTTAAAATTGTTGAGCTAATGGAACTTTTAATTGTCGAGTTAAATTGTGGTTTGCATATGTAGAGAATGATTTGTTTCCAAGTGTTTTTTATTTTTCCTTTTCTGCAAAGTTGGAATGCCTGAATAATTTAGGGAAAAAGTGCTAATGGAATTGTATACTGATTTTTGCCCAGAAAGATATCTGTCAACCTTTTCGCAGACAGAAGATTGTCTACCAGCTGAAAGAATCGGACCTCATTCGCTATCGAGCGCTCACTCGAGCTGGTGAGAATTTAAGAGATAGTGGGAAGATTTCACCAAAGATGGATCGAATCCCAAACCATACGTATGGGAGGGAGTTCCCACTCACTGGGTTATCCATCACTCGGTTAGTCCGATTTACTGTAGGTTATAGAGCTGCAGGTTCCTAGACAGGCTACAATTATGGCTTTTTTCACTAAGAAAGAAAAATATAAAAGTAAAACAAATATATTACAAACACTTTTATGTTCTCTAAGAGAGCTTTTCATTCGTATAACCGTGTGACCATCTTAGTAGACAAACAGGTCACGAGGTCTGAATAAATAAAACAACTGGTTATGGTCCTGCTGAGTGCTGACTGCTGTTCACAAGGGCGAGCTAGGCAAAGATACAGATTTCTCAGAGACTCTATAACAGAATTTAACATTAATTGCAACATCCAGAACTTAGATTAACAAATTTCTGGGTACGTTGGGGACCAGAGCTTTCAAATAATGTTGCAGGCTTTGCTAGCAAGCCGAGTACTTCCTCAACTCAGTGAAAGAGAAATCTAGCCTATGTGAATGTATTGTGGCTGAGAGCAGGCCTTTAATAAGATTATAGATCAAGGGTCCCCAAAATGCTGATTAGTTGACTTAATAACACCTCATTTATTATTTTTGTAACATACCTTTGTGCATTATCCTAGTTGCCAAGTTATATGTATAAAATTGTCCCTCCAAGTGTCCCTGGCCTCTCTTTCTTTTGTCAGCTTAACATGCATGTGTCTGTCATTTAATCTTCATTTCTAGAAATTTGCATGCCACTGAATTCAACTTCATTGGCTTCATCTGTATGTCTCATCCTCTGAGAACTGTCAATTTCTTTTCTAAGGTCTCTGAATTGTGTTAAATTTAGGTCCAAATTGTGCTTTTCCTTCCGTGCGCAAGATGATAGCGATATGCATCGCTGTTGCCCTTGACAAACTTTGTTTTTTTAATTGGAACGAGCCACATGGATAGTATAAATTACTGATGGGGAAGGGGAACGAACATGTGACCTATCGTACATAAGAGGAATAAAAAATTGAACATGTGACCTATCGTACACATAGGGAAGGGAAAACCGAATATGTTACCTATGGTAGTTCAATATATCAGTTCACTTGAACTAACCTTCAAAAAACAGACAAGAAAACATGAGATTCAGGACACTCACACACTCTCTCTTCTCTTGTCATACATGTATGTTTTCTATAGCATTTTAAGTTCTTCCTGCTCCTTACCCACCACTTGACAAATACAAACAGTAAAGTTTGAAATTTGTATTTAAGCCCCCCACTGACACACACATTATTTATAGCATTGCTACTAATGAGGGTTTATCATGATTCTCTAAGTTGTATGCATGGCTAGGGAGAATGGCACTTCTGCTTAATCACAACAATATGATCCTCTTCTTAATCATCTTCTTTTTCTTTGTGCCAGTCATGCCTCATCAAGAAAACACCTCAAAACCCCTTGCATCAGATACTTTCAATGCTGCAAGCAAATCAAACTTTCAAAACTTAACAACTCTCTGTACAAACAACTCCGCAGTCACTGGTATCAACAAACAAGAACCTACTAAGCAACAAGATATTCCGGCAAGGCTTCAGCATAGAAAGGCTTGTAGATCATCTCAATCCCGTCAAGGATCAATGTGGCGAGACCGAGCTGTCAATGCCAGTGCTCATGAAGTTCCTAGTGGTCCAAATCCTATTTCAAATAGGTAGTTTAGAAACTCATCATGAGTTCTATCTTACATATATTAAATCTCGATAGAAAATACATATATTAAAATGCATGTATATTTCTTAGTTTTCTGCTTCTCTATCATGTACAATAAGAAGTTCTATAATAAACTTCTAATTGTAGGCTTTTACTCCCCGAATCACATTAACATAGAGCAGTTGGATGCTATGAGATCGAATATTTAGTGTATCGATTGATGTTACATTTCATCTTTTTCAAATATTAATTATGTTCTGGATTCAGAATGGATCCCTCATTTGTACTATAACCACATGTTGTGTTTATCTGCAGATAGAGCTTTTTTTTGAAACCACACATATTGAGAGATGAAGATATGCATATTATTTATTTTTATTTATCGATAATTAAGCATCTTATATTTGACAAGATTCCAACACTCGCCTCACGTAGCTAGATGCGTACATAATCAACTTATATATATGCTTGAGTACATAATAATGTGGACCAAATGGCTAAAGTTTGTCTGAGAAACATCATCATTGCTGGAATATTAGCTAATAATGGGGTCCATATTCACGGTAACTGAACTGAGTTCTCTGGAATCTGCTTTACTGTAAAGAAGATCAGGAGAGCAACTCCTGCCAAAGCTCTTCTACTCTTGCAAATCAGTGTTGATAGTGAATGTTGTTTCTGAAAAAACTTAAGAGGTATTTTAGCGTAATAGAGAATCTTTGACAGCAATGTCCCGGTATTGAATTGAGTCCTATTTATTTTTTTTAATGTTCAGAACTCGTGTTTTCTTGTAATCTTTTATATCACGTTCTGTATTTTGTTAATAATCGGAAAAAAACAAAAAATTGTGTTAGTAATTGAATCCGAACCGATAAAGTTAGTTGTGGCAAGAATATGTTGGGTTTCTGTAATTCCATTAACCAAAAAAAATTGGATTATCTACTTGCAGGAACGGTTCTCTATGGCTCTGTTCATCCATTTCGCTACAATTCTAATCGATTCACTGCTAAATAATCTCCCATTCCAAAAGGTACCAAATCGAATGATATTTGTTCTCTGTGAATAAAATCTCCATCTCTGCATCATGTTAAATGTATGAATCTTGACAGATCTTCTTTTCTCAGGCTGGCCTGGTCGGGCATGTATAAGCGTACCTGATGACCTGCAACTTTAGGTTGGCACCTAATTTGGATTCGGACACTACATAATAATAATAAGCTCTCCCCAAAATATTGAGGATCAAACTGATGAGGAAATATGAACCTCTTCATGCCTAATGCTAATCAGTTTCTTGCTACATTTCTGGCAGAATAGTAAAACATTACACTTGGTTTTGAACCATAAAGAATTGATACACAGCTGGGACTAAATTTAAAAAATATGTACAAGATTAAAAGATCCAATTTTTTTCATCTCATTGTTATACAAACAGGTCCTACCCCTTTGTAATTAACATTCGGCAATTAAGCACATTTCTTAACATGAATGCCTGCACTACGCCATAGATGGTATATAGCAACACCAAACATGTGTCTGAAAAGACCGCATCTGATGTTGCTATAGGTCAAAAAAAGGCTATAGTAACACCAAACCCATGTTGGGTCCTGAGCAGTAAGTATAAGTACTTATAGCAACACCAAAATTAGTCTAATCTATCATATCTAGTTGTGTTGTTATAGAATAATGTAACATCTTTGAGATCCTATAGTAACATACTAACATAGTGGTGTGTTGCAAAAGATGTATTTCTAAAAGGTGAGCCCCACAAATAATTTTTTTTTTAAAAAAACCTTTTAAATATTGCATTTCCCATCAAATTTATATATTACAATCAATCAGTCTTAAAATCACAAGCACCATCAAAATTCATGAGCTACAAAAATTATTTAATGCATACAGGTCTTGCAAATAACTTAAAGCCTACAAGTTTTGCAAATAACTAAAAGCGTACAAGAACTAGAAAGATAATAACATATAGCAATTTTTTAGAGTAACTCCTCGATATCTCGAACTTCCTCTGAAAAACACTATGCGACAAAGTATGTGTACAAACTCTTGGTCAAATTCTTCATCTGTATAAAATCAGAACTTCCTCTGGAAAACACTATGCAGCTCTGTCGACGAAGTATGTGTACAAACTCTTGGTCAAATTCTTCATCCGTATAAAATCAAGACAAACACTACCTCAGTTTATATTGCAAGCACAACAACACAGGATACCAAGACATGAGGCCTGAACTTCAAAAATGCAGCAGTAGCAAATGCACTGAATAAGGGATCTGCAGATGCAGAAGTTACAGTGATGGAGAGCACAAGTAAGCAACGGGAAATAGTTAAAAAGAAAAATAAAAATTTGAACAAAGCCAAAGTGATAGAATAACTATCATTTTGAATTACCGGCTGCGATTCCTACTACCAGATGTAAAGCATCCATGGCCCAATTGCCAAAATTGATACTCTACCAACTGCCTGTAAGTATGATGCAAACCCAACAGTTGGTACATGCTTTTCATAAAATTCAATAAAGTATAAGTGTTCCAGAACAACAAAACTGCTAGTAGCTATCAAGAAGAAACCCTTACAAATTGTGTGCTGCTATATATGGTTCATTTGCTGAAGCAATAGAAGAGCTTGAAGGAAAGAGATCTAATATGTCAGATGGTTAAGCAAAATCAAACAATCTCAGGCTACGAATAAATCATAAAGTTTCATCAAAAAATGTTAGAGAAGGATACAAAGATGACCAACAGGTTGTAATTCATTCCTTCTATAAAGTACATATCAGTGTTTATAGAAGTTGAATTCAGTAGCATGGGCTGCAGGCAATCTCCATCTACCGAAAAGCTTTCCATGAACCATCTGATATGGTACCTAACTCCATCTAGACAAAGTAAAAGCAATAAACAAAGTGAACTACTAATTATCCAACAAAAACAACACTTTTTAGTGGACTGAGAAAAGTAAAACTTAAATTGGACTAAAGCATATTTCAGCAATTAAGTATAGGCTAGCAAATTCTACTAACTAAGAGCTCTCCTAGTTTATTCTAAAACAACTTTTATAATTTCAAAACAAATCCATTAAAAGAAATAAGTAGATTCAATAAATCAAAACAAATAAAAAAACAATCATTTCATTGCTATACAATTTTCATCGAAAACCTTGAATTTGAATGTCTATGCATAATTATTCACATATGAAATGAAATTAATGAATAGATGATCATCAAAACATATATACTTAAATTCAAGATATCACGTACCAATAAATATTTAGCGAGTTCAATCATGATAGAATCCATGTCACACATGAACACAATGACCAAAATCATAAGTGGGAGGTCAGTAGACATAGAGACATATATCAATGAAATGACTATCCTCAAAAATGAAACTGAAGAACGAGGACTTTGCCGAGGGATAGTCGTGGCTAGAATTTTTGACAAGAACAATGAGAATTTGCGGATCGGCAGCTGTGGCTAGGGATTTTGATATGAACAATGAAAATTTGGGGATCGGCAGTTGTGGCTAGGGATTTTGACAAGACGATATATGATAATTGACAAGATAATATATGATGATACCGAGTATATATTGCTCATTCATTGGGCCGAACATAATATATATATAGCCTATATCACCAACTTTTATGAATTAGTACTTTTATAATGGATATATTAATCTCTTATGGTTGCACAACAAAATATTATGTCATGAAACAATTATTTTTCAATTCATAAATGATCACAATGCTTTATTGTTACTTTTAAATTTTAAACTATATCCGGCCCAATGTTTATTGAGCCAATATTAATAAAGTTGAGTCTTATACTCACATCTTTTTGATGTGGGACAACTTTACCTCATCAATCAAATGGCATACAAGTTTTGAGTCTTTTATAGACTTTACCTCATTATCAATCAAATGGTATACAAGTTTTGAGTTTTTTTTATAGGAAAGTGAGATGAACCTCTTACAATTCTTCAATGTGGAACTTAAATGATTGTTTCTATCTTAATTCTAGTTTTATGAGAGTAAATTGTTGGCCTTCATACTAGCATATTTAGAATCTATAACCTTTTTAGTTAATAAATTAGGCTACCTTTTGACTTTCCAATTAACAAATGAACCTATATAGACTTGAGAAGGAGATATATTCAAAATCTCCTCGATGTGAGACAAATAAATAGTCCAAAACCAAGCAACTTGTCTTAGTTGGTTTGTTTATAAGTGTTGGCTTCATAGCCTTGTTATATAGAGAATGAGATGATACATCTCTTACATCTCATCCGTGTGGGACTTAGTGAAGCCCTTTGTTAAACTTTGAAATTCCCCATCTTCTATTTTTTTGACTTACTTGATTATGAGAAAACTTACCTACTTTACTTTTAAATTTTAAATTTTAAAACTTGAATTTATTTAAAACTTACCTACTTTACTTTAAAAGAAAATCTTATTACATATTTTAAAAAATATTTTGAATTTTATTACATCGTTGTGTGTGTTCAGAAATAATTTCAAAAATATAATACATAAACTTTGAGGGGTCACAGATGTAAAGTAGCTGTTGGAAACTAATATACACAATGTTACCTCTCAAACAATTAAAGTTAACGGCAGATTTGGACGGAATAGTGACTAGGGGTTGCAACTTGTACGGAAATGTTAAGTGTAGAGTGTATATTGCCACGTTTTAAAGTTCGCGTTTGGAGCAAATTTAGGGGGTTACAAAGTGTAATTAACTCAATTATTATCAAGCATTACTTACTAATGCTTGCAAAACAGAAATGAAGAAATTGACCCTGGACCACTTCTGCTATTTCCTGCAACATTGACCATACCAGACCCTGGCTGAAATGGTTCTTCAGATGAGAAAACCAACCTGGGGCCAATTCCTTCATTTCCAGATACATTGTACATGCCAGGCCTTCGATGAATTGATTGTGCAGCACAGGGAACTAAGTTTGGGCCACTTCCTCCATTTCCCGGTGTATTGGACTGACCTTGCTGTGGCAGAATCAAGTGTGTATCAGAGGGAATCATGCATGGTTAAGCCACTTCTCTTTTTTCCCGATATACTGCACATACCTAAAGCTGGCTGAATTAATGCTGTATCTGTGCTAACTGAGCTCGGGCCAGGTTCTTTATTTCCTGATACATTGTAGACATCAGGTGTCGGTTGTGTTGAATTAGTAACTGCAGGAATTGATGTCAAGTGTATTCCATCATTTTCGGGGACATTGTATAGACCAGGTGCCATCTCAACTGCTTGTGCTGAAGAAACTTGCTTTAGACCACTACTTTTATTTTCAGAAAAATCATGGAGAACAGGTGCTGGCTGAAGTAGCTGTGTAGATGAGCTTGCCTGCTTCACAACAAAGGCATCCTGTTGGATTTTTCTCTATATTCTCCTCATATCGTAGTCTCTTCTGGTGAATTTGTTTGACAAGGTATCCCATGCTTTATTAAAAAGCTTATGTACTTCCTGCGACCTGATCAGCTTGTTATCTTTAGCCAGTTTCACGTACTGCTGCTTCATTGTCTTTATATCTGCTGAACTATCAACGCCAAGGACACTATACCAGTCAACTTCCTCATCTGCAGGGGAGACTTGCACAGTAATGTTACCTAGAAACCTTAAAAGTCTGTTGAGGTTTGGAAACCTATTTTGCTCCTTAATAGCAAATTCGATGGCCCCTTATACATCGTTTTCCTGCAGTCTTCTGTCCAAATATTGTCTTGCGCTCTTATCATCCAATTAAACAGAGTCCATTGTAACGAGGTTCGGGCTCTATTTGGTAATGTGCTTGCCTCGTCAAAAATCCTTGTCAATGATGCAACCTCTGATACTTTAAGAGAAAGAAGTTCAAGTAAGCAACAAGATATAGTATGAGATTATTAGCAAGCATTACTTACTAATGCTTGCGAAACAATTTCTAGCATATAATACCGCGAAACAATTTCTAACATATTTCTAGCATATCATGAAAAAAAAATTAAAACTGTGGGGTGCAAAGTGTAAACCTCACATCTGTTAACTTTAATGGTCAATTAAACGGAGAGTGGTCAAAATTAATAGTTTGGTTATATAAAGATGTAGGAGGGAACTATAGAAATACATCATGACGAACCTAGCATTTGAAAAGAAGTGTCCTATAAATGCATCCACAAATAAGGACATCTTTTTTTTTTTTTGGGAAAACAGAAGCCAGGTCCAGTCTGGGGTATTAATATTTTTAAGTATATAAATAAGAAAATTAATAAGTGAATGTGATTAAGAGTGCATACCATAGGTGTTTTGTGCACTCATCCTTGAAGTTGCATTTTCCTTTAGCAGAAGTGGTCACATTACCACATAACTCCCTTGTCTGGAGCATCTTCACCGTTGCTAGTTCTGATCCTTGATATGAGTTTCCCTGTAAGGTATGTAGAGAATACAAATTTGCTTTAAGAGGTAGGAGGAAGAAGGTGCATATACTCCCAACCTAAATACATACTCAATTGCTAAAGAAACATGCAATGGATACAAAAATAATTTACAAAGTAAAAGATATACTGTAATACAATCACAACAGCAAAGCACGTACTACTTCCAAAACTTTTCCAACCTTACCAGTTACCACACATTCAAATAAAAGTCTTGAATGGGTGGAGACCAACATTTAGCTAGAGACTCACAAACCAATCCACAATTCTTAAATTCAATATGGGCAAAAGCTAAGATTCATTATTCTTACATATAATTTACAATCAATAAGTAATTTTGAACAATAATTTCAAAAAAAATGAATGAAATTTATGTGTTTAGGCTCAATTAAACCAGAGGAAGATACTGTGATTCTTGTGGGCTCCATGATATAAATCCCGACACAAAGATTGGAATGAGAAAATTTGAGTTTGTGAGAGACCTTGTGGTATTCTTGGGAAAATGGAGAAAATTAGAGGCTGCTATAATTTTTAGGGTATTTTAAATGGCGAGCGGGAGAGGGGTTTAGTCCAGAAGATCTTGCAATTTTAGGGTTTTTAGAGCGCTAGTGTGAAAGCGGGCTTTGTCTAAAAGATTATGGAAACATATATAATATAATATGTATTGAACAATTCATACTCTCCTACTAATATTTTACTAAAATATATTTAAATTTTATCTTATCTATTAGATTAAATTTAAATTTTCTTCTTCTCTCTTTATATATGTAATTATTTATCTAGAGAAAGTAGACACTTTCAATAAAAATTTGACTTTTGACCGTGATGACTTAGACCTAATTCATATTTTCTATAATATATTATTTTTACTAACAAAATATTAATGATGCTAAATAAAATTTTAACAATATTGAACATTAACCTAATTACGACTTAAGCATATTCCATCAATTAAGTTGTATCCATACTACCAAATCTACTAACTAAGAGCACTCCTAATCTATTCTCCGATCCAAAAAACTTCTACAATTTCAAAACATATTCATTAAAAGAAATCGGTAGATCTAATAAATCAAAACAAATGAATAACAATCATTATACTGTCTTACAATTTTCATCAAAACAATAAAATTGGATAATCTATTCACAATTATCCATATATGAAATGAAATGAATGAATACATGATTATCAAAATAGACAAAATTCGAGATATAACGTACCAATAAATATTTAGCGAGTTTAATCATGATAGAACCCATGTCACACACGAACACAATGATCAAAATCAGGAGGTGAGTAGACATAGAGATATATATATCAATGAGATGACTATAGTAAATAATGTTTTGTGCAAAATGAAACTAAAGAACAACGAAGATGGTGCGCAGGGCTTGTGGTGGCTAGAACTTTTGACAAGAACATGGAGGATTGTGCGGAGGACTAGTTGTGGCTAGGGATTTTGACTATATAATATTATAATACCCGATATATATTGTTCATTCATTGGGTCGTCTATATATGTGAATTGGGCCTAATGTATACGGGTTTGGATGGGGTTTGGTCCTCAAACTATGACCACTAGATTCACTAACTATTATATATTTCTGTGTTTATAATCGATATATTAATCTCTTATGATTGTAAAATGAAATTTTATGGCATGTCAAAATAATTATTTCCAATTTATAAATTTTACTATGCTTTTATTTTAAGAATCATATAAGCAAGATGTTGTTGGTATGGATGAGCGTGGTTTGGTTCGATTTCGACCAGAAACCAAATCATAACCAAATTTATTCGGTTTCAAAAATCAAAAACCAAAATCAAACCATACACCGTTGGTGTGATTTCCGTTTTTATTTATGGTTTCGGTTTTAAACCAAACTAAAAATTTCTTTGTTATCTTTTTGATATTAGATGCATGTTAGAATTTACAAGAAAGTAATGGGTAAGGAATCAATATTTCATCACAAGGTATTCAAAACCACTATAATACACTACCATCATACATGTACTAGTCCAAGTACCAAAAAAGTATTCATAAATAGCATTCACAAAGTGAGAGGATTGTCTGCTAGCAAAACACAACATCTTCTTGTTGACTGTGCTACACAAACAAAGACTCTTAAAGAGTATACTAATTGATCACTATAACATAATCGGGTATTTACGATGGAAATTGAGCTTTAAATTCGTCGTAAGTTTCTAATTTACGACCAGAAAAATTCCGTCTCTGTCGTGGCCATTAACACCTGCTTGATCAAAATTTAAGATTAATTTAATCAAGGTCCATTACCAATGTTTAACTAGAGCGCATGAATATAGGTATACAACAATAGTAAGTCCTATTAAAATAAAACAATCCGTCGTAAGTTCAGACGCATAGGTGATCTGATGCAAGTTATCCGTAGTAAATGGCTCTGCTTGTTGTAGTGACTACGCGCAAAGGTGATCTGTCGCAAGTTATCCATCGTAAATGGCCCTGTTTATTGGAGTGACTGCTATTGTTCCCCCCCCCCCCCACACACACACATATATATATATATATATATATGGGAGAGCATGGACAGACATCTGGAACACCCCTACCCCGACATCATCAAAATTGCACGTCGTTGGCATAATCAGTAGGAAACATGATTTCGTCCATTTTATTGTTTATTATTTTGAAAATTGAAACTAATCGAAAATTTTCATAAACTCTATCTATAAAATTTATAATTGATTAATTTTATTAGAATATGATAATAAATTTAAATGTTTTAAAAATCTTGTTATAATTATAATATGGTCAAACTATCCAGATGTTTGGTCAAAGTGGACTAAGATGATTTATGGTCTAAATATAGAGGTGACCAAATAATTTGGACCATTGGTTGTGAATGGAATTTATATCAAAAGTCTGACTTAAATGTTGTTAAATATGGATGACATGGATTGCTAGCTTGGCCTCGGATGGTCAAACTAGTATCCACCTAACCAAAAAGTTGAGGGATAACTTAAAATAATTTAGTCTCTTTTTGTCAAAAGAAATAATTTAGTCACTTTTAAGTTTTAAATGACCGAATGTGTTTGTCTCGTTATTGTTTTATCGTTTTCAACTCTTAAATGTCATTAAATGTAAGTTATGATCTTTTTTGTAGTATTATTAGATGTTGGACATATAGAGGGGGTGTTTGAGCACCATGTGGCTTCTTTTGACAAAAAGCCAACTTCTTCTTTTCGGAAACTATTTGAGTAGATAAAAAGAGCTAGCTTCTTATTTTTTGAAAACTATATGCGTGAGTGAGAAAGCGAGAGTGCTTATTCTCGGTATAAGCTCAGGAAGCTAGATTTCTCTATTATTTATTATCTTGCTTCTTCTCTTTTCATCTATCCATTGTCATTTTAAAATAATTAAATTTAAAGTACACTTGTCAACTACTATAAAAACTTGTTCATTATATATAGTGTACACTTTTCTATACGTCTCCATTATCAATCATTAACTTTCTAAAAAGTATGAAAGTTAACCTTCCACAATCTATCATGACTAAATATTTCAATTAATTTTGCACAACCTATTGCCGATAACCTATTGCCGATGATCAATCTGATTCTCTATTTTGACGAAAATTATCACCATGTCAAACTGTATAGACCATTGGGTGAACCAACCCATGCTTCTCCAAAGTAAGAATGCTGATTATATATGTTGGCCATCCTTGTGCAATTGTCTGCCAATTAATGTCAGGAAAAAGTTATATGGCTATTATTGAATCAAAGAGTTCAGAGTCTATACCTACTTCAAGCAGAACATATTGCATAATAATATATTTACACTGTATTGCTGGGAGCACATATATAGTCTCCACTAGAAAGTTATCATTATAGAGTTGAACTCATTAATGTCATTAAATATTTGAAATTATTTCAAATTTAACCTAATAATATGCAAGTGATAACTACATGTCCAACTGGGCATGAATTTTAGAAATAATAATTGTGCCTCAAGAGATATCCATGATAGTTAGGAAGTTAAAGTGATTGTATGTTCTAAGTGAGCTATACCTTTGGATTTTCCCCAGCAGAATTGTGAGGGTGTAAAATCCATAAACAACTTCTCAAATAGTAGTTCTCCGGACTTGATGCTCCAGAGCCGCACCTTCTTGTCTATTCCACCTATTTTCATTTATATATAAGTAAGCTATTGTTTTAATGGCTAAATTTATGTAATAAGAAAGGAGCGCTTCAAACTGTGACCTGTCATGATAAATTTCTCTGATGGGTCCACTACATGCTGAATTCTAGTATGTAATCTTGCATTCCCTTCATATGAGAGTACAGCCCCTCTATTAACCATTCTATGGTCATAAAGCTTGATCTGCATTAAGTAAACATGTAATGACTACTGTGACAAGGTACAAAGCAAGCATTTTCCACCCAAGATATCAAATGCAATAGCAATATATTTTGGACATAAGAAGTTACTACAGGCAAATAATTTCATTTGTAATAGTTTATTTTTTTTGGGGTGAGGAGGATAAGTGATCATATCTTTAGCTTGTTTACAACTATGTACATATATATATAGAATATTTCATTTCCACACAGAGGTGTGGCACTTAAATTGAATCATATTGTTGTGGAATAAAAATTAGGATGATCAATTAGTTGTTAAGGTTTTGAGTAGTGTGCGTGCTATAATGACTGCTCTTGTTTGTGGGGACTAGGCCTCACTGTTTACAAGATGACTACGCATCTCAAGGGTTGAAAATCAAGCCAGAGACATAGTTATAGTTGTAGGATATTGTTTGTTCTTATAGGGTTAGAGAGCCTTAGATATCAAGTTTAGGTTTTCTCTATAGGAAAACCTCTACCTTAAAAATTCTATAAGCGTTCTTGCAGGAATTAGTTTCCTTGTTGGTGGCTCGGAATCCACATCTTTTGGTAGTAGACTTTTCCAGAGCTAAGCTATTAGATATTTACAAATTTTGGATCTACACTTTTTGTGTGTGACGGCACTAAATAAGTAGAACCCTATAACGAATTTGGAAAAGAACTTACACATCCATCCAATGAGCTCGCCAAAAAATAGTACTCGTTATGCTGCTTAAGTGATGTCAAGCTACAATTTAAACCAAATCCATGGGTTGTAATTAGTATATATGGGTAATAGGAAATGTGAATGCACCATATGTGGTTGCATATGCAAATGAAATAAGCGGCAAAACATCAACATACCATGTAATAGACGAAGATGTTGATATTGTGCCATTTGAATATATATTCCCATGAAGCTTCATAATGTCACGTTCAACCAAATGTTATATAAAAATAGACAAATAAAAATTACATGAGTTAGAAAATGTAAATTTTAATTCCTTAAACCATCATGTGAATTTACATGCGTGTTAAAGTGGGAAGCATACCTTAAACCATCGTTTCTTACTATCTAATTGACTATTGCCATAATCCAAGAGAATACTGTGTGCAGGCAGCAGCAGAGCATTGCTTTCTGGCCTCTGCCGAATATCAACAGACAAAATTGTTCCGTCTACCAGTCCGCATAATCCAATATTCTCCTATAAAAAAACAAATTCAGTACTCAGAAAATCAAATTTGAAAGAAAGTAACTGTTATTACTTATTAATATGTTATAATATTAATATTTCCTAATTATCATAGAACTGCTGTGATGCTAACCTAACAAGAAAGCAAAGGTTTGTGTTTGTGTGTTTTTTTTATTGGTGAGTGCTTAATCTATTGCAATATCTGTACTTTGATGTCATTGTTGCTTGCTCGTAAAAGATTCTCAAATATTTATAAAGCATTCTCATAAGAGATATATATATTAGCAAATCATATAATGCACAGCAAAGGGAAATCAAAATCCATGTATAAAAGATAGATAAATCATCACTTTCATAATTATGTTTAACTTGTCCAACTTCGAGTCCAATATAATATAGAGCTGCCTGGAAAATAAGATTTTGCAGGTTGTTACCGAGTTATCCAGTTGTACTGAATTAACATCGCTCTTGAAATGACAAGCCCATGACACTGATCCAGTTTCAATATGCACTAATGCCACTCCGCCGTTGGTGCCTACACCACCAAAAAGGTAAGGTTTAATTTGGGAAAAAGAATTAGGAGGAACAATACTACATATCTTTATCTGTATATATAAAAATGAGTTTAAGAAGCTATGAACTTGCCAATTAATGCTCGACTTCCATTAAAGTTACAATCTGCAGTCCAGATATAACTCGTACATGAGGCTATCTCTCCCAAATTAATTCCAACTGGATTTGGTGAATGGAGCACTAACGGGTCGCTGAGGCTAAGCACATAAACAGATCCACCGGAAGTTATCCTGTTAATTTCCTACTGTCAAGGATTGAATCATTGCCTAATTCTTATCATTTGACAATTACACATGACCTCTCCATGTGAACCGACAGTGATTATTAGTACAAATATTACATCTGAAAAATGTTTCTGTATTAATCCCAAGTGATTGCCAATCTTCACCCATATGCATAATAATAATTCAACTCCCCATCCCAAGTGATTGTCTACATGAAACTCAACTAACAGTAACATCAAATTAATTACATAATGCAGAAAATATGCATGATGTTTTTTCTTTTCAATTTTGGCATGAAACCCAAAAAAATTAACATTTTCTCAAAGTATCCTTATATATTAATTCTTCTCTTGGCAACAACAGTCATGGTTTCAGGCTTAGTAGAGGCGTGTGATTTAATATTAACTTTAATAGAATTGACAATCATCAAAAAATATATTTACGTCCTTGCACACACATAAAGGATACAAGAACTTGTGTTGGCCAGTATTTCCGAGCTTCTTTATGCATCCTATAGGTAATGGTAAAATAAATGAAGCTCCCTCAAGTGTCCGCAGAGATACAGGCGTCTGTGTCGTCTCTTCATGGATATGAAAACTGCAAAAAAACATAATTCGAAAAAGTAAGAATATGCAATGATCAGGAATACAACATGTATGGCAGATGGTCCAATTACATAATATATATAAGATAGCAATAATTTAACAACTGTATTGAAAGCAAAAAGTTTAGTTTATTAAACCATAATTACATTTTATAAGTGAATGTGGGTAGTGTTTAAAATAAGATTATGCAAAGAGAAGAAACTAACTTCGTTCGCGTTTGTAAATGTGACCGATTGTGGCCGTTTTTATTTTCTAATATCTTAAATTATATATGGCGGAAAATTCTCACTTAGTACGAATAAGAAAATGCGAGTATGTTTAGTATTTTTTATGAGTGACCATGATTAGTGGCAACATTAGTAGGTAAATGTCACGGATATCAGTTACTTCGAAAAGTGACTATATTCGGTCGTTAGTGTCCAGAACTTTGTGACTGCATTCAATAGACTTTGTTTTTGGTGTTACAGTTTAGTAAGTTGACATTAAAATGACTGCGCTTGGTCATATTTAGTGACGGTCACTTTTATCCGCTCACTTTTAACCCTATATTCTAAGTAGTGCTTGTTCTCTAAAATCTTTGATATTAATAATTTCATTCAGAAATAGGTTGATACAATATAAATAATTACAAGATAACATATTCACTAGATAACATATTCACTGAACTAGTATAATTTAACTCTGAATTATCTGGGAATTTGTAAATTATATTCATACTGAGGATTCATGTATATATCATATGCATCAGATTCATGTACAGAACTTGAACAAGATTTCAAGAAAAATCTAGCATAAATACTCACTCCAACAAGTATTACCTGAGAGAACCATGGAAATCACCCGATATTAGAAGGTCAGTTCTAATATCCCCATATGGCATATTAACAACAATATCAGCTTGCTCGAAGGTCCATGAAAAAATATTCTCTGTCATACTATACCTCCAAATCTGATGTATCAAACAAACAGAACATTTTAACTTTAATCGTAGATATGGTAACAAGGCCCAGTAATTGTAAACTTTATGTTAATAATGAAGTAACATATATAAAAATGACCTATTGCTATTTGCTAATAATGCCTTTAATTCAAATTTCAAATTTCAAACGCATGTCTTTGTCAAATTTCATTGCACCACACATTAACAATAAAATGTTACCGTTACTGTTTGAAGGTAATTTCCAACACACATATATATAGGTCTACTGGTAGTAGTTTGGTGAGGAGTTATCCTCGGAAAATTAGATAAAAAAAACAACATGGAACCTATGCTGTTAAGGCATTAGGAAAAATTACTGTATAACAGCATACACATCTAACAGACTTGAGATTGTTCTTGCTACAAGTTAAAGTTTCAGTAGAAATTTTTTTTACCGAAATTCATAACCAGGTTTCTCCCACCGGATACAAGCACAATTAGAGGCATGACTATGACTAAACAAATTAAAAATATATATATGTGCTTGTGAATATAAGAGCATACCGCAGGTTCTGACACTACTCTGTTTATGTATTCCTCCTTAAAGTTGTATTTCCCTTTCACAGAAGTGGTGATATTACCACATAGCTCTCTTGTCTGAACCATTTTAACGGCTGCTACTCCTAATCCTTTATATGCTTTTGCCTGTGAGGAAGAGGCAAAAATTAGCTTTACGACGCAGGAGAGCATTTGCTCCCCAATGGAAATACAAACTACATTGTGACGGAAAGAGAAATGATAAATAAACAAATAACAAGGCATAATATATTCTCCAACAAGTTTCTTAAAACTTAATTTGTAAAAAAAAGATACCTGAGTGACTGCTATTTTATGTTATAGGTAGACTAGTGAAGCAACAATACAGTAGTTTCAACAAGTTCACACACATTCACATAACACTGAGATAAGAATACGATTGAAAAATAATAAGGATAATTTTTACCTTGTTTTCGCTCAATGGCCTATCACATGAAAAAAAATATTATATGACTAGTTGGTCACTCAACTGACAAACAATTTACAAGTGGGCCGGGTCACTAAAACTGAAAAACTTGTACGTATATGCGTAACTAGACCTAAAAAAGTTTGCACTTTATTAAGTTGTTATTAGTTTTGTGATAAAAAAAAAAAGAAAAAAGTTGTTATTAGTTTAGTGAGTTGAATTCAAACTTCTTTGATGACTTAGTGGCAAGTTGGATACTGCTAGTGGCGTGACCATAAAAACATGACATTGTACCATTAAGTTCTAAATTATAATTTATTTATTAAGAAAATCTTAAAAATTCATTATCTCATTAAATTCTAACATATATAGCTTTCCCCCTGGTAAATTACTAATTAACCAAGAGATGGTGGTGGCTGCACCCAAATATAAACTTTTTATATACTGTGCAACATCTTCTCTTTCATCATCATCATCTCATAACTTCCAACTTTTTACTACTAACATTGCTTTTTTTTATTTAGGTTAATAGGCTAAAACATAATCGAACTGACCCAAAACTTGAAATTGGGTTACTGAACTCAAAAAGCTTACATTTACATAATTCAAGAAAATAAAACTTGCATTTAGGTGACGGTCGTTAACATAAATAACAGAATAAAAACTGAACTTGCAACTTATAAAACTCAACTCAATCTCACTTATGAAGCCGTATCCAGACTACCAAATCCTACTAATTAAGAGCACTCATAATCTATTCTCCGACTAAAAAGAACTTTTACATTAAAAGAGATCGGTAGATCTAATTATAAATCAAAAACAAATGATAAACAATCATTTTATAGCCTTACAATTTTCATCAAAACAATTAGATTGGATAATCTACGCACAATTATCCATATATGAAATGAAATTAATGAATATATCATTATCAAAACATGAAAATTTGAGATATAACTTACCAATAAATATTTAGCGAGTTTAATCACGATAGAATCCATGTTACACACGAACACGATGATCAAAATCACAAGTGGGAGGTGAGTAGACATAGAGACATATATCAATAAGACGACTATCCTCAAAAATGTATGGAGCAAAATGAAGCTAAAGAACAACGAAGATTGTGCGCAGGGCTTGCCGTGGCTAGAAATTTTAAAAAGAAAATTGAGGATTGTGCCGATGACTAATTGTGACTAGGGATTTTGACTTCATATGATAATACCCGGCATATATTGTTCATTCACTGGGCCGTCTATATTTGTGAATTGGGCCTAATGTATATGGCCGGGGTTGGGTCTCAACACTAGATTCACTAACTATTAGTCTATTATGTGTGGGTATATTTATAATCCGATATTTTATAATTGTAAATTGAAATTTTATGCCACGTCAAAATAATTATTTCCAATTTATAAATTATCACAATTCTTTTATGTTAGAAATCATATATGCAAGATGTTACCGTTGGTGCTTGTGTTCCCCATTATAATGTAGATATGATGGTGGACTAGGTAGGTTACTCCAATTACACACTATTTTGCAATAATTGTACAAATTTCTATTAATTATCAAGCATTAATCACTCAATAAAGGACAACTTTAATGAAAAGCGATACAAGATAAAATAGATCAATATTAGCAAACAAATGAATCAATCAAAAATGACAACTTGAATATGATATGATACAATTTTAAAAAGAGAAAATTGAACATTAATTTTGTTTGAGTCAAATATAACTACTAGCTAGAAAAGGGCCGTTCGAAATCTTGAACGATACAATTTATTACTTAGTCAGCTTGTTATACCGAAAAAACATCATTTTCACAATGATAAACCAATAACTATGATCCGGTTCCAACAATAATACAACTCCAATGTCTGGCTCTTAACAACAATTAATTAAGAATTAACCACAAAACATATAATGAAAACTAAATTATTTTTAGTATATAATTTGCTTTCTAACCTGGTTGTATCGACCGTCGGGGGTTTGTCTCGACTACATTACATTGTGGTTAATGAAAGTACTTTTGTTTTTTACCACATATCATCTCATAACGAATAAAATTATATATGAATGCACTTTGTGATTGAGTTCTATAAAGATATATTACTGTGTAAATAGATGAATGATGTTTATATAGTTAAAAGTGGTGATTTGTGCTAGTATATCATCAAATAATATAAACAAACTGCCCAAAAATATGAATGTAAGATCACTATCAAAACTTTTGTAAAAGAAAAATCACCATTTCTTTTTGATAATTGGTTAAAATGTCGATAATTTGTTTATATGCCTTTGGTATTTGCAAGTGACTCATGATGCGCAAATTTTAAACGTTATAACCATGTAACTAGAGGATTATTCAACAGAAAAATCTTGTATGGGGTTACTAAACCCAAGAAAGCATACACTTAAAATATTTTATTGGTTCATTCAACCCTGCAAACTTTCATAGTTTGAAGACTTAGTTTGCAAGTTGGGTGTCAGTCTGTCAATCACAACAATAATCATGTTGCAATTGCAAACACATTTTGGATAAGTATGCCATTCTGACAATAAATTTTCAATTGGGAACCTGTAAATAATTTGCAGCAAATATGGAAAGTCAAGTAGTCTCTTAATAAATTACCAAATCTACAGTTTGCAAATTGGATCAATGTATGCCCTACGGGTATTGTGTGATTAGTCATCCCTGGGGCTTAAAATACCGAGCACTCTTCATCAAAACACTATCTAGTATCTAGAATATGGCTCGATCGTTTCACATATATGGTTTTTGAGTGGTACCCTTAATCATAGAGATTTTGGCTTTACTAAACTAACCAATTGAACATGATAAAACCCCATTAGACAATATTTTCAGTTGAAAAATGAGGGCCTTCTCTAAAGTAAAACATAAAAGCACAAATATTAGTCAACATTTTCTATCTAACAAGGCCTATTTAAAGTGCGTAAAAAGCCCCATTCATATATAAAAGTGCCAAACTAAAACCCCATTCTTATATAGGCTCTGTTTGGAAATTAGCGGTTAGCGGATTGAATTAGATGGTTTGACTAGCTGATTGAAATAGATGTTTTGACTACCGGATTGAATTAGCGGTTTGTTGTAAAACTGTTTGGTAAATAGCTGTTTGATGAGCTTTTTGTGACACATACCCAAACCGCTAACCCAAAAAGCTCCTCAAAGTAGCTTTTTCAAAATTAGCTTTTTGGATCCAAACCTCTATTTCAATCCGCTAACTACCAAACATCAATTTTAGCGGATTCTAGTGGTCAAACTTCTAAATCATCTCAAATCTCTAATTTTACCCCAAACCTCTAATTTCCAAACAGGGCCCTAGAAAAGATAACTTATTATCACCTGATCTCAACTCATCTTACTAGAAAAGTTCATGAATTAGTTCAACTTTTGACGCCTAAACAAAACCCCATATTTATATAGATAGGATAACTTAAAATCACATGATCTCAAAACATTAAAGAAATTAGTTCAACTTTTAATGTGCAAATAATATAGAAACTTGGTACTGGAAAAGAATTAATAAATTAAAAATTAAAAGAAATTACATAGTTACGGGAGACAACAAAAATGAATATTAGAAAACAAAGCGAAACAAAAATATAAATTGGTAAAAAAATGAAAAATTTACCTGTTGAGGTTGTGATGAACAAGAGGAGGAAGGTACACTAATTCTTGTTGGATGCATAGTGAAATGGGTGACAATTTTGGTTTAGAATGAGAAAATTTGTGTTTCTGTGAGACCTTGGATGCTGCAGAGGGGAGACTGATGAAAATTTTAGGAGAGGCGATACATTTAAGGGCTTTTAGACAGCGATAGGCTTTAAACACTCAGAGAGGAAGAGAGAAATTAGTCCCTGAGTTTTTTTAGTATTTTTAGTGGGATACACTGCATTGTGAACTATTTATCATCCCTGAGTGTTTTTAGTGGGGTACACTGCATTACACTGCATTGTGAACTATTTATTTTTATTGAGCGCTAGCCTACATTTTAAATGTAAAAAGATTTCATCTTATTTAATTTTATTTCTTTTAGTCTCTATATATATAACTAATTATACAAAAAGTAATAAATACTTATAATATTATATGTTATAAATATTCTGTCCGAGTATAACTAATGCATTTTCAAGTCTTTAGTAAATAATGCCCTAGGATAATATATTGACTTTTAAAACTCGGATATAATTATTGTTTTATAATAATGTATTATTATTTTATTTTTGTAAATACATAATTACTAGTTTAATAATAGATGTTAATAATTGCCTATAATTTAGTATTTTATATTTGATCATGAGAGATTGAATCCTTGTCCATTTTTTTATATTTCAACGAATAAAAATATGTTTTTCATTTGGCTAATTAAAATTTGTAAGAAATATAATTGAGTCACCTAAATATTTATAATTTTGATAAATTATTATTTATAATATAATTTAGTCCATGGTACTAAATAATTAAAATTCATACATTTATCTATAATTTATCTAGTTTACATATTCTCGGTTCCTATTATATAGTTAGGCTATTTAATAATATATTATATGAAAGTTAAGCGAGTCAACTAGCTATTTAAAATTTTTCGCTAACTTTTATCAAGTCATAGAAAATTTAAATATTTCATAAAATTTATTTGTTAAATATATAGTATCACGGGGTTATTTGTCAAAGAACTGCAATTTTGTTTAACAAGCATCACCACCTCATATAATAATAAAACTTAGAGTGTTGATTTGATTATATATGTGGCCCATGTTGGGCTCTATATTGACCGGAAACCGTCGTTAGTTATAATATTTAATTACGGCAAAAATATAATCGTTAGTTACAGTTGCGACAGAAATATCATCATTACTCTTGTCTGGGCACACATTATATTTTTTTTTTTGCGACTAGAATTTTATAACTTCTAATTTCACAATAGTATGAGTGATATTACGATGAAACAACCGTTGCAAGTTGTAGAGTTGATTTCTTAATTTGTTTTATCTTGTATTTATATAATAACATAGGCTCGCCTATTATTTGTATATATGATGGAAAAATTTTCGTATTTATTTTTGCATATTTTTAAAAAACGACGCTTATGTACTCGTCGTAAGTTAAACGGATTTGGATTTGCAATTTATAGCTTCTGAAGTTCCTTGTCATTATTCTCGCATACCAAATTATATGTATATAATATAAACCTGCCCCAAAACGGTTCAAAGATAGGGACATCATACGATGGCTATTTTTCAACAGATATATTAAACTTGTAACGCTTAATTTACAACGAACGCATCTCTAACCTACGACATTTCAAAGATAGGGACATTATACGATGGCTATCTTTCAACAGATATATTAAACTTGTGACGCTTAATTTATGACGGACTCAGATTTGTAAAAAAAAACTATCTTGCGACGACTATATCTTACGACTGAATATATTAATTTTAATTTAATGTACAGATATGCACAAAAAGAAAAAAAATTGGTGTAATTATAGAAACAGATATCCACAATGATTAAAACCTTAAACCAGCAAAGCACGAATATGGACCAAAAAGAAAATATCATTAACCATTTCTCACTCAAACAAAGCATATATTGAATCACACATTTACAGCCGGAACCTCAGAATTTGGACTTTCTAATAAATTGCTAATTATTAAAAGCAGAGAATGAAAACAAAATGTATGGAGTGATGTAAAATAATTACCTGTTTAGGTTCCAAAACGAAAGGAGATTTGGAAGATTCTGTATTTATGGTGGACCCCATATCAAATTCTGTGAAACTTTCTATATCACTGTGTTGTAGATGTACGTAGACACACAACACAGATCTGTAGATAAGCAAAATTTCTATCGAAAATTCATGTACATATCTAAAAAGATCAAGAAGAATTGCACTTTTGTGTGGGGGGGCTTGCAGTACTACAGATGTTCAGCTGTCTGAAATCTACGGGGGCGATATTTTCTAGGGCTTTGCAAGTTCAGTACGGTGTGTTTTAAACTACTTATGCAGTTATGCCATATAATGCAGCCAATAATTTAACCTAATTACAGTAAAAAAATTCCAGCAGTAATATTAACCCTGTAACATGGGTTACTTTTCTGTGCGGATTACTTTTCTTTACTTGGTGGCTGAGTTCTCTGGGAGGGGATTGACGATTTTATATGATATTTGTGCTTTTTTATAAAAAGTAAATCAAATTAGTCTGTAGAGGATAAATAATTAGCATAAAAGTGTAATAATGTTTTGATACATACTGATTCAGATCAGCCTAATAGATATTAACATGTTATAATACTTAAAATTAATATGAAAATATTATCACTAAAGAATTTTAATTAATTTACAATTTATTTATTATTTCAAAAATCTACCTAAGCTCTTTTGTCTATACTTAATTGGTTTTGTTAACGGAATAGGGTCAGGTTTTAAGAAGATTATACATATTTTTGAGAAAAGTAAAAAAGAAGAACAAGAATATGATGTTACTCGGTTATAATTAATACAAACATTGAAAACTCCGTGAAATAGTGTTTGGGAGTAATTTTAATATTATCAGAATCAATACTTTAGAAAATTTTAAAATATAAAAAATCGGGAGAGATTTAAAAATTGTAAAGAAATGATTTGCATAATGGGATATTGAATTTATCTGCCTTATATTTTGTTCAAGAAATTTCAAACTATTGTTCCAAAATGTTAAAAAAACTTAATTTATGTTTGGACCAAAAACCATGTTATGACATAATTTTAGTCTAGTCTAATACTTTTAACAAGAGCCTAATTATTAGTTTATGTTCACCAAATCCGTTTTCTAAAATGTAAAAACAACAAGTAAATACTTAAGGAAAAGCAATTATAAACATATCTTTCTCACATCAGTTTTCTAAGATTACATTCAACTCACTTGGCATTTTGTAGTTTTTAGATGAAACCATATTTATCTTCTCTCAGACAGCATTTTGTAGTTTTTAGATGAAACCATATTTATCTTCTCTCAGACTTTCTTAACAGAAATATTATTGGTGTATTTTTATTTAGATGTGTATGTTTACATTTATATGGAGAGACAATAAGGTATTGGATGTATTGCAAGTACGATCACATATACATAATATCCAATATGACCATTTTAGACTTTAAGTTTTGGATGTATTGCAAGTAGGATGACATGTGTGCACAATATCCAATGTTTACCGTATATGTAGTTTGACCTTCCAAAAATTAAACATAGAAAAATTCTCACTTTTGTTTTTAATTTTAATGTATGTGTTAATATCGGAGTTGGTTGTGTATTTGATAAAATACTTTTAACCCCAACTTTCTGAAAGTTATCAATAGATGTAAGTGCATCCATCAAGTAATAATGTGAGGAAAATAGGTTTCAAACTAGAAAAATGTTTTTTTTAATTAGGAACTATAAGAATGGTTTGAATACATGAAAAGTATAAATATATAAATGTA
This sequence comes from Daucus carota subsp. sativus, assembly GCF_001625215.2. Classification (NCBI taxonomy): domain Eukaryota; kingdom Viridiplantae; phylum Streptophyta; class Magnoliopsida; order Apiales; family Apiaceae; genus Daucus; species Daucus carota. The sequence goes on along the minus strand of NC_030381.2, from coordinate 52,071,858 downwards.
GACTTGTTAATTGGTGCACAGGACAATGCTAGTTCTTCAGCTAATTTTTAAAAAAATTCGTATTAAAAATATTAGATAATATATGTTTGAAAAATAGAAAAACATTCATGGTAAATATGAAAAAAATGGAATTGATAAAAACATAAATAATATAATCAAAATTATTTATTCTAATAAAAGAAAAAAATAGTAAATAAATTTGATTAATTTGTGATTAACTTAAATAGAAAAATTATATAGTAGGTGCTGCTATATGATATACAATACTCATATTCATTATATAGTAGCAAGGGGGTCATTGGGTAATAATTAGGGTAGTCATGGTTTTAATAAACTATGAATCATTCAAATATTATTGTTTGAAATAATTAAAAAAAATTACTTGAAAATTCATTCTTAACTTGTGTATATTTTAGATTTGGGGACCGGAGTAAAATTCTAATCTATAATTTTTCCAACTATACACTGTACACATAGTAATACTGTAGTCAATAAACAATTTGTTAGTGAACAACAACATGACATGGAAAAGGAGAACTGCAAAAGCAATATAAAACTTCTGTAATGCCCTTAAATCCAGCATGCATGTCAAGATTACCAATAGATGCATCTCCCATTAAGCCTTCAGTTATTGAGGTAGAAAGAAAACCAATATAAATAACAAAGTATCACCATCTCATAAGGTAGAGACCATGGAGTCCTCCAATCCACGCTTCACCAAAGTTAGAGTGCTGGTTATATATGCTGCCAACCTTTGCACCGTTATCTGTAAATTAATGTCACTCAAAACTAATTTACTTAATAATATGCAAATGAAAGAAATGCACCTTTTTCTAGAAGAGAACTATGCCTCAGGGGTATTGATGATATGTAGGAATTTATCCTGAGTAATTGAGTAATACCTTCTTTTATTCCCCAGCAAAATTGTGAGGGGATACTGTCCATAAACCTCTCCTCAAATAGCAGTTCCCCAGACTTAACGCTCCAAAGTCCCACCTTACCATCTGTTCCACCTATTTTCATTTATATAATCATTAAATAAATATTTTTTAAAGACTAAATTTAAATAACAAGAAAAAATTGCATATCCGTTAAACTGTTACCAGACACGACAAATTTTTCTGAAGGATCAACTGCATGCTGAATGTTGTCATTTAGACCTATATCTCCTCGATAGGAGAGTACTGCCCCTCTCTCAACCATCCTATGGTCATAAAGCTTCATCTGCGGTGAGTAAACATGTCACTGACTGCTAGAACATGCAAGGTACAAAACAAGATTTTGCAACTTATCTAGTGATTCACAAACTTTTCATTTCTTGGTTAATTAATTAGCCAATATACTAGGGTTAAGGTTTAGACATCACATAATAATATATTGAAGTATATGTTGAGTTTAAGAATGCATATAAATTTTCTAATCCAAAACTTAGAATTTCTTTGGGTATGGGTAGGGGTAGGGGTTGGGTTAGGATGGAATGGGATGGGGTAGGTGGGAATTGTAGATTTTGGAGAAAATTTAGGAGAGGCTGGGTTTGCTTAGTCACTTATTTAAAAACGGAGAATTCTAACACATGTCTAATTTGGGTTGTTGGCTGTGAATAATTATGTGGCTTATGGTGATCCACTGTTTCTGTCACTCAGTTTCTATAAGTTTATCTCTTTTTTCTTCTTCATTTTATGATTAATTTACTCTTATTTTTATGTCATCTCTTTACATCTTCATATATATATATATATATATATGACCAAAAAAAATTACTAGCCACTAGAAGGGCTAAACCTAACGAGCACTTTTAGTTTGACATTTTCAACTTCCTACAAATCATATATGTATGTTTAACTACTTATAATGATGTAAGAAATTCAAATGTGAATATATGTATATACAATCATACAAACACATATATATGGATGGAAGAATTATAAGAACTTACCGTCCCATCCTCAGAGCTGGCAAGAAAATACTGCTTATAGAGCTTAAGTGATGTCAAACTACATGTTAAAACCAATTATGGCTTGTAAGTGTGGGTGGTGAGAAAATGTGAATGTGTGGTGTGCTTGCAATTAGATTAAGGTTCCAACAATTACCAAGAAATAGAGGAAGTAAACCGAGGGGGTGAGAGTGATAGTGTACGAGATTCATATATATTCCCATGAAGCTGCATAACAAGAAGTTCAACCAAAAGTTAAACATAACAGAGACAGACAACATATTACAAGTAACAAAAGTTCAAAATATTGATAAAATTTAGTAGTATATAGTATGTTATCATGAAATGAAATATAGAATGTTATAACTAGCTAGTGTTTGTCTAGAATTTGAATTTTACACTAGAAGAGAAAAGTAATGTCATATAACATTACTTTCCCATATTTATATAGTAACTCCAAGTGTTTTTTTTAGGATCTTCAAGCTAATTCTCTTACTGCTTGGTGGAGAAAAAGAGCAGGGAACCAACAGATCAATTTTTTTGTAGGATCTTCAAGCTAATTCTCTTACTGCTTGGTGGAGAAAAAGAGTAGGGAACCAACAAATGGTAGAACTAGCATGCCAATTAAGTGAAAAATAAACCTCAAACCGGCCTCTCTTGGAATGCATGATCAAACTTTGTAGATTAAGTGTTGGAGTAAACCAAGCATGCTTGTGTGGCTGTCGAGTATCAACAGACACAATCGCTCCATTTTCCAGTCCGCATAATGCAATTTTCTCCTAAAGAAAACAATTGATTTCTAAGTGAAGATCAAATAAAATGATAAGCAAGTAGATTAAAGAAATTCCATTTTGGATATTCATTTGTAAGAACCTATAACAATATAATCCTAAAGACAATATACAACTTTTTAATAATGCACAAGGCCACACTGTTTAATTTAACTGTCATATATGTGTGTGTCTAAAGGATAGAGTTCAGTAGATGCTACTTTTATATTGAAAATAAAATATATTATTATATATATGAAATATTATCAAATATAAGCAGAAACTATATTGATGTATTTTATATAAGAAAAAGTTTTGAATCTATTAAAAATATATTACATATTTTAATATTTTATCCAAGTTTATTTTTCTAAAATTTATTTTTAATTTGATCAGGACAATTATTATATATAATAATATAAATTTTTGAAAATTTGATGCTTTGCATATGTTAATATTAAAATACTCATGATAATTTTTTTGATGATTGTCACGATTTATTGTCATAAGAATTAAACATTAAAGTGTTTGGTTGATCATATTTTCATCTATAACATTCAAAAATAATAATGAATTTCAAAATTAGATTATGACAATTGTTACCGAGCTCACTAGTTGTACTGCTCTAATACCCGGCCTAGTGCAACTACAAACCCTTGAAGCTACTCCAGTTTCAAGGTCCATGATTGTAACTCCTTTGTTGGTACCTATACAATCAAAAATGTAATGATTAATAAAAAAATAAATAAATAATAAAGTGCTCTCAGTTTTAAAAAAAGATTGTCATATTTTAATTTTAATCAAGAATAACGATCTAATATGCATATAGAGAGGAAAAAAGTAGTTAATTAACACAAAGTAAAAAACTATACACAAACATATATCAACCAAAATTTAGTATTAAGTTTAATATTCTTTTGTTTGAGGATGACAAATGAATATGTGACTCGCTAAATTAGAAGAGTATTTTAGATTTTCTCTTTTCTTCAAACATTTTCAAAAGCAACTTAGAATTATTTATACACTGGAATTGGTGGAAAAGGTTAAAATAAACCAAAAAAATGCACAAGTCCACTTATATCAACCAAAACTCATTCATATATTTTTAGGTGAAAATTTTAACTTTTAATTGTATATGTTAGAAAAAAGATTCATGTTTAAATAATTAAAAAAAATAAAAAATATGAAAATAAAAAAATACCACAAGTTAATATATATAGTGAGTTTTGAACTTACCAAATAATGCTCGACTACCATCAGAATTGCAATCTGCATCCAATATTCTAAAATTAATATCTGCAATCCTAAGCAAATTAGGCGAAGTATTCGAAAATCTTCCATCAAGCATTAATGGATCATTAAGCCTCAGCACATAAACAGATCCAACAGCAGTTATCCTGTTTCCTGGTGTTAAGGTCTTTTCAAAAAATTGTCACTAAAATGGAATCATTGTCTTATGTGCACCAAACCAGATAATACATGAAAAACACTACAATCCATTTATAAAACCAATTATATGATTAGTACAATATTTATCTGAAAAATGTGGTTGTTTCATGTGATTGTCTATCTTCATACATTTCACAAATTCAACTCCTGATGATTAAAAGTTAACTTGTCTAATAATATGAACTGCTTTTCTTCTGTGTTTTACCATCAATTCCAACAAATTCACAATTCATCAAGTCCTTCTCCACACAATGTAGTCTTTTTAATATTTGTGGAGGCATGTATGCATGTATAATTCAATTAAAACTTTAGTAAAAAAATATGTGTGTATATGTGTGTATTAATATATGCATATATATCCTTTAAAACATATAAAGGATACAAAATCTTCTGTTGGCCAGGCTTTCCCATCTTCTTCAAGCAGCCTATGGGATTGCCACGACCAAATGAATTCGAACAACCAAGCGTCCACAGATGTCCAGGTGATTTTGCAACTTCATCCTTGTTTTCAATATCGAGAGGCCATGCATACTCTGGTGTGCTTCTCACTCCGGAAGGAAATATTTGTGTTGTATCTTTATCAATTACATGGTATCTGTCAAAGCACAATATATGAAAAAGTAAGGAATTGCAGAGGATGACTATATAAACATAATATAGCATAATGTAACAATTATATACAGAAAAATGTTGAGTTGCTTGCATACCTCAGGGTACCATTAATATCACCTGATATTAGAAGGTCCGTTCTAAATTCACCATTTGGCATATGAGCAATAACCTCTACTTGCTCCAAGGCCCGAGATATATTCTCTCTCACACTATACTTCCAAATCTGATGTAATGTATAACCGAGCATGCCCATTTCACAAGAAGGTGGTATCAAGCAAGAATATTGACAGAAAGAACATATTAGCATCTTAAATGTGTTTCCATGGCAAGAAGTACATCACTAGATAATTATAAGTTTCATCATCTTAACTAAAATATTAGGTTAAACTTGATGTATAATAGCAATTTAAGTAACACTATGATCACCAACTTCTATTTGTTAATAATCCTTTTCACTTCTGTTTGTTAATAATCCTTTTCAAGGCATCCACAAATAACAGACTAGAGATTGTTCCTCCTTCAATTGAACTTGGAAGTTAGATAAATAAATTTTTTTTCAAAAATCAAAGCCTAGCCCAGACCGGGGGCATTAACATTAATATAATTACTGAATAAATAAGAATATTAATACATTACGAGTGCATACCACAGGTTTTGACGCCAGTATGTTTGTGTATTCGTCCCTAAAGTTGCATTTTCCTCTAGCAGAAGTGGTCACATTACCACATAACTCCCTTGTGTGAAGCAATTTTACTGTTGTTATTCCTAATCCTTCATATGCTTTATCCTGTAAAGTATTGAACACAAGTTTTCTTTATGAGGTAAGGGAAAAAAGAGCATATATATATTAATTCCGAACCTAAATACATATTCTATTGTGTAAGAAACAAATCATGGATACAAAAATAACAAAGTAAAATATACTCTGCCAAGTTTCATTCACATTATTGGTAGAAAAGACTTGGAATAAGAACTTTTAACACTTTATACTTCCGATTTATTATTAAATTTGGTGTACTTAGTTCACAACCACAACAAATAGTACTTCCAACAATTTCACCACACATTCAAATTAGAGTACTGTTGGTAATTGGAGTCCAACATTTAGTTAGAGACTTATGCACCAGAAACTCAATAAAATTACCTCTTCAGGCTCAATTAAATGAGAGGAGGAAGGTACTGCAATTCTTGAGGGCTCCATAGTACAACTTCTGACAATCTAAGATTGGAATGAGATAATTTGTGTTTGTAAGGGAAATTTAGGGGAAGCTATAATAATTAGGGTTTTTAGACGGCTAGAGTGAGAGGACTTAGTCCAAGGATCTTAGACTGCTAGAGTGAGAGAGGGCGTAGTCTAGAAGATTGGAGAGAATACATTATATACTAACCAAATTATTTATACTTTCTCGCTAATATTTTACTAATATATAGATTAGATCTCATTTTCTTCATTAAATTAAATTTAACTTGACTCCTTCTCTTTTTATGTATATAACTATTTATTAAAAAATTAGTATGATGATAATTATAGAAATTTTGGGGAATAGAACTAATGCATTCTAAAAGTTTTAGTAAACCGTGCTTTTTCGATAAAAAAAAATGACCGATCAAACTTGGATTTATTTATATTTTATATAGTAATATATGATTTTTGATAATAAAATATTTATAATTAAATTATTTTTTTTATTATTTATGATTGATGAGAGGTTTATATTCTTGTCTTTATATTTTAGTGAAAATAAGTTAAATTCTATTTTCATTCACTATTTTAAATTTGCATATATAAAATCCGTAAAAAAAATCATTGGCTCAAGTTTAATTTAAAGTGTTACATTTCTATTACAAAGGTTGGAGAAGAAATTCTTTTGTATTGCGTTATTTGATAAGAAAATTATCATTTGTTATTAAACATCCATATGTGCATTTTATTAATATTTCATAAATTTTATTGGATTGAAAAATATAAGGTAAAAAAGATGAATTCTATAAAATTTGTTTAAATTGTAGGTATTTAAATTTGTTTAGGATGAATTTTATAAAATTTGGTCGGTCGGTGATTGGGGCAAACTACGGCTTACTTATATAATCAACTATCATTTTTAGCTAAAACTATTGCCTTTTTATATTTTCTAAACTAAAAGAACTTAATTTTCTAAAAATAACATTGGACAAGATAGCAACTAGCTTTTGTTAACTAAAACACATTATCTTTTTCAGATTCTTAACTAAAAAACTGATTTTCTAGAAATAACACATGCGACACACATATAATGAAAATAATATTATTATATATAATTATTATATACAACCGATGATATGTATCGACTAAATACATTAACGTTATTTCTAATTATTCAATGTTGTTATTTTAAAGATAATATCATAGATCTATACTATGTATTTATACTATAATATACCATATACTATTATGGGCTTTTTTTTTATAAATACCCAAGTCTTAAAAGATTTTTTGTGTAAATACTGTCACTTTTTAAAACAAGTTGCAAAAAATATTTCATAAAATATTTGCGAAAATACGCAAGTTGCATATGCAGCTGCTAGCAACCATAAATGCAACCACAATGCTACTTTGAAAAAATCCGTTGAATATTTCATTTAATTGCATAATAAACTACAAATGGTTGCAAATCGTGAAAATGACTGCCCCTGCGGGCCAATACTAATATCACAAAATCAACTATATAATCAACTAAAAGCAACCACAAAATCAACTAAAACAAACTCTTTTGCTTTGAAGAGGATAAATCATAAGCCGGCATACTCTACTACAACATGAAATGACGTCACCATTCTTAGTCGTCGATGTGGCGAGCGAATACCGGGAGCGGAGTTTTGGGTTGGGGGTGATCGGAGTGCAAGGGATTGGAACAATTACAATTGATGGTGGTATGAGAAGTGAAGGACGGAGATGTGTGCGACGACAATGCTGGTTGCCGGAGAAAAGTGAAGCCACTTGATTTAATCGCGGTATAGAAATGGGTTGCTGCACTTGGGGCTACTAGTGTTGGGGGCAACAACAATGACGTTCTGACTGCGTTTGTGGCGATCAACAACAGCGGGTCATGATTGAGACACAATAAGACTGCGGTGCACAGGAAGAGGTGGCGTTTAGCGAGTGGCAGCCATGTTTTCTGGTGGCTAAGAGAGAACAAAGGCAGGTCGATTAATTCGGCGAAATGGTGATAAACGCTGCCTCCTCAATTGTGAAAACAGGTACCGTATTTTTGTAATTGTTTGATTTAGGTTTTTATATATATGCAACAAATATAGACTAAAAGTATATTATTTTATTAAAATCGAAATAATAGTAATTTTATTGGTCAGACGAGTTTTATGAGCCGATCGGTACTATTCTACGGGTCCTCTTAATATATAATGTGTTCTCATAAACTTTTTTATTATCAATTAAGTCAAAATAATTAAAAATTCGGTCAGTATGATCGGTTTGTATTTTAATTAAATTTAAAAAATTGACGATAAAATTACAAATATTATAAATCACCAATTAAACTTAATCTATAGACAATAAAATTATAAATATTATAAATCACCATGAGCTAATATAAATAATATATATTTTATAGAAAAAAAAAGAGATAACAATATATTTATTTATGTTTTAGATTGAAAAATAATATTTTGGTTCATTCTCGATCGGAATATTTATAACAATATTTTTTTAATAAATATAATATATTGGGCCAACCCCTGCAACAAAGAAAAGAGGAAAAGCGTATTTACCTGAAAGTACATAGGGTTTTTCAAATTCAATTGGAGCTCAGCTGACCAGAGCCCTCACAATTAGTCGACTATCAAATTCGTCTCAATTTTTCATCGTCATGGCGCAGCGTAAGCTTTAATCGAACTGTTTTTATTTAATTTGTTGAAGCAGCTGTTTATGTAAATTAATAAGTTTGTAGCAGCTGTTTTAATGTTTATATGTATGTGTTATTGGAGATTTAGATGATAAGGACTGAAATTGAATTGGGTTTTGTGAAATGGTTGTTGTAGCAGCTGTTCGGTCGTTTCTGCAAGTGGCGGTTACGGAGGAAGTGGCGTCTCCGCTTCGTGTCGTGCAAATTGAAGGATTGGTAATTGATTTGTTGGTTTTTATGTTGGTATAGTGTTATGGGATTAGTTTGGTTTAGTCGGGGGAGTCTTGATTTGTTTCTGATTGATTTGGTAGCAGTGTGCCAGTGTTTGTTGGAATTGTATTAGAATATGTGCTAGTTTGTCGGTAAGACCAAGTACATTGGTAGGTTTTGGTAATCGATGTCACAGGGACCGGGGGAGAGAGAGAAGGTGAAGGAGAGGGAGAGTGAGAGATGTAATCTCAAAACAGGGGTAAATGGCATCAGTAGAGGGCAGAGAGAGAGAGAGATGCCTATAGAGCTGTGTATAGTGTAAGGGGGGAGGGAGGGAGGCGTTTTTCGAAAACAGGGTTTATTGCTATCAGTAGAGGGCAGAGAGAGTGAGATGCTATAGAGCTTTGTATGGTGAGAGAGGGGGGGGGGGGGGGATAGCGAGTTCCTTGTCAGTCTCATGCATAACCTTCTCGGTTAGTCCAAACAACATTCCCAGCCAACAGAGAGATAGATCTAAGGTTTATATATCCTTTTAAAATAGTATAAATACGGTGATATTAATTTGGCACACCTTGACTTTTGTAGAGCATGCATATTATTTTAAATTGTTTTATATGGGTGCTTAAATGATGGATTTTTTTTTCTTTTGCTCTGTCTTACACTTTTGGAGAGACTTGCTTTACAAATGGCTGAATTTAGTTTCAATAGCATTCCTGTTTGGGGTTTTCGGTTATGCTATGAATCGCTTACCAAACTTTCTTACAAATATTCCCATAATTATCTTTTATCAGGCTATGCTAAAGATTATCAAGCACTGCAAGGAGTTTTCACCTTCCCTTGTGACAGGTCAACTCCTTGGGTTAGACGTTGGCAGTGTGCTTGAAGTAACTAACTGTTTTCCCTTCCCCGTAAGTGGCTTTCATAGACTTACTCTTGTTTAATTTCTATACAACTACGGTAATAGGTTGGTACTAAATTGTATTTATTTGATTGCTATCCTCAAATAATTTTTATGTAATATACTGTCAGATCCGGGAGGAAGATGAGGAGATTGAAGCAGAAGGTGCTAACTATCAACTTGAGATGATGAGATGTTTGAGGGAGGTTAATGTTGACAATAACACTGTCGGATGGTAAGTATTGTCTTATGTCCTGTTAATTTGGTAGTTCGAATCTTAAATTGCATTGGATCCTCAAAAGGGGCTCAGTTATTAGAATGACGTGTTGTCTTTATAGTTCTGTTTGGTACCTATAAAATTATAGGCTATAATTTTTGGTTGGATTTACTTTAAGTATTAGTTGTAAGCATGACTAACATTAGTTGTTGAGATCATTAAGTGTGCTTACATCCTCCTTCCTTCCAGATATACACAGCCTCCCCTTATGTGAAGTTATTACGTAAAAATTTATATACATAAGATGTTGGTTCAATCTGATATTTATAATTGACCCCCCTTCTTTTTTTGAGTCATGAATGTGTTTATATGAAATGTAACAAAGTTGTAAATGTTTTCATCTGAATCGGTGAATCTTATTACATGTGTATGGACTAAAGGCACTTCTATGGAGAAACTAAATTTTAAAATTAATTATTGATATGTATCTGCTACAGTTCAAAATTGTGTATAGTCCTGGACCACACTTATATATTATTAACTTCTAATAGTTTAACACCGAACAAGAGATCAATATTTGAACCTTACTATACTCTTTCTTATTGTTATTGGACCATGCATCTATACGTTAAACATATTTACTTAAGTATATTTAGGATCTAAATGTTAGTTCATTTTAAGGATATTTTTCCAGTAGCTTGTACTTGAAATTGTTAGCAGAAATGACTATTGTTTATTGCTAGACCTATGCAGTGTTGTATGTGTTCATCTTTAAGACTTTATGTGTGGAACATACTTCTAATCATACATAAAAGTAATGAAATGCCTTTGTCAATCATTTTCTAGGTACCAGTCAACATTACTAGGATCCTATCAGACTGTGGAGCTAATAGAGACTTTCATGAATTACCAGGTGATTAACCCATATCTAACTTTATTAGGGAACAAATATTATGCAGGATTTTTAGTACTAGTTATGATTATCAATTTAAGAAAATATGATAAGATTTATACACAACATAGTGTGCGTTTTTTGTATAAACCAACAAAATCAGGATCATCATAGACTTCTGTTCTTATATATATGCAGTTTCTAGGCGTTCATTATCTTATTTTACTACAGTCTAGTGGTATATAAGGTATCTACGCATTCATAGTAACTTTTTTTTTTTCGTGATTGCAGGAGAATATCAAGCGTTGTGTGTGCATCATTTACGATCCCTCCAAGTCCAACCAAGGTGTCTTAGCACTGAAGGCCCTAAAGCTTTCTGATTCCTTCATGGATCTTTACCGCAACAATAACCTTACTGGAGAGAAGTATGTTTCTCCTTTGCTTTTATTTAGTAGAATATATGTTTTTCTCTGTACGTCTTAAGGATATGTTCATATTTTGGATATTATACTCAGGTTGCGGGAGAAAAATCTGTCATGGGTGGATATTTTTGAGGAGATTCCGGTATGTTTTTAACTCCTTGTTTGCTTTATCTATATATTATTAGTTTAGTTCGTAACATATTTTCTTACTTTAAAATGTATATTTATGTACATAAATTTTACATTAGGATAATTGATGTTTAGTTGCTTGAGTTCATCAGTAAGACCTGGTGCATATGTGTTATATTGCCTTATATGCCCTTGCTTTTCTAATTTATATATTAATTTTGAATATCATAATTAACGGGGTTTGCTCTGCTAGACTTATGTGCGATATGGAGTTGCCAATCACTGTAGATAGAATCATAAAAATGATTTCCCGAAATAAGAACACTTGAGAGAGTGGAAGACCTATCTTTTTTTCTATTCTCTTAATCTTTTATATGGATGTTATATTTTAAATTATATTCCAAATATTCATTCCATATTATTTTCCTTCAAAATTTGTAGATTAAGGTCTCCAATTCTGCTCTAATTAGTGCCTTCATGACTGAACTTGAGGCCGACACACCTGTCACCCAGGTAATTTCTACCAACGAGCATTTCTTCGGACATTCGTCTGAGTGATGAATTCTTATTGCCTATTGTTTGTTGTACTAGTGTGATTATGACAGGCTGCAGTTATCGACTAATCCATTTATGGAGAGAAATGTCGAATTCTTGATTGAATGCATGGATGATTTGTCAATGGAACAGCAGAAGGTGATTCTTCTTATTCTCCACAGGGTATCTGTCTTTAGGATTGCCATTTAGCTGACAAGTAAACTTTTGTTTACAGTTCCAGTATTACTACAGAAATTTATCACGTCAGCAGGCACAGCAGCAATCATGGCTGCAGAAGAGAAGGTGATTACTGATTACTGATAATGAGTGTGTTGCTTATGAGTAGCATTCACAAAAAAATTGGTTTCTTGGAAAATCAAATATTTCATCTATTCGTCTCCATGTCTCTATCCAAATTTTGCATTATACTGTATAGTTACAGTTTAATATATGTCCTTATTGAAACCGACCAAATCCACATATATGTTGAATGTTTAAAATTTACAAAGTTCAACTACCTATATTTAGGGTCAGAGGAAATAGAATATCCTTTTATTTCAAAATTTTCGTTATTGTTATTGGCCTGGAACAATAACTGTTAAATATTAGCAGCAGGGTGAATAAGTTTTATAGTTACTGTGGTAGATTATATATATAGGCTGTTAATCATTCATTTTGTACTATAAATAGAGGTGTTGCCTCATTGTAATACTTGATAAAGTATGAATAGTTCATATATACAAGCTTCTACTGCAACTGATTCCTCTCCTCTCTCCATAATCTAGCTCAGTTCATAAGAACAACCATTTCATTGGTTTCTTTTTTATTAAAAGGTTGGGAATCATGTGTTCATATATTGTAGAACCTTAAGTACAGTGTTCCCAACTTAACATTTTGTGCCGTTCTCTAAAAATATGGATAACTTGGGGCTTTTATATTTTAGTTTTTTATTATTTGATTTCCTTTTGCACATGCTTACGTGATTCTTTTGTTAGCATATTCATTTATATTTCCTTTTTCTGATAGGTCTGAGAACATGGCGCGAAAAGCTGCAGGAGAAGATCCATTGCCTGAGGAGGATCCTTCAAATCCAATATTTAAGCCGATTCCAGAGCCACCTCGGCTGGATAGTTTCCTCATAACAAATCAAATTTCCAACTACTGCAACCAAATTAATGGGTATGCTACAAATCCTTTAATTTTTTATGAAGTGTGCTTCATTAATATTGGATTCAAAGTGATGTCCCTTATCATTAGGGACATCTTTACTTTTTTGAATGAAGTGATGTGTTCAAAGTAGGAAATATGGAGAGAAAAAAAATATTAGAATTCTGTTATTTTGGTGAAATGCATTGCAAATTTTTAAGTTGTCATACAACTAGGAATGCATCACTGTGCTAGCATTAGCTGTGTAATAATTATATCATGCTTGTATTTGGAAGTACACATCTCGTATTATAGGCTTATTAATTTTTGCAACTGGCAACTGGTTCTGTTTTGCCTTTCAAAGTCATTGTCACTATTGTGGCTACGTTTTACTTTGTTGTTATCAGTGCTACTGCAACATAATTCTTTGTCTATACTAATTGGCTTTCGCAGTGTATTATGATTGTGAGTGTGTGTTTCTCTCTTGCCAGTGGCACCACCTGAATAATTAGATTCCCCAAGCATCCGATTAATAATTATCGAGTAGTTATATGATTGTTGTGAAGTTTGAGAAAGTCCTTTCTTTTACTGGTTGGCTATATTTTTTCCTATTACACCTATATTATCTTGAGATCAGAATGTCTGATGATATGCAGAATGTCTGTGTAAACATAAGTTAATGGATCTCAATATTTCTCTTTATTTCTGATGACTGATTTTTACGTGTGAGATACTGGATCCAGTCCTTATGTATATGAAAAAACCTTTAACAATGTATATTACGTGCCCCTACTAGCATTTCATTGATTTAATTACTGTCTGTAGCTTTTCTTTCTTGTTAATAATGCTTGGCAATAGACGTGGTGCACCATTATATCACTTCTTTTGTTTGATCATTGTATGTTCTCTGGAAACTAACTCAACTCTGCACTACTACATGCAGTGTTGCTGGACAAAGTTTTAGCAAGCTTTATTTGATGAAAGCTTTGCATGAGAATTAGGCCATCTTTGCAGTTTGGAGATAAATACATTGCTTAAAGAGAAAGGGTTAAATCTGTAGATTGAAGTTTTGTTCTCCTCATACTTTTTGCAGTTCACTGATGATTATTTACCCAATTTTGTAAAAGAAATTTTAAATGATTAGTTATTGTTACATTTTAGTGCTGTATTGAGGTGGACACCCTTTTGCGACTTGAGCTGCAGTCCATCCCATTTTCATTTGCATCTATAAAATTCATCTCTATTTGCTAATGTAGCCCGGAAATAAGTCTCTTGTATATTAATTATTTTTGGCTGTTAGTCTGGGGTCGTTGGTTCTTAATTATTTTACTCAAAAGGAATAATAAAGCCTTACCGAACCTGTTGAAAGCAAAAGGTTAAGGAACTGCTACTTACAAATTCCTTTCTCTGATTGTAGTTGTTCAGTTGTCCCTGTTCAGAACTTTTTCCGACCTTCGATCAAGGGTCGGAGTAAAAATTTCCGAATTTCGGGGACAGAGAACACACTGTTTAGAATATATTTTTTCCCCAACCTTTGGACATGTTGGACATTAATAGGAGTTGAAATTTCTGAATTCGGGGATACAGGAACACTCCTGTTTGGACAGGATACTGGATAGGAGTTTGCAGTAACAAATTAAAGATAAAAAAAATGAAAAAATCTCACAGTATTTTCTCTTCTTATTTTCCCATATCTGGTCTTTGAATTATAATTTTTTCTTTAATCATTATTCAGTGAAAATTATATATTTCTTTAGATAAAAAGATAAGGCTTTACAAAATTATGGCACTTTATTGTGAAAAATAAATAAAAACATTTTGTGAAGTCATTGTTCTAAAATTATGTGTTCCAAAACTCCCTGCTGATTAAACCTTTGAGTTATCAGATTAATCTTCAATGAATTTGAACGAGTGACTGATCAAGCCCGATTTCCTACTCTTTGCAATACCGGTAAAAACCAGAAATTGAGCATTATATATGGCCGCAGCGTAGAAAATTTCGAGCATCGTCTGAACGCATAGGGAAGTCAAATGAATGCAAGAAGCTTGTGCTTGGCTATAAAAAATGCTTCTTCACCTGAAAAGGCTTTACATCTTTACACTCAATTGCAACGTTGGGCATATAATTTCGATAGTTTCTCTGTTGTTTACACTCTTAAAGCCTGTACTAAATTAAAAAACCCAACTCTCATACGCCACCTTCATACTCATCTTTTCAAGTGGGGTTTTGGTTCTGATGTTTATGTAGCAACTGCATTGTTAAACGCCTATGTTTATTCCTCATTTTCTGATGCATGCCACCTGTTTGATGAAATGCCTGAGAGAAATACTGTCACTTGGAATACGATGATTACTGGGTATTCAAGAGTAGGTGATGTTGAGAAAGCCCGGGATGTTTTTGAGACAATGCAGGTGAGGGATCTTGCTTCTTGGAGTGCTATGATTGCGGGGTACATGAGTTGTGGGCGGTGGAGTAGAGGGTTGATGCTTTTTCGAAAAATGGTGGCGAAAGGGAGGCTGATGCCTGATCAGTATATGTTGTGTTCGAGTATAATGGCGTGTGGCCATATGGGTTCGATTGGGTTGCTTTTGGGAAAATCGCTTAATGGTTTTGCTGTGAAGAATGGGTGGATACTTAGTGTGGAACTTGGCACGGTGCTGGTTGATATGTATGCGAAGTGTGGACGCTGGAAGGATGCTTATGTGATTTTTGAGATGATGCGGGATAGAAATGTTATTTCTTGGACAGCATTGATCTGTGGGGCTGCGCAACATGGGTATGGGGATAAAGCGTTATCTATATTTAATGAGATGATAAGAACAGAGGTGAAACCGGATGAGCTGACTTTTACTGGGATTCTTAGCGCTTGTGCACAAGCAGGATTGGTAGAAGAAGGCTGGAATTACTTTAGGATGATTTCGGAATGTGGTTTGAAGCCAAGAATTCAGCATTATGGTTGCATGGTTGATTTGTTAGGAAAAGCAGGGAAAGTAGGAGAAGCTTTTGAAATCATTGAAACAATGCCATTTGAACCGAATGTGTTGGTTTGGAGTTCTTTCCTGTCATCTTGTAAACTTCATAAGCAGTTTGAGATGGCAGAGAGAGTGGTTGATCGTATTCTTCAGAGTGTTCATCCAGATAATCATGAAGGGGTGTATACACTTATCTGTAATCTGTATGACCTGAATGGAAAGTGGAACGAAGCTGAAAAGGTGAGAAAGCTTATGGTGGATCATAATGTGAAGAAGCCAAGAGGATCTAGCTTCATTAGTAGTGGAAGACTGGAAGGAGCCAAGAATCAAGATGATCCAGTTTAAAGACAAATTTTGTAATCAGTTGAAAATTGGATGGGAGATTGGTTGTTTGGGATAAGGAGTTCTAGAATTTCGTAAAGGTAGTCAAAACTCAAAACGTTTGATAGGTGAATAAATATTTAATTTACATAGGAGTACTAAAATTTTGAAAAATAACAGAAATCCAACTCCGATGAGGATTTGAATCTCTTACATAAACCTTGGAAACCAAGTAAACCTTTCCTTATATCCCCAGACCAACTCAGTTTATCCTCCTATAAATACACGAACAAACTCACAGAACCTCGCAAACCAATCCAACACACTCGTATAATATCTGTTGATCATCAAACAATGTCGTTTCAGAGGGGCGATAAAGTTGAGGTAGCGAGCAAGGAAGATGGCTACCTGGGCTCATACTTTGAGGCAACAGTGGTTGCAGAGCTTGCACAAACAGACTACATTGTTCAGTACAAAAATCTGGTCAAGAATGATTTTTCCGGGCCATTGCTAGAGACTGTCCCCAGAGAGGAGCTCCGTCCCGTGCCTTACTCAATTCCGCGAAAAGGGTTTCGAGTGGGAGACATGGTTGATGCTTATGCTAATGAAGGGTGGTGGGTCGGCATGATTTGTGGGAAAACTCAAGACAAGTATGTGGTTTTCTTTGAGTTGTATCCGGAGTTTAAGTATGTTTATCCTGCAAGCAAGCTGAGGATTCACCAAGATTGGGTTAACGGAAGCTGGGAGTCCTCAAATCAGAATAATGCTGTTTAGTCTCTTTGTAATCTTTGTGTTTGTGGGATTTTGTAGACTTTGTTTCATGGATCATCGTATATTCATATTATATATGGTCATGAAGATAATATCATCGGTGCTTGTGATTTTTTGGTTTTTGCTTTCGGGATGAATTTTTAGATGATTTCAAAAATCAACTTATATCTATGATAGATCTGTTCGATCAATTTTAGGTGCATAATGGCCAGTTTACCTATTTAACTTTAAATAATCTGGTTACCTATTCAACTTAGAATTTCAAACAACAAAACGAAGGTGATCTGTGCTGGCTAAAACCCAAAATTTAAAAAATTAAGTTATTAATTCATATGAATTAAAAAAAAAATTATTATTATTTTACATCAATGATTATTCTTATATTAAATATTAATATTAATTATTTAAATAGGTCAAAAATCCAAAATAAAATTTATTCACGTACCGTCTCATACATAACTCCTGTTTAGATATCAAAAATATATATTTATAAATTTGAAATCTCATTTTTAGCTATTGATATTTTTTATTTTTTAATCAAACACAAGTTTTGAATTGGAATGTACAAAATTTATCGTGAATCAAACCACCCATAAAATCCTAATTCGATTTCCTGCCCCTGGACCGGGACTTTCTAAATTCTAGACTCTTTCTCATATTTTTGGCGAATAACAGACATGCCCTTAAATCCTAAAATCCCTGTTAAATCAAAGTGCCCTGTACAATTTGATGGCAAAATCAAAGGAGATTCCAGAGAGATGGGAAACTCAATGGAAATTGAAGAGAGAGAGGAGATACAGTAGCAAAGAAACTCAAATGCAAAACACACGGGCAGCGTTTGGGTTCATGTTTTTTCGAGTCCGGTCAACGGGAGTCGGAATCTCAAACTCATATTAATAGACTTGAAGTCATACTATATTTCTATTCAACTGATTGTATTGCAGGTATAATATGATACACTGTCATGCATCTCATGCAGCCTCTCCACATGCTGCAGTTATTTCCTGTTATTTCCTTTATTTTATGTTATTTCAGTATTTCAGCATTTCGTCCATTATGTTAGGACACGTGGTAGCTGAGTCATTAGAATAATATGTACGTTGCCATTTAGAATCTTTCTGTTATGGGTGGTCCCAATTATCTTGGAGCTATAAGGTGGCTATTTCCTTGTATGCAGAGACAAGTTTTTCAGATCTAAATATATGAGCAGTTTGCCATTTTTGCTTTCTCTTGTTCTTCATATCTTTATTTGGCTTTGAATATCAAAAGGTAACATGGTATCAGAGCAGCTAATAAAGATAGTTTTTGAAGATTGATTGCATAGTATTTGGTGCTCATTTGTGTGTTAAATCTTACTGTGTGTGTCTCTGTCTTGCTAGTTAATCAGGCGGTGCTTTATTGTCTCTCCTGATGGCAAGTGGCAGCAAGTTCTCCTTTTCTGATATGCAGAATCCCCTCTTCTTGCATCCATCAGACAACCCCCTGTCCATTAGTGTCACTAAGCTGTAAGGTTCGAGTGATTATCGCTCCTGGCGTCGCTCGATGGAGATCCAACTTTCCTCCAAACGCAAGCTTGGCTTTGTTGATGGCTCGGAGGTCAAGAATCATGCTGATGCAACTGAGGCTCTGCAGTGGGATACATGTAATAGTATGGTAACCTCTTGGCTCCATAATAATGTGTCTGATACTATTAAAAAGTCTGTGCTCTTTATCACCTCTGCATCTGAGATCTGGTCACAGTTGGAAAAACGTTTTCAATTAACTCATGGTTCACGAAAGTATAAGCTCAGTAAAGATGTGTATGGCATGAAACAAAATGGGCTTTCACTTGTTGACTATTTTACCTCTTTGAGCAGTCTGTGGGAAGAATTGGATTCAATGAATTTGTTACCAACTGTCTCTACTATGACCCCTGATGTGTCCAATTTGTTAAAGGCTATTCAAACTCAGAAGGACGAATCACGTCTCTTTCAGTTTTTGAATGGTCTAGATGACATCTATGCCTCTCAACGCAGTCACCTTCTTTTGTTACATCCTCTCCCTAGTGTTGAAGTAGCTTGTTCAGCTATTCAACAGGAAGAGTCTCAACGTGATGTTCTAAAAACCTCTGTTCCTAGTCTCTCTGTAGACACTGATATGTCTGCCATGTTCTCTAAATCTTCTGTCCAAGAGAAATCTGGCAAGCCTATTACTTGTGGTGTTTGTGGTGGTCGAGGCCACACAAATGAAAAGTGTTGGAATGTAATTGGTTACCCCAAATGGCACTATAAATACAAACCCTCAAACTCATCTGCAAAACCCCCTTCGTTTACACCTAAATGGCCTAACACCAAAAACCACAAATCTCCCACTGCTGCAAATGTTTCTCTTGAGGAACCCACCACCTTTGACCAGCCTATTGTGTTGTCACCTCAACAGCTGCATCAACTCTTGCAGCTTGTCCCTTCACAGTTAAATTCTCCACTAGATACCTCTGCTGAAACACCATTTTCAGGAATGATGACTTGTAATGCTGTGCAGACGACCTCTCAGGCATGGATTGTGGATACTGGAGCTACCAACCACATGACTCCATCTCTGGCTCTTCTGCACAATGTCAAATCTCTCACCTTGCCTCTTCAAGTTAATTTGCCAACTGGTGCTACTGCAACCGTTACACATGTGGGAGATCTCATCTGTGCCAACGGTCTCCGTTTGTTGAATGTGCTGTATGTGCCTGCGTTTACTCACAATCTTTTGTCTATTCATAAGCTATCTGTAGACAATGACTGCTATGCTGTATTTTTGCCCAATGAATTCTCTATAGTAAGCTCTGTCACCAAAAAGGTTCTCTGCAGTGGCACTATTCACAATGGACTGTATCAACTGTTTCCTACAGCTAGTTCACATGTGCCTGCAGTGCCTAAGTGCTTTGCTTCTTCTCAAAAGTCACTTGTGGATGAATTTACTCTCTGGCACAATAGACTAGGACATGCCCCTGTTTCTAAGATAAAGTATATTGACTGTGCAAAACACTGTGCATCAATTACAGACAATGTTTGTCTGACTTGTCCTATGGCCAAATATACCAAATTGCCTTTTCCTGCTAGCCAGTCTCATGCTAGTGCTGCATTTGATCTGCTTCACACAGACATTTGGGGTCCCTATCGTGTCAGCACTAGGCAGAAATTCAACTATTTCTTAACACTGGTGGATGACTATTCCAGAATGACCTGGATATATTTGTTGCAGCATAAATCAGACTACTTACAGTCTTTGAAATTATTTCAGTGTTTTATTGTCAAGCAATTTGGTCGATCACTCAAAGTGGTGCGCTCTGACAATGCCAAAGAATTTGATGATGCCTCTTGCAAGCAGTTTTATCAGTCTCATGGGATCATACACCAGACATCCTGTGTGTATAGACCACAGCAGAACGCCCGTGTTGAACGCAAACACCGTCATATTCTTGAAGTGGCCAGAGCCTTAATCTTTCAGTCTGGATTAAAGTCATCATTCTGGGGTGAAGCTGTTCTCACAGCGGCCTACATAATCAACCGTCTGCCTTCCACGGTGCTCTTCAACAAAACACCATACGAGTTGCTGTACAATGAGCCTGTGGATTACAGTGACATGAAAAGTTTTGGATGCTTGGCTTTTGCTACTAATCCATCACAGACAACTGATAAACTGGCACCACGGGGTGTATCTTGTGTTTTTGTTGGTTACCCCCCAACTCAAAAAGGCTTCCGCTTACTCGAAATACAAACTATGGAATTGTTTGTGTCACGTGATGTGACTTTTCATGAAACCATATTTCCATTTAATCCAAACACTCCAAAGCCTTATCTCCTCCCAATGCCCACAGTGATGCCACAATCTACTCCAGCAAACTATATTGATGATGACTTTATTACCTCTTCTGCTGAAAATGACAATACTTCACCACAACTTACACCACAACCCTCACCACAACCTTCACCTCAATCTTCACCACCGTATGAACCTACTGATAATGTCAATTCCCCTGTGATTATAACACCCCCTCCCAGACGATCCACCAGACTGCACAAACCACCCACCTGGATGCAATCCTATGTTACCAAACCTGTCAACCCTCCTTCAGCTGAATGTGTCACTGTGGCTAGTCAGCCAGTCCCAGCTGAGTTTCATTCTTTTCTCTCCACAGTCACTATGCACAAAGATCCAGTCTCATTTAAACAAGCTGTCAATGATGTTAACTGGGTCAATGCTATGAACCTCGAGCTTGATGCACTGGAAAATAATGACACATGGGATATTGTTGAACTTCCTCCAGGTAAAAAGGCCATTGCATGTAAGTGGCTTTTTAAGACAAAATACACTCCTGATGGTGCTGTTGAACGCTATAAGGCTCGTCTGGTTATTCTGGGCTGCAAACAGACATATGGAATTGATTACGAACACACGTTTGCACCTGTTGCTAAAATGACAACAGTACGTGCTCTTCTTGCTGTTGCTGCACTACAGGATTGGTTTGTGTTCCAAATGGATGTCATGAACGCGTTCCTCCATGGTGACTTGTTTGAGACTGTTTTTATGAAGCTTCCTCAGGGCTACTCACATCTTGGATGCCGTATTACTGTGAATCAGGGGGAGTTCGCTAAGTCAGACATGGTTTGTCGTCTCAAAAAGTCACTGTATGGACTTCGTCAAGCCCCAAGGAACTGGTTTGACAAACTATCAACCACTTTAAAGAAAATGAAGTTTGTCCAGTCATTGTCTGACTATAGTCTGTTCACACGGCATACTGATTCAGTCATCACACTTGTTTTGGTGTACGTTGACGATTTACTGATTGCTGGCAACAATCTACATGATATAGATGGGCTCAAATCAATGTTGTCTACGAACTTCAAGATGAAGGATCTTGGTGAAGTTCATTATTTTCTTGGCCTTGAAATCAGTCGCTCTAAAGCTGGATTTTTTGTCTCCCAGAAAAAGTATGCCATGGACCTTATCTTTGAATTTGACATACCACCCACATCAAAGCTTCAGCTACCTATGGATGTGCATTTGCGTCTCACTGTTGACAGTGGTGTTCCTCTTCGCGACCCGCATCCATATCAGCGTTTGCTCGGTAGATTGATATACTTGACGATAACCAGACCTGACATCTGCTTCTCTGTCCATATTCTGGCTCAATTTATGCACTCTCCTACTTCATCTCATATGGAAGCTGCTATCAAACTTCTTCGATATCTTAACTCCAACCCCGGTCAGGGCATCCTTTTGGCTTCATCTTCTGCAGCCTCTCTGCAAGCCTACTCTGACAGCGACTGGGCTACTTGTCCGATGACACGACGCTCTACCACTGGTTATTGTGTTCTTCTTGGTTCATCCCCAATCTCCTGGAAAACAAAGAAACAGCCAGTTGTTGCTCGTTCCTCTGCTGAAGCCGAATATCGCTCAATGGCTGTTGTGTCCTGTGAGATAACTTGGCTCTCTGCACTTCTTAAAGACATGGGGCTCTCCAATTTACCTCCAACCATCCTTCATTGTGACAATCAAGCTGCCCTGTCTATGGCAGCCAACCCTGTGCTACATGAGCGTACCAAACACGTTGAGGTGGACTGTCATTACATACGTGACAAAATCAGCTCTGGTTCTTTGATTACAAAGCATGTCCCTTCCTTCTCTCAGGTTGCTGACATTTTCACCAAGGCTTTGTCAACCAAGCCACACTATTATCTTCTCAACAAGCTTGGAGCTGCAGACAAGCTCCCCTCCCAGCTTGAGGGGGAGTAATATGATACACTGTCATGCATCTCATGCAGCCTCTCCACATGCTGCAGTTATTTCCTGTTATTTCCTTTATTTTATGTTATTTCAGTATTTCAGCATTTCGTCCATTATGTTAGGACACGTGGTAGCTGAGTCATTAGAATAATATGTACGTTGCCATTTAGAATCTTTCTGTTATGGGTGGTCCCAATTATCTTGGAGCTATAAGGTGGCTATTTCCTTGTATGCAGAGACAAGTTTTTCAGATCTAAATATATGAGCAGTTTGCCATTTTTGCTTTCTCTTGTTCTTCATATCTTTATTTGGCTTTGAATATCAAAAGGTAACAAGGTAAAACAGTTTAACATCTATAATTTTATCATCTGCCTTTATCCACTTACATGTGTTTCTTGGAAAACTAGTGCTCTTTAAAATTATTTGTGGTCAGATTCTCTGATATTCTGTTATTTATCTCTTCCAGTTTTTTTTAATAATTTTCGAAATAAGGGATTAGTTGAAGAACTTTCTGAT
This sequence comes from Daucus carota subsp. sativus, assembly GCF_001625215.2. Taxonomy (NCBI): domain Eukaryota; kingdom Viridiplantae; phylum Streptophyta; class Magnoliopsida; order Apiales; family Apiaceae; genus Daucus; species Daucus carota. The sequence goes on along the minus strand of NC_030381.2, from coordinate 52,048,409 downwards.
TCGATTAGCTTTTTTTTCTTGTTCTTATTATGCCAAATTGTCAATTTGGCTCCCTCTAAAATATTCTGTAGCATTATATAAAAGACTGATCGAAGACTTACCTCCTCGACAAATTTGTGCTGAATAATATATTTGAATGTTGTTGAATCATGTATGTGAACTCATTTACTATGTAGATTTTCTTTAGGAAGCAAGTAAGCAATTCACAGGAAGTAAAGAAAGATAAGTTAAGTATTCGATTAGGAGTCTTTCCTGGTGGGCTGTGATGATCTCACTCAACTATTTGAAAGAGTGTCTTTGTTGGTGGCCATCGATATAATATACAAAAATACAAAAATTATCAATCAGTCTTATTAATTTAAAGTAGCTGGTTGATCTTTTTGTTTTGGGCAATTATTGTAGATTTGACTAAGCTAAATGGCTAATATATATTACGTTCTTAATCTTCCCTTACTTCAACTTATAACAAAGAGAGAACTAATTTGATATCTTTCAATCATGCTGAAATTGAAGTCTGTAGATTCGTCATCTCAAAATTATAGCTATGATGTATTTTTAAGTTTCAGAGGTGAAGATACCCGCAAGAGTTTTACAGATCATCTCTATAAAGCTTTGCAAGATGAAGGACTAATTACTTTTAGAGATGACGAGGAGATTGAGAGGGGAGAGAGTATTAAATCTGAATTGGAAAATGGTATCCAACAGTCAAGGAGTTGGATAGTTGTATTCTCTGAGAACTATGCCTTTTCCAGTTGGTGCCTTGACGAACTTGTGATGATTCTCAAATGCAGGAACGAATCGAAACGTCTTCTGTTACCTATCTTCTACCATGTGGATCCATCCGATATTCGCAAACAATCTGGTTGTCTCTGTGAAGCATTCTCTAGGCATGAAGAGAAATTTAAGAGGGAAGTGAATGATACTAAGAGAAAAGATTTGATGGAAAAAATTAAGCAATGGAGGACTGCTCTTACTGAGCTTGCAAATCTGGGAGGCATGCATCTGCAAAACTTAACCAATGGGTAATACTTTTATCAAAATCACTCTTCTTGCAGTTGTTAATATCTTCCTTGTTTATGCTCTTTATTTGTTTATTCCATCAGAATTTGAGCTCTCTACTCCTTTTAATTCACTTTCTATTTTCTATCACTATGTAGTCTACTACTAATTATAATGTTCTCAGCGCAAGTACAATATTAATGTTTGTAACTTGCAAGTCTCAGGGAAGTCCTCATTCTACTTAATAACTTATAATACCACTATACCAGACTTCATTTGATTCACGTAACCCGAATATCCTCAATGGTTGAATCTTGACCTTAACACTTTTCTATCCGGAAAGTGGCCTTCGATGTATATTGTATACTAACATAAGAATAATAGATGCTAAGTCATCCCCTTCATTTTTAAGGTTCTCTGTAATTTGTCATTAGTCACGTCAATGAAGTCAATTTGCATACTTAATATTAATTCACTTCACAATGGGTAGTTGCGGAGGTTATTATAATGTATGTAAATTTCACAAGTTCATTCACATATGTTTAGTTACATTCATTTTTCTAACTTTTGTTTTGTACTGAACATATCAGCAGAATTTATTTTTTATAACATTTCCCATTCTATAGGTACGAATCAGAGTTTATCTTGAAAATTGTTAGCGTCATCAAAGATAAAGTGACTCGTAATAACATATTAAGTATTGATAGTACCCCGCTTGAGCAGGGTCTTTTACCCGGTTCCGTTATATAATGCCCGCCTCCGTAGTCTTTTACCCGCTCTGCAATGCTTTTACTGTTACAATATATATATATTCTATCACACAAATAAATGACACAGGAGGATGACAGGACGAGATGGTCACTCTTTATAAAGGTTAAGGTATCATTCTTTTAGGGGGGACTCTTTTACTCTCACATACTCTCTTCTTGTTTTCTAAATAAACGGATTCTCATTCTTACACCGGAGGGGCTTGACGGCCACCACCCCCGGTCGAGCCTTGTTTTGCAGGCTCCCAACTTAGCAGCAGCAACATCAGAAATCAACCGCAGAAATGGAGACCACGCATATTTGGGCTTATCATTTGGCGCGCCAGGTAGGGGCTGGTTAGAGAAGCTCTCTCCCTTACCTCTTATGGTCTCTCTGGATGGTTGAGATCTGTTCAGGGAGCACCAGGAAGATGATGGATCCTTTCAGAAATATGGCAAACCCGCTGAGTACTAGATCTGATAAACACCGAGTCAGCTTGCAGCTAGTCTAAATCAAACTAGCCCCAGGGCGGAACCACCCCAGCTTTAGTTTTGAAGTTTTTGTCGAAACATTTAAGCAGATTGGGGCAAAAAAGATGGCGCTCAGGTTCAATTGGGGATCCAACCCGGCAACTCGGTTTTGACTCAGTGAGTCAACCCAGCTGGAGAGTGAATTGAACGAGCAACCCAACGTGTCAACTCAGTAGCTCAATCAGGAAGTTCAACCCATCTCTTTGATTTATATAATCTTATGATCTGCTATACTGGGGGATTGTTATGCGCATCTAATTTGACCTGTTCAACTTGCTTTTTAGCTCTTCAACTGAGTTTTCAGAAAACAGATTTGTTATATATGCTGTACGATTTTATTGATATATGAAATAATGTTTGAAGCTGCTTATCTGCATATTTCTATCTTGCTCCTCTCTGTCCAGTTTGAATGCTTTACTTTTACAAATTGTGCTACTATAATTGGATTGAACTAGGTACTTTTCATAATTGTATAAAAGGTTATGATGCATTTTATGATCCTTTGTTCACAGCTGCAACGTCCCAAAATTTCACTAGCGGTCCTCCTGTACTCCAGATCTATCTTAAGCAAGCAGTCAGGCACTACATAATCATTTCAGGGGCGACGTAATATTTTTGAAAGTTTCAGAATGATCTCAACAAAGCTATGTTAAGTTAGCTGACAATATTTTTGTAGGCTCGGCTCTCAATTAAAGGATATCAGGTCATCCGTCTCAGCAAATTAATATAATTTTTGACCTTCTGATTTTATTTTATTCTAGTATTCAAAGTTACCCTTGCATGCTCTACTGACCTAAAGCAGTATAAAATGCTATGCTTGCCATATAAATGACCTGTTTATTGCTAGAATAAGTGGTCAGCATGTCTACTTTCGCGTAGGTACTTCATTATCCACATCTCACTCGTATTGTCACACTAAGCAATACTCCTTCAATATTTTTGCCTTCTCTGTAATACTGCGATTACAACTGCAAGATGCATTTTAGTTACCGCAAGCATTAATCTCAAAATCATGTTAATCATTTTGACTTGCAATTTTTATTCATCTGTCCATGATTATACAATTTTATCTTTCCATCGTCATCATGATCTCTATTTCCTTTAACCAATTACGCTTCTGCATTGTCTCCTGGCTACTGCTTTGTTGAGGGAGACACAAGACAAAGGCTTAAAAATATTGATCTTGTTGTTTAGAATGAAAAGTTTTGAGAAAAATGCATCTTGCTTCAACTAGACACAGGCTAAAATTTTGAATAGCTATAAATCTTGGCTCATCTTTGTTGCATGTGCACCACTTAAGCTTCCAGTAATATTTAAGACTTCTTAATTGCCTAACTTTTGTTTGTCATTCTCTGCTCAACTTGGCGAAATAGATTATTCAGTAAGATTTCCGGTAACAAATAATTGAAAATCTGATAAACTCTTTACCCGAGCTTAAAGCCGGTCCTGGCCTCATTCTTTACATGTTTACTAGACTCTGGGAGTATGACTAAAGTGCACACTTCTACAACTCTGCATATACACAGAATCTTTATATATGCGCAAAATAAGTGAACATGAATAACATGCTTCTACTGTAATCAGTATCTCCGTCTAATTTTATTTTAAACACATTTTAATGCTAATTGCTTACATGACATCCATATTGACACTGATTTATGCTGATATATTGGAAAAAGTTGTATAAAACCGAACAAATCAAGTTGCAAAGGCAAGTCTGGTACACCTTTTATCAGAATAACATCATTCTATACTCCTGCAAGTATCATCTTTGATGCATTTAAATGTCTCAAATTACTTCTTCAAATCTGGCTAAGTTTCCAATAATTATATGGCATCTATTTTGCCTCGCTCTGCTTTATTTCAAGTGTTATGAACTAGCTACAGAACCAAATTACCAAGGGCGGAAAGAAGAACTATTTTTATGTTCAAGTTCAACTCTCAGACAAAGAGAAAAGATAGAGAAAATCTGCTGAGCCTCATTGGTCCTGGGGGCTCCAGTATTTTGAGTAATCGAAAGCCTTATGGTAGAAGAATGCTTTCATTTCAACTTTGGCGTCAGTGTGGATTCATTGCTGCTGGAACTTCCTCTGGAGAAATCCATTTCAGCATAACCATATATTTCTTGGAAATGACTTTTGAGAGCATTGGCCTGGAAGCTTATCATGCTGCCTTATCATATACATTTTCTCCTGGATGCTGCTTTTTTGGGGAGATATAAGACAAAAGCTGAAAATTACACTACTTAGCAAGAGTATTCGAAGCTTCCATAAATTCATCACTGTTTCCTGGACTTGTCAAGGGAATTACAAAGAATCGACAGAGAATCATGTGGTACAAGCAAACTCGGCTAATGAATCAAGAACTCAGCTAGAGTTTAATCAAGATGGCAACAACACCACTTTAAGTTCTAAACTTGAACCGCTTATAGCATTCCGGACTCCCGGCACAAACAAGTTATGGCATGACAACTAGCTATGGACACCAGGCTCTCATTTCCCGACAACAAGATGATTCTGGAGCGGCTCCATTCTTCTTCCTAAATCTGTCCACAACAAACAATCGAGGGAGAATTATATGACAAACTTACGTGCAGCCTCAAAGCCAGTCGATCACGGCAGATAGCTCAGAATATCTCGATATGCACCTCTGATAGCTCAGACTCTCTGAAGAAAAAAGAAAAAGAAAAAGGTAATAAATAAGAGGTAATCTCTTGGTACCAAGCTCAGAAGCGGAACAATCTCATATATCAGAAACGATACATGACTTCTAAATTAATGCAACATCTGGTGATCTCGAAAGACATAGTCCCTGCACCTTGTTATGCTTTATCCGCTCTATCACATGTGCACCGCATGAGTTTTCAGCCTGGAATCAAACAATCCATCGGGTATTCTAAATAAACGGAGCAATATTTATTAAGCCATGTACAAGCCTGAGGATGACATTCAACACAAATTTGAAGACTCAAGTCTAGTTGAAAGAGCAGCGGATGCAATGACAAGCGAAATGGCAAGCTTTACAGTGTCGAAAAGCTCCACCATACCATATCTACAGGAATAGCCGAAATCGAGTTGTAAAATTATGCATCAAGCTCCTAATTAAATCTGTGCCATCTCAGAAAGACTTTGTTGAATCAACTTATGAAGAATACTGAAGCCCAAACCGGATACTTCATCTAATGGAATCAAGCCAACAAGAAAGGAATTGCTGACTTTTGAGCCCTCGTTTCCAAAACAACACAGATAAAGAAATTAAAGTTCCGGGAACATCCACCAACTATTTAGAAAACCAGCCTCATTCAGACCCTCCGAGATCGAAAAAAAAAAGAAGAAGAAGAAGAAGAAGAAGAAGAAGGAAGAAGAATGACAATACTGCAGCAAACTGATGGATAACTTCTGGGAGAGAAACGACACCCGACAAAACTATCTTTCCAGGATCATCAACAACTATTCAGGCTGGATACACTATTTGCCGAGCTGTTGATAGAGCTTCGGGCACATTACTGTTGCTGCTATAACAAAAAGAAGAAGAAAGATTTCAACAAGTCGAAAGCCAGAGAAGGACTTCCAAATCATCAGCACAACTTCATAGAAAATGAATGGGCACATTACTCTTGTTGCTATTAAAAAAAAAGAAGAAGAAAGATTTCAACAAGTCGAAAGCCAGAGAAGGACTTCCAAAGCATCAGCACAACTTCATAGAAAATGAATAGCTGAGCGGAACTCTCGGACGTCAATCCACTCCGATGATCTCAAAAGCATAATCAGGCTTGCGGAGCCTCATCTGTTCTCTAGAACACGAAAATATATCAACAACAAGACAATTAGGACGTCACTCTTGAAGAATCTACTCAAGCTATTCTCTGAGCATCATTGCAGTAACACAACACATGACGGACTATCCCGTTACTATCAAATAGTATGGGACTTCACCCCCATACACAAACACAACACATGACGGACTATCCCGTTACTATCAAATAATATGGGACTTCACCCCCGTACACAAACACAACACATGACGGACTATCCCGTTACTATCAAATAATATGGGACTTCACCCCCATACACAAACACAACATATGACGGACTACATCCCGTTACTATCAAATAATATGGGACTTCACCCCCATACACAAACACAACATATGACGGACTACATCCCGTTACTATCAAATAATATGGGACTTCACCCTCATACACAAACACAACACATGACGGACTACATAGACAGACCACACCCCGTTCCAACTCACTACAATAAGTTAGAGGAGTGGGGGGCAATGATAGTGTCCTCCTCCGGAACATTATCATTTTCACACGCTTTCTCCACATCATAATATATTCTCTATACACATGGCGTATCATTTACTTTTACATTATGCAAATTTTATGACATTATGTACTATACAGGAAATGAGACAGGTGAAAGAGCGCAATTCATGGTTGTAGTACCCGCCTCCACCAGTTTAAATTGTCCATAAATCTTGTACTCAAAATTCGGATCCAAGGCACCAAGTCTAATTGCTTCCTCGAACCACTAAAGTAATTCAAAGAAGCAGGGGGGCAATGGTAGTACCTGCTACCATAAGTACACGTTAACAACCATTTAAGCAATGGATCACGAGAACTATGCCCGCCACCCGGAGACATGACGAGAACGCTTGAGAGCATGTGCCTATTAGCAAAGGAGGTCATGTCACAACAGGTATCAATATCTACTGTAAATAGATATGAATCACTACACACCAACATAAACAAAACTCTGGACAACAAAATCATTATTAGCTTTTTACTGTTGTAAGATTTGCACAATACAGAGTAAGTTAATTGATCCAGTCACACATACACTTTTGATAGTATTCATGATCAGGCAAAAAATCCTAAAACACTCCCGCGGTATCTTATACTCCTCCAACTCACTAAAGTAAGTTAAAGGAGTGGGGGGCAATGATAGTACCCCGCTTGAGCAGGGTCTTTTACCCGGTTCCGTTATATAATGCCCGCCTCCGTAGTCTTTTACCCGCTCTGCAATGCTTTTACTGTTACAATATATATATATTCTATCACACAAATAAATGACACAGGAGGATGACAGGACGAGATGGTCACTCTTTATAAAGGTTAAGGTATCATTCTTTTAGGGGGGACTCTTTTACTCTCACATACTCTCTTCTTGTTTTCTAAATAAACGGATTCTCATTCTTACACCGGAGGGGCTTGACGGCCACCACCCCCGGTCGAGCCTTGTTTTGCAGGCTCCCAACTTAGCAGCAGCAACATCAGAAATCAACCGCAGAAATGGAGACCACGCATATTTGGGCTTATCAAGTATCACTCCGCATCTTGTTGGAATTAATGATTCATTACATGCCATTAATTTATGGTTAAGAGATGGTTCTGCTAATTTGGAAGTGTTTGCATTGTATGGTATTGGTGGAGTGGGAAAGACAACTATTGCAAAATATGTTTATAACACGAGCTTTCAACTATTTGAAGGTGGTAGTTTTTTAGAAAATATAAGGGAATATTCTGAACGGCCAGATGGTTTACTGTGTTTACAAAGACAACTTCTTTCAGATATTTCCAAGGGAAAGACACCAGCTGTCAACAATCTTAATGATGGCATTCATAAGATACGAAGAGCCCTTCATGGTAGGAAACTTCTGATAGTTTTGGATGATGTGGATCAAAGTGAACAGTTAGATGCAATCTTTGGGATGCGAGAGTGGTTTTACCATGGAAGCAAAATTATGCTAACGACACGGAATGTGCATTTGCTGAATGCTCATAAACATTGCAAGAGATATGCTGTCGATACAATGAATGTTAGTAATTCATTGGAGTTGTTTAGTTGGCATGCATTTCGAGACAGTCACCCCCCAGAATGTTACATAGAGCAGTCAGAGAAGATACTAAAGCAATGCCAAGGTCTTCCTTTAGCTCTTGAGGTTCTAGGTGCTTCTCTGCATGGCAAGATGAGAGCTGTCTGGACGAGTGCGATACAGAAATTGGAAACTTTTACTCACTCTAAACTCCAGAAGATATTAAAAATAAGCTATGAATCTTTGCCAGATGATCATGATAGAGAATTATTTCTTGAGCTTGCGTGTTTCTTCAATGGAGAGGCCAAATCTTCTGTGGTCGTGATATTGGATGCATGTAAATACTATACAACAATTGGTGTTGATAATCTTGTTGATAGATGTCTGTTGAAAATTGATACATATGGAAAGCTGAGAATGCATCAGTTGATAGAAAGCATGGGTAGAGAAATTGTCCGTCAGCAATCACCAAAGGATCCAGGGGAATGGAGTAGACTGTGGCACTATAGGGACTCCGTTGAAATATTAGAAGATGAAACAGTAAGACAGCTGTTTGATCAGTACTATAAAATTACATCTTTTTCATGTCAAAATTTAATTGTACAATCTACTGCTTATAATATTTTCATTCCAGGGTACTAGAGCAATAGAAGGTCTGGCACTAGACATGGATATGACAAATGCATATCAGACCGAGTTGAGTACAAAAGCTTTCTCGATGATGCACAAGCTAAGACTACTTAAGCTGAACAAAGTACAGCTACGTGGAGGTTACAGGGACTTCCCTAAAAAGTTGAAATGGTTATGTTGGCATGGATATACTCAAAGATCTTTACCAGATGACTTCCCTTTGAGTAGCTTAGTTGCTATTGACATGCAAAATAGTAAATTGCAAAAACTGGTGCAGGGAAATATGGTACTCCGTGCTAATTATACATTGTCCTCAAAAAATAATTTATGAAAAAAGGTGGTGTAATATTTTTTTTTAGTTTTAACTTTAAGTTTTTTTTTATATCTTCTGCAGTGTCTTGGATCACTAAAGATTCTAAATCTTAGCCACTGCCATTGCGTTGTGGAATCGCCAAATTTTTCCCAACTTCGTGTTCTTGAGCAATTGATCCTTGAAGGTTGTGCAAGCCTAGTCGAGATTAATGAATCTATTCAAATGGCTGAAGGACTCCTGATCATGAATCTAAAGGACTGCATAAATTTAAGGAAGCTTTCAAAAAATTTGGGAATGCTAAAGTTACTGGAAACACTAATCATCTCAGGTTGTTCAAATCTTAGTACGCTTCCTGCAGCGATGAAAGAGATGGAATCTTTGAAGGTTTTCCAGGCTGATGGACTTGATTTTGGTAATTCAAGCTTTGTAATTGAGGAATATGTATCATGGCCGATATATTTTTGGGGTTGGGTATCCAAACGGAATCTAGGTTCCCAACTTCTGTTGAGTTCTTTACCGTTCAAGTCTATTAGAAGATTGAGTTTGGTGAATTGCAATCTACATGATAATGCTTTTCCGAAGGATTTCATTGCTGCACCCTCACTCAAGTACTTAGACTTGAGTAACAACCCAATCCGTTTCCTACCAGAATGCTTCGAAGGTGTAAAAATGCTCAAGAGGCTTACATTAAGATATTGCAACCAGCTTCAAGCACTTGAAAATTTACCGAACATAGATAGCTTGCATGTCACAGATTGCCCGTTATTGGAGAAAATTAGATGCAAAGAAGGCGCATCTTTGATAAGTGTTGCTTCTCCATGGAGATGCAAGAAACTACTTGAGATGGAAAAGAGTTTCAAGGTTGTACCATTAGAAAAAATGGATTCAGAAATGATCAAAAATTGTGGTATTGATGATGTGGAATCCAAGAAAAGAATCCAGATAAGATTATACAATAAATCCACATTTACGGAAACAAGTTGCCCGATACAGGTGTTCTCTCTTACTCTTGTATCTGTTTGTTTGTACGCGAGCAGCTGATTATGTGTTTGCCTGTAATTTTCCTAATTATAAGATACTTATGTCTCCTAGGATAATATTTATGGTAAAACCTTGATAATTAAGGTTTTATAACTTAATGATTCTTATATGAAATTTTTGATACTCAGGTGTATAAAAATATTTTTAGTTACATATATAAAAATGTCCAGAAAAGCATATTATACATAGTTCCATCATCTTTGATAATTATTAATACTAAATGTGTAAACATATATGGATTGATAAAACATTATTTTGTATTAAGAAAAGATATATTTTTTTATCATGTATCTATAAGTATTATTTAAATATTAATATATGTTATTGAGGGTACTTTATTTTATTTTCACATTTTTTATTTCTTCGTTTATAAGAAAAGGGATATTATTTATCTTGTATCAATTACTTGACTTCCTATTTCTCTTGGAGTAGAACAAGCTAGAGTTAAAAAAAAAAACTTCCTTTATGTCTTAGAATAATCTTCCGTAATGTCTTAGAGTAGAACATATTGTGCAAATTTAAAAACTTGATTTGGTTTATCAGGTTTGCCTGACTTATATAATGTAATATACGGATATTAGCAAAGATATTTATACTATGTCATTAAAACCAAAACATTAAAAGTATGGTCGGTATTTGGGCATACGGACCTCCTAAATTAATAACATGTTATAATATATCTTTTTATTACCTATTGAATCAAAAAAATTTAAAAGTTCGATTAGTCGGTATTTGTGCCGACCTCCTTAATATAAAACATGGATTTTTTATTATTTATTAAAACCAAAACGTTAAAAGTTTGGTCGTTATGATGAGTCAGTATTTGGGCATTCGAGCCTTTTTAATTCATAACATGTTTTAATAGATCTTTTATTATTTATTAAAGCTAAATCATTAAATATTTGGTCATTATGATCTATCAATATTTGGGTCTGCAGATCTCATTAATGTGTAACATGTTCTTATAGATCTTTTTATTTTGAAACATATCTCTTTGGGCCAATTATTAATTAATGTTTTAACTGGATTAACTATTAAAAACTTATTCAACATATTAAATAAAAAACTTATTTAACAAAACCAATAAAAATATACTAACCCAACATTTATTATATATTTAAAAATGTATTTTTAATTAAAAATGCATATTATTATAATATAGTTAGATGTTCATAATAAAATTAAATATCAAATATTATTATATAACATGAATGTTAATAAGTTGAAGTAGATAATTACTTTCAATTCATTTAATGATTTCACTTTACAGGGAGTATATGAAAATCATTGCAGGGGGGGAACATTCAGCATTTTTTACCCAGGGAGTAGTGTTCCCATATTGTTCACTAATAAACATAACATGGCTTCAAAATCCTTTGTCGTATCATCACATTCTAAACTTAGATACCTAAACACTCGTGTTTGGTACAAATTTGTCCCAGGCTCAATAAGAAGTTTGTTCATCGTAATCACTAACAAGACAAAGAAAAGAATGATCATATATTCTCCAAGGTGTCATGGAGTTCCTGATGGCGATGAATACATGACATGGTTAAGCCATTGGAAATTCGGTAGTCACGAAATGGGACCTGGAGATGAGGTCAATATTTTTGTATACGATTGGCATTATAATACTAGTTTTGAGGTGGAGGTTGGAGTCCATCTTGTATATGAAGAGCAAGAACAGGCAGGTGATCACTCAGCCAAGTTACCCAACATTGAACAAACCTGTGTCATTCTGCAGAATATAAAGCCATGGGGACATCGTGGAACTACACAGCTATACTTCCTTGGACATGGTGGAGTCAGAGGAGATGTATTGCTGGAGTCTATTTTTCGCAGGATCTGTTCTGGATGTGGGAGGAGAATATGTACCAGATGTGGGAGGAGACCGGTGAGACGGGCCATTCAGTCTTACTAGTGAATTTGAATAATTCTCTATTGCACCCAATAATTGGACGTTCTGCTGTGGAACACCTTATAAAGATGAAATAATGTTTTCACCTCCAAAAATTTGGATGCAAATTGTGCTGACTTGAATATATCTCCTACAAGCTACAGGTTATGGGATCAGAGAAACCTCCTTAAAAGTTTCAAAGAATTGAGTAGACAGTTGTCTGATGTAATGCGTGAGATATATTGTCACCTGGAACGCAATGTTTACAAGTTATTTTCAAGTTATAACAGGAACATATAATTTGACAATGGTAAAGGAGTCACCACTAGTGGTGTGTTGCCTTTTCTTTTTGGATATACATATATTTTCATTTGCTTATAAATACTGGATATACGCTCTAAACTATTTCGGTTTTAGACGGCCTTACAGCATACTCAATGGAGTTTAATCTCTTCCGTTTCTTTGCACTTTTTTCAGTAAGTTGCTTTCCACCAATTTCTGGGAATTCACTCTTAAGTTCACGGATATAGCCATCTTCACTACAAACAATTTTGAACTACAGAGCCTGGAACTTAACAAAGTTACTCAAGAACAAATAAAATTCATGCATGAACCTCAGCAAATCCGAAACAAAAGAAGCATTCAAATATGTAGCCATGTAATATTACAGGAACAAGCACACTGCTTCTTCTGAGGCCTCCTCTTCGGCCGCTTCTGCCTGCAACTCTAATCACGGATGTTGTTCTGAGGCCTCCTCCTCGGCCGCTTCTGCCTGCAACTCTAATCACGGATGTTGTTGTGGGAATTCTAATCCGATGTTTAAGATGGTTTTGTTACGATGATTAAGTACTTCCAGTCATATAAAGAAACAATTACTTATTTGATGAATTAAAAAGCTATATCTTCCAGTATATGAAGAAACAATGACTACTTATGTTTGGAACAATATGGACATTGACGTGCCTTAAATTTCTTTGCTCTGTCTTTCTTTTTTGCAGCAACAGAAAAATCTCTGGAAACTAGTTTCTTGTCATCAAAACGCTGACCAAGCTTCCGAATGGGGGTGGAGATGGGAGTTATGTCGTTCTCTAGGCTGTTGTGACCACTATTGTACTCATACTGAAGAATCCATTCCCCAACTATCCATCTTTGAGTACTAGAAGAGAAGACTTTCAAGATTGGCTACACTGAGGTAAAGTAACTGTATTGAAATCTTTTGTTAAAATTTTTAAGAATTTCACAATTTTCTCATCTCATCTCTTCTTTCTTACAGATGCTTGATTTGCTCAAGCACTCAATTTTGTCAAAGGCTCCTTTTAACAAATATGTTTTTGCGTAAAAACAATAGAATCATGAACAATCTGGTTCAAACTTTTAATTGTCCGATTTAGACAGATGGCTTCAACAGCTTCAAGAATATGACAGTAAAAGTCTTGGTGCAGAAGTCAAGTAAGAAGATATTGTTGGACTTGGCTCATCGTACAGAAAATTTTATGGACTTTCTGTTCAGCTTCCTCGCTGTTCCTTTGGGGAGAACAAAGAACCAGCACTGTGTGTTCAAAATGTCCATCAAAGTGTATCTGAACTGAAAGGTAGATATATAATAAAGGAAAGGTTGCATGCATGCTACCAGAAGGAGCAGGAGCATCTCTCAGATTTTCAGGATGAAGAGAGGAAAGAAGGCAATGTAATGTTGAGAAAATTGGAAGAATGTGGTTTTATTAATGTACTGTACTTATCATTTAAGTTTATCATCAAAATAAACAAGGCATGTACTGTACTCCAAATAGGCATCAATTGAATTTATCAGTTTGATTATCCACATTACTGAAGAATTTCATCTCAATACTAAAAATATAAGAACAAATAACAATAGTATCTTCATACCTTACACAACTGTATTGCAGAGAAAGACCCCCCCCCCCCCCCCCCCCCCCGGGTAATTATGATTATGATCCCTTGAACAGTTGAACTTAGATGATTATGATCCTGAATAGTTGAATTAATAGATTTCCCTATACTACTGCAGATTGCTACACGTCCAATTTATTTATATACAGTTTTTTCCATTAGAGTATCCATCTTAACCTATGTTACCCGGACTCTCCATTTTTGTGCCTATACCCGTGTCCACCGGACATGACATGGGTGTGGGTATGGGATCTGTGTCGGATCCTTCTTATTACAACCGGACACCTCACCTTGTAACATCCCAGGTCAAAATGAAAACTTAGGTCTTGTTTCAACTTGTTTAAAGAGATCAAGATCCATGAATGACTTGTTTCTATGTTGTTCTATTGATTTTATGCTTCAATTTTCAGCGTATGTGATTTATGTGCAGTAGACACTATTTTTATGAATGTACAATAGACTAGTCTATATAAAGTTTTACTTGCATGGAGCTTAAGTGCCAAGTCCCCGTACCCGAGTCTAATTCCGGATCCATGTCCACGAATCCTAATTATCCTAAAACTACGAATCTGACTCTTGGATCTGTACCCGTGTCCGATACCCATACCCGTGTCCGGGTAACTTAGATCTTAACTACAAACAATTTTGAACCACAGAGCCTGGAACTTAACAGAATAACTTTTATTTCTATACCACTACTAACAGAATACTGTAAAATTGACCTCGCTGCTGGGGCAGGTGTGGAATAACTTTGAAAACTAACAATTGAAGTGAACTGGCAAAAAATCAAATAGCTTTTTAAGGATAATAAAGTCTCTTATTGTAAAAGCAAATTATCAAAACCTATAATCTAATTACTCTAAATCAACTGCTGAAAATCTCACTATACTCTTGATTAATTATATGAAAAACATAACAGTAAATAACTTTGAAAACTAACAATTGAAGTGAACTGGCAAAAAATCAAATAGCTTTTTAAGGATAATAAAGTCTCTTATTGTAAAAGCAAATTATCAAAACCTATAATCTAATTACTCTAAATCAACTGCTGAAAATCTCACTATACTCTTGATTAATTATATGAAAAACATAACAGTCTCGTTCTACCCCTTATGAAGAAGAACAAGCAGGAGCGCCAAAACCTCTTAGGACTGCAAAGACAAAAGAATCAGGTGCAACTTTGATAGGATCAAGTGGCAACACCAATGCTGGATTCAGATTTGGGATCTCCATCGTCTTTGTCAGCTTCAATGGTGTATCATTCAATAAAACTACTTGGCTTTGAATGTTGCCGCCTTCTGGTGTCAGGTGGTACTCTTCTCTTAGTGGGAGCCTCTCGGTATGTTCACTTGGGAAAAGATTCAGATCATTCATGGTATTCACTGTAAAAGTGGTAGAGTTTGACATGTTTATCAGAAGCACCGTTATGTCACCTCTTTCCTGCATACATACATAATACATGTCAAATTTCCCATAAACACTGCATTTTAGTAGAAATTTGTAGATAATGTAAAACATAAGAATAAACTCACAGAATCTTTGGAACAATGCGCGTATGAACGTAAATAAGGAGATCCATCATGACTGACTTGAAGAACTCTAGGTCCCATGAGGCGATGCCACAACAGCGCGCTGTTAGAAAAAAAAGAAAGAGAACAAATTAAACATTAAAACATTGTGAGGACAAAGATTAAAACATAAATGTTTATAATGACTACTTACCCATAGTAATCTGGGTTAGGGGCAAACGTTGTTGTATTAAGAAGACCATAGTTTCCTCCGATCAAAACTTGTCTGCAGTAAACTTTATGATCAAAAGTGGAGGCCATGCCCAGCTGATCCAAGTACCAAAACCCATCAGCAAAAGTATTGGAAACATTCTTGCCACCGCTATGATAAGCACCCCCAGATTCTCCAACCCATGCACCAGTCCATGGCCCATATTGCTTAATTGAATCCGAAATATCTTTGAATGTTTGTGCTATTTCGTCTAGGAAAAAGGGGTCTTGAACATTATTTATAAGTTTTGGATCATCACCTGCAGACATTACAGCACAGTCAGCTTTCGGAACAGACAAACTATACTATTATACATGTAAAATCATGCATGTCTAGCATTATATACCTGCACCAAGATTATAGATATGGTGGGTTAAACCATCAACAATTCCTGGTCCTGAAACCCGGAGGAATTCATTGAACCATTCCTTATCGTAGAAGCCACCAGGACCCAAAATCTTTGGCTGATCGGAAAAATTGGCATACAACTTTTTCACAAGATTGCTAAGAATAATCATGTCTTTTCCATATTGTCCAGCATTAACCCTTGCAAAAACCCCAGATGCAGATAGCTCATTTCCTGTATACAAGTTGCATTGATTAACACTATTATGTAAATACTATATGCTTGTGCGATGAAATAGTCAAGGTAAGAAGTTTGCTTTTACTGACCAAGTTCATATGAATCAATCTTGTAACCTTTCGAGATGGTGTACTTCATGAATTCCTGGGCATTTAGTTTGTTCCAGTTACCCACCCAAAGTGTGCTGTTCTTGTTTTCCAATTTCTTTCCGCGAAGAGCATTCAGACCGAATGTCACTTTAGCCCTGCAACGATTACCAATTAAACGAGTTACTGGTATATACCAGATTTCATATATTACAGTAAAATCACAGACAGAAGAAACTTACCCAGTTTCGTTGAAGAAGTGGTTGAGCTGATCCCATCTTTCCATGGTGATGCAACCATTGGACATTCCAAAACGTCTCACATTCATGTTGTTTTTGAAGTGCGGACACTTGGTGACCAATCCAACTTTGTAAACCGTCTGATCTTCTAATGACCCTCCAACTCTTAGTCTCAAGGGGTTAAATGCTTCATGTGATTCAAACAAGTATAAGAAAACTTCAATATCTATTCCAATTCCTTGTTGCTACTAAAGAACATACGATAAAAAAGAACACTTGACAGATAAAATAAGGACTTACCCTTGATGGCATTAGCAAGAATCTTATTCTTCAAATCCTGAAAATTGTTCACAGACGAATTCAACACAGTTATTACACATCGGAAGAATCTGGTAATAACAAATCAAACACGAGGAAGAGAGTAATATATACCAACTCAAGGATGCCAACTTTAGGCCATGGACACTGCCCGTAATTGCACATGGAAGAAGGTCCATAATCCATAGTTGCACATACAAAATTTTCATCCGTTTCTGCAACAGATGTAACACTTCTCACTTTAACGTCCACTGTCTCGCTTACACATAAGCCAGCCAATGTCAAGAAAACGAAAACAAATAATGAAAAAGCCTTCATGCATGAACCCATTCTCATTCTGGCTAAGTCTCTCCTGTATCCAGTAGCTAATAAATTGCTCTATCTTTTGTATCAGTTCATGTCTTTATATAGACACACATAAAGACTTCGATTTGAATTTCACTAGCTCTGGGAAAACCGATTTCCACTAGGCCTAGGTAATAAGATTTACATACTAAGCAGAGTTCGATTATGATAAGCAGTGTATTCATATTTAATTTTCTTTTCTCAACAGGAGTGTTGGGCAAACCTGATTTCTACCAGGACTAGAAATTGGGTGTCACATCTTTAATTTTTTTTACATATATCTGTTGAAATTCGTTGATATATAAAGGTTTAGTTTGCAATATTGAAGTCATTCTTGAAAATTTGATGCATGAATAGTATAAATTTTTAGCCTGGGAGCATGTTGCCGAGTTGGCACACCGCTTATTCATCAAATAATAGATAGATTAATCAATAAAATTAGTCCGTCCCGATGAATTGTATACGTTTGAGAGTAAAATATAATTTAATAATTTATTTTATTTTTCTTTCTCCTGAATAAAAATATGATATTTAGATTTTTATTAGAAACAAATTTTTTTTAAAATAAAATTTAAAATTACACTTAATAGAAGTTGCAAGATACGTGTCAAGCAATGGAAAAAACTAATGAATGAGACCGAAGGAGTAGTCATCAATAGTAAAGGGAAATCGATAATATAATGAATCAACTCTTCGGGGATCATAATCATCTAATTAACTGTTAAGGGATCATAATCATGATAACAGGGGTTCTTTCTCTGCAATACAGTTGTGTAAGTGGTCTGAAGATGATATAACTGATTGTTACCAGTTCTTATATTTTTAGTATTAAGATGGATTTTTTTGATAATGTGGAGAATCAAACTGATAAATTCAATTGATGTGTATGATTTGGAGGACAGTACAGGCCTTGTTTATTTTGATGACATACTTATTGATAAGTAGAGTACATTAATAAAACCACATTCTTCTAATTTCCTCAACATTACATTGCCTTCTTTTCTCTCTTCATCCTGAAAACAATACCCATATTTCTGAGATATGCTCCTGCTCCTTTTGGTACCTTGCATGCAACCTTTCCTTAATTATCTAACTTCAGCTTCTTCACTAATCTCTCTGTTTTTGGCTTGCTCAGAATCAAGTGCTTAAGGCCATTGGTTAAAACCGAAGTAGATACCAGGGATGCTGTCAGTAAGCTTACAGCCTGCGAAAAAGAGACAGAAGAGTGAAAATACGTGATCATCTACTTCAAATCTATTAGGTTGGTAGCAGGAATAAGACTACTTATTTTTCAAATTGGTCATTACCTCTTTCGCGCCTATGCTGATCACCTGTTCCTCACTGTCATTTGGAGGAACTCCACAGCTCTGGACATATTTTATACAGGACATTGTTGTGAAAGGGGTCACTACCAAATCATCTGTGACCATGAACTTTTCTGTTCCCTTTAGAAACCCCTTCTCACCCGTTGGATTTGCTAATATCATTTCACGAGAACTAGAATCATCATAGGAACTCAAGTAGTAGTATTCTTTTAAAGTACTTGGTGACCCGTAGAGTTTTGGAAATTTATCATCTTTAAATAGTTGTTTGGAGAACAGATAAAGCATAGATAATTGAGGGCAAAGTAGCATATCTTTTTTTTCCTGTGATTTCAAGAATTCACCAACTTCCAGTTCAGATGCACTTTGATGTATATTCTGAACACACAGAGCCGGTTCGTTGTTCTTGCTCAACATACTAATAACTCTCCCCAATGGAACACCGAGGAAGCTGAACAGAAAATCTATAAAATCTTCTGTACAATGAGCCAACAATATCTTCTTACTTGACTTCTGCACCAAGACTTTTACTGTCATATTCTTGAAGCTGTTGATGCCATCCGTCTTAATCTGACAATTATAAGTTGGAACTACATTGTTCATGATTCTATTGTTCTTACGCAAAAACATGTTTGTTAACGGAGTCTTTGACAAAATTGAGTACTTGAGCAAATCAAGCATCTGTCAGAAACAAGGGAAAGATACATAAGAAAATTTTGCAAAATTCTCTAAAAATATTACCACAATATTTAAACAGAGTGACTTTACCTCAGTGTAACCAATTTCGAAAGTCTTCTCTTTGAGGACTCCAAAATCTGTAAAACCAGAACTTTCCAATATTGCAATGGTCGATGCTGGAATATTAGGAATAACATGCAGATCGTCGGTTATAACAAATGATTCAGTCGGCTCCACGAAGACTCCTCTTTCATCACTTCTAGTACCATTCAAATAACGAGCATTCTTCTTCAACATCTTTGCGCAATTTTTGCAGACTACACCTTTGTACAAGCTAAAAGAGGGTGTGTGACTTCTTTCCGTACACTCCATATCCTCACAAGTAAAATACTCAACGGGCTTATCATCGATGTTTATTTTAAGATTTTCACACACCTCTGCTGCTGAGTTTCTTGTATTCAGCAATATATCTTTGCATGCTCCAGATGTAAAGTACTTGGCATCAAGATTTGCAATGCTTCTGTATAAATTATTTAAGCTCCCAATCACGGGTGGCCTCGAAGTCTTAGGATGTTTGGACAAGAGTCTGACAATTGTCCCCATTGGCAATGTAAGAAAGCTGAAAAGAATATCCACAAAATCACTGCTTGCTTCAGCAAACAAGACTCTTTGCTCTTGTTTGTGGAAAACCACTTTCAAGGTGATGTGAACTTTAGAGGTAGCCATTTACTGGTGAAGGCATTGGTCTTGGACCCTGGAAGTACTAGTCTATATATAGTGTAAAATTGAATGTCATTTTGATCGAAGCATTTCATGACCCTTGACTCCAGATTCTCCGTACCTTGTTAGAAGCAATTACTTCATGAGAAAATGTAGAGACAGAATCAACTGATCGGCCCCTACAGGGGACTCCCTGACACATTATGTGTCACAGAAAAGGATTTATGTTCCCTGAAAACATGATTGATGGAGTACCTTTAGGCTGGGCAATCCAAAAATATTTCCTAAAACTTATCCAAATAACATTGATATGTAAAATCGAAATTTTCTATGGTGTGTCTATGGACACACTAAACACTAACTCCCACGAGAATACTAATTGTAAACAATTGCTATTTAATTTGTATCAATCGTTTCAAGAAAGCGAGCGATACTGATCACTATGAATAAATTAACATTAATTAATAAGAGCATCTCCAACTGTTAGCAAAAACATCATTAACTAAAAGTTTAAGATTTATGCCCTAGTGATATTAGTTATAATCGTTAGCTATATTTAAAATATAATATTTTTTTATTTTAATTAAATATATAATCAATTATAAATTTAACTAATTTTGTTCTATATTTGTGAAAATTAAATATTATATTTAATAATAATATTATAACATTTTTATATTTATGTTAATATTTTAAAGTAAATATTTTAAATTAAAATTAAATATATTTTTTAAAACTTAAAATTAAATAATTATTGATCCTCCACTCGTATTAGCTATAACAATTAGTTATAATTAATATATTATATTTGTTATTAATTTTAAATATAAAATTAAAATAAACTTTAACAAAATTTATTTTATATTAGTAAAAATAATATAACATATTCAATAAAAAATATTTAATGATAATATTATAACAATTTTATATTTATGTTAATGTTTTAAAGTAAATATTTTAGATTAAAAATAAATAGTGATCATATTTAAAACATATTTTACCATATTAAAATTTTCAAAAATTTAGTTAACAATAAAATAATATTTTTATACTTAATAATAGTATAATATTATGCATTTAAAGAGTGCCTTCAATATTTTAAATTAAATATATAAAAAGTGACTTAACAATTATACTATACTATTAAAACCATTAAAACCGAAACATTAAAAGTTTGGTCGGTCGGTATTTGGGCCTATCTATACAAACAATTATCCTTTTTAACCCAAACATATTATCTTTTTTATATTTTCTAACTAAAACCATTCGATCTTCTAAACTAACATTGAGCAACATATCAATTACCTTATTTAACTAAAACACATCATCTTTTTATATTTTCCAACTAAAACTCTCATCTTCTAAAATAATATAGGCAACATGATATAAAAAGATAACATTATTATATACAATTATAAATAAAAAAATCGATAATATTTTTCAACTAAAATTAAAATTATTTTTAAAGACTCTAATGACCTCGCAATAATACCGAAATATTAAAAGTTTGGCCGATTGGTCGATATGTGAGCCGAGATACGGGTCTATTTATATAACCAATTATTCTTTTTAACTGAAATATGTTTTTTTTATATTTTTTAACTAAAAAACTCAATCTTCTAAAATAGCATCGATCAATATAGCAATTAAAATTTTAACTAAGACATATTATAAAATTAATTAAATTTATAATATATATGATAAAATAACAAATATATGAATCGTCCTTGCATTGCACGGTTATAAGTTATATTATATTATACTAGCCTTTAACCCGTGCAAAGCACGGGCGAGTATATAATTCGTAATTTATTAATTATAATTTAAATCTTAACGTCATGTTATTAGTATTTTAGTATTAATGAATTGGATTTTAATTAAATTATATTAACCAACTGATTATATCTTCCAATGGAAATTTAGCTTTTACAATTTATTATCTATCTATAAATATTTTTCTAATATTAATATGTGACATTTTATTATTCAATTAATTTTAAATCAAAATTTTCATATTTCATATATCTTCATATGTTACGTAATGGTTCGTGTTTGAAATAGAAGCGTCTCTAATTATTTGTATGTATTCTAGACAAAAGATATTCAAAATTGTATATTTATATTTTTATTTGTAACGTCATTATAATTTTTTATATGAAATATTATATGATAATGTATCGAAATTTGATAAAATATTATTATCAAAAATTTTATTTGACTTCCAGTTTAATAAAAAAGATATTAATATACATATAAGGAGTGTTTTTAATATATGAAACTGTTTAATGATGCAAGAGAGTCCTAGATATCTACATGTTGTAGACTTTTAGTTTGAGAGGAGAGTACCAAACCAAAATTTTGTACGACTACAAATTATACCCATGGTATAAATTAAAATAAGGGTTGGGCTAGCCTATAGAGGAGATATATTAGGTTTGAAGGTGCGTGGATTGATTTAGATATTGGATAGAGGAAGGGCGATAGTTATGAATACAGTCGGAGGAAAATTGATGGGTTTGTGCAAATGTTTGGTAGGCAGAGGAGGAAGAAGAAGCAACAATTGTTATGCTGCTGCTGCTTTTCCAAGCTTCAATTCATTCAAATATCAAAGCCCCGGGCAGGGAAGGAGTGTGTTTATTCCACCAGACCCAAATCCAAGTCCTGAGGGTAATACTGAAAAGCCCGTACAAGTTGGGAGTTTTGACAGAGACGCTCGTCCAGCCATGAATGCACCCACTACAAATGCCTTTGAAGCAATTACTGGAAATCTTGAAAATAAAAGTACAATGATGAGAATTGCTAAGCATACTGAAAAGATGGACTGGGGTACGGTGATTGAAAAAGGGGACGTGATTGATATAAACGACCTTGTTTTCACCAAAAAACGGGATTATCTCATCAGATACAATGACAAGCAACGGGTGAAAGCTGGGGAGTTGGCAAACAAGCTTATTGTTGTATATTTTGTGCCTTTATTAGCTGGTTCTTTGCGAGAGAAGATGGCCACAACACATTTGATAGACACGTACAACTATTTGCTGCCTCGTAAAGTTTTCGAGGTAGTCTTGGTCGCTTATGAGACTGATATAACACTTGGTTTTGATGAAAACCCCGAGAAGCAATTTGAAGCTCTGTTTTCTCTCATGCCGTGGACTGCCATCCCATTCTCAGATGTGGCATCTAGAGATTGTCTGAGTAGAAGATTTGGTATCTGCCGCTCTGAACCTAAGCTTGACTTGTTTGTCATTGATTCGACGGGCATGGTTGTGCAAGATAGTTGTTTTCATTTATTTGAAAAATATGGAGGTCTGGCCTATCCTTTCACCGATGGAAGGATACAATTCCTGGAATCTCAAGATGCTGCACTAGCTGAGCGACCCTCTTTGAAAATGCTCCTAGCTTCTCATGATCGTGATTATGTTGTCTCTAACAAAGGGGATAAGGTACGACTCTAGGCATTGGACAGCATAGTATTGTGATTGTGACAATTTTGTCAAGGATTCATCATTTGAAATATCAGTCTAATCTCAGTAAGACCTGTTTAATTTGAACATTACAATTTAGATAATTACATGTGTATTTTATTATTACTACCTGTGCTTGTATTAATAGGTACCTATTGACACTCTCGAAGAAAAAGTTGTAGCCCTATACTTTTATGAAGAGCATAAAACTCATAGTAGGCTCACAGCAGATATTGAATTGGCTTATGAAGAGTTCGCTAAAAAGAAAAAAGAATTTGAGGTTGTGCTCATTTACCTGTATGACACAGAGGGTACCTGTGGTTATACAAATGAAGAATCGTTTAACAGAACATTTGAGTCTATGCCTTGGTTGGCACTCCCATTTGCAGACCCGGCATATACAAAGTTGAAGCGCTTTTTTGGCTATAATTTTGATTTGGGTGAGAGAATAGAAACTCCCTCACTTGTAATCTTTGGGCCTTATGGCAAATTCATTGAACCGTGGGGTGCTGACATCTTGATGAAATTTAAGCTTCCAGCTTATCCGTTCACTCGTGAGAAAGTTGCGAAGCTAGAGACTGAAAAAATAAAGGAATTGAAGCTGGAGATGCTCTGGGATCGGAAAACATCTTTTAGAAGAAATGATGGGACTGAGGTGAGTTCTTTTGACATATTTGTAAAAGATCCCTTGTTTTTTTTAACTCAAATCACTTAAATCATTCTTCTGGGCGTTTGGCCAAAATAAAACATTGAACTGCTAAAAGCATATCAAATCAACCAATGTGGCTAATTAGGATATTGTGTTATCACACATGACATCTGTGTACTCATTTGTGCATGTGGTGTCATGCACAAACAAGTATCTGTGCATGTTAGGAATTATCTATAAGCATATGTAATATTAGAGAAAAGTTCAATGGAGACCTTGTCTTAGATGGAGACCCGGAGACTAATTATAAGCTGTTAGATCAAGTTAATTTAAGTGGTCCAGATTTTAAGGTAATTTTAATGATAAAAATATTTAGAGGCTGAAGCAAACCATACCATTTGTACAAGCTACTAGTACATATAGAACTTACCTTTCTCTCTCACTTTCTAGACTTATCTGCTCAACCTATTAAATCTGTACTGCATCACTAATTGGCATACATTTTGGAGCAAATTTCTTTTGATAATAGTCAATTTGATTCCAATTTCTCCTCATCTCCATGTCCTACTAGCAACTCCATCCATCTTTATCTACCTCATTCATAAGATATTGAGTCGGGTCACAGGATGATGCCTTAGATTACATTCAAATGCATAAGATGTTAATTGGTCATGGAACATAGACATCACAAATTACATATGGAAATACTTTATCCTGCAAATGTAAACACGTTCTTCTGCACATGAAAATATCTTATGTCTGTAAAACGACGACATGGAGTTTGAGTTCTTTGATATGTTTATGTTAGCTTCCCATGTGTGTGCATCCTAAAAACATTGTTCTCAATATATTTTTAGGTTCCATTGTATGAACTTGTGGGGAAGAGAATTATACTCTTTTTTGAGGGCAAATATTACCGGAAGCATTCAGCAGGCTTCTTGAACGTATTAAAAAATAATTATGCCTACATGGAGTGTCTAAAGGGTACAGATCATGAGTTCGAAGTGATATACATTACCACCAACAAAAGGAAAGCACTCTACGAGGAGATGATTTTCGATGTACGTTGGTTGTTTGCACATGAATCCGAGTTGTTACCTATTGATCTTAGTTTATATTGTTGCTACTGTCAGCCCATTAAGTTCCTTTGCAGCCACCCACCTGGTTGGTGTGGTAAAGGTTCTTCACTTCTTGCCTTTGATAAAGACGGAAAACTTATCAGTAAATTAGTACATCTTTCTAGTGATACTGAAAATCCATTTTGTGATGCTGATATGGAGAAGAGGGCATTATTTGAATTAAATTTCCATCACGAATGGTTCCACCTGGATCAGCAATATAAGGGGCTGGTTATCAACTCATTGCACGAAGAGTACCCTGAAATCTGAATAAGCTTGGCTGATCAATATTTCTAGATAATTAATTTAATAAAGCCTTGGTATTTATATTGAGAAGTGTGCTAATAGGAGATTGTCATTTTTAGTAAAGCTTGTGTATGTGTTGAGGAATGCTATATTGTTATAGCTTCGCGGACATATTGATGTGTACTCTTCATTGAACCATGTTCTATCTATACTTATTATGTTCTATCAAAAAAGATATTGGACAGAGGATCAACAAATGCAGCGTACCTCTTTTTCGGTAGGTAAAATTATACAGAGCCTCCGTAAGAGTACTCTATTATTTAGATATTAGGTATAACACACCGACACGGAGATGGGATAGAGCGTGGGCCGGTTCGGCTCGGTTTTTAGATAAAATCGGAGCCGAAACCATGTATATTCAATTTTTAAAATCGAAAACCGTAACCGAACCATCGGTTTCGGTTTTCGGTTTAGAAACAAATATACACATATACATACATACGTGGGAACAGAAGAACATATACATATATACATGTGTATGTGTATATTTGTCTGAGATTTTTTGGTTTTATTTTTTTTTAATCTAGTCCACATGCCAACTCATATCCACGTGGCGGTCTTATGTTAATTTAACGTTTGTTTTAACATTTAATATTAGGTCGTTCCGCTTGTTTGAATCTAACCTGCTGGTGACCAATTTGAGTCAAACTAGAAAGTGGTGACTTACTTGATATATTTAAATGAAACGAGTTATCAATTTGATTTTTTCCCGTTTGAAATACGTGTTAATAGTTTTAGATTTATTAATAATCTTTTGACTAATATGACTCATATATGTTCTAAGATATTCTCGAGGTGAGTCAAACCCAGTCGAACTTATCTGGATGAACAGGATAAACCTTTAATCACTTGAGTCTTGGGCTATCCAATCAAGCTGAAATTTATTAATAATATTTTAATTTGCTCAAAATATAAATGTTTTATGAACCGTGTAATAGAATTTATTAATATGTTTTCTATTGCTTTTGATAATAATACTTATGAAAATTAATATTATCTATATAAACTTTTTAATTTAAACTTTTTTATATTATTTTGTCTATCAATTTTAACATAACAAAATACCTATAAGAAATTTAAATACATTTAAAATAAGATACAGAGTGGCTTCTTTTTATGAACTTTGATTGTCCATAACAAAAATTAATTCCATAACAAAATTAATTTTATAATTTATCTGAGCCCATACTTTACATACGCTCAAACCAACTCACTCAATTTCATGTTCAAAATAATTTTGACAACTTCTACCCGTATTTTCCAGCGAGGAAGATAATGAAAAGGAAAACAATAGAAACTGGTATTCCCGCCAAAGCCAAAAGATAAAAATTATTCAATGAATGGTATTGAATATTTGAATTAGTACATTTTGAGATACAATGAAGGCAGTTTTTAAATAATTATGGATACTGTGCATATTTTTAAAAAATAGTATACATGAATTTGTAATGTATATTTTTTCAATGAATAATGTTTCTTATAATTATTATCAAACTATTTTAACAAGTATTTATAAAATTTAGGGACGGAGAAAAATCATGAGGACCGGTGCGAAATCTCGAAATTGAGTTCTTAGTTTTTTCATCAATATAAATTCAAACAAAATTAACTATCATAATAAACAAAAATTATAAAATTCACTTTAAATGATATGCTTTTTTAATATTTCGAAATAAAATCGTCATTTATATTTTCAACATGTATAATTAACTTTTCTTTCTATTAAATTTCAATAAATAAATTTGAGGGCTGTTTATTTTCGAAACCCAGTACAATCTCTAATCTCACACTCCCTGACTTCATCTCTGATATAAATTATAGTTAAAATAATATATATGTTTAAGTAATTTACGTACATTAATGTAAGATCTGCAATGACCATAAGAGCTTAACCAAAATTCAAAAGAATACCAGCAATGTGAAAATATTTATAACATTCATTTTCCCCCCTGCATTTATATTTCTTTCTTGTACATGCACTAACTGTTCAATGGATTACTATAATCCATGCACCACTGCAAGTATAAATACATGCTTAAATTTGATCACCATGCATAAACAGCAAAACAAAGTATTCTACATTGAGATAACAAGAGTAAGGATTACTGATAAATACATACTGATAATTATGGGATTAAGTTCATTATTTTCTAAGGCTGTGTTATTGGTGTTTATGGTTGAATTTATGAGCCAAGTTTGTAGTCAGAGTAGTGTATTTGATGTCAAAGATTCTGGTGCAGTCGGGGATGGCAAAACTGACAACACGAATGTAAGTTTTAATGATATTCATTTCTCGTATTAAGCTCTACTGATCAGCTCACAGACATTCATAGTTTCTTGTTGTTTTGGTTGAAGGCTTTTCTTGATGCATGGAAGAAAGCATGCCAATCAGGAGGGACAGTGATGATAGTGGGCGGAACCTATCTGCTAAAAACCATTCAGTTCTCAGGACCGTGCAATGGTCAAGTTAGTTTTATGGTAAATGCAGTTATTCAGGCTCCCCAGGGCCAATCTAATGAGCATTATTGGATAAATTTCAACAATATCAATGGCTTGACAATTCAAGGAAATGGCACATTTGACGGCCAAGGACCTTCTGCTTGGCCCTTCAACGATTGCCACAATGCTGCATCATGCTCACCACTTAGTCCTGTAAGTTCTGTAATTTTTCTCCATAATTTGTACAGAAAAAAAAAATTCAAATAATTTTTACAGAGATAAACTCTTGTAAAGGCTTTATCTCATTTCACTAAAATTGCTGAACGATATTATGCATGTTTTTTGAACTTACAGTCACTGGTGCTGACGAAGCTGAACCAGTCATTAGTCCAAAACGTAAAGTTACTCAACAGCAAAGGCTTCCAAATGAAAATTGAAGAAAGTGAGAAGATAACCGTCAACAACATTACAATAACAGCACCTGCTGATAGCCCAAACACGGATGGAATCCACACTGGAAACGTCAACTACATTAACATTGTTGATTCCAACATTGGCACTGGAGATGATTGCATATCCATGGGGGCTGGAACAACAAACATTAATATCACCCGAGTTAATTGTGGTCCTGGCCACGGCATCAGCATTGGGAGCATTGGCAAGTATCTGACAGATCAAAATGTGGAGGGCGTTAAAGTACAGAACTGCACAATGAGCTCCACACAGAATGGTGTCAGAATCAAAACATGGAATTCCACCTTTTCACTCTCTGTTGCTGATGTTACTTTCCAAGACATTGTAATGGATAAGGCACAAAATCCGATTATTATTGATCAACAATATTGTGGCGGAAGGCATGACTGCATTGTATGGCATCTCTCAGGACTCAGAATATGTATACTGGTATCTAATTTCTTATTGATTTCACACTAAATATTTGTTATGTTTCAGGGAAGTTCGCACGTTCAAGTGAAGGATATCAAGTTCATAAGAGTTTCAGGAACATCAGCTTCGGAAATTGCAGTAAATTTCAATTGCAGCAGCAGTAACCCGTGTTATGATATTGAGCTAAATGACATCAACTTAAGTTCAGAAAATGGAGGCAAAGCAACTTCTTGGTGCTCAAATGCTCGTGTATCTTATATCGGCACACAAAATCCTGCTTCTTGTCAGCAAGCATTAGCTCCAGCCATGATGCTTGAATATATGTAAATGTAATGGCTCCTTAAATTAAAGTATAGTAATTTTTACGTAACCTTTGTTTGGTATCATATCACATATTTACAAGATTGAATGCTCCCAAGAAAACTAAAAGATCAAGTGCAAATTAAAAAATCACGAAAAATAATTTGGAAATAAAGCTTCTGACAAGATTTACAAGATTATCACACTCTTTCGACTCTCATCAGTTTTTCTTGAAGAACTGCCAAACCTCAAATTTCAGAAGACATCAGTGTAAGTAACAGAAGTGATGATGTACTCATAATATTGGTACAAAATTTCATCTGTTCATCGTATATATTGTTGTTTCATCTTCAGTTCTTATAATCTCTTTTTCATTACAAGCAGATTCCAGTAATTTGTTGCCAACTCTTCTAAAATTTCTTGTACCATCTTTTTATACTTGAACTCTTCAAGATACATCCTATGCAGACTGTAGAAACTGTTTAAATAATATAAGATCCTGGTAAGGGCTAACGATCTGTTATTATTCAGTCCCCGCTGCCCAGAGTATTCATCACTAGTTCTTATAGGATGTCACGTTTTATGCCCTTACTCTCGCGGATATATTAAACCAGGTCTGTCGTCTCTCTCGGGTTCTCACAGCCTTCCCAATTTTTCCAGAATTTCTCTCTTATTCCATGAATGGTCTCCTCTGTTCGTAAGTCCTAATTGATTCAATTGGTAAATTATCCTCTCTTTATGGTAATCAGAAGTATTTTGCAACTGTGATATCTTGTCCCATGATAACTGAATCTTGAAAAAAAAAAAAAACACTCTGATATCTACCTAATCTGACAAGTAGCAGACAACTGACTGACTTTGAACTAACTGACAGTTGTCTGTTAGTTTACAACCTCAAAGTTTTCCAACTTCTATAAACTTCAACAAGCCCACTTTAAAATGTTTTTAAGGAAAAAAAAAATACTACCCCTTAACCATGTTCTAAAAATATCGGATTTATTGAAAATTCTCTAATTAATTCCTGATTTGTCTTTAAAAAGTATTCTATGAATTACACTACGATTTGACTAAAAAACACCGATTTATCAAAAAAAAATCATGATAAATCCTGAATCGATAGGTCGACGGATTAGTTCCGAGTCACGATTTATACAACCTTGTTGCATTAATTTAAATAATAAAAAAAAAAAAAACTTTTGCCTTGACTTCCCATCTGCATACACCATTGAGCACGAGCAGACAAGACTGATCTAAGTTCAAATGTTTAATCATAGTTAAGGCTTAATAACCCCACACGCAAATTGTAAATTATGCAGTCAATTAAACATAAAAAGACATGTCAACTGCCTCTCCATATATTTTACATCATCTAGTTATTATATAACTCAGAGTTCTTTCGATTGAAAAAAAAAAAGAAGAAGTTGCATAATGAAAAGACTTTGAATTTTAACATGAAGGGTGTTTTTTAAACCTCATTCTCGTTAAATTTTCTTTGAAAAAATTGTGAAATAAAAAGGCATAAAATGGTGTATAAGTGTATTTGGATAAACATGGAGTTTCCTTAACGTTCCAGTAAAGCCAACAGCTAAGACATCAGCAGCAGCATCAGCATCAGCATGAAAACACACAAAATATGTAGAGTAGAAGCAAAAGTCCTCTTTCCAGCCCCTTAGTTGTTAGTTCTACTTTATCATTCTTCATTGTTATTTACTTCAACCTGCAACCCCCCACCAAACCAGTCCCCTGCTTACCATTCCATACCTCATCCTTTTTTCGAGTTTTCGGTACTTATATTATGCACATTTTATCTGCATGAATGATGAGGAACTCTATGGCTATGTTGTTTGTTGCTGTTGTTGGTGTGGTGATCGCTTGCTATGTGGTTGAAGGCAGATTTGTTGTCGAAAAGGAGAGCATTTCGGTTCTGTCACCTTCTGATTTAAGGTATACGAGACATGATGCTTCTATAGGCAACTTTGGAGTTCCTGATTATGGAGGCTCTATGGTAGGGTCTGTTGTTTATCCTCAGAAGGGCTCCAATGGTTGCAGCTCTTTCGATGGTGACAAGCCCTTCAAGTCTAAGTCTTCTCGTCCGATCATCCTTCTTCTTGATCGCGGAGGTACTAATAATCAAGATTCTGAAAAGTTTTGTAGTTTCCAGCAAACAATCAGATAATCAAAGATGAATCATCAGTTTGTATTTTGAAAAATTATTTTGATATTGGTTTATGTAATTAGTTATGTTAGAATATAATATGATCCTGGTAAGCCCTCCTCCCGTGTTCCACTAGGGTCAGAATATAATATGATCCAGGTAAGCCCTCATCCCAACAAGTTGAGATTTTGGGAGAATTGGTCACGTAACAAGTTATATGCGGTTTTTGATTAATTTAATGAATATTTTATGTTATTCTAGAGTGCTACTTTGCGTTGAAGGCTTGGAATGGGCAAGAAGCAGGAGCTGCAGCAGTATTGGTGGCTGACGACAGAGATGAGCCTCTGATAACCATGGATTCTCCTCAAGAAAGTAGTGATGCTAATGGTTATATAGACAAGATTGGGATTCCATCAGCTCTAATTGAGAAATCTTTCGGTGACACATTGAGAGAAGCCATACAGAAAGGTAAAGAGGATGTGGTGATAAGGCTAGACTGGAGAGAGTCGATGCCTCACCCTGATCAGAGGGTTGAGTATGAATTTTGGACTAATAGCAACGATGAATGTGGAATTCGCTGTGATGAGCAGATGAAGTTTGTTAAGGACTTCAAGGGGCATGCTCAGATTCTTGAGAAGGGTGGCTACACAATGTTTACGCCACATTATATCACATGGTACTGTCCACAGCCTTTTATTCTTAGTGATCAGTGCAAGTCTCAGTGCATAAACAACGGAAGATATTGTGCACCTGACCCGGAAAATGACTTTGGAAAGGGGTATCAAGGAAGAGATGTTGTCATTGAGAACTTGAGACAACTTTGTGTGCATAGAGTCGCGAATGAGAGTCATAGATCATGGGTATGGTGGGATTATGTCACGGATTTTCATATCAGGTGTTCGATGAAGCAAATGAGGTATAGCAAAGAATGTGCAGAATCTGTCATGGAATCTCTAGGCAAGTCCTACTCCAAGGGATCAATTTTCCTATACAATTACAATCATCTCTTTTTAAATTTTCTGATATCGTATATCTAACTTCCCCCAGATCTCCCAATTGCGAAGATAAGAAGTTGCATGGGTGATCCTGAAGCTGATGTTGAAAATAAAGTCCTAAAGATTGAACAAGATCGTCAAGTTAGTTCTTTCTTCTCATTCATACATTGTTGATGCAGTCTGTTCTAGATTCTAATAATTAATTATCTAACAGGTTGGGGAAGGATCTCGCGGTGATATTACTATATTACCAACATTGGTCATAAACAATGTTCAGTACAGAGGTTAGTTAGACAACTAACTGTTATGTTTTTCATCGTCACAGAGACTCAAAGTAAAGTTAACACCATATCTATCCGAGAAACTATCATCTTTTTACTTTTTGATAACTAAGTATATTCCATTTTTCCTTGTAGTAAGGCATAGCTTATTGTTTTTCATTTCTATAGGAAAGTTAGAAAGGACTGCAATTTTGAAGGCCATCTGTGCTGGATTTCAGGAGACTGCAGACCCTCCGATCTGTCTCAGTGGAGGTCAGAGTACCCTTTTTGTTGTACCAATAGTAATGAGTCATGAGTTTATTAATAGATGTTTTTACTCACATTTATACCCTCGGTCTTTCTAACTAATAGCTCTGGAGACCAATGAGTGCCTCGAGAGGAATGGTGGCTGCTGGAGCGACGTGAGGTCCAATATAACTGCCTGCAAGGTACCAGAACCTACTTACAATTGGTAAGAATTTAAGTAGACATAAATTTAATTATTCATACCACCTTCTATTTTAGGACACATTCAGAGGAAGAGTTTGCGAATGCCCTGTAGCAAATGGAGTGCAATACAGAGGAGACGGATACAAATCTTGTGAAGGTGCACGTTGTGACAATCATACATTCAATACAGTCAAGATGAATACATAGGCATTAGTAGTAATTTTACGCGTTAGTTGTTAGAATATGTAGGAAGAATGATTGCCGTCTCTAGCAACTAATTCTCACTTCTATTGACAGCTTTTGGACCTGGAAGGTGTGCAATAAGCAACGGAGGCTGTTGGTCAGAAACTAAAAATGGACAGACTTTCTCAGCTTGCTCAGTTCAGTGATTTTGCTCTCCTGATTCATTTAATACTATTTTATATTTCTGAAAATATCTCTGGATTGCTGAATTTTTCTTATGGAATTAGGACTCGGATCTATCAGGCTGTCGCTGTCCACAGGGCTTCCGGGGGGATGGTCATAAATGTGCAGGTACGGTAACAGTTAGAGCCTGTTTGGCTCTGGTGTCGGGACAGACAAGAGCTTGTCAATACAAGTACTAAACTGCTTTTCTATCTGGGAACTTCTGATTATTTTTCCCTGGATTCTTCACTAGATATCAACGAATGCACGGAAGATCATGTCTGTCGTTGTGATGGCTGTTCCTGTAAAAATTCATGGGGCGGATACGAGTGCAAATGCAAGGGAGACAAGCTCTACATAAAAGAACATGATACATGTATCGGTAGGATAACATTTTACAGCATTTCATATTCTATCAACAACTTTACAGTCCAGTTCTTCTATTCTATGTTTTCACTTTTGCATCTCTGCTACAGCGAAAAATGCATCGAAATTTGGTTGGTTTCTTACCCTTTTGGTCCTGGGAACAACTGCGGCTGCTGCAACTGCTGGCTACTTATTCTACAAATATAGGCTGCGGGTATATATTCATTTTACGCAACAGAATCGTGTTAAATTTATGAAAACCTCGACCTAAATTGGGTGTTTGTTTGTTTTTTCCTGCAGACTTATATGGATTCAGAAATCATGGCTATTATGTCGCAGTACATGCCGCTCGACGGCCAGCACAATCAGGTTACTCAGCATGAGGCCGAACCCCTGCAACAAAGTGCGTAAAGAAGACGAGCTTTAGAATATTCGTATTAAGCAGGAAGAAGACTGAGCTTGCAGATGCAGGAGATACCATGGCTGACATCTCAACACTACAGCAGCTAAGTTGAGGTTCAAAGAACGGATTCGCAAAGTTTCTTAAAATTTGTTAGGCTATACCCCCTTCTATACGGCTTGTAGTTGTGGATATGTAAATTGAAGCTAGAAGTACATAATAGAGAAAGTCCTGTAAGTTTGATGAAATTGAACATTCATGACCATGATCATGATTCTCATATGTTTTACTAGAGTACAGAAAAAAGATGCATACTGCAGCGATACACACACATATCCGGTCTACGTACCCAACTATCCGTGTCGACAAATCATATAAACTACAGGGTGCACTATAAGCAGCAAGAGCAAACCATGATGAAATATCTAGAACAGAAAGTACAAACACCAACCACACACAAAAAAGCAACCATCCAATTTCCAAGTGAGTTGTACATAACAAAATGTTAGTTTCAGATTTGTGACTAATATGAATGAGCGAATGTAAAGCTGATTTAACAGTTGCCAAGCTCTCGAGATAACTAACGCTAATGAAATTTTCAATCAAAATTCAAGAGATCCCCTGATGACACATCTTATCTTTTTCTACCACCACGTTCTCTCAATGAAAGAGAAAGTGTCTCTCCTCCTGCGACATTGTAATATGCAAGGGAAAGATTATCCTTGAGAAAGCCAGCCTTTCCGCTCAGTTTCTGTTTATTAGAAGGAAGCTGAATCTCTCCAGCAATTTTCTCTTTCAAGCTGCTAACTGTTTCAGACAGCGATTGTACTTTAATCTCCAGCACCTGCCCTTTCAGGTTTCCTTCATCAATATTTGGCACAGACACATTGATGTGCGCTGGTCCCTGTGGTCAAAGAAGAAAGACAAAACATCAATCAGAAATGCAACAAAAAATGAGAAACAGTACTGAAACAAAGACCATAAAATATACTCATCATTTTTGGATCACAGTGTTATATTGCAACATTGACCCACAAACACCTTTATGGCCTGTTTGGGAATCTGGATTTCATTTGAAATCCTGGATTTGATCAAATAACTTTTGGATTTGGATTTCATCTGAAATCCACCCATTCAAATACTAGTATAAATCTGAGGATTTGAAATGACAACTCAAATCTTGTCATTTGAAATCCATCATTTGAAATAAAATGCATGTTTCCAAACGGCCTCTTATAGTATTCTATATATATCTAAATGCAATTGAAAAAACTTTACTTCAAGCCAGTCAACAAGATTGGGTAGTCAGTCCATATACAATCAACAGGCATCATGAATATTGATTAAAAACATATCTTCAAATGACAATTAGGCTTGCTCGCCAGAATATGAATAACCAGACAATTAGTCATATGATCGTATCATATGAAATCAATATACCAGCCAGTATATTTAGTACAACAGATTTTATTCAGACTGTAGATCTACGGTGGGACAGACAATTCAAAGCCATGTAGTTATTCCACACAAAGTGCAGGAATCTGCAATTTACTACTAGGGACATCGGCAATCAATCTTCATTATTCAAGGCAACAAGCCACCTAGTTCAAAAACCATGTAGATCACACTTCTCTCTCTCTTCAAACTTTTGAATTCCCATGTAAACTGGAAACTCAAGTTTAAAATTTAATACTTCAAAAATTTTGCATTTGTTAGGAATGAAGTAGAAGAAATAGAGGTAGGTTAAGATGCATTCCCTCCAGTTTCAACTCTGATGTATTAAACAGAAATGTGTAAATATTTCCCGCCTGCTGCTTAATTTATTAATTTTTTTGCAATGTTAAACTAAAATCCCTGTGAAAGAGTTAATAAATTTCTCCTGACCAAATACTTAGACTTGGGCAACAGAACATTTGCTAGCAAATCAATCTCTTCAACTATAATATAATTTTATTATATACACCGCCTCTCAAGGTTATGAGAGTGGTTTTGCTGATCAATTTTTAAAATATCTTTATCGGTTGAATCCGTGTCATTAACAGAAGTCCTCTTTTGCACCTTATCCAGTTTGAGGGTTAGTTAACCACAGAGAGTTTACTTTAGGAAGAGACACACAACATTCAAGGGTAAAACTTACAGCATAATAAGAAAAACTAAAGATACTCCATACCTGATGCTGAGCCAGGAACTGATCTTCCGGAATAAGCAAAGAATCATCATGCCTTTGCCTCTTTGGCTCAGGCTCCTCTGGAAGTGGAGGAGGAGCTTCCTCAGGTGGAGGTGGTGGGGGCATCCCTAGAGGCATAGGTGGCTGAACCAAATGCATTCCATGTGGTGGCATGACATGGGGTGCATAAGGTCGAGGAGCTGCTAATGGTGTATACTGAGATCCTGGTGGTGGTGGCACAGGAATACTTGGTGGGTTTACAGAAATCGATGGAGGCCCAGGAGGTCGATTAAGCATGAAAGGTTGCTGTCCGTAGTTCATTTGCATTGGGGGTGGTGGAGCCCGCACTTGAAGTGGTGGCCGTGGTGGAGGTGGAGCAAGAACCCCACTATTTGGAGGAGCTGGATATTGACCTGGATTTGGGGGTCGGGGAATGTTAACAGCAAGATTAGCAGGTGGAGGAAGTGGCCGAATGGACGGCATACCAGGTCTAGGAGGAGCAGCAGGGCCAGGAAGATTGCTTGCCGCATCGTTTATATCCTCTCCATTAGCATTTTGAGACATGGCCTGAGTTGCAGTTCGCCCAATACTCCCAGTATGACCATCCCATATGACCTGCTTTGGTTGCTCATCTTTCTTCTTTTCGATCTCTGCCTTGACTGCATTGGATACCTCCTCCTCGGTTGTACCAAATATATCAGGACGGGTCCGTGCAAGTCCCATAATGTTTTTCGATATTTCATCATCCTGAGCAAGAGTGGTATCCCTAATCTTGGCAAACATTCTCTCCTTCTGCTCCTTGTACTTGGGATCAATGAGAGATATCCTCATATGTTCAGACATCTCATTTATAAGAATTAACTCTCCAGTGATCGGGGAGACGACATATTTAGTTGGGTCTCTCTCAGCAGGATTTCTCTCCTCAGGCCTCTTCCAGTTCTTCACAATTCTCATTGGTTGATCCTCTTCCATTGGGGTTATTCTGGCTTCACTTGGCTTATCACCACCATTTTCTTCAATACTGGCAACCCTCATGCCTTCTTCAACAAGTTGCACCTCTTCTTCATCCATCTCCATTTCTACTTCCTTTCCAGGCTCAATAATTTCTTCGTCTTCCAAAGTTGACATCTTGCTTC
Organism: Daucus carota subsp. sativus; assembly: GCF_001625215.2. Classification (NCBI taxonomy): domain Eukaryota; kingdom Viridiplantae; phylum Streptophyta; class Magnoliopsida; order Apiales; family Apiaceae; genus Daucus; species Daucus carota. Next base: position 52,010,949 of record NC_030381.2, on the reverse strand, counting down.
TCCTTATAACTTCCTCAAGAGTCATTGGAGGTGGTAAATCATCATCCTCGTCATCAGCAAAGTCTATCATCTCAACAACAACAAAATCATGCCAATCAATCATAGCCATCTGTATCCTTTCTTGCTCTACCTCATCCTCAGCTTTTTGCCTTGCCTGCTCTTGAGAACGTTCCCACTCCAACCTGTGAAGGCAACGTTCAAGTATGGTCGTCATGCTGTCAACACTACTCTGTAGTTTATCAGTCAAATCCTTGGGAGGCATCAACACTTTAGAATATGCATCCGCCAGCGAAGTAAAAAACATGAACATGCTATGCGTGGGCCTCATGAAGTGGAACTGGGGGTTATTCCCCTCCCTACTCGTGAGTCCCAACAAAAATGATTTCCCATTGCGAGCTACAAACTGTGCTGTGAGCTTAATTATATCTAACTCCTCCCCTGTAATGCCTTCGGGAAGACGGACAGTGTACTGCTCTGCTGCTGGAGGTTCAAGGGGTTTCCGAACAGTCCTAAACTGTTCCGAGGGATCTGGCTTTGCCTCCGCATTACTGTCTTCGCCAGCAGGAGCTGTCGATTCCAGACCAGATGCATCTGAACCTTGAGTAGGCTGCTGCGTTGTAGATGTCTGACTACGAAATTCAGATAAACGGTGCTGATAATAGGCATGGTACGGGTCCGAAGATTTTAAGAAATTAAATTTCGGGTTGTTGGCATTATTATTCATAATTCTAAGTTCAAATTCTTGCCCATTCTTTGCCACAAAAGTAGCTGTTTTCTCAACAATGGTTCGAATGTCCGGTGGTGGATGAATAATTCCAATAGTTTTGGTGTGAGTTGCAACCGATACAGGAGCCGCACTGGACTTGCTTGCTTCATCCTCGATATCTTGAATCTCCCTATCTTGCAATTGAGATGGCGGGAGAGGACCAAGATTCCCATCCGTGGGTGGGGCCGGAAGCGGCAGTATCGGCCCGGAGCCTAACATCTTAATCTACTTCCAAATAAAACACAAACCCCTTCACTCAAAACACTATTTCCTGCAAAAAAACAAAACAACACCATCATTTCCATTAGTATCCGAACCTCATTCATTCAAATCAACAAGTATAACTACATACACCCGCATCAATTCTTCCCTACGATGTAACTCCCTGTAAACTTCCACCACGCAAACACACGCGTTATCAATTAAAACAAACCAATATAATAAAACAATTCAAAAATTCAAATTAACCTCTCGACGCATACCTCAAATTTATTCCAAGAAGTACGAAATCTGTTTCGGTAAAACCCCCATCTCTGTATCTTAAAACCCTAATACATTAAAATATATCATATCACAAAAACGCTAAATACGAAAGCACAGCAACTCCATAGCACAGTAGCATTAATACCTAGATCTGACTGATAAACAACGCGAAACAAGATTCAAATACACACACACACCAACAAACCATATGAATTAAAACCCTAAAGTGAACAAAACCCAGATAATAAAGTTGAAATCTTGACACAATTCAAGAGCAAAAAAAAGTAATTAAAGAGATGAACAATACATGTAGCGAGTACGTTTTAGGGATTTTCAATTGAAAAAAAAATTATAAATTAGGTCATCAACACATAATTTTTAAACAGATATGAATTATACGATATGATGTGTGCGTGTGTGTAGAGATTAGAGAGAGAAATTAGTACCTGAAAATTGAGAGGAGAAAGAAGAGTGATGAGTTGCCGGGGTCGTTCTAGGGAAACACCAGGATAGATGCGGATAAATATACTTCAACACCGGCCGCCTCGGTCGGGTCGGGTCAGGTGGCCCGATTTATACGTATTTTTTAAAAAGGATTAAAAAGTACAATAAAGATACTTTGAGGGTCGTGAGCTACATTTTTAAATTTCGAGTCCGCATCATTTTTAAATTTCGAGTCCGCATCAGAACTTCCACACATACTTTGAGACCAAAAAAATCATTAAGCCTAATAATATAAGGGATGTGGGAAATATAAATAACAAATTTTAATAAAAAGTGAATAGGAATATGATTCATAAATTTGAGATCAACTATATGATGAGATAAGTCTTTTTTAAAATATGTTGTTGATATCGTGTATCAAATATAAGTAGATAATATATTGTCGTTGTATATGTTATTGCGGCTGTAAGTTGGACGGATTCAAATTTTACGTGACACAAGCAAATTTTCGGAAAAACTTATATTTTTCTGTGGGAGCATTTTTATAATTTATCAAAATTTAGAATGGTAAAAATATACGGTGCATTCTTGATGGTATTTAGAGGTACACTTGAGTGGCATGAACAATTGCAGATTTGCAGGCATTCGCTGTTGAAAATTTAAAGCCAAAATAACATTCTAAAGTTGTGGCTTAATTTTTTTATATTTTTTTGTCAAGAAAGTTGTGCCTTACTAGAATTGATTGATAAATCACAGAATAACAATCATCTTTAAGTTTTCTTATCCATTGGTGCACTGCTTATTCAACTGTAACTGCATGATTGATTGTTAATACATTCAAGCTATGGCATCAGCATACGAAGCAAACACCTTCTCCACATGGATGGTATCTCCCACTTTGAGTATCATCCCTCCAACTTCATCAAATGAGTCCTTGCTGCAGACCAAACCTTGTCCGAAGTAGACCTGAAGAAAATTATTTCACAACTCGTATCTGGAAAAAGATTCAATGTAAGGAAAGGAAATGATTCGTTCTAGAGCTTAACCTTTCCATGGTGCTTTGTACTCAGTTGCAAGATTTTATCAGATCGAAACTTCATCAGTGTTTCATTCGGCTCTGGCCCAGGTATTCCATTCTCTTGGTTAACTAAGGGTACCTGAAAAGTATATTGAAGTCCACAAAAATAAATGAAACTCTGCAGCAAGTATGTGTCAAATGAAATGATATTAAACAAAGAAAAAAAAAAGAATCAATTATCAAGCTTAACTTTAAAAAAGGATGCTAAACTTGATCATGTTAATATTCCCTTGCTTATAGAAGGATACTGTACATAATATTAATGCAATATGTTCTTGAATTGAATATGTATACAAGAAAAAACAACTTTTCCAATGGATAGAGCATTTAGGGTAAAGTTTAACCTTGCATCGGGGACATAACTGAATGCTTATGAAAGTTATGTTGTTGATTTTGATCTCCTTCCACAGGTCCTCAGCAAATGGTTCACAGCCATCAATAAATATGCTGCAACATTCAAGTGTTATTAATACTATAGATTACAGCTTATATGTGAGACAAAAAGTCCAAAAGATAATAAAGTAATATTAAGAAATCAGATTAGGATATATCACAAAGCCATGAAACAAAGTTAGACCTGGGGCGGAAACGATTAACGGGTAAAGGCTCCTCCAGCTGGCTATTAAGTGCATCTAAAGATCCCTGCATATGATACATACACATATTAGGCACCAGTGCTGCATTTATCTATAAAGATTATCTTAATCATAAATGTTTGAAATAACCTGGGAAAGCATCAGAAACTGATACTGGTCGGTAAACACAAGATTGTATCCAGGAGTAGGGGCATATTCGGGGAGAGGCCTGGAGTCAGAATCTGTATGAGCAAATATCTTTATGTTTAAACGGCGATTGAATAGAACATTGTTGCCTTTAAAATATATTTAGCCTAAAGACTTTCTTCCGCCATGAAGGCGATAAAGATTTAGCATTTACCTATCCATTCCACAACATATATTCCAAAAAAGTATGAAATTAGGCATCTTAAACGCTGTTATCAAAGAATGGTGATGAAGATTCAGCTTTTACCTATCCATTTCACAACATATATTCCAAAAAATCTTGAACTTAGGCATCTTGAACACTGTTATCAATGAATGGTCGCCACTTGATCACACGACCAAAAACGCAGAGACAAGATTCATTATAAGATGAAGTAGAGCTACTGTACATGTCACTTATATTTGGTCCCTTAGCTATAATACGGGCATTAACTTCAATCAGAGAATACTACTTAAGAAAACAAGACCTCGCTTTTTTGTTACTCGGTATAGGAAACGTAAAATAGAGACTCGAACTCTTTGCGTCTCAACTATATAACTTAATAAAAAAAAAAAAGATTTACTACAAGACACAATAGATTGAGTACTACCATTATTGAATCGCACTAGACGACTGGGTTTGCCAATATAATCAGTGAACCATTTTGATGCTTCTGCTCCTTCATCCAACACAGAACCTGTCCATTCCCAAACTGTAACTCCTTCAGATTTCTCACTAGGTTTGCTTAATGACACCTTCAGCTCATCCATTCCAGGTGCCCTAATCACTGTGGGGGAGATAGACAACTGTTAGACAATATCAAATATAACTTACTTTTTATACACATAAAATCTGGGGTAAAAAATTTAGATTTAGTTCAGATAATCAACTATAAAGTTGAAGGTCAGCACTTGGAGAATCATGTTCACTGAATAAGATTAAGAGGTAAAAAGATACACGGTTATAGGCCCAGCTCTTTGGCCACACAATTCAAGTTCCAACCAGAAAGATCATGATAAGAGTAAGTAATCCATACTGACTTTTTGATGGAGATTTTTGTGGAATATAGAATACTTTGATTATGCTGAAACAGTCAGGAACCAAGGTCCTGCGCTGAAACAAGACAATATCTTGTTCCTCGTGTATGGGGCAAAGTATATAGTTTCCTACTTCCAGAAAATGGGAATCACAGAAGTTACAAAACTTACATGATAGAATAAACATCAGATAATGCAGACAATACAGTTGCCGATTAAATTTAGTATATTAAATTTACCCAGATAAGAGCTCTTAGTAGGCTTCCAACCAACGGAGAATGCCTCACTTGGCAGATCCACTTCCACTAAAGCAAGCCTAGGTTCTACTCTTTGAGTACATGCCCTGCCCTTCGCATTGATAACCATCCAGTGCCTATCCCACAGAAATCCTGTACAAGTAAAAATAGTTATGATTGCTGACAACACACTTTTAAGCGATAAATATCAACGTTATATAACCTTTATATCCATATGAGTAATCTTCAGTTAGTGCAGATACACAACAATTACTAGGACATAGAGATACTGGACAGAAGACTATAATAGATATCAAATTAAGCGACCAAAACTAAATTTTTAGCTCAGGTGTTGTAGATTGTATATCTCTTTGTGATGCTAATTGCCATATCAGAGTATAACCTATCAATTTCCATAAGCAAATTACACAAGGTCAATGTAGCCACACTAGGCGCTTCTTTTTGACCAAGGGTAATCAATTATATGAGTGGAGATGTCACATGCTCCAAAATTTTAATTTGCACAAGTATATTAAATTTCATTAAACTAACCGTAACTTGTTTAATTCATATTTTACCTGATTCTGCCAATCATGTTTTGTTTCAAATAGTCAGATTCATAAAAACAAGAAAAACAAACTTCAAGCACCGGAGTACAAACAAAATCAATTTCCGCTGTTAGAATACATTCGGTTTCTATCACATATTCACATGGTTTGCAAGTTCAACATTATCATACAAATCAGAGGATTTACTTCGCATTCTGAACATGCTCTTCGAATCACAATGAATTTTTTTTTGCAACTAATTTTCTTCAAGATTATTGAAAGGAAAAGGGGAAAAAAACACTTTTTCGCAGCCATACATAAACTCAAGGAACTTTTTTGTGATTCACTGATCAAATTTCAGCTAACACTACACAAAATTCACCACTAAAACTTGCTAATTTCTAGTCAAATTCACAACCAACTGGCTTGATTTAGTAGCAAAATCATAAAACTTTCACACAACTCTAGTCCTCTACTGCTAACATCTCAAGAACAAACAAGTCAACAATCACTGAAAGAAACAAGCAAGCTTCAAGAACATCAAAAATAACAAAAAAAACACAAAAGATTGGATTTTGAAAGGAGGATCATACCAGTGGGGCAAATGGGTGCTTGAGAAACAGAAATCCCACGGCAGGATTTGATGGGGTATATAAAGATTGACTCAATTTTTGCTGCTGCCATCTTTGTATATTCAGTTGCTCTGCAAGATTTTATGGAGAGAGAGAGCTCTTTCTTTCTCTATCTCAGTTGTTAGATAGTAGTAGTAAAGTTGGAAAAGTGTACCAACTCTTTCTTGTCATATTTGTACAAGTTCAGTCAGCCTACACGTACATACAAACACGTACATACAAAACAGGTTGTCTGTTGTAAATCTAGATAACACATTCGAAGTGCACAAGATTGAGAGACTGAGGCAGTTCAGTTGGATTGGATATGTGAGTTTCAGAAGGAACGAGGGCCAATAATTTAATACTTTTTGGCACACACTTTTAATGCGGGTAGTTAAAAATATTATTTTTGAAATTTTTATTTTTTGAATAAAAATATGCAATCAAAATTTTAATTCAAAAAAAAATCAATTAGAAATAATGATTTTTACTGCCCGGTCAACTCACCTAAAAATACGTGCTCAAGTCAAAAGTGTCATATAAAAAAACATAAGAAGTAATAATTTTTTATTTAGCGGTCAAAATTTGATAGAAAGATATCTTTATATATATAGAGATTATCATTTTTTTATGGAAACATCGAGATTATCATTATTATTAAGATAAGTTAACAAAAATGTCTCATTTAAATAAGTGGTTGTTATCATAATAGGATATATTTTAGGAAAATCTTGATTTTACAAAAGCAAAAATCAATTTACATGGAGATTGGATTTTTGAATTTATCGACAAAAAAAAATAAAATCAATTTATATGTTAACGCATCATCCATAATTTATTATCAACAACATTAACATACAATATATTTTTCTACTGTCTCATAGCACAACAGGTTATAATAGTACATTTTAAACCGATCTTTAATAAAGTATTACAATATTCGGTGATGATAAATAAGAAAAGATGGAATTATATTTTATTGAATTAATTGAATTTACACCTCACAATCTTCGTTCAAAAACAAATATGTAACAGATTTCAAAAGATGTAAATTGCATCGATATCATATTTTATTGAATTGATTGAATTTAAACCTCACAAATTTCGTTCAAAAATAAATATGTAATGAAATTTTAATTAATTGCATCGATAAATTTCTCCTACTCATCCATTTAAAACCTGCTTAGTTAATTTTTCGCTAAAATTTTGGTTTTGCTGTTAAATAGTGAAGGACAAAACTAGAATTTCAGCATTCTCTTTAAAAGAAAAAATTAAACTCATTTAAATTTAAAATCTAATAATACCCAAATTCTTTATATCTGATCGCATAAATAATCGGGAAACATAAACTCATTTAAAAAAAGGGTTAATTATCAAATTGGTCACTGAAGTAGGCTTAATGTATCAAGTTGGTCACCGAACTCAAAACGGTATCAAGATGGTCATTAAAGTCACCATAAATATCAAACAAGTACCTTGAAATATGAGTTCAAGTAGTAAAAATATTATTTATAAAATTTTACACATTATTTTTAAATGTTACCACAACCAACTAAAAGGTTATGACTTTTAGTATTTAAAATAATATATTTATATTTTATCAAGTTTATTTATTTTTTATATTTTATTATATAGCTATTTTATTTGTTTTAATTAAAAATAAATAATAAATAAACTTGATAAAATCGAAATATATTATCATAAATATTAGAAGTCATAACCTTTTACTTGGTTTTGGTAACATTTAAAAATAATATGTAAAATTTTATAAATAATATTTTTACTGCTTGAACTTATATTTCAAGGTACCTGTTTGATATTTATGGCCACTTCAGGGACCATCTTGATACCTTTTTGGGTTCAGTGACCAATTTGATATATTAAGCCCACTTTAGTGACCAACTAGATAATTAACCCTTTAAAAAAACTCGCATTACCCCAGTAACAAATTGCCCACCGGTCTTTTTAAAACCCATATACATCCGCCCAACCCGACCCGCTCCAACCTACGGGTATACTTATGTCATGTACATTATAGATCCTCTGAACTGAACCAACAAGGAGAAACAAACATCTCGCCCCTCGTCAATAATCATAGGTATTCAAATTTCTCTGATTAAATTATAACGCTGAATTATGTTCATCATTATCTCAATTCACGATTCTATTTCTATCGTTAATTTGTGTTTTTAATTATTATATTGTGATTTATCATGTCTTCACAATGTGCATTTAGGGTTTTCTTACAGACTCTATTAATCTAATCTCGCGACTTCATTGATTTTGTAATGTGGAGTTGAGGATGTTATGGGAATTTGCTGATAGCGCTGTAATTGTTTCGAGTTTCGCGATGCGAATGGTAGTCGAGAACTCGAGATTGAGTTTGAGCGGTGGTTAATGTTTTGTTCGAGTTTGGCTAGGAGAAAGCAGCTAATTTGCTCGGAATATTATATAATGATAATAATATTGTTTTTTTTTTCCGATGTAGGTGTAGAGGATTTTTCCGGGGTAAAGTTGGTTATAGAAATTTAGGACCTTAAGTTTTAACTGCTGGGAGATTTTTTTGTAAAATAAGTAAAACTAGTTTCATGATTATCAGTGCATTTGTTTGCGTTTTTATGAATGATATTTGAATATTATAGTGCAAAAGTATGAGCTTAGCTTTAGGTGTTTTTGTATGGAATGATATGACATGAAGATGATAAAAAATTATTTTAACAGATGGTGTCGATATACAAGTGGATGCAATTTTTTCCCTTCTGTTTTTTTCGCAATTTTTTAGCTTAATTGCGTATGATATTTTTGTGTATCTTGCAATAAATTTAATCTTCTGCTGTAGTGTTATGTTAGTTGTAAAAATGTACGATCACCATGGATACTTTCTCAGATGTTTGATCACTTTCTAATATGATCCGTGATTATATATATATCTGCAGGAAGTCGTCTGGAGCATACAGAGGATATTTCTTTCTATCATAAAGATTCTGGCCTTTAATTTTGAGGACAATGTCTGTAACAGCGGGCGTTAGTGATACTGTGATTGCTATTAGGGATAAGCTTAGAGGGAGAATTGGCCAGACAAAAGTCAAAAGATACTGGCCTGGTAAAGCTCCTGAATGGGCTGATGATCCTGATGAAGATGAGGATATGCGGATGACTAGGGCAGTTGCCTTGGAGAAGGCTTTTCCCAGTCACGAAGATGCTGATATTGCAAAAAGAGATGACCCCAGGCTTCGCCGTTTGGCAGAGAGCAAGGTAGATAATCGTGAAGAAGTAAGAGCTGATCACAGGCGTATCAGACAAGCTGAAATAATTTCGACCATTGAAGAGGAGAATAGAAGGCAAGAAGGGCTGGATTTAGAGGAAGAGGATGAGGATGCCTTAGATGAAAGGAGGAGAAGAATTAGGGAGAAGTTGCTTCAGAGGCAGCAAGAAGAAGCAGCACTGCTTCCAGAAGAAGAGGAGGATGAAGCAGAGGAAGAGGAGGAAGAAGAATCTGAATATGAGACGGATTCAGATGAAGAACAACCAGGCATTGCAATGGTTAAACCTGTCTTTGTTCCAAAGTCGGAGAGGGATACCATAGCTGAGCGTGAGAGGCTTGAGGCAGAAGACCGTGCACTTGAGGATCTAATGAAAAAGAGATTGGAAGAGAGAAAGATCGAGACCAAGCAATTAGTGGTTGAGGAGATACGGAAGGATGAACAAATTCAGAAGAATATGGAACTAGATGCTGATATTGCAGATGTTGACACTGATGATGACCTGAATGAGGCAGAGGAATATGAAGCATGGAAGGTGCGTGAGATTGCAAGGATCAAGAGGGATAGAGATGACAGAGAAGCAATGTTGAAGGAGAAGGAAGAGATTGAGAGGGTAAGAAATATGACAGAGGAAGAAAGAAGAGAGTGGGAGAGGAGAAATCCAAAGCCTGCTGCTCCATCCAAGCAGAAATGGAGGTTTATGCAGAAATACTACCATAAGGGCGCCTTTTACCAAACAGATTCTGATGATCGCTCGTCAACTGCCGGTTCAGATAATTTATTTTATCGTGATTTCTCTGCTCCAACTGGTGAGGATAAGATGGACAAGACGATATTACCTAAAGTCATGCAGGTTAAGCATTTTGGCCGCAGTGGAAGAACAAAATGGACTCATCTCGTCAACGAGGATACCACTGATTGGAATAATCCGTAAGTGCAGTTTTTATTGTCTTAAATTTTTGTTTCGGCATTTATCCTTATAAGATATATAAGCTTTGTATGGTGCTGTCTAAGATCAGTCTGAGTCTTTTATTTGATGTCTAATTATTAAAATATGCTACCTATTTTGTTGCATTTGCTTACATATGTTTTGTTGGTTAAATTTTATTTATTCCTAAATTTCCTTCTAGTGTGAGGATGTCACACTAGTTCAGGCCCTTGGTTGAGATAAACACTTCAAAATTATTTGCATTATAACTTTCAAACCTTTTGACTGATTATGACTTCCTGCCATATCTACCTGAGCCTTTGTCTATTCCTACAAAGGCAAAAGGCAAGGGTCAGCTATTTTGTTGTGGAAGTGGTAATTGTTGGGAGTTAAAGACTCATACCAGATTCAAAGATCAAGGACTGTTCTTTGTTTATTAAGCTGAGACTTCTGTTTTTAGAACAGAAAACAAGCATATACATGAATTATTTTTTTTTCAGAATTAATGCCCAGTCTCGACAAATAATGTTTTGAATGCACGTTACATATATGGATTCTCTAGATACTAATTTTTCTATTACTGCAGGTGGACTTACAATGATCCTCTTAGAGCCAAATATAATGCAAAAATGGCTGGAATGGATGCTCCAATTGCTAAACCAAAAGGAAGCAAGAAAATAAAGGACTGGGAGTCTCGATAACTTTCTTTTCCTCATCATACAAGGATGCAGATCAATGCATAAAGAATGCTCTAATTTTGCAATAGGTGCCGGACTAGCGCTTTAGTTGTATTGTATACTATAACTTTTGTGTTTGTATTTGGCATAATTTACTTTCATGGTCCTGAACTTCTGGGACGGGGAATATGACATTTAGCATTGCTAATATGTTCTCTGTTAGCGTCTGGGGCCTGATTAGTCTATGAACTGGTTATCTGGTTAGTGTTATAAAACTGGAATCCAGTGGTCTTTGCTGGCATATGACTCTGTAAGATTGTTAAATTGGATCAAGGTTATTCATCATAGACTTAAAATGGGGTCCAATTGGTGCCTTCATTGTATTGTAGTGGTATAGTACCTTGCTAAGTGGACGAAATTTGCGTAAGTATGAAATATAAAAGCAGGGGTGTGACTACATATCTGATATCCCACTCATCTCTCTATATTTTTTTCCACTATGGGCACACACTTAATGGTGTTCCACTTAGAACCCTTGGCATGAGAACCCTTAGAACCCTCTAGTATAAGGGTTTTACTTAGAACCCTTAGCATGAGAACCCACTATGGGCACACACTTAATGGTGTTCCACTTAGAACCCTTGGCATGAGAACCTTTAGAACCCTCTAGTATAAGGGTTTTACTTAGAACCCTTAGCATGAGAACCCTTAGAACCCTCTAGTATAAGGGTTTTGCAGTTGTACTGCTAAAAAGTGTCGTGTTTATGTATATATTTTGAAATTATTTTTTGAAATTATTTTTTAACATACACAACGATGCAAAAAATATGTATTTAAATTTAGATGCTAAAAATTCATTTAAAATTTAGGGTCGTGCAACATAATCTTAGTAGTTTCTATGGTTATATTTTAAGGATGGGTTTCTTTTGAGCGCGATCCTATAAAATATAGTTTTATAACTTATTTTTGAAATTATCTTTTTCTGAATAAATATTTATATTTCAAATTTTTTATTCAGTAAAAAAATCTTAAAAATAAATAATATAACTATATTTTATAGGAATAATAAAGTATAATTTTATAACTTGTTTTTAACAATTATTTATTGTTTATCGTTTATGATTGAAGTATTTTCTCAAAGAATTATGATTGAAGTTAATTATTAGAGGACTACTTGTTAAAAATAGAGTGAAGTACTATTTGTTTAGTCTCAGGTTTGGGTCTGCTTATAGTTACGATTTCGTTTGGAGTCGATCATGAAATTGGATGTCCAGTGTTTACGGCCTCGTTGTCTTAATTGATTGTCAATGTGATTCTGAAATGTAAATAATCGAAACAGGTCACAATTCACTTTGATCATTCAAACATACTTATATTATAAAAGGGCAAATTAATTTATAGGTCCTTGAACTATTGACGTTTTATTGTCTAGGTCCCTGAACTAAAGATTCCGTATTTCAGATCACTTAACTTGTCTATTTTCTGATCCAAGTCCTTCCGTCAAAAAGATTCTAACGGTGTTAACTAGGGTTCTTGAGTTTCATACAGATCAAAGCAATTTTGAAGGTGTTAGTGATATCCAAACTCAAAGTTCAAATAGTCAAATTGAAGCTTGAATCACTAGCGACACTCATATGACAACAATTTTCACAAATTAGATTTAATTTTAAAAAACCCCAAATTTGACCATAAATTTAGGGTTCTTTATTGAATTTAGTGACCTAAATTTATAAAATTTTAAATTGAACATAATTTTTGAAAATTGGTGTCATATGAGTGTCGCCAGCGACTCAAGCTTCAATTTGACTACTTGAACTTTGAATTTAGATAACACTAACACCTTCAAAATTGCTTTGATCTGTATGAAACTCAAGAACCCTAGTTAACACTGTTAGAATCTTTTTGACGGAAGGACTTAGATCAGAAAACAAAAAAGTTAAGTGACCTGAAATACGGAATCTTTAGTTCAGGGACCTAGACAATAAAACGTCAATAGTTCAGGGACCTGCAATTTAATTTTCCCTATTATAAAATAACAGAATAATGAACCGAATTTAATTCGGTTATTTTACCGAACCGAAATTTCTATATCAATTACAACCGAATTCTGAATAAAAAAACTCCAAAATTTTCTCCTTTTAATCCAGTTGGTCAAAAATAAACTCACCCCAAAAAACAATTAATTCTGATAGACGAACCACCGGGAAAATTCTTACACCCACTCATTGAGCAAAGGACTGCAGCAAGTAACTCATCAGATGAGGATGACCACCATTAGATTTTGATAACCTTTTGTGAAACTCAATACATGCTCGAGCCTTCTCATAGAACTGACCATATGTAAAGCTTTTTGTAGACACTAGCTGGTTTGCCATAATCATAATCAGCAGTGTCTGTGGATACCCAAATGACCGGTAAGCCATCTTCATAGCCAGAAATTGCCCAAGATTCTATCCGTCCAAAGCCATTACACTCTGTCAAAAAAAAAAGATTAAAAAAGCCATTACACTGAATTTCATTTTAATATTTAATATTCTATCCGTACAAACTTGATAGTTGTTGAATAATAAATCAGAAAATTAATGATATATCATATAAAAAAATTTAATATCAGGTGTTTGAATACAAAGGAATACTGGTCGATAGATATGAATAAATCCACACAAAATAATTTTGTAAAAATATGAAATATTAAAACTTACCATGCTTTGTCGAACCTTCATCCATCTCATCGTCCGGCCAATTTTAAGGAGTATTATCTTCATTGTTTATTGTGTTATTCCATTTGTATCACTGATATAATAATAAAAGTATTAATGATACAAGACACATACGTATATGATATCATTTTGAAGAAACAAATACAACAAATCAAATTATTTCTTACTCAATTAAGATTACTGTCAACGTATCCACACCATTAAGATCGATCTAGGTGTTAACGCATCCTTAATATTTCGAAATGTGGACGACTTTTTTATCATTCAAGATGCCACTGATAATAACATACAAGATTTATAATTAAAAATAATTAATTATCGACAAAAACATATATGATATGTGTGCTTTAACTGAATCGATAGATGTTGGATTGAAAAGATCTCACACACACATATATTTTTTTTTCTGAAATGGAGACGATGGAGTGGTTGCCCTGATTGTTTTAGTTTAGTACTTTGTCACTGATTTTGATATTTAAAGTGGAGGACCATTGCTGGATAAATCTAGAACATTCTGGTTCAAAATCAAATACGGGCTTAGGGCCTACATTGGAATGAAAAATGATCTAAGTTACGGGCCTAGGGCCTAGAAACGGAGTGAAAAATGATCTACGTTACAGGCCTAGCAGCGAAGTAAAAAATGATCCAATTTATAGTTACAATCTACATTTCTTTGTTGTATATCATTTAGGCCTATGAAAGAAAGGCCCATAATACGGAAAGATTGACTCTTAGTCCAATATACTATATTATATACTTATATATAACAAGTGTAAGAAAGATAATTTGGTTGCATGGTCTTCTCACTATCAAAAGCTTATCATCCGTTGAATCGTATACAGAACAAATAAGCACCGTCAGATTAGAACAAAATTATGTTTTATTCAATAAGACAACTGACATTTACTTGCATAATCAAGATTCCTTTTCCTAATCCAAAACAAATTCTATCTTTCACATTATCCGATGATGCATAAACTGAATTGTATATATCGTGAACCTTAAGATATATTTATGATGACAGAGACTTGGCAATTTCTTTTAAACAATTGACCTTGGATTTTACTGGAGTAATAATAATAATTTATATATATCAATAGATTGCATCCGAATTTTAAACGGAGTTTATCAAAATTGAAATAATATTATAGAGTTAATGAAGAATTCTAAGAGTCAAAACATAATTCTTCAAAATATCATGGATTATGGAGAGAATTTTTTTTAAAAAAATACAAACTTTATAGAACAATCTGATCATTTCAAAAAGTCCAAAACCAAAAAAATATCTATGAACTTTTGAATATCATCATATTTGGATTTTGAATAATTTTAATTGATTACAATCGAGTTTTTATGTATAATTGAAAATCCAATACTTTTTAGGATAATTAAATTCTAACTAATACATTATAATATATATTTTTAAAATTCAAGTTCAATACACCTGAATTTAATGAATGGGAAAAAAAATTCCTAATAATTATAATTGAATGCATTGCTAAATATGCCACTAAGTATGACTTGAAGATGTGGAGGATGATATAGAGATTATTGCAGTTTGTACCCTCAATTTTGGCTCATTGGCGTACCCATACTTTGAGATGTGACAGTTGAACCTCAAAGTTTATAATGTGTTGCAGTCTGTAACCCTTCTCCTAAATAATCCCGTTAAAGTTAAATATGAGTTTTTAGTTCAGGGACATTTTCGTACTTGCATAATATATAACTTTTCATTTTTTTTACCAAAAATACATATGTAATAATTCTATTTAATATTTAAAAAATATTGATTCTTTTTATAATAAATACATTTTTTTAATTGAATAAAGTACGATTTAATTGTATTTTTTTAAAATCATATTATGCAAACGAAATATGAGATTGAATTTTTTATAATTTAAGAACTTGTTATTCGAAAAAAAAAATATTTAGGTAATTTTAATGAGATTGAAATTCTTATATTTAATTTCTTCCAAAGTTATAATAGTTGGGAGTAAAAAAATCGAATTATTGGATAATCTTTTTGATAAAAATTAAAAATTATATTATGCAAGTATGAAAATGTCCCTGAACTAACACCTTCTATTTAACTTTAACGGAAGGGTTACAAACTGCAACATACTATAAATTTTAGGATGTCAACTATCATGTTTCAAAGTATGGGTACTCATCTGCCAATAAGCCAAAGTTGAAGGTTACAAACTGCAATAATCTCTTCAATATATCTCAAACATGTTTTTATAAATATAAGTTTTTTCTCTCGCTACAAAGATATACAAGCAAAATAATGCATACAAAGAAATCAAATACGATATAGGCATATAGCAATCCACATTATAAACTTCTATTTAAAAGTAAACAACACTATACACTAAAATTCAACAACTTTGAAATTAAGGAGATTTACCTAGTGTACAAAGTTCAAACATAAAATATAAAGTAGTTCATATAATGCAAGCACATTCAATAAAAAGTAAGTTTATACAAAGCTAATTGTTTGTAGACTTCACTTGTTCTAATGTTTTAATGGAAACAAAGCTTAATGATACAAGAAAGTACTAAAAAACAAGAGATCGAACTGAAATTGAAAAGCTGATGACCAACATTATGCATTGTGTTTCTTTATATGATACTATCTGATGTGAATACTCCATATTCTAGTTGTTTAAACCCTTTGACGGAAACAAGGCTCTCATTGAACTTGACAACTGAAGTAACCTGTCTGGCCGGAGATGCTCCAAGATACTCTTTGGCATTTTTCTTATTGTTGTAGTAATAGATAGATCGACTTCGACGTCTATAATAACTTACTCCAACAACAACAAATTGTCCATCACCCAGATATAGAATTACATGATCATTCTTTATACAATCCTCAAGTTTAAACTGTTTAGTCCAATTGCCACAATCTTTTTTCAATGTCAATAGACTACGAACTGTTTCACCATCACCACTAGATTCATCACAGATCATAGCCAATTTTCAGGAGTATTATCTTCATTGTTTATTGGAGTTACCCATCAATATCACCAACACAATAATAAAAGAAACAAATATAATGAATTATGTTATATCTTACTCGATCAGGATTATAGTTAACATATCTGGACCATTAAGATCGATATAGATGTTAACTCATCTTTTGTATACCCAATTATGGATCTCTTTGTTATCATTCAAGATAATCAATGATAATAACATACACGATGTATAATTAAAAGTAATTAATTATTGAGACACACATATATGATATATGTGTTTAAACTGAATTGATAGATGTTGATTGAAAAGATCTCGAGCATATAAATTTGTGGAAATGGAGAAGATGGAGTGATTTTGTTTAGTGTTTTGTCATTGATTTTGATATTTAAAGTGGAGAATGATAAATCTAGAACATTCGAGATCAAACGCGGGCCTAGGGCCGAGTAATACAATGAAAAATGATCCAAATTGCAGGCCTGGAAACTGCGAAGATTGGTCCAAGTTAAAATAATTGATTTACACTTTATCGTATATCATTTATGCTTATGAAAACTGGCCCATAATACGGAAAAATCGACTCTTTAATAAAATATATATTGCTCATGTTTTTTTTTGCTAAATGATTACAAACGCACACGTTGGGGGTCAAATTCCCGACCTCCCAGAAGAGGGTACATAAGCTCTACCACCACACCAACATTTTGTTGGCAATTTGGCCCATGTTCTATAATCAATGTTCCAGGAATTGTTAAGTGACTAAGCGTACTAAGACGGCGAAAAAAATGTTAGATAACTCAATAATTGTTTCGGTTTTCTTATTCAAATTTCATTTATTTACATAAGTCATTCAGTTAAAATTACTCAATAATTTGTTTATCACATTATTTGCATAAAAATTCGGAATAAGACGTAACAGAGATTGAAGTTAATATTTCGAATGACCTATTATAAAAAAAACCACTTCAACAGCTCAGTTGACGCAACAAAGACATGCATACATAATATCTATAAAACTTTACATGGAGATGAGGTGTGAGCGAGTGCTAGGGTAAAAAATGAAACGAATTACCAACAGTCATCTTAAATACGTCGTACAACAACATACAATATATCATTAATTCAAGAAAAGATTGGGTTTTTTCCCCATTCAAGGGAGAGACCAAAAAAAGTTTTTACATTTAAATTCAAATTCAAATCGATTTCGGTAAGTTCTAGTCGGGTAAAAAAGAATCGAGTATCGTCGGACCTATCATACCTGGTCACATGCTTTAGGTACCATACGTGTGACACAATGATTTGGATTCAGCTGGCCACAAACGGTGCGTCACATAGCATTTAGCCTAAGATGCTTTGTATTTGTCCATGACCATGTGTACAGTAAAGTACATTTCAGTATGGATGAAAGAAGGCATCCCAGAGAATTTATTAAAGAATCAGAGGATTGTAACAGCAGATGAAGAAGAAAACAGTGAGTATAGCTGGCAGTTACAGGTCACTTCTGAACTGACTCCATCTCTTTTCATCATCATCACTGTCCGAAGACTCTACCGGACCTGTAGCTGCAGGACCTTCATCTTCTACTGGACCCTCGACCTCCGCAGACTTTGTACCCTCCTGCAGCCATTAGTAAGATTTCTAAAACTAAGGAAAACACCAAACTCACCCAGGCTAGCGAAGGATATAGTGATAAACTGACAGTAAACTATACTTAGCTATGGGTTAAAGAACAGATGGCAGTGTATGATATACGATTTTTGTGTGAATCCATAAACTCAAGAGAAGGATAAAGACATACATTCACTTCAGGAGGAAGCCCTTCGGGCTGTTCCTCTGGTAATATATCCAAGTCATCTGTCTCGGAGATCTGCTTTCGCTCAGCAACAGCTTTCTTGACCTGATCAATAATTAGCTGAAAGTGGGAATGATCTGAAACAAACAAATTATTAGATACAACTTGCTCGTGCAATTACATGAATACAAATAGAAGGAATGTCAACACTCAGGAATAAATTAATATACTGTACTCGTTAGTACATAATGTTCTTCGACAAGTCCCAACTCATTAAACAAACTTAGAAAGAAGATTAGAAAAAAATTTAGCATAAAAGAAACTGAGAGAAGAGACAAAATTTACTTGCCTTTTGACCTTGTGGTCAGGGCATCGTGAAGTCTCATAGGGTGATCTCGTTCTTCTTTTTTGTATTTCAATTTTATTTGATTACGAGTGCGACCAGGAAAAAGTTGAGTTATCATAGTTAGGTCTGTTCCAAACTGCTGCAGAGCCTAGTATTAGAAAATACAGAACAAATCATGAGTTAACCGTGAAAACTCCAAATTATGCTTAATAATTGCAGTCCAGCTGCAATATTAAAAGATCCAATTTAATTTCAAAAAAACAAATGTTCAAAATGGCATTGATCACATTAGCACATTCAAATGGTTTTATGTACCAAGCACCGACAACCAAACTAGAAATAAACAGTAGTAAAACATATGCACTTCTTTCTGCTACTGTAGAGAAGATTTTGAAAAAAGAGGAAGGGAAAAGTGAGTTGTCAGAGAAGCGAAATAAGCTATTGCCGAAAAGAAGCATGCAAACCTTGGGGTACATGTAGATGTTTTCCAAGTTCTTTGTCAATTTGTTTTTGAACAGTCAAGTCTTTTCATTAGATCTATTATTATATTAGAGAACCTTTACCAATAACTTGTTTTTAAAATAAAACTTGTTTAGATGCATATTATGCCATGTTGTAACTATGCACTTTAACTTTAAACTTTAAGATACGAGCTGCAAGACTATTTAAGAAATTAAGATAAAATTCAGTATAGACTATTCCTCTTCAAATTGCCATATTTACATTTAAAACCACCGTATACTATTTCATTGATTTTGACATGTCAAAATGTGCTACCAAACTACACGTCTAAATTAAACTAATTTTTAACTTATCAAAGTAATAACAAACACTTTTGTTTGCTAAATTATACTCCCTCCGTCCCTCTCAATTCTTAACATTGGGGGACGGGGGCGTGGCACGGACTTTAATGCTCCTATATAGTATAGTTTCATAACTTTTTTTAAAAATTTTATTTTCCGAATAAAAGTTTGATGTTTAAATTTTTATTCAGAAAAAGAAAATTTTTAAAAAAGATTGCAGAACTATGTTTTTTAGACGCATTAAAATGCGTGTCGAGCAGTGAAAAAGAAATGTTAAGAAATGAAAGGGACAGAGAAAGTACCAAACTTTTATACATAACATAACATAAGGTCATATTATTACAATTTGTGTTACAACTTGGCTGCTTTAAGTCGGTTTTTAGTTCTGATATAGCAGGAAACAAATAGTTTATGAAGTAGAGAAAGTAGGTAGTTAAAAGATTCAGAGAATCGATATAAATATAGCAGGAAGACAAACCTGATAGAACAACTCAGTGTCTTGTTTTGTCCATTTTCCACGGGGTGTTTTCTTCATGTGAGACTGATAGTTGAAGTAGGTACCATTATCTTGAACTGCTACATTTTCATGTTCATCATTAAACTCCTGTTCATGTTCTGAAGCAAACCTATCATCGTCTTCATCATAGTATCTGGCAGGAGACTTGGCAGCGCTGTCCAATGTATAATTGTTAAAGATTAAGGTTTCTTCATTCTTGTAATTTAAAAATTACTGGAATTTAATTTCTTTTATTCATCATAAAACACCATCCTTTTCAATAGACTCACTTAGGTACTGTTTAACATCAAAATATATTTTTGCTTATCACATTGTCCATATGTTAGAGCAACTTTACACAGATTCATCTCTGTATGTTTTCCTATATAAGATCAGTAGCTTCATTTCTGTAGACTTGATACAGAAAAGCAATTCCCTTCACCTTTATTTCCAGCCTTTATATATAGACATCAGAACTGCAAATGCAGAGTTTATTACAGAAAGAGGGCATGCATGTTAAAAGCTCAATCACCAACCACTCTATCATACAGGGGCCACATGCCTGGCCTCGTGTATTTATTGTATATACTGAAGATTACAAGAGTATGTATTTGTATATTCTTAAACTATCAATCAAACAATATCTACACTGATGAGCTTAGCAAAATGAAACAATGTAACACTGTAATATTATTACCTGTGATTAGTAACAGGCGGCGTTTGTGATGTCTCTGGATTTTTTTTCTGGGCAAAATATATAAGATAAGCAAATTATTAGAGGATCACACATATCATTCAATATACACATAAACCAAACAAAAATATGTACTGGCATCTACTGTCTGAGAAAATAGTATGTTTAAGCAAAAAAAACCAATGTACAACTAAGTATGCTTAAATTCATACCGCCATCCATTCCCTGTACTCCCCAAGTAGAATTATATCCTTAAGTGGCAAGTCAGAGATTTCAAGCTCATCCTCGGGGGTTTTAAGCCAGTCCTTATCTAATACAAAGGATAGTATTAGGTAGGAAATTATGTCTCTATTTACATCATGCAACAACATCATACACAGCAACTTACCAAATCTTCCACGTCTCCTAGTTGAGTGAGAGAACTTCTTCTTCGATGTTTTGGTTGGCTGTTTTGATGCTTCATTCGCTTTCTTACGCTTTCGAACAGTTTTTTCTTTCTCAGCAACAAGTTTCTTGGACTTTCCTCTTACCTTTTTATTGGGACGATCATCTTCCAACAGATAATCTTTGTCAGTATGGTCATCCTCAGTTACAGCTGAACCTTTAGGATATTCAGCTGTAAGTTGACCAGTTTCAAGATCATGTTCCTCAGGCTCATCGACAAGTTGATGTACATGTTTCTTTTTTTTGAGGCGCTTAGATGATCTACCATGTTTCTCTTCTAGACCAGATGTGGAAAGTATTAGGTGCTCCACCGAATGTTCCAACCCCGTGTCGGTTCTTCCTCTTTCCTTCTGAAAACAATAAGTGTAGATTGAGTACAAATGAGTAAACAAAATAGCCAAGAAATGCATGAAACTTGCAGTGTTGAACACCAACATCAGAAGGATCAGGAACAATATTTTGTTCTTCAGTGTGTGAAGTCACCACAAAGCCTGAAATCTCAGGTGCAGGATCAGTAGGAACAGAATCATCAAACTCCATGGATGAGAAATCAATCATATCATCAAGAGGGACTGCAGGTATGGAGCCTTCATCGAAGTTATCAGTTTGAGAAGGTACTGGCGGAACATTATCTGGATTATGAACAGTAGAACAATGTGTCTCTTCCTGATTTTGTAGTTTAGGCTTGGGTTGGAGTTTCTCAGTGTGCCGTCCTATAATTAAAGATAAAAACCATAAAGAACCGAAACCAAATAAAAAGAAAATTGTGAAAAGCACAAGTATGTTGCACACACCAGTCCTAGAAGTGAACTCAGTCGTAATATTTTGAGTTTCTAGAAAAGGAGAAGTATTGCCCACCTGCACCAAGTCAATAAGCCAAACAACATGATCAGTAAGATGTATAATATCATAAAATCATTAGTAATAAAGGTTATATATCAATCCTCAATTTCAAAGTACTCATTCTCAACTTGAAAATATCCATCTGTATTTGAAGTGAATTCCTCATGGAAGGTATCAAGAGAAGCGGGAAGTTCATAATCTAAGCAAAAACTGGAAGTATTGAATCGCTGCATTCCATGATGTACAGAAGTATCACGTGCACTGTCTAATATAACTTCTTCATTCCTGGACGAGTCAACATAGGTGGTTTCTGTCTCTGAACAAATAATAAAAATTGAAGCTTTAGAGTTGAAGGAAATGATTTTGAACATTTTCTTCCGATTTAGTCATGTAAGATTAAAAGAGACATGTCATTTTCTTCCATTACAACTTGTAGCAATTACCTAATGAAGTAAGAGGTATACACCTGGAATGTAGGAGTCTGGTGCTTACCAGTTACAGTAGTTGCTTGAGAAAGAAAAGCATCTGAGTTCTCCATCAAAGAGCCTGTGTCGCCTTCCTGTAAAGAACATAAAGCATGATCAAATGGAGCAAGGACATTAGTAAACTTAAATATACATATGTATAAGAAAAATTATTCTTGCCTTTCCTTTCACATTTCCGAAGGAAGAATTATAGTCTCCAGTTATGCCACTCAACAAAGCATCCAAATGTGAGCCACCTGTGGAGCCGTCATTCTCTTTATCAGGAAGATGCTCCGTTGGAAGGCTTGTTGATTTGGAATTTTTATTATCATCAAGTGGAGGAATTATTATAGTATCATCTAGAGTGTTTTCGGAAGCATTTTTGCTTTCATGTTCTGAAATAATAACAGGCTGAGCGGATTGACTTGGAGCAAATGATTCCTTTCTTGGTTTTGGTTTGGCCTTAGGTCGAAACTTGCCACTAGGCCTAGCTGCAAAGTGCAAACAAATTTTATTTAAGAAACATCACCATAGCATCGATAATGAATACTAAGTAAACAGCAATTGAACGGAAAACAATCCTAGATTACCGTTTTTTGTAGCGTTGTCAGCCAAAATGTCATCAAGCAGGTCTATTTCAAGATCCATGAAGATTTCTTTACACCGAAGTAATTCTGGTTAACACTGGAACAACATGTAGACACAGTACATGAGTCATTTATGTAAAGCTATTACTTCTCACAATTTTGCGATTATCTCCATAATTAGTGTAAATAATCTCCTACCATGGCATTATAGTTTAAAACAATACAATGCATAATGTTTGTCATATACCACGTGAAACAAAAAAGCAAAGGTATTTGCTAAGAATGGACTCTTTAGTCTTTATACTTAAGAAATGAAACATTAACAGTATGCATATTACATGTATAACAGGCTCTCGCAGTAAATAGTAAAAGTGCAAAACTCTTTGATACATACCAATACATAATAATGCTACATTGGGTTGAAAGGGGGATAAAATTAGGGGTGCAAGCAATTGAATTTACTATTTTATAGACATGATTATAATTCCTACAAATTTACTTGAAGCTCAAATTTACCAATTTAGCAAATGAGTGCTTATTCCTACTCATAGATCTCATAATAGACAATTGTCACTCTCTGGTTGTTTCCACACTTTCCTCTTACATTCTTCGAGCTGTAATTTTGCGCACACAAAAATAAGTGTATCATATAATGAAACTCAAAACACAAAGAAATTCAAGCCATGAATAATACCAATGCAACTGGTATATCAAGCAACAGTGACACAGAGATTATATGTTAAGTTACTACTTATTAGCAGTGTTATAAAAATCCCCGATTTATTATTAAAAAAATTGACTAAAAATCCCCGATTTATCGGAAAAATATCGGATAAATCCTGAATCGGCAGGTCAACCGATTAATTCTGATTCCCGATTTCTACAAGCATGCTTATAAGACATATTACCCACTGCCCTTAGCCAAAAATAGATACGAGTAAATCCAACACATCCCAGAATCTACTAAATTCAGTTCACCGCATACATAATCAAATTTTAAGAGTTACTACTTTTATGGATTTACTAAACGAGAAGGCAACCTTTAGTGATATATTTAAAGGTAACCCTTTAGTGATATATATAAAAGGTAAAACAATTAAACCTATATCAGGCTTAGTTCTTGTGACAGCCCTCAAATCCGGGGGTCTGGATTTGGTGCCACTAAAAGAAAAACAATTTAAAACCTGTATTTTCGAAAGAAATTAAAACAAGTATTTCAAAACCTGAATATATAAAAAAAATGATTTAAATTAAAACTCAATTTCACCCCTTACGCAAACAAAACAATAGGCTGGGCATAGACCTCTTACGCAAAGCTGGGCATCGGCCTTTTACGCAAACAAAACAATAGTCCAATGATTATATCTGAATTTTTCTTTTACTTCCCAGTTCTAAAGAATTTGCATTTTAAGAAAAGGTTTATTCCATCGGAAGTATACTTACAACGGATAAGCCTTACAACCATAGGAACTAAACCGAGTTATGAAAATCATTTATAGAAATTTTGAAACCATGTGTATCAATTTGATAAGTCACTCTTTCCAACTCAAAATCGTACTTAAGTCATGCATTTGTAATAAATACAAGTTTTAAGGAAAGAGCACTTGCTTCTAAATATAGAGTTTGAAGAGGAAGACTTGCAGTAATCACAAGTTGGAAATAGAATTAATTGCATAAGGGTTTAAAGAAAATATCACTTAAACAATAAGTGAAGATAGGGATACTTGCCTCAGTTCTGCTGATTTTCATACGAATTTAATTCTACCGGACTATCTCACAGCACAGCTTCGTCTTAAGGAACTATTCCTCATTCAATTCGCAAAGCTATTTAAGTAGGGGTGATCGCGGTGCGGGCGGTGCGGTTTTCGGCTAAAACCGCAAACCAAACCGCGTATGCGGTTTTGCCAATTTCTCAAACCGCAACCGCACCACGAAAAGTTAAAACCACATAAACCGCACCACGAAAATGCGGTGCGGTTGCGGTGCGGTTTATGCGGTTTATATATTATTATATGTTAAAATTAAATTATAAAATTTGTCAATAATTAAATTTTTTTCTGAGAAAATATAATATGATAAAAATGGAAATACGAATACTAAAAGCCAAGGCCTGAAGAAATGAATTGAAAGCAAGCAAACCTGTCAAGATGTTTTATATAAAGTTCAGCATAAAATGCCTTAATTATTCATATTAAATGCTTTCAAATAAAGTACATATAATTTAATATATTAAGAAATGATTTTAACAGATAGGTAAAAACTAAAAATAAACAAAATAAACAGTAGGCAGAACATATACACATCCTTACATTCCAGACCACCTGAGGCCCAAATTGATATCTAATAAAGTAGCATACTAATGCATATATCCTCTAATATATATATATATATATATATTTATATATATAGTTAATATATTTTATTATATAATATATCAAATGCGGTGCGGTGCGGTTTTAACCGCATTTTGTAAAATAAAAACCGCAACCCGCACCGCACCTTGCGGTTTGACAAATTTTCAAACCGCAACCGCACCACAAAAATTAAAAACCACGTATCGCGGTGCGGTTTGGTGCGGTGCGGGCGGTTTTTGCGGTTTATGCGGTTTGATGATCACCCCTACGCGGTTTGATGATCACCCCTATATTTAACTATTTCTGAATGTCCTTGATCTGTCCTTGATAGACAAGTCTCGGTTGATTCTCCAAGAGTAACACAGTACTTCAGTTGTCAACGCAGACGGAGTTAACTAATATCGAATAACATATAAAATCCGTAATTAGCTACCCTTCGTAAATCCATATACATATTATATAGTCAGATAAACACATAGCACATAGTTGGACAATAAACTTTTATAGCTATTAAAAGTCAATATTGATAAGTTAACATATAACATGTTTCAATCAACCATGTTACCTTATTCTTAAATATTTAATATCCTTCAACAAGTGAAACATATATAATTTCTATCGAAAATTTGGCAGCATCTCCTCTATTTATCGGACTATCCACCTGTTTTCCTATACTATTCAACAAGTAATCAACTCAACCAACTCAATAAGCCAATCAAATACCATCAACCACTACTCATTGACTGAATTTAAATAATTAGCAAACTCTGAAATCATATGCTAAATCATAAGTCAATAATTCAACCTTTTAACAAAATATTTCTCAAAGATATTTATAAATCTTATACGCAGAGATGATAGAAATTTCAAACCCAACTCATAGATTTAAACTTGCAAAAACAATTCTTTTTGTGACAGCAAAACAGAATTTTCACAAGTATGCGCTACCGATATTCAAACATTTTTAATAAATCAAAAATACAAGTTTTTCACTTGAAATTTTTATGAGACCTCCCTAAACATTAATCCAATCTACTATAAAAATTGCAGAACCAAATTCCATGTTTAAGGGACTAAAACAGAGCCTGCAAGTTAAGAACCTGAATCTGTCCTGCAGAACCAGCCCCACGCTAAGAATTTTAATAAATAGAAAAATTGGTCTGTTTGTATAAAATTTTAATGACATATTCCAGATACTAACATATAACTCCAATAAAAATTTCAGAGGCAAAGCTCTATTTTAAGGTAGCAAAACAGGGCGTGGAATAGGACACACCTGCCCAGAATTTTTTGCTCAATTCACAGTAAAACATACATATCTTTTAGCTCATTTATTAAATTAATCTAATTCTTTCGCGAGTAGAAACTAGACTTCAAGGAGCACATAACCATACAAAGATTAAGCATATAACTCGACCCTATGAGCCCAGAATTTGTATCGCAATAACAGACCTGCAGTAGTCTAGAAATTCAACTTTGATCACATATAGTTTTAAAACTTTAATCCACTATTTAAACTCTTAAATTATCCTTCCAAAAACATGTAAACAATCATCATACTTGTACATATGTTCTTACATCAACAAGTTTGATACCCGGTCATATACTCTTGTTAATTCAAGTACCCAACAATCAGCCGTACTAAATTATTTAGTTTAATACCACACAAACCTTGCAATTAACAAATATTATAATGAACACAACCCATATAACTACATATATTTGTGTGTATTCTGATTTGAATAAAAATTTACTAATTCACAGCAATAGACATCACACAAGCAGTTCTACACATATACATACACACATAACTAATAGAGGAGACAATTCGAGATATACCCAATCGTAATAATCAAAGATGGGGTGGACTGCTGGCCAGAAAACGGAGTTAATTGGCCGAAGAATTGAAAGCCAATGATTGGCTTCGAGAACAGCTACGCAGCGACCAGGAAGATGGAAAGAACAGCGGTGGTGTGTGATTAGTCGAATGGCGAAGCAGTGTTGGCCGCACTTCAGGAAGAAATCAGGAAGAACAGGGGCGGTGGGATTGAAAGATTAACAGAAGAAGGGTTTTGATTAAAAAAAAGAAAAGGAATAAAACGGTGGATGGCTTATTACGTGGCTAACACAAATAAAAGAATACAGATATGTGGCATAAAATACAAGTGCCACATGAAATATAAGCTGATTAATCATTTTGTCCTGTATCTGTTTTTAACTGATTTACGGAGATAACCTGCTATAAAATTACACCCAAAAATCACCGAAATATTTTTATAAATCCCGAAATATTATAAAATTGATAAAATAAAAGTTTCGGGATTTGTAGAGCAATATCAGAATTTATACGAAGTTTAAAAGTTAATTATATTCAGAAAACATATAAAAGCATCTCTTTATTGAAATATTATTTTTAATATTTTAAAATCTTCTAAAAATATCTATGATCACTATTGAGCAACTAAAATAATTATTCAAATTATCTTTGTAATTTTTACAAACATCAATATCCATTTAAGAAGATAGTAATTTTTTTATATTTTTTTATTTTTAAAATAATATAATAATATCAAAAGCAGAAATAAATGCACACATATAAACATAATCGTACACAAATAATTCGATTAAATCTCGTAAAAGATAATTGTACGATCGACAGATATTTTTCCATAACCCCAATGACTAGGAAAATAATTTAAACACATATTTATTTTATTTTATTTTGAAAATTTTTAAACTGGAATAAAATATTGTATTTTATTTCTCATTTTTCTCGAAAATTATGAATAAAAATAATAAAATAATTTCTGAAAAATCCGGGTCGTCACAGTTCTTGTCTTCTTGTAGGTTCTCATCAGCTGATATTTATCAGATACTTGAGCAAATAAAAAAATTTTGAGAAGGAACATTATGATGAAATCATTTTAGCTGTTTGGAAGCAGCCACTGGTATTGCTGTGGAGATGTTAAAGGGGGTGTTGGATTTCTTTTATATTGAGCAAATGAGATAGGATTGGTCCCAACTTTAATTTTTCATCTTGCTGTTATGCATAGCTTAGAGAATTAGAAAACAGAAAATGACACAGTTTTGTTGTCCAGTTTGTGTCACCAAATGATCTACCGTGAATATCAAGAGAAATAATAGGTAAATGGGTTTCTACAAGGACAGAAAGATTTTTTAAACCATAAAATATTAACTTCTGGGTAGACTTCAATTTCCAATAAACTACTACATTCTGTTCAAATTCTTTACCTTTTTACTATTATTATGGTATTCGATGCGAGTTTTCTTTTTTATTAATATTGATTAAATGATAAAAGAGTAATAATCAAGACTATAAAAATAGACGCAGAATTAAAAGCTTTGCAATGACATGTAAGTTTATGTTTTCTAGAGACCATTCAAATTCCAATCCAAAACCAGAAGATGAGGACCAATTATAGTTTATACTTTATAGTCATTTCTCTTGCGCCAGACCTCCGCACCCTAATATCAACTATACTCAACCTGTTTCTCATGTAATGAGCAGTACCCAAAGAACATTTAATATACTAAGATTTCACTTTATACACGATGCGCATATTTTCCCTTTATACCGCATTTTAAAAGTACCTCTGTCAAATCCATATACTTGTTTGAACAAAACCGACAGAACAAACAAAATCTAATCCCAACAACTTATAAAAATCTAGTGTCGTAATAACTACACAATTACGCGGGGCAAACATCCCCTCCCCCTCCCCCTTGTACATTCGGCTTTGGTGCATTATTACGCTATCCAAACTCAAGCAATAGAATTTGATAATCCAATTCAAAAGAAAGTTACACAGTAACTAGCAACGCCAACAGACAACACCTATTTAATCTTTTACATAATCATAGACAGCATAAAGATTATTAATCCTAATTACATACAGCTAGTTTTGATAAGCACCTCTGTCAAATCCGCATACTTGTTTCAACAAAACCGACACCAAAACAAACAAAATCTAATCCCAACAACTTATCAAAAATCTCAGTGTCCTAATAACTATACAATTACGCAGGACAAACATCACATGCCCCTTGTACATTCGGTTTTCGCCCATCACTAAGCTTATCCAAACTCAAGTAATAAAATTCGATTACCCAATTCGAAAAAAACTTACACAGCAACTAGCAACGCCAACAGACATAATCACAGACAGTATAAAGATTATTAATCCCAATCATCTACTGCTAGTTACGATAAGCATATATAACACAAGTCATTAAACCAAACACATTAACTAAAGCACAAAACACAACAAAACTAGAATGAAACATGTCTGTGCAACAGTAATTACAATACCTCGTTCAAGAATCAAGAGAACAAACCTTAACAACGGGGTTTAACGGTCAATAGCTTCGATGATGACTGTCTGAACTTTGTGTTCGATATGTCTGTGCCACTCTCTGCAGAAGCGAAAAGTTTATCAAACCTAGAAGTCCAATAATCAGAGCCCTGTAAGCCCAAATAAAGCCCATTGAAAATTTTGGGTTTTCAAGTTTTGGTGGCTATAAAATTCGTTTAAATTATAATTTATGTACACCGATATCGTAATTAATTGAATCAGATGAAAAATCAATTAATCAAAATTAAAATTAAATTATAAAAGTAGTTTAATTAACTTTATTTAATATTATTTTCAGATTTTGAATCTAAACTTTTATTAGAATAGTAAACCTCTGTTCTAGTTTGTATTTAATAGGAAGTGTTCTAGAAATTTCCGTAATTAAAATTTTTGATTAACTTTTAAGAAACCGTCTATTGATTTAACTTCAATTTAATTAAAAATTATCCAGTTATCTAAAACATTCCTCACTTATTTTAAAAGAACTCTGAAAATTTTCAATCCGTTGATTTATTTCGATTTTCGATTTTTGATTTTTATAACCAAATCAAAAATATTACCGATTCTGTAAAAAAGAATTACCGAAAGAAAAGGGTTTATGTAGATAGAGATGCATACAGTGGAGAGCCAATATTTTCCAGGAGTAACTCCTGTACTGTCTGACTGCTGTGGGTCACTGCAAACCACTCTCAATAAATACTCTCACTTTTCTCACTCCATTAGCTAACCTTTCAACTAAATTATTTTACCCCATTTTCATTTTCTTGTTTACTCAGATTCTCATTCTTCACTACTAAATTCAGCTATATGATCTTTAAATTTTTGTTGGGTAAGTTTGATATGTTGTTAAAGTTCAAGATTTGATGGTTTTTTGTGTAATTTGATGTTAATTGTGTGTTTTTTGATGTTCAGAGCTTGTTTGAAATGGAAAGGAGGCTCCTTTATTCTCAGCTTGTTTCCCTTTTGGTGGGTTGTGTTGTGCTTCACTTGGGTGACTCCAGCAGGGTAAAAAGTTTTGAGCTTTATGAAATGAGAATTGGTTTGTGAAGTTTCTGATTTGGTACTTAATGTTTTTGTTGGTTTTTTACATTTTTTATAGGTTTTGGTGGCTTCTGGTAATGAAACAAGTAGTGCAGGTACATTTTTAATACTACTACTTTTAGGATTTAATGTTTTTTGAGTTTTCATAGCACTTTCTTAATTGTTTTAGATATTATGTTTCTATTATGCGATTGCAGTCTAATTTTTTTAGTAAAAATGGTAACTTTTCTTCTTCTTTTTTTGGGGGTTCATTTGCTCAATGAAAAGATGGAAGAGTGTAATTCATATAGAAGATAAGGACTCGGGATTAGACGCTTTGAATTTTAGAACTGATTTGTTAGTTTGTGTTTTTATTACCATTAATTTTGACAAGATCCTTAATTTTGACAAGATCCTTGGGGCCAATGATAGATTTTTGTTTATTTCTTACGTGTCTAGGTTCAGCACCCGAAGCTACACTTTGGTTGAACCGCGTCTTGTTTAATGAGTAGTACGAAAGATTCAAATTTTGATATATTATCTTTCTTGCTTGATAAGATGATTAGTGATGCATAGTCCATAGATTTCACTTAATACGATATCTGCAGATTTTGCATGATCATTTTAGAGGATACCTTATTAAGTACAATATTAGTGATATTAAATGAAAGAGGCTGTTTTATTCATCTTCTCTTTCTATATCAAGTAGAGGACAGTAGTTTCTCTCAAGTTGTTAGCTTTAATAATTTAATCCAAAAGTATTGTTATGGACATATGTCCTTTGAGTTATCCGGAATGATTAAATGTCTAGCCTTCTATACTGCATCTTGTACATATTAAGTGTGCGGCTGCCTTGCACTTCTTTTTGCCAAATACATTATATGGCCTTTGAGCATATATAATACCAAACATGACTTTAAAACAACAACATACGTAAACTTGGTGTATTTTCATTAAAATTTAATACAAAAGAGTCTATTAGACAATCAGAGATGATATATCTGCCTTATTTATTTGTGATATATTTATATTCGAAAATCTGATTCATTTTTACTAAATTGTAATCTTTATAGTGCAGTTAAATTATCTACTCTGTCTATGCAGAACTGTGCCCTTCCGGTTGGACTTTGAGCCTGAGTAAGCGAAAGTGTTTTCATTATATAGAAAACTCTACATCATGGGATGAATCAGAGAACCAATGTCAAGGTAATCATGGACACTTGGCGGCAGTTGATTCACTTCAAGAATTAAAATTTGTGCAAAAGCTATGTGGTGAAGTCGTTAATGGATGCTGGATTGGAGGCAAAAGCAACATAAGTGCAACTGGTGTAGATTGGAGATGGTCAGACCATACATCTTGGAATGCAACTATCATTCCTCAGACACATATCAGGTCCAATTGTACAGATTTGTCTTGCCAGAATGAGGAAAAGATATCTTTGTGTACACTAACTTCGGAGACTAATGGAACTATTCTCAGTACAGGGAGATGCAATTCATCTCATGCTTATATTTGTATGATTTATATAGGTAATCCTGCCTTCACTTACCTAGATATTTTTGGGATTTTTGTCTCTCCCTTCCTGTCTATATTCAAAATCTATATGCTTTTATGATCTCTAGACTTAAAATTTTTGCATACATTTGGGTGATTACAAATGCTTTGATAATAATGTTGGGAGATAATATTAATTTTCCTGCATATCATACAGAGAATAAATGTCGTCATATGCACTGTCACAGAGAGTATCTTATCAGCCTTGCTGTTGTGAGTGGAGTGATACTGTTCACAACTTTAAGCGTTGTGGTTTGGCTCCTAGTATATAAAAGGAGTAAAAGACGTAAAAAATCTCGCAAGCTGTCTAATCCAGCAGCGTTAGCACTGGTCCCACCATCATGGAAAATCTTCACTCGTGAGGAATTAAAGTCAGTAACCAAAAATTTCAGTGAAGGAAACCGTCTTCTTGGGGATGCCAAAACAGGGGGCACATACAGCGGGCTATTACCTGATGGTTCAAGGGTGGCAGTTAAGAGATTAAAGAGATCAAGTCTCCAAAGAAAAAAAGAATTCTATACAGAAATTGGTAGGGTTGCAAGACTTCATCATCCAAACTTGGTTTCCATAAAAGGATGCTGCTATGATCATGGTGATCGCTACATCGTGTACGAGTTCATTGTACACGGGCCACTAGACAGATGGCTACACCACATTCCTAGGGGAGGTAGAAGTTTAGACTGGGTCATGAGGATGAAAGTAGCCACCACTCTTGCTCAAGGAATTGCGTAAGTAGATTCTTTTAGTTTGCCTCTGAAAAATAAAGAAGTTTCATGCATTTAGTTTTTTGTACTGGACCCTTAACTGACTGAAACATGATGCGGTGTCTTACTACATTGCAAACTTTTTAGGGATTGATCACTTTGCCTGTTCTAGAAGTATGTAAAGCTAATAGCAGCGTAACATTGTTTTCAGTAGGCCTCAGCATTTGCTTCGTTTAAGGTGGTGTATGTGTTTTCACTACCCTCTCAGGGTTTTTTTGAATGATTAGCCTGGGATATGGCTTTTTCTTCCAAAAATATTCCCATTCAAAAAGGCCTTAATATTCTTTCAAGTATGAAGTATACTCACTAATATTTTGGTTGTAATTTACCAATTCTTTGATGCTCCTTACTTGAGCTTGTTGTATTATTTTTTAATGTATGTCTATATGCAATTTTATTGTCCGTGTATTCTTTCTTATTTCTATATATTCTCTTTTAACAGATTTCTCCATGACAAGGTGAAACCACAAGTTGTCCATCGAGATATTCGTGCATGTAATGTGCTTCTTGATGAAGACTATGGTGCACATCTGATGGGGGTTGGTCTATCAAAGTTTGTGCCATGGGAAGTGATGCATGAAAGGACTGTTATGGCTGGCGGTACTCATGGTTATCTTGCTCCAGAATTTGTTTACAAAAATGAGCTAACAACTAAGAGTGATGTTTACAGCTTCGGTGTCTTGTTGCTTGAGATTGTTAGTGGGCGCAGACCAGCACAGGCTGTTGATTCAGTGGGTTATCAGAGTATATTTGAGTGGGCTACTCCTCTTGTCCAATCTCATAGGTACCTTGAGCTTCTGGACCCTCTCATATCTTCTTCATCTTCGCATATCCCAGAAGCTGGAATCATTCAGAAGGTTGTGGACCTTGTATATTCGTGTACACAGCATGTACCATCAATGCGACCAAGAATGTCACATGTTGTTCACCAGCTGCAGCAGTTGGCCTAACCTTTGCAGTGATATCTACATTACTTGGTTACAAGAATGTTATTCATACGAGCAAGAAGTCCACAGCTTCCACGCGTGTCTGTATTGTTGTTGTTCAGTTCTGCTACAACATTAATTTGGATCTCACACTTCTAAATTAATGTTGTAGCAAGGATACTAGTAGCCATACTTGTACTAGTTTAGCTTACTGTCTTTCTTAGAAAAAATTTGCTTCACTACGAATGTAGCACTGTAGCAGGAGTCCACTCGCTGGTACGTTGTATCATTATGAATGCTTCATTTATATTCAAGAGTTTTCAGACGGTTTTAGCTGATGCTGTATGCTTGAAGTTTCTGTGCTGTCTCTTCTTTTGCAGGAACTCGTCTTCTTGTTGACATATAGAGCCCGTGTGGTTAGAGAAGTGCTTATTCCTTGTCGTCAAGAAGTTAGTGTTTATTCCTTGTCGGCAAGAAATTATTTTCAAGTCAAAAAATAACTTTTAATTTATATGTTTGGATAGCTTTTTTGTATTTATAATTTATCGGGTATGAAATTAATTATTATAATAATAAATTATTATAAAATTATTTTTAAGATGGTCTTTTACATTTTTGTAAAATTTAATTTTAAAAATTAAAATAAGTCACTTAAAAATTTAATATTTTCATTTTCTCTTATCTGGGCTTAAAAGTTTGAGGTTGATTTCTAAGTTTTTTACACAAACAGAATGAATAAAACTATTTTCTGACTTATAAGCTTCTAGACTTATCCAAACAACACCTCTTGCTCTTATCGCTTTTGATATGATATGTAATTATAAATATAAACTTATCATTGCCGATATGCGATATGATATGTAATTTTGCAATCTGACTAACAATAACTATATATATATCCGTTACCTATTTTGCGATCTGAGTAACAACATCTGACACAACCAACCTGGATTTTATATATTTAATCTAGCTATCGATATGGTGACATGTTTTTAGAACTTAAATGGGGACAGTTTACAAACCAATTATAAACCGAAATGACTTGTTTATCCGTAGAATTTTATTACTTCAACCTTATTCATCGATTCTAATTTGAAAACACAAGAACTGGAACATTAAATGTCACTCAGTTTATTATACTTATTCTCTTTTATCACAGAATAAACAAATTCTACCTAATTTTTATATTACATAATATTATTTTACAATTGTACAAAACTGGGAGAAATATTGTTTATTGGAAATATATACATTTTGCCCCCATTTTGCATTTTGCAAGCTAACATTGGCAATGTGATCAGCATCCTCATGTCTAATCGAATCTGAGATGAAGAACAAAGATGCACTAATGCATGATTATGCATTACAGGATTTACATGTTGACAAATGTATCCATTACATTTGAGTTTCCAGAAATGACAAGATTGCCAGCCCAGCTGCCCAGACATCATCATCTAGTACATGCTCTTCGGGGGAGTGACTTATTCCTCCACGACAACGAACGAACAACATGCCAACCTGACACACATTTCAGGTGCAGAAAATATATCAGTGATGTTAAGTAGCTGGTGTAATTGTTGTTGATGTAATAAAACAGAAGTTGCAAACCTTTGTCAGATGAGACATTGCCATTGCGTCGTGTCCAGCTCCACTCATCAACACAGGTACATCACTTATATCTTCACCGGCCATTTTCTTTACAGCAGCATAAGCTGCGGATTTCAACTGGGTACTCAATCCAGTATCACAAATCACTGCATTGGCATCATGCTGAAATCGTTCCAAACTACAAGTGAGCATGGGAAAAAGAACAAACCACAGCAAAAGTAGAAGACAAGACAAATTTATAATTTCACACCTTTGGTTCAATAAGACAAGAAACTGAACGACGATCACAAACTTGATACATCCTATTTGACAGTTCATAAATAATAGCCGCTCTACCCATGTCATCCATTGCACGTATATCTACTGTAAATGTCACCTGCAAGCAGATATATCCAGCTTATGATGGTTTGCCTTCTACATACCGTTTTATCAGTAAACTATGTTTCAAATTATAATTAATTGTAGCTTTAAATTACTGATGTTAATCATATAGAAGAGAGCCATCTGAGTTGAAAATCTAGACAACTTAAAAAACTTGCCTGTCCCGGAATGACATTACTTGCACTCGGCCAGCTTGATATCTCTCCAACAGTACAAACAAGAGAACCTTTAAGAGAGTCCACAACCGAAGCATCACACTGACCATTTTGAGATATAAAGTTCTCTGGATATCTACAAAGACTTTCCAACAACACAATCAATTCTGCTGCAGCAGGCATAGGATCCTGGCGCATTGACATGGGTACTGTACCAGCATGTCCTTGGGAACCTTTCACAGTCACCTGCAAAGTGATAAAAGGTAAGCAACTTAAATGTATCCTGACCGACCCGAATTAAATATACAGAAAATTTCTTGCGCATGTAACACCTTCGACCATCTGAAACATAAAAACCAGCGACCTGTGACATTTAATCCATATTTGGGAACAGGTTCAGGTTCTTGAGATTGACTAATGGTATATCAAAAGAGATCTGAGAATACAAGTGGTGACTCCTCAGCATAAGTATATATCTCAAAATGGTAAGAAGGATACATACTTCTAGTATAGAGAAAAAAAATGAAGATTGACCAAGAAATAGACAAGATGAAACCATAAACTTATTTTTCATTTTTCCCTGTTTCTCATTTTTCTGTGATCTTTTTGTATACTATCAATTTCAAAACCAGTAACATTTAGGTCATACGTTTGCAAAATAAACTAAGTAGTCCGAGTCCAAGGCCACACGTCACGCATACCTTTAGTCTTGTCTGTCCAGCAATTCCTTTTACCACACCGAGAGGAAGACCAACTGACTCTAGAACAGGTCCTTGTTCAATGTGGACCTGAATTGCGAAATGCAATACTAAGTCTATATATAAAACTTCAAATAGAGGATAAGAATTCTTTTTTAGATGTTCCATTTTTACATTTCGAGTAAGCTAGATAAGAACTCGTACCGCATACCTCGATATAAGCAGAAACAGATTCAGGATCATACTTAAGATGTGAAAGAGCATCTTCATTGATTTCAATAGATTTGTCTTCTAGAGCCCCTTGAACTGTCACGTCACTGAAAATATGGTATCGTAAATGTAGTGAGATATTAGTGGTTCTACCACAAGATATACAATGTAAATGACTTGTATAAACCTCTTATCACGTATGTGCAATGATGAAACTGGTAGTATACCAGCAATAGCTCCACTTCCTAGAAATGTAGACTGGAATCGAACACCTTCCTCATCGCTGAATGCAATCACCTGCATGATTTAAAAGTTGGAATAAGCAATAGAACTTTTTTTATTTTCTTTTGGCACAAGTAGGCATGCAAAATATTCAAATTAAATGAAGTTGAGCAAAAATAATCTGTCAATGATTCAAGTTCACAGCACTTGAGTTTTTACTTATTAAAATGTTAGCAACATCCAGAATATAATTCTGCTAAAACGGTATATTGTTCATGGTTTGGATTCTCCAATAGGAAGGTAACGAAAACTCGACTATCATACAACAAAATTACCTACTTAAAATGTAATCTGATATTTAGCTAACCTCAACTGGCTGTCTCAGCTTTCTTAGTCTACCATTAACGTGCAAAACTTTCAATGCGGACAAAGCAGAGACTATGCCAAGTGAACCATCAAACTTTCCAGCATCAATTACAGTATCCTGTTGTAAAAACAAATAATCAACTACTAGCTTTTACAAATATAAAGTAAACCACCAACGGGAAAAGATAGAGTATATCAGCAAAAACTAAACAAATTTAATGCTTCACCAAATGGGAACCGATCAGAAGCGCCTTGCTACTTGGGTTCGCCCCTCCTACTCGACCATGTACATTTCCCATAGAGTCCACCCACCTAAAAATTGACATAAGAATGCATTTAGTTTCTGCATTCTTTGAAAGATTTTGAAGTAAGTAGATAGCTCACGTAGTCAAACCAGCATCCTCCATCCACTTGGATATAAGTTTTGCAGCCCTAACAGAAGCATGGCTCAAGAAAGTTCTCTCAAGATAACCATTTGCATCACTTACCTGCCATGGAAGATTTACAATTCAATTTACAATAATTTCACTTGACAGAGGAATTCACAATAGTAATACATGGTTAAAAAACTATCTGTCAAGAAGAGAATGGAGTAAAATTTACGACTGCTAGAATTATGTGGACAACATACTAGCAAATATTTTTTTCAAGGTCTATAATTTGTATAGAACTTGGCATAACTTTTTTACTCCTTACATAGTAAATTAGCGATAACTACTGAGAGCTGGACCACGTTTTTTATTTTAATTTTATTT
Organism: Daucus carota subsp. sativus; assembly: GCF_001625215.2. Lineage (NCBI taxonomy): Eukaryota > Viridiplantae > Streptophyta > Magnoliopsida > Apiales > Apiaceae > Daucus > Daucus carota. The sequence continues at coordinate 51,972,561 of NC_030381.2, read as the reverse complement.
TCATATTTTCATCATACACACATTTTGCAATTTAGAGGTCTGTCTTTTGGCAGTTACAACTTCAAATTACGGGCTCTAGTGCACAAGGGGAAATGGCTTCATGGCTGACCTGTTGTGCACTTGTCCCCTCTCTTATTTTAGATAATACTCAAACTTGCATATGTTTCAACATCCGCATGGTACTTTAAACCATGAATATGGTCCAGTGTCTCAATCTTTGCAAATAAAGAAATCTAACACGCCACTAAGTGGTAATCACAGGTAACTCTCCACCAAACCCTTCTAAACTATTTGAGGTCGCAGGACTGATATGTAGTCCCCATATTTCATATCTAATGTGTTCTCCCCAGACCACTGTTCATAAATACTCATCTAAGCGTTCTGCCAGCTTAGCTTTTGTGTGGCACTTATTATTTCACTCCATGTGTGGTGCAGATACAAGTTTATGCTCAGCGTAAATCTCACCTATACTTCCCATCTTCTCCTTCGTATTGTGCTTATAGAACAACTCAAATTGGTCTATTATTACACATTATTCTCAAAACCTACATATATAGAGAGCCAACCGTTTGACAAAAGAACACTAATGGTAAGTTATACATGTGAAGAGAACAATGCCTTATAAAGCATTACCTGTCCAAGCTCATTAAGTCTCCCAACTGCCTCATCTCTCAAAATTTCCGGGAACAACTCAGTCTTCCGAACTTCAGAATCATCAGCATCTATCATAACCAAATCAAAGAAATTAAAAAGTTTCATCCAAGTAGTACTCAATCAGTACAAAATTACACAATTCACAAGAAATTTAACAATCATGATTTTCTTTTATTAATATGCAAGGTAATTACAATTCAATCACCAACTAAAAATATTTGCAAAGTCCAAAAGGGTCAAAGATGGCTAATCTGTTTGCTATGCATATAATATAAATCAACAACAGTATCAATTCACACAAAGAATAAACTAAGTACATATAATAATAACAAGAACTATAAGTTCTGTCTGGCCCCTACATCAATAACTTCACAAATCAACACACAACCATCACAATCAAGAATCAAGCACAGTATCCAAAAGGGTATCATAATCACCAAACAAGAACTCACAAACCTGAGTAAAAACAACAAGATTGTGAACAAAAAGTATTACCCAAGTGAGTTTCATTGGAGAGGAGCAACACTGGTTCTTGAAGAGACAGAGCTGGAGAGAAAAACAAGATAAACACAACACAAGAGATGATAATTGTGGTGTGAAAACATGGAGGATGGAAAGAAGCCATGGGTTAGATGAATGAAGGGTGGCTTGGCTTCTTTCTGGAGAGGAGAGATGGAGAAGATTCAAGAGAGAAGCAAAGGAAAAGGAGGGCACGCAAGTGGGTATATATATCTGTGGTGAGTGCGTGCCTGGAGTGAAATCAGACCATACAAACATGCTGAGTACATGTAGAGTAATTGAACTTGGTGCAGTTGTAGTTTTTTCCTGTGCCTCGTGAGTTGGGCCAGAAAAATCCAACGACAAGAGTGATTCTAATAGATCCCACGAGCAGCCGGATCAACTGGGGGAGGCTTGGTGGGGTACCCCTTTTGATTCCACTGAATCAAGTATTCTCCCGAATTCCCGATTCGATCCTTGATCACTATTTTAAGATATTTTATTCAAAAATTTGTGAAAAATATTATGGAATTTAATATATGAGAGCCTCAAAATACGTGAAAAAAAATAACGTAAACAGCATGTTAAGACGGAAGAAGTATATAGTTATATTCAGAAATTGGTTATTTTTTCTAATAGATTTTATCTTTACACTATACTCTCTCCGTTTCAAAATACATGTCCAATTTAGCAAAAAAATTTTGTTTTAAAATACTTGTCCACTTCAACTTTCAATGTGAATTTATATTTCCAAAATCAACTCTCCTTCACATATTACAAATTTATATTTCCAAGATCAACTATACACCACACATTATGTTCAATTAATGACTTAATACATCTCTTTTTTATCACAATTCACTTTTCTTAAACTATGTGATTTTTTTAAAATGGACATGTAATTTGAAACGGAGGGAATAATATATTGTTATTTTTAGTACAAGATTAGATTCGTTTCTCGAAAAGTTATCAGTCTATTTATAATGTTTTAATACTTTTAGTCTATTTTTTTAAAGTAGACATGTAATTTATTACTCTTTCTATCTCATTTATTTTTATATGTTCTTTCCACTATTCGACACGCAATACTCCTATAAAATATAATTCTATAATTTATTTTAAGATTTTTAAAAAAATTATCAAAAAAATATAAATTATATTATACAGAAGTATTAAATTGTGTACCCGTTCTGGTCCCTGATATATACCGTTTGAGGAGGACGAAGGGAGTGTAAAAAATAATATCACCAAGAAAAATCATAAATAAATATGATGTTCATGTGGTCGAAATTATTATATTTAAAATTGATGTGAAAATTAAGCTCAAAATGTATACGATAGAATTTTAGTATGTTAATCAAGTTAAATATATAGTCTTGGGGTGCAATTGCATGCATGGCAGTTGGCCACAATGTGCTGGAAGCCTGGAAATGGATAGCTTACTCATCCCACTCAATTCTCTACTATATAACGTTCTTGCGTACTCAAATTTTTATACGTAATCACCATTATTGTCCAATGGCACTGCTACGTTATTTAATCAAATGCATTCCAGCTGCCAGCAAGTCGGTGACTTCAAATTTCTCAAATCTCATATATACGGCCGCCACAAAATGGTCAGAGTCATCAAATAAAATTTTCTAATCCCGAATATTTTTTCGCAACATTTTCTTCCTCTCTAATATGGAAGCGGACTCAACTTTTTCAACAAATATCGAATGCTTCAAATAAATTTTCTTATTATCCATTTAAAATAAATATATATTAATTTATAAATTAAGTCATAGAGACGCTTCGGTCCTATATAAATACATGATTATATTAAATTATTAAAATACCCTCCGTCCCAGTCAATAGTATATAAATTGGGGGACGAGGACGCACGGATTTTAATATTTCAATAAAGTATAGTTCTGTAATTTATTTTTAAATTTTTTTTTCCTGTATAAAAATATAACATTCATATTTTTATAAAAAAAATTAAAAATAAATTATACTATAACTGTATTTATAAGAGTTTTAAAATGCGTGTCGAGCAGTTTTGAAAAAAAAACCGTAGAGAATTGACAAGACGGAGGGAGTACCAATTTGCTCCCAGACAATCGTATTCCTAGAAAATGATATTGGTGTATGCGTAGGGCTGGGATTTTAGTGGTGTCGTTTTGTATAGCATGTGATGTATTCACGTTTGATTTTTATTCCTATAGTGATTAGGTTGTGCATTCCACTAGAATTTGGATCCAGATTCCGCTTTATCGTCAATTTTATAGTCTGGGGATTCTCCCTAGCTTCAGATCCGTTTGGACGACCAATTATTTAATTAAATTAAATAACATTAAAATTAAATAATATTATAAAGCATATGATCATCGCTTCACCAGAATGGATGATATTGCTGTTGTACACAACTCAAGCAAGGAGGCGCTATTCCTAGGTTGGAAACGATTCTGGACAATCGATAACAAAAACAAATACTCCCTCCGTTTCAATTTACATGTCTACTTTAAAAAGAAAATTTGTTTCAAATTACTTGTCATTTCCAAAGTCAATTTTCCTCCGCATATCTTTTATTTATATTTCCTAAATCAATCTCATTCCACATATTTTGATCATTTAATGCAATTAATTTGTGAACATCCATTTTCTTTAAACTGTGTGATTTTTTTAAGTAGACATCTAATTTGAAACGGAGAGAGTAATAACAAATTCCGACGACTCTTACAAAATTAGCAAAAAAGAAACAAAATATTTTAATCCCAAAAGTTTCAAAATTAATTTAAACTTTTTCGAGCATACATGAAAAATTTGCTTCTCCACAGGGAAAATCTTAGAATATAACATTAAATAATTTATAAATATTTTTGTAGAAAAATTTATGTTAATCGACCTAACAAACCTGTACGAAGTAATAAGTATATACATCCGATTCTACGTTTTTCAAACCTTAAGCTGTATTGCTTGCACATTACAACAACGCTATGAGAAACTTTCAAGCAGACGCCCAGCTTATGCAAGTACAGGGCTAGAATTCGAGACAAGATAAGGGGATATCATCTTATTTTTTAACATCGACGCTGCTGTCGTCATATTCTTCATCGGTGCTGGCATCGTAGAAATCTTCATCATCGTCATCATCATAATAATCCTCCTTGTCCTTCACCATCAGTTGTTCTTGAATTCGGTCTCTGATGGCAGTCCCCTAATGAATGATTAATGTTCAATAATATTAAACAACGGAACAATGACCATGTCCATTATAGACACAAGCTATCAATCAATAGATAGATTATACACAAGCTATCAACCAATCAATAGAGGGGGAGAGGGAGGAGAGGGGGGAGGGAGAGAGGGGCAAGGAAGCTTACCATTTTATGGCACCCTTCTTCAAACATTTCAAGAAAACCAGCAACCATACGGTTAGGGCTGTAAATGAGTTGATACGCTCGATAACCGCTCAGTGTTCGGTTCGAAGAAAGCTCGGTTCGACCTCGGTTCGATTCATAAATGAGTCGATCTTGAGTACAATTTTAAGGTTCGTTTTATAAACGAGCTGAACTTGAGCACAGTAGAGTTCGACTCGATAGTTCGCGAACAAGTTCGAATTATGAGTTCGTGAACATGGTTCGTGGATGTGGGAGTTTTATTAATGGATGATTTATTATGAATTTATGATTCCTTAGAGTATAAATTAAAATACCATTAGAATTTTATTTTATTTTTAATTAAATTAAATAACAAACAAGCTCGTAAATAAATTTATGAGCATAAGCTAGCTCGTTAGCAAAATTTATTAAACAAGCTCGTGAACAAAATTAATGAGCAGTTGGTGAGCAAAAATTTGTGAGACACGTTCGTGAGCGTAAGTTAATGAGCGGTTCGTGAGCAAAAGCTCGTGAGACATGTTCATGAGCGGTTCGCGAGCCGTTCGTGAACAGAGTTATTCCTTAATGAGTCGATACTCAAACAGTATTTTTGGCTCGATCCAAGCTCGAGCTCGAGTTCGAGTTCGCTAATTTTTTAACAAACGATACACGAGCACTCTAGGGTTCGGCTCGGCTCGGCTCATTTACACCCCTGCATACGGTCAGCATTATCCACCCACATGTTACGAGTTTTTGCGACTGTTTGCATCTGTTTTTGAAAGTCCACAAGGCACAGATCATAATTCAACTAGTGTAAATGCATTAAAATTTACAAGATAACACTAAAACTCTAAGAGGACTAAGTGTAGCAAACGAAACTTTAATATCAGAAGGTTTGGGAAGTTTTTAACGAATTTGAATCATGTTGATATGATATATTCATACAAACAGAATACTGATCTATACTCTATGCCATACTTCAAACGATACAAAGCATTGATAAAAAGACATGCTTAATGTAGGTATGAAACTGTGGTTTTATCTCTTCAACCATTTTGAACAGTTGCTTCTATTGAATGTGACAAATTCCTGTAGCCCACTACATCAGTTTATCAGATTGATCAATGATTCATATCAAAGTTCATAGATAATAGTATAATACTACCTTAAAAGGTGACTAATTTTCGATATATGCATCACCTTTTTAACTAGTATCATTTCATAACTATAACTATAAGTCTATAACTAAAGGCAAATGTATCATTTCATGGACATAGTGAGAAACTGAGAATCAAGAAGTAAATACATATGCGGACTTATAACTATAACTAAAGGCAAATGTATCATTTCATGGACATAGTGAGAAACTGATAATCAAGAATCAAATACATATGCGGACTTATAACTATAACTAAAGGCAAATGTATCATTTCATGGACATAGTGAGAAACTGAGAATCAGGAATCAAATACATATGCGGACTTATAACTATAACTAAAGGCAAATGCATCATTTTATGGACATACTCAAACTGTAACAAGTGTCCTTCATCCACTTTTATAGTCAAAAGACTCATTAAAAACTAACTTAATAGTAAGTCAATTAGATATATCTAGACCATTTAAGACAAACATTAAAGTTGGCCACCAGGCTTGCAAACTGTTAAAACTATATCCTATAAAATAGATGTCTGCTTTCTAAGCTTTAAGATGGTCTAATTGGGGTGTGGGAAAAAAAAAAGATGGTCTACAAGAGTATAAAGTCAATGGAGGACATATATTATTCTAAGACTTAAGAGTGTAATTTAATCAATTATATCACCAACGTATTTAGTTATTACTTATTACCTTCTCTTCCACTTTCTCTTGCTGTTTTTTCACTTCCTCCCGCAGCTTTTTCAATCCCATGTTTACTCTCAATCTCTTCTCCTGATACAAAGTAAGAATTTATTTAAGATAAAACCATCTTGAAGTGTATATATGGTAAAATGACAATATAGTTACTAGAAAGGAACATGCCTTCACATAGCTGACACCCAGTTCTTTTCTAGAGTACCCCCGATCTAAGTTACGTATAACATACTCATTGTAATCTTTAACAATCCTCATTATGATATCTGATGTTGATATTCCTTCAGTCCGTTTAGTCTCCTTAAATTTCCCAATGGACTTGACCTACATGAGAAAGTTACGTACTATCAATATGTATACAACTCCTGCAGAAATAGAACGTATATATTCTACAAGTTCAACATACAAATTCATAAACATCCTTGCCAGCCCCGCTTGTGTCAGCATACCTGAAAATGAAAATGAAAGAAGATACTTAGGAATTATAAAGACAACTGATCTAAAACAGCTTGATACAATCATTTTATATACGATCAGGTGCTTGGAGCCATGGTTCAATGTCTACATATAAAAGCTGATGACACTTTTTTCTGAAAGATTACTGTTTTTATTAACCAGCAATCCCAGAAGGTCACAGATAATATAACAAGATCCACTTCCCAATCCAAGTAGAAGTTTGTCAATATACAATAGATGGCAATATATATCCTCTTTAGAATGGGTAAAGATGCAAACCACATTCCAAACACCTATAGATAAAAGGCACACCTAAAAGGTTAGCAATGAAGGCCCAAAGTTTAACCATTCAACATTAGTTGATATATTCCAGGAATGGAAACATTTTTGTGTATTAAGTGTTCAAGGACTACAGTTTTGAGAATATAATAGGCAATATTTTTTAAACCATGATTCTCCACTGAAAAAGCTAGGTGTGCAAGGTGCCCAGAATCTCCATTACATCATGGAAAATTAAAATTAATCAAGCGCTTTTCTGTCAAGAAAAAGATGATCAAATATTTTAACATGAATATATTAATTATTAGATTCTTAACTTTCAAACATAGCAGAGCATATCAATTATACCAGAATTATCAATAACAAAGCATCAATCAATGATGTTCAATAATTTAAAAGCTTCGAAGTCATTTAGCTCAACTTCAGTGGCTGGGAGATTGGAAATGCAGAGTCGTTGAGGCTTGGAGATGTTGAAGATGTAGAGCTGTCTCTGTTATGTGCAAGATTTGGGGAAGATTGGAGATAGGGTTTCTTTTATCCCCCTCCCCCCCCCCCTCCCCTCCCCCCCCCAAAAAAAAAAACCATTTTAAGGGTATTGTCGTCTTTGACTAACCATGTGCGCTTTTTAGCGCTTAAGCACTTCTTTAGCGCTTTTTTGCTGATTAAAAATTGAAATCGCACATCTTGCGCCTATGCGCAAAGAGCCATTAATCGAGAAATTAAGCGCCTTTAACAACACTGACTCCATAATAGACAAGATACAGATATAGCTTTCAATATGAGATCATTCTTTTTTGAGAACAAAGAAACTTACGGAAGAGAGTCATGTGCCACATAATCAATCCGATGTTTGTCAAGGAACTCCATTGTAACCACCCATGGGGCATCAGGAATAACTTCATCTACCCATCTGCATTAAAAGAAATCAATATAAAGATCTATATTTAGGAATAATCAATTAGGCAACTACAGTAAGATTGAAACCTGACAGAGTCGCAATACTTAATTTACTAATAAAAGTGAGGACCGTATCAGGAAGCTTGTACATTTCTTCTTTAAAATGTAGACACGTTTCATTAAATTTTCAACAAACAAGAAAACGACATAAAACTCTAATTACAAAATATGCGCAATGATGCATGACTTAGTTGACATGTTATTCTAGTACAAGTTCGAGACAAAGAAGTCTGAAGAATAGCTTGGACTGCACGACACTAGAACATCTTCAGCCATCCAGTCGATAATGCTAAAACCTATAGTGAGTGGTCTCTCTGCTTAACCAATACAAAAGAGAAAACCTAAAGTTTCGTCAATATTAAAATTAAAACATAAGACAATCAGAAATGTGGTTCATCAGACATAACACAATCCTAAGGAAAAATCCAGATATACAAGTCACAGATAAGAAACTTCAAAAACATTACTTGCAGTGACGAAGAGATTCGTAGCGCTCCTTATCAGTCATGACAGTTTTGCCCTTGTATTTATGGGTAACTTCATCATTGCAGCATCCGACAAGAAGGTAAGTATTCGGAAACCTATAATTTTTACAACCACAATATAGTATTAATAGATGCGCAAAGACCTACTATTACAATACTAGGAAATATAATTTTTAGGCAAAATACACCACCAATATCACTGAAGAAAAACCCATAAATTCCAATAAAGCCATACAATAACAAAACTCAAACTTAGTCAAAGAAAAAAAAAGGTCACAAAAACTTGGCTGTTTATGAGTAGTCACTCCCTTAAACAGCAAACAGGATACCAAATTATGTACATACGCGCAAATTAAGTTTAAATGAAAGCCATAGATTTGCAGGAACCAAATATACTAAACTAAAACCAGAAAGTGCACAACTATACTATAAATTCCACTAAAACTGCAGAATAACTAAACTCAAACTTAGTCTAAGAAAAAACAAGGTCACTAAAACTTGGTCTTTTTGGTGTACTCACTCAGTTAAATAGCAAACAGGATACCATATTTGAAGATATGCACAAATTAAGTTCAAACTAAAACTGGAAATCGCGGGAACCAAATATTCTACACTAAAACCACAAAGTGCACAGCTACAAATAGTATAATATAAAAAAAAAATCCCAGAACACTTGGCTCTTGGGTTCTCATTTTAAGCATAATTCTCACTGAAGCAAGTAACTATAGGGCTAAAACACACACACACACACACAGAAACACACAATTGTCAAACAATCAAGCAAGCAAAAAAGAACAAAATCACCCAAAAATCAAAACCAAACCAAACCAACACATAAAACCTCAAAATCACCCCCCAAAAATTCAAGAAAACACCAAGAAAATGAACATAACAAAGCAAACAGCCACAAAAAGTGAAATAAAGAGTGACCCAGATGAAGAAAGGTGAAAAAGTTACGATTTTTTGGCTTGTTCGAGAGAACGAGCATGGCCGAAGTGAAAGAGGTCATAGATACCATCTGCATATACACGAACTGGCCTGTCTGTGGGAGGTTCATTCATTTTGTAAACCCCCTTGTTGTTTCTTCCCTCTTCTTCACCATTATTTGCCATAAATTCTTGATTCTTTCACTCTCTACAAGTGTGTGTTTGTGTGTTTTTGCTAAGATTTGGCCTACAGAGCACATAGGCTTCGCCCTTTTTTCAGACTTGAAGAACTTCTTTTTTTTATTATTTATTTTAATACTGATAAAAATATATTTTTTCCTTTGCAAATGTAATATTTGAAGAAATATAAAAATACTCTTTTTAACGCAAAGACTTTTTCTTATATATGCTTAAATATCATCATTTCAATTAGGCATATCGAATATCTTGGAGTTAGCTAAACTATTTTAATAATATAATATTATTTTAAATGATTATAAATATAATATAATATTTTAATATAATAATAAATTATTTAAGATTTATTATAATTTCTTTTAAACACGTACCACTAATATGATGGAATTGAGAAATTCGGTATTTTTAAAATCATACTGACGACAACTATAATAAAGAATTGGGCGTTGTATTACTCATTATTGAAATAATTATTAAGAAATTTCTGTAGTATTATATTATTATTTAAATTGATCGCCTTGAGGAAAAAAATTTAAGTAGGTCCTCAAGTTGTGGTCCTGAGCTTAAATCCTAAAAGTGGTCAAGACAAGTGGGGAATCTTGTTACTCCAATCAATGATTAGGAATAAAATGAGAGCTACTCACTCCGGTTTTATTACTTCTCTCATATGATATATCGAATAAATTATTAATTTACGTCTAATTTATAACATTAAATATATTCATAGTGATCTTGTTGGATTCATATTTACAAATATTCTAATATGATGAAATTTCAATATTTAATACTAATACAAAATTAAAGATATCAGTGATAAAAAATGTGTGTTAGCAAGCGTGATAAAAAAACAAGAATAGTATTACGGGACGCAGGGAGTATTGAGAAAGAGAGGCAAGTGTACGAGTAATTTTTTTAATTATTTTTTTTTCACATAAAAAAAAGCAATTTCACTAACAATATCATGTCGGCAAATTTCATTATGTTATGAAAAGACATGTCACACATCTTTGCAAAGATGTGATCTTTTTCAAACTTGCTGATTCTCACGAGTCCGACAAGTCGGAAGCTTTAATATGATCTTTATGAATCAGAGTGACATTGATTTTAATCTTGGTACAACAAATGAAAAAAGATAAAGGCAATAATAAAATACGGGGGATAAATTGATAAATTATATTGACAGCTATATGAATACTTCTTCTGATATCTTACCTACGACGTTTGACTTTTTACACATAATTTTAGGTGTTTTGAACATATAATAAATATTAATATTTTTGTAATTTTTTTTTGAATAAAAATATAACACAAATATTTTTTATTTGGAAAAAAAATATAAAAACATGTGAATTTTAAATATGTGGTCAAATTTCTTAAAGATACTTGTAAAAAGTCAAATGCCATGTATATCGCTTTTTGCTCCAATCCTATGAAATGGTACAGATGCATCCTGATGCTCAAACTCAAAACTGTTTAAACAATGACTATAAAATATCACGAGACTGAATTCAAGTTATCATCGGATTAAAAGATATCAAATTTGGAAATAAAAGTGATATTCACTTTATCAAAAAAAAAGAAGAAGAGATCACTCCGAATATCCCACAGAAGACTACTCGGACTCGAAAGCTTCTGCTTTACTGTAACTACGTATCATTTGTTCCAGGAGTTGGAAACTATTACTGCCAATTAAACTTCTTCAGTCAACAAGGGTTTGCAGTTTTGAGAGTCGACTCCAAATTCTAACCACCACTTCTCCGCTCTTCATCCTTCATCCCTTCTGATTAATCATCTTCGTTCTTCCATCTTCTCTCGTATTTCTTAGTTTTATCAATAAAACCAAGATCTAATCCTTTTGGGTGAGTTCTTGTTGAGTACCTTGTCATCAAGGTCGTGCCCATCTTTTTGGGATGTTTGTGTCTGTTTTGACGTTTCTGTGCGTTTTGTTATGGGTCTCGGTAATGTTTCTAAGAAGGAGTTACATGATATTTTGGGTAATCCGTGAGGCTTGTATCAGATATGGCACGGTGGTGAATATCGTAAGAGCTCACCTTTCACGACATAAAATTGTTCATCTTTTGGGGTCATTTGTTGATCCAATATCGGTTGATGTAACTGATAATTCTGAACATTGGGCTACAGATGCTGCTGCTTATGTGAAGGTGAATTGCGATACTACTATGTTCAGAACTGATATAGGTTGGATTATTCGAGATTTGATTGTAATACTTTTTAGTATAAAAAATTTAAATATTTTATCTGTTAAACGATCTGAAAACAAAGCGGCTATATGTTTAGCTCGTTTTTTGTTTCTTAAGCAGGTTGTAATTGACAATTCGAGGGTTTGTCTCGGCTGGGTTTCAATTATCTATTAAAATTTTTTGCTTTTCGTCAAAAAAAAAATGACAGAAATGACTCTTTTCCTTAAAACGTTTTTCCAAATTCAGATACCAACTCGAAGTTATTTGAAAATAGAAATGGCAAATTGTAAAAATGCACTAAGCTGAGGCACCAAACTGTAAAAGTCCACACAGTGTTTTTCAGAGCAAGTAGCTGAGTGAGCCAAAATTACGGCACAAGGCAAGGAAGGGAGACACTCGTGTATAGCAAATGCATTTGCTATACAATGGAGTAGTAAGTAAATTGTACCTACCCTTGTACATTCTGTTGTGTTGTGAAATGAAATCTTAATCAGTTCAAATATATGCGAGTTTCGCAGCTCCTACTGTTGTGCAGTTCTAAGCTTTAGCATGAAGTATATTTCCGCAGATTTAATATATGTTTGAAACAGAGATGTTGTTGCTGGACAAGGCTACTGCACTTCCGGAGACAGGATTACTTAAGCACTGAGTTGTACTGAATTCACTCCGAATCCAAGCCGTGATTAGTTTAACGACCGTATAGAATCGAGCCAAGTACGATTCCTGGAGAAGGCCTCTCAAGAATCAAGTCAAGATATAATGAGAGAAGCTTATAATGTGGAGTTTGACGCAGGCAGTTAGAGCATCTCCAACCTTACAAAACCTTTAGGTAAAAAATGAGTTGGCATACCTTATATAAAAAATATAGCCAATATGTTGAAAAAGGCACACTCCAACCACATGAAACTGTTGTCTATAATTTTAGCCAACCTCCTATGGATGGCTATATTTGTCGAACCTCTACAGGTCTGTAAGAAATCTGTAGGAAGATTACACATAATTTATTACCATATTAAACTGATTTATTCTATTTTAACAAACTAAAATATTAATAACATACTATTTTTAAATTATAGCCAACCAATATAGCCAATACCGTCGAAGCAAAATGTCTTACAGGTTCAGCAAATTTTACATAATGTCTTACAGGTCCAATTTAACCAACGATTATAGCCAACACCGTTGGAAATGCTCTTATAACAAGATGTTAATTGATGAGTTTTCTTTTTTAATAAAAAGTTTAAAAAAAGTCTTCTTAGTTTGTGCTTATAGACACACACTAACAATTAATTTAAACTTAAGTGGAGTATTTTGATTGGTGACTACTTTTAACTTAGGTGGAGTGTTTTCATTGGTGTAGATTTTTATGCATGTAGTGGAGCCATCTTTATCATTAATAAGATAAGACTGGAGCCAAGGCTTCAGACACCTAACTAGAAACTGGCTAGAATATCCGATGAAAAAAATTTACAGCTGGTGCATCAATATCTACATGTCGGTGGCGGTAAATTCGCAAATCTCCGAGAATATTTCCTGCTTTCGTGTGCTTCAAACTGGCGCCTATATATACCCCTGTTCATGTCATATTCACCACGTTTTTATCCATTACAGCCTCCACAAGTTTTGACACGTTTCGATCTCTTAAGCTTTCAGTTTTCAGTATCATAAGTCAGTGATGGCCTTGATGCTTCCCGCAGGTTATAAGTTTTGCCCCACTGACAAACAGCTCTTGGAGAATTACTTGAAACCCAAGATTCAGGGGACGCTTTCTTGGGATTTTATCCAGGAGAAGGAGATTTACGGTCCCAACGCCACTCCATGGGAGATTTTCGATGACTCCTCCACTGCATGGGTAACTTCTGGTAATCAAAAATCTGTTTATGTGTTTACTCGTTTGACAAGGATGGCAGATAAGGACTCATCGGGTGAGGGGAATGAAGGACACTACGTCAGGAGAGCGGGTTGTGGTACGTGGCATGTTGAGACAGGTCGTAAGACCATCATGGACGATGGAAATAATCCTATTGGGGAGAGGAGGATGTTGGTTTTTCAGATTAATGATAGTCATGGATTGCAGAATGGAGTTAAGGAGTACTATTGGAATATGCACGAGTATCTTTTGAAGGGGAATGATGATTATGTGGTTTGTCGGATTACTCTTGATATGTCAAAAACGGCCAAGGTTATAAGCACCCAAGAGGTTTCTGCAAGACGTGGCACGACTAAGTCTAAAGCAAGAAAGAAATCCACTACTACGCGTACTACTGTTGATGAGAGGGAGAAAGCAGTGTTGGTTGATAGTTTCTGCGGTTCAGGAAAGGAGGTGGCGTCGAATATTGATGGTTCTGGATGCAGTTATGAGAATGAGAGATGCCATGGAGAGAGTAATGAGGCGATCTATCAGAATCTGCTGGCCCCGATGAATACCCTTTGTCACGATGGCATGCCACTATATGATTATGTAGGATGGATTCCTACTGTTGAAGAACAAGAGGGATTACAAGTACTCAATGATAATCAGAGACTCAACAATGAAGAAGTCGCCCAACCAGCTGTGATACCTACGGTTGAGGATTCTCAAAACCAGGGCACAGTATTATCAGATTTCAACGGCGGGTCTAATGATGAATTATATTTCGACTTGGATGATATGTTTGGTGCTGATTACTGGTCAGATATTGGCAATGTGCTGATGATGGAGCAGCCACTGCCCAACAGTGACGTATCTTTGGACTTGGTGGGTTTTCTTGATGCTGCTGGTTCTTGGTCAGATAACATATTGGAGGAACCGGGGCAAATCAACAACAATGTTCAGGAGCAACAGCAGCAATGGCAACAGCCTACGCAGAACATGAGTTGCATGTTAGGGAAAAGGGAATCATTTGAAGCTCAAGAAGCAGGACCTACTAAAAGGCCTCGCATCTGATCATTTTGACTTGATGTTCTGATATTTTTTTAGGCTTTCTTGTATAATGACGAAGGACGTTATTTAAGTTGCTGTTTAAGTTCCATGAATACAGATGAACACTGTCACTATTTGTACTATATTATGAATTTTGCATTTTTTATGGTTCACTATTATGGTTAGGTCTTATTCTTGTAGATTGTTTTGGGTTCCATTTTCCTTAACATTGTATATATGTGATTTCTTTCTTGGTTTTTCATGTAAACTGGGGTTTATGCAGTTTGTCATCTTTTCTGGGCTACATTATCACCGTGTCCTGTCACAGTATGAGATGGTGTGTTAATGTGTTTGGTTTTCCTAGTTTTTGATGACTCTTAAGCTGAATGGCTTACTTCTTCAGTGCAGCAAGCTGAGAAGTTGGGTTAGTATTTTCTTTTATTTTTCTATGGATCGTCTGCCTTATGAGTTGCGCGCTATTTCTGCATACTAGATATTGGGTTAATATAGATCAGACATAATTATTAGATCAGATATATGTGTCACAGCAATGCATCAGATGGGATTGAAGTAGACTTCTAGATCATGTTTGAAACAAAAGGAATATCTCCTGAGCAACTGCATATGGATGTTTTTGTCCTTGTTTGTTTCCCCTCCCCTTTTGTTTATTAACTTTGGTTGGTCAGTGCAAGTAATATAAGTACACTGTTAGGGGAACATACTGGCCATGCAGCAAGAAGCTATGACAACTCGCGCTGCTAGAAAGACACCATTTGAGCTATTGGTGATTAACAGCACTGGAAACAGTTCTGGCGAAGTTTTCTTGGATGACGGAGAGGAAGTTGAAATGGGAGGAAAAAGCCGGACATGGAGTTTTATAAATTTTTCTTTTAACATGGGGGGAAAACAGCAATAATCAAAACAGAGGTGGTGAATGGAGAATATGCTCTGAGTTAGAAGTGGATCATAAACAAGGTAAACTATACTGGGGCTGAAGAGAAGGGTTAAGAGCTTGAAATCATGTTGAAACTCCATCTGTCTTGAAATCAAACGAACGGTAATACTAAGATAAATTTTCTGGAGAAGAAAATAGTTCAGTGTCACATGTTTAAAAATTCTGCAAATTTAATAAAGAATCATACATCATTTACGATTTTTTTAAATGACACAATATTTTAAAACATACATAAGACTAGTTTCATAATTTATTTTTTTAATTTTTTTTTCTAAATAAAAATTTGAACATTAATTTTGTTTAGAATCAGATTTAATAGAGATTTTTTTAAAATTTCTTTTGAAACTAAATGAATCCGTCCACTTTAATACACATGAATCATATAACTTGTATCTTAAAAACACATTTAGAAAAAATCAAATATCCCTGACAAAAAAATATCAAATATCTATGAAAAAATAAGAATAAACACTTGAAAACAAAACATATAAATCATTTATATAACTAAACTATCTAAAAAACTTAAATGACATTCTATGTACTCTTTTTTATTTTTAAAAAAAATATCCATAAAAAAAATTATTACAATTTTAATTTTTATTTTTGCTGAATTTCATATATCCGGCATGTTCTTAACTTCATTCATCTGGTGTTACAGAAATCGGGAATCGGACCTAATCAGTTGAGCTACCGATCCAGAGATTAATCGGAAATCGGGGATTAATCGGAGTGAAAATCGGATTTATTTTAATATTAAAATATTATTTAATATATAGTTATTATTATATTAGCTATTTAGTATCTAATATATTTAATATATTCATAAACTTTAAAATTACTCTTATTTAAGCTAATATAGTATTTTAATTCTAATAATTTAATATATATACTTCGATTAAGAAATATATATAAGGATTAATCGGATTTCGAAAATCGGATCGGTGACCGATCTTGCACGGAATTAATCGGGGATTAATCGGTTAAATTGAGGATTTTTAGAACACTGCATTCATCCCATATGTCCACACATTTTAGCATTTAGTCAGCACTATATCTGGGCGTGTGCCGCGTGTCTCGTTTCCCGACAGACTTGTGTAGTGAAGTTAAATTAGGGCACAACTCATCTGAGGAACAAGTTCAACACAACACAACACATCCAAGGTACATTCATCAACTTCACTTCTCCTTACTACCATATGTATGTATGCTCTGCTTGTTATAATGTACTTGCCCACTATGCTTTTTGGGTTTTGGCCCTTGTTGCCACTTTTTCCGGAAAAATGACACCAAATATCACTGTCGGGGAAAATGGTCACAATCTACTGAAATGCTAGATCTACCAAATATCACTTTTTGTGTGTTGGACCTCACTGCCGCTTTTTCTGAGGGGGAAAATTGTTATGAAAATTTTGGGTATTAGTTATGAAAATTGTGACATATGGGCCTTTTCTCGTGCTCTTTGTACTGTCAAATTAATTTTATCAGTTCATGCTTAGTTGCTTACTGTTACATTATCTTTGTGTCTAGTTTTGCTTTACATTTTCAAGATGGAGCCTCCTACTGATATGTTGGATGAGATACTCTACCGCCTCCCAGTCAAGTATCTTCTTCGGTGCAGATGTGTGTCAAAAGGATGGTGCTCTCTAAATTCTAATTGATAGCACCCCCTTTGTTAAGAAGCATCTCAACTACGCCCTTGAGTGCAATGCTGCTGGTCTTATTATTAATGAAGGCGGGAAGTTTTACTTGGCTGAGGATTTTAGGTCTGATTTGGATGGTAGTGATGATAATTTTGATGTGGTTGCGGCAGAGATAACTCCTCCACTCAAGACTCGTGTTTCTGGCGCTGATTTTGTGGGTTCTGCTAATGGCTTAGTTTGCGTGTCCAAGAATGTGATGAACGAGTTCTTTATATTTAATCCAGCAACCAGGAAGTCGAGAAAAATACCCAGTGCTCCACGTGAGTTTCCACTTTCGTTTCATATGACTGAGACTTCCTTGTGTGGATTTGGATATGATCAAGTAAATGATGACTATAAGGTTGTCAAGATTGCTGAGTGTTATCTTCAGTTTCGTGGCATAATGGCCTTTATCTACAGTCTCAAGACCGACTCTTGGAAACGGATTCAGAATGTTCCTAGTAACACTCGGTTCACAGGAAATTGGGGAATGTTTGGAAATGGAGCTCTGCACTGGTTGGCTATCAAGAATCCAGCAAATTGCATAGAAATTGTTGTTGGTTTTGATCTTGGGCTAGAACAGTTCAGGGAGATCCCTTCTCCTGTTATCGAGGGCCCTTCTGTCAGTTTTATTACCAGGAGTCTGGTTCCGGATGGAAGTTCCCTTTGGATGCTTGATGAGTACCCTGATTCTCATAGAGATATGTGGGTGATGCTGAATAGTTCAGCGGGGGAAATTGCTTGGTCCAAAGTACTCACTAAACGCAGTGCACTTGCATATTTAAGGTCTGTTAGACCTGTTTATGTTTCAATGAGTGACCCGGGTATACTCTTCGAGGTGGACAGCTCAGGACTTGTATGGTATGACCTTGAAAGGAAAGTGTTGAAGAATGTGAGGATTCGCGGGCCCACAGATAAGTTTGATTCACATGCGTACACTCAGAGTCTCATACAGCTCAACAAGGATAGTCCACCACTGAAGCCCTCTCAAGCAAAGCCACATAAGGAACATCAAAAGAGAAGGTAGAAAAATATTTCCGTTTGTTTGGTTTGTAGTTGTATTTCTCTGGCATTCATTTTCATTTGAGCTTTTGGTTGTTCAAGTTTTAATAAATGACATTGGCTTGGACATCAATTTTTTTTTTAGGATTTGTTAATGTATTTTGAAACCTATATTTGATTTCTTGACTAGTTTTTCGTGTAAACTGGGGCTTGCGTAGCTATTCTTCTTTTCTGGGCTATATTACCCATATGTCCTGTCACAGAATGGGATTTTGTTGGGTTTTCGTTTTCCTAATTGTTAATGACTCTTAAGCTGTACACTTACATCTGGAATAATCATTTACACGATACGGTGAACCATTAATGCGTAATAGTGTTCATACAATTTGAATCAAAGTGTCTAAGGAGTTCCTGAACTGATTGATATCTTTTGGTTTGCCAACCTATATAGCTTTTTTCATTAGAATTACCTTGTTTTTACTGTTGAATATTTTTCTACTTCTTAACATCTCAACTTAATTTGTTCTTGTACTTGATTTTTACTGATTAAGCCGAAAAACCCGAATTGCCTATGTCTAAATCTAATGGTAAAAATTCCCAATACTGTTAATTCTTTTTCCAAAACTTAACAGAGTGATATATATTAGTGATGTGAGTGCTTTAAATGAGTCCCCAAAGAGATCGGGTAGCTAGGTGAGAGATATTTTGACGAGAACGGTGACCACTTCGATATAAAACCCAAATTATAAATGTGATAATGGCTCACTTTGTAATTTATGCAAGCAGAGAAGTTAATATTTCCTTTTTCATGGATTGTCAGGCTTATAGTGTGCGGTTTTCATATGATATACTAGTGGTGCGTATATATAATTGTAAATAGAGGAATCAGTGTCCAGAACTCGGGATGCTCTTTTCTTATTGCCATTTTACATGCTGAGTTAGGATATCTTTTGCTTGACTCTGGTTGATGGACTTTTCTTTCTGGAGCTTATGTTCTTACTAATATCTTTACCATGTGTTGATTTCATTTCTTGCAGAGATGATTTCCTTTCCAAAGGATTCAAACTGAGGCTGTAGAATACTAGAAGGATTAAAATATGGATGAGTAGATAACAAGGTAGAAACTTTTTCAAATCTCACTTATTTGCTAGGAGGTCTTGTAGTAAATTTGAGTCTTCGGTTCCTTTGTGGCAACCCTTTTCTGTTGGAGTGTTCACTTCTGTAGGCTGTGAACCAGTAAGCATTTAGTAATCACCTGCACACAAATAAACATTTAGTAAGCATTTAAGATATTTCAGTTGTTCAAAATTATTGTACCATACTTAATGTGATGGTTTGTGTATATCTTTATGTTGCAGGAACAAGATGGGATAGAAGTAGACTTCTGGATCATGTTTGGAGTAAAAGGAATTTCTCCTTAGCGATGGACATATTGATGCTTTTGTCCTTGTTTATCAACCCGGATTTTGTTTGTTAACTTCAGTTGTTAGGAAAGTGTAAGTGAGACAAGTACGCTGTTAGCTTGATAATCGGGATGCTATCTGTTACTTCTACAGTTCTACTGGCTTGTTTTAAATTAAAATGATCAACTTCTTTATTATATTATGTTATATTTTAGATAAAGAACTGTGTTTGTATATCTAGAAGAGGCCTTTTCCCTGGGAAGTTAACTTAGCAGGTCTACCTCTATTTCCTTAGGACAGTAATGTTCCAGGGCTAAACTATATGATTCTGTTGTGCACCATCATATTGCACATATATTTGTGATATCACGTCTATGGTGTCTGTGGCTTTTTTTAGCTGAATGTTTGCTTGTTGGTCCGCTTCGTAAGGTGTGGTAGCAATCTAACAATACATCTCATTGGCGGCTTGTTAACCCCTGTTCTGAGTTTGAGGCTCAGCAGAACTATCTACGCGTTGAGACTTAAAAACCAAACGGCCTCTCGGTTATGGTTTTGGCAACTACAGTAATCCCCAAGAAGGTACGTTCTCAACTTAATTACTGACGAAGTTGCTTTTTAAGTTCCATCAGTACTGATGAACATTGTCACCGGGAGTACTTGTAGTATATTTTTGAATTCTGCATTTTTTTTATGGTTCACTATTATGGTTAGGACTTGTTTTTGTAGATTATTTGGGGTTCCATTTTCCTTAACATTGTATATATGTGATTTCTTTCTTTTATATTCTGAGATTTGCATGGATCTGGTGGTTCACTATTGTGGTTAAGACTTAAGATTTTTCTTGATTGGTTTTATGTTCTGTAATTTACTGAGGTTGTGAAGTTTGTCATCTTTACTTGGGCTCTATTACCTCTGTTTCCTAACTTCCTGTCTTAGAGCATGAGATAATTCCTTGTAGTTTCCCCGGTTCCTTTGTTGCAATCCTGTTTCTGAAACTTCGTAAAATCATAACTGTTTTTTACATCAAGTTCGAGTTGAAATCAGGTGGTTCCTGATAATTAAATCAAGTGAAACTACTTTTATATTGCAACAGCACAAAATAAAATAACGAATAACAAACAGAAAGAATGCATAAGTTTCCTGCAGAAGGAACTATATGATATCGATGATCATCCTCGAGCCTGCTACAATTTCTATTTAGAAGCAAATAATATGTATTTACTATTTACATTGCAGCTGATGAATTTCCAGATACCCTTATTAAAAGTAATAGTTGCCATCCTGTTTATTAACACTGCTACTGAATGAAGAAGATTCATTAATGAGTCCATGCATATCATCGATCCCGAAATCATCCAGCCCCCCACTCTGCATGTTCTTTGTACTATTAATCCGTAATTTCTCAAACATTTCTTGCTGCTGCCACTGCTGCCCTTGCTTCTGATCATGACCACTTGGATTCGACAGCTGATCATGATAGTATTCTGATCCCACTGGCGTGATTCTTGAGCTTGTACTAATAATATGATGATCATTCTGCATATTCCTAGGCATGCCAAAGCTCAAGTTAACCGGACCCTTGCGTGAACCAAATGAGGTTGCCTTTGTATTCTGACAACCAGTGAATTGCTGCACAAGGGACCTGAAGTTCGTCGTGCTTGCATTAAGCAGCGTCGTCGGGTTCTTCCTTGGCGCCCTTGACCTTCTCCGAATAGGCTTCCCTACTGAGGCTTGAGGGTTGAGATGAACATCAGTGTTACCTAAAGAAGTTGATTTACTTGGGCTTGAAGTATTGTTTGTGGTAAAACTTGTGGTCACTATAGTACTAGTGGTATCCGAAAAACCCGAACCGTTGCCACCACCGCCGACAGACGTCATGGCTGCCGGATCATAAGCGGCATCGGGGGTCTGTTGGTTATAGTAATGCAGCCACTGGTGGTGATCAGTGGAAGCATTAGGGTGGTTGTTCATGGTTGTTGGGAGAGTTAGGTATCAAATTTGAAGCATAGTTTGAATGGTTTATATAGTGGAGTTTTTAAAGGTGGTATGGTCAAAGTCAAGATAAGAGCATGCTGAATGTTGAATGGATTTATTACTATGTTGTCCTTGAATACATCAGGCTAGCTCAACATCACAAAGGATGTGCAGCTTCCAGGAAACAGCTTAATTCATAGAGTAATATACTGATGATGTGATTGTTTTGCTTAGTATTGGTATCAACTTTAGTACTCCCTCCGTCCCATTTTAGTTGTCACATTTCCTTTTTTGTTGGTCAAATTGACTAATTTTTGACCAAGGATTACAAGTCACTCTTTCATTATTTTAAAAAACTGAAAATTACATCTTAAAGTAGATTAAAAGTTATTTCCGGTGACATATTTTTTTTATTTTTTCAATTGATAAAATATTAATAAATTTCAGTCAAACTTTGGTCAATTTGACCGGCACAAAACCAAATGTGACAACTAAAATGGGACGGAGGGAGTATTAGGAAGCCTTGTCAACTAAACGAAAATATTGATAGGTTTGTTAACTAATCAGAACTCAAAACTTTGATATTGTTTGCCCGTTTTCAGTCGGTTCATATATATATATTTTTTTAACACATCTTAAAAAATTAGTTATTTATCATGAACAATTTCTAACAATCTTCTATTTCGTTTAATCTGACACATTTGTGTGAACACGATCTAAAATATATTGACACGGTTACGAATCATTAGCGAAGAATTAATATATTATTTCTGTAAAGATATTTTTTTTTGAGTCGAGTCAAATTCAAATATATTTTTGACCCTTCAAAAAATCCTGTACTAGTAAAATTATCTAATAATTTGTATTCTAATAATTTACTGTGATACAAATAATTAATAATTAAAATACCATGTATACATGTAGTGTGAACATACACAAACCTTGACCATAATATTTTAAATTTTAATACTGTTTGATGTGATATCAGACATTTTTTTTATTCATCATAATCGGTGGATAAAATCTTGAAGATTTTAGTATTCACTTCTACGAATATTCGGATTAAGCTTGAGTCTATAACAACGGACATAAAGGCGAGATTTGAGTTCAAGTAGAATCATTTATCTTCAGCGGAATTTTTAAAATTTGACTAGTTTACGAGATATCGTGGCGGAGTCTAGATGTATGTGAATTTTCTGTGGATAGTGTAGTGATTGACATATTCTAACTTGAGCAGACCCACCAACTACGTAAATGGACCAACCGTAGCGTGCAAGTTCTAAGTGAGGTCCACAAGAAATTTCACTTGTATTACCCAACTTTTGACCAAGCTTTATGAATCGGATTTTCTAGCACACACTAAGGACTAAGAGCATCTCCAGCAGTGTGTTAGTGTCTTCCTTATAAATATTATAAAATATTGAATCCTAGTGATTTAGGACAAGATTTTGTATTTCAACTCCAACAATGATCCTTATAATTCATTCCTTATTATTATTATAATAATAGATTTGGAAAGAGATTGATAAAAGATGAAAGGAAGAGAGAGAAAATAAGTTACAATAAGAGAGAGAAATGATTTTTTTTTATTAAAGAAATCAAATAAGGCATGGCTAGTGGTGCCTTATTAATAAGGCATGGAAGGAGGATCCTAGTGATTTAAGGCACCTCTAAGACACTGCTGGAGCACTAATTTATGTCACATTCCTTATAATTGGACTTAGGACATGAAATAGGGAAGCTGCTGGAGTTGCTCTAAAAGGCGTTTGGATTGAGGTTGGGAATGTAAATCGGGAATGAGAATGGAGAGTATGAGAATGAGGGTTAATGGGAATGTGAATGGTATAGTAACCCAATGGGTGGGAAGAGTATGATTTATTCACCTAAAAGCAATGTTGTAAAAAGCGGGAATCAGACTTAATCGGTGAAATTGCGGAACAAGGATTAATCGGGGATTAATTAAATTGATCGGGGATTAATAGGATTGATTGGTGATTAATCGGAGATTTAATCAGTTCAGCGAGTTACAGAACAGAGATTAATCGGTGATTAATCGTGATTAATCACCGATTTTTGGAACAAAGCCTAAAAGGAGTAGGGTTCCCATTACATAGCAACAAATAATTAATCCAAACACTTGTTGTGGGATTAAGGTTCCGATTCTCGTTAACCCGGCTCATTAACCCAGAACCAAGCACTCTTAACAACTACTCTATTTAGGTGGAGAGCTTTCATCGGTCAAAAACTCATTAATAATCATGCCTCTGAATATGCACAAAAATCATGACCAATAAAAAACTCCATCTCAATAAAAAGTACTCTAGTACTCTGTGTGTGTCCATGAGCAGAACACTAAAAATACTCTTATAAATTTATAATTCTATGCATGAGCTCCTAATTCGTATAGTCCTATGCATGACTTAGCTTGGAATATTTGCGTGGAGCGGACAATTAACAAACTAAATTAAGAGTACATCGAAAAGTATCTAAATCATAATATTTTTTCAAATATACGGTATGATTATATATGTAACTATAATTATATTTTGAAAAGCATCTAAAGTTACGATTATAATTTAAAAGTTGATTTTGTATCCTAAATTAATATATTTGATAAAGTTTGAAATATAAAAATTTTGATGAGATATCTTATACAAAAAGTATACAAACATGGGATAAAAATAGTGCGCTTTCTTAGGTAATGTAATTATTTATGTATATATCATACAAAAGGTGCTACATTATAAATTTGAATTGAATTGGAGAACTATTTAAGCTAAGCTTGAAATTCTTAATTTGATTATATAATATATTTAGATATATAAAATGATTAAATTTAAATTTCATTTGAGAACAGGACATTCAAATATAAGTATAAAATTTAAAATGACATTTTAAAATAATATTATTTCAAATTCACTGTTTAAAATGAAATGTGTTTTAATAAGCACAATCTTAATAAAAACTTTTGAGAAGATTATCATTAAAAATAAGAAAATAAATCTCTTTTTTCTTATAATGAGATTTATTTCTTGCCGACTGTTTTATCTTGAAAAAATAATTTAAATGAAATATATTTCAAATATTATTTAATATTTATAAATACATTTATACATTAATTTATTCACCTGAAAAGTTCTCTTAAAATATTATCATACATCTTTGTACATCGATGGTATTTTCTTAAATTAATTACCAAATAAAAATAAGAGCTTTTTTTATTTATAACCAAGTTTAAAAGAATTTTTTCAAAAATACTACCATCTTTTAAAACAAATTGCAAAAATATTATATTCCTAAAAATATTTTCAAAAATACTATCTTTTTGAAAATATTTCTAAAAATACAATGCAATTCCTGATTCCAAAGATCAAGGTCAAAAATGACATTTGAAAACTGGAACTTGAAATCAGGAATTACAGTTGCATATATGGTTGCATATGCAACCACCGTATTTTTGGAAATTTTTTCAAAGAGATAATATATTTGAAAATTTTTAGAGAAAGTTAATATTTTTGAAAATGAAATTGAAAAAATAATATACAAGGTAAATTCCCTAAAAATAAACACCTCAAACAAATGTTATCAATATTTCAAAGAAACTATTAAGCAATTTTATTTTAATTAATAAGAAAAGATTTAATTATTCTTCAAAACTTTTTGATTGAAAAATGTAAAACAAAACATTTGGGCAAAACAAAAACCTCATTGCTAAACCCAAACAAGAGCACTTCACTTCTCTGTTCCTCACTCTTCTCGGTCTCAGGTAAGTTTTGCTCTTTCGATTCCTCTTTATGTTCATGTCTTTATGCATAAACTGCAACCCCCCTTAACCATTAATTGTGTGTGTATGTATTGTATGTTCATCTGTATGTATAGGCCTGATTATTGTGTCTAATTTCGTTGTTTTATGTGATAATGGTCTGTAATGGTATTTATAGGTGTTTAATTGCATAAAGTTTGAATCTTTGTATGTATAGGTGGGTTAGAATTGAGATTTTGCAGTTCTTGAATTTATAAGGGGAAAATCAAGATTTTGGGGATGAGTTTGATTTTGAGATTAAGGGGGGTTTTGCCGAATGGGATGTTTTTAAGACCGAATGTATGTCGTGCTGATGGATATAACTCGTGTGGGTTGGTTCGGGAATATGGTCAAGCTGTGAGGAAAGTTGAGGAAGAGCAGGATGAAGAAGTTGAGTATGACCAAAGGAGGCTCCCGACTGATTATGACCCAGCTACGTTTGATCCAACGGAGCATCGTAGTCCTCCTACGGAACGTGTGTGGAGGCTTGTTGATGAAATGGCGGGACTTACGTTGATGGAAGCTGCGGAGTTTGGTTCGATTATGATGAAGAAGATGGGTATGAAGGAACCCCCGGTTGTTGGTATGATGAAACCTGGTGCTGGGTTGGGTGCTATGGGTGCAATGAAGGGACCGGCCGCAGCGAAGGAGGAGGCGATTCCGGAGAAGACTGCGTTTGAACTGAAGTTGGAGTCATTTGATGCACCTGCAAAGATTAAGGTGATTAAAGAAGTGAGATCGTTTACGGATTTGGGGCTTAAAGAAGCCAAGGAATTGGTGGAGAAGATTCCTGCAGTTTTTAAGAAAGGGGTGTCGAAAGAAGAAGCAGAACAGATTATCGAGAAGATGAAAGCTATTGGTGCCAAAGTTGTCATGGAATGAAATACAAATTAATCAGGGGTTTTTTGTTTGGCTTTCTGAATCTAGTTGATGTTTCTTAGTTATCATATGTTTTGCCTTTATGATGGTTAATGAGATAATTGAAACATCTTAGAGGTCACTTGGTTCAAGTTGACGAATTTAAAAAATGATAATTGTTTGATCTTGTTAATTTCTATATTGGTAGAGCAGAATAATTACCAAGAACTCTGATTTATCATGTTAGGGATGGGCTTTTGCTTATGCTCTCTCTTATTTTTGTACTGAATGTTCACGCAATGATAAAAAGAAGAAGAAGAAGAAGTTTTTAGCTTGTTTTTACACCCCCCCCCCCCCCCCCCCCCCCCCCAAACATCCCCCCCTCCAAATTATATTCCTCTTTTACCTCTTTGTTGAAGAATCCACTTGTCTTGCTTCAGATCACTGAACTTTTAAATATGGAGATATTTGTGTTTGATAATCGTTCAAACAATAGCCTTCATCCCTTTGGAGAGAATACAGTTTTCCTGCAAAATTTATATCTGTTTCAATGATGGGAAAATAATTCTGGGTACAGGACAATTACACAGTTTACTGATACAAGCTTTTGTCTTGGATATAGTTTGCAGTTTTAGTGGAAAACAGAAAGAGAAGTGCTATTGAAGTGAATACCATGATCTTTTAAGCACTTCTGAATGCCATATTATCATTGTTGCTTTCTTAAGAATTGTGCATTGCATATATCAGTCGTGTCAAGTATGCTTAATAGATCATGGATTTACATTTGTTAATACTTTTGCTTGTTTTAATGGTTTATACTCACATGCATCATAAAGTTACCCCGACACTATCTAGACAGTTTTTTCATTTCTGTGCAGAGATTATTATAATAAATACACAGCTAGATAAGAATCTGAAGTTATGAAGTATTGAAGTCCATATGCTGAATTGAGTTAGTCTGAAATTGGTTTATAAATTTAGATAAAGTATTGGCTCAGGCTTTAACTGAACTCCTATACTGAAATGAAAGACTTATTGACTATTGAGGATAATAGGTTTGAGTCACCTTACCAAAAGTGTCACAATTGTTGAACAACCTGAGAGCGGAGCTTATTATATATATGTTCTAATGCGGAACTAATGTAGTAGGCATTAACTATGAGGTCATCCATACAATTATAACTTTGGTACAAGTATATGTAATTTGAAGCAAACTTCACGAGTGAGCCCCCGGCTGTGAACAGCCTACTAGACCCGATCCCAGGTAAATCAGTGTTTCCGGTGGCCCCCAATAAATTATCTTGCAAATCATGCCCCTGTTATATCATTTAGCTGCCCCTGCACCCAACTTCTTTGGAATGGATGGTTGAGAGGCTGTAACCTTTGTTTTGCGAGGTTATGCAAATGGCTATTTCTGACTAGTATTGCTATACATTGCAATTCATATCAATCCTCATGGTAGGTTCATGATCACATATATGATCACTCCTTGCTAATCTGAATTTTGCAAGTGCAATGATATTCTGATTGGAGGGATGATTTGAACCTATGACTGTTGGGGGAAGAAATACACCTTTGCTTAGGCTGTGAGCCCAAACTTAAAAGTTGTTTTAAAGCTGAAAAATGATTGTTTTGACTTAAAGTCAAAAGTCAATTTAGTTTAAGATAACCCATAAATTATTAATAAGTCAAAATTACTCAAACATGTATTTTAAATTCTCAACTTATCACATTAACTTATGTTAAGTTATAAGTCACAATTTTAAACACAGGCAACAAGTTTAGACAGATCCGTTGCAGAGAGGTACTTCATTTTTTCTTGTCAAAATCAAATATCAATTGCAGATATTAAAATATTTGGAGCAAGGCAATAACCTTTTGCTAGGGTAGTCAATTTTGTCATTGGTAAATACTGTCAGAATTCTTAGTCACTGCCTCACTCGGATCTGGAAAATCATAATCCACATGCCAAAGACATCGAAAGCTTATAAATGAAAAACATATAATATAAATATCGAGAAATCAAACAAGTTGAACATAATCATTTCAATCAATCTGCTTGTTGCATATATTTCTGAAAAACAAAAAAAGTCAATAAAGAAATTCAAAAAAGGGTAGGGATATAGGGAGAAGAGAAAGGGCAGCAAGATAAGCTGTTTCAGGGCCAAATATCCTTTCTTTCCATAATCTCCTCTGCTACACAGATCGACTGAAACAAGGAAAAGATAACTTAAGCCATATAGGCTCAATACAAGGAAATTTAGTTATTCATTTCATGTGCTATATCCATATATTACCTGCAAATGCCAATTAACTAGTTCAGTAGCTTTTAAAGTCTAACTTTCACATAAACCGAGTCTAAACATAGAAATCTGTTCTTCAAAGTTTATCTCGAAACTAGCAACACAAATATCTGCCAGCTTGTGAACTGGAAACTTTTGTCCTCCCTCCAGTCGTTTGTTTCTACAAAAATTTAAACAACTACGAGATCATACCTATTTCACAAACGAAACAGGAGAGTCCAAGTAACACAGGATTAGACAAGGATAAAATTATAAAAGCTTTTTATTAAAAGTCATTTATATTTGCATATAAATTGAACACGAGTTTTAACATATAGCTTTCTAATTCAATTCTAAACTCCAAAGTATCATGCTTCAGCATAACAGTAGCTGCTTTACTGTATATCAGATTTGCTGCTAAAGGAGCTATGATTAGTTGACACAACACTTAATTTGACAAAAAAAGAAGAGAATATCGTACAATCAGACGTCTTTAGATATTGTAATCAGAAAATGAGACCCAGAAGTAGAAGCATATCACAAACAGAGATTCAAGGCAAATAATATTAATTATAAAGGAGTTTATAAGCCTGGAACAATTGGTAATCTTTTGCAGAACTCTAATTAAACAACATATGACACATTTCAGAACAGAATATAGGGGAAGTTAGATGGAAAGGTGAAAGGTGGCAAGTAACTGTGCAGTTATGTTTGCTTTAATACAGAACCTAGGAACATGCTACTCATTTAACAGTAATAAGTAACTACATGGCCTGTGATTAATAATATCTCTTTTTAAATCCAACAAAAAAAGTTCCAATATTACCTGCTCAAGAACAGAGATAAGGTCCATCGCAGAAGCTTTGAACTGGAGGAACAGTGCTATGAAATCTGGACCTTGCTCTACTAGCTCCATCTCTATTTATGAGAAGAATAACAGTATAACTGAGTCATCAGAGATCAGAGACAATATAATACGGTGTTGTTATTACAAAATCACCATGAGCACTATATAATTACATAGTAAAAACAGAAATAAGGTTAGACCATAGGCATGACCTCGAGATATTTGTGATTCTAGGTGTTCCTTATATAAATAAAATCAACAATTGAATTTTCAGTTTTCTGTACATAGTTGGTTTTTCCTCTATCCTGAAGTAGAAATAGCTACCAGAAACTAGCTTTCATTGTTTCGTTTCATATTTCATAAGAACATGTTGTAAGCATTTGGAGGGCCAAAACAGTTAATTTTGCAACAATTAACCAAGTGTATACGTCTAGTTCTGACCTCCACCTTCCCATATAGGATATACTTTATCAACTATAAAAAAAGATACTGATTGACATATAAATAATAGAAAGAAAATAAGATTGACATATAAAGAATAGATAGAACATAAGACTGACCAGGCTTTGTCATATCCAGAGAAGTAATTTGTGCAGTATATAACTGTCTGCTATGTCATGGGACCAAAGGTTTGCTGTCCCAAGCCTCCCGTGCTTCAGTTAGTTCTGGACGGTATCGCTTTGCCAGAACTTCAACTTGCTCAGAAAAAGACTTGACCCCATGTAAGCCTATGTGAAGCACCATTTGGTCCCAACGCTTCCTACATACATCACCAGACCTATGATCCATCAGGTCATCCCAATCTACATCCTCTATGCAGCATGCATCTAAGTTAAAAAGTGCATCAAGCAGACGGTAATCATCAGAATCAGCCCATATACCCTGAGCAACCATAGGAGATGTTAACTGATTGTACCATTTCATACAGCAAAGTGAGTCGGCTCTAGTTGACAATTTGTCACTGATTGCAGTCCAACATATATTATCTCGTAACATTCCATGCTTCGATTTCTTCTCTTCATCAAGCTTAGCTCGCAAATCAATATTCACGTTGTCAAACAAGGTTTGGTATTCTTCTTGGGACCAATGTCCTCTATTTCGTTCCCTTTTTATTCTACGATATGTATCCTTCACCTGAAGTCTATGTCTCTTAAATTCTTTAGCCATCAGCTTCCAATTGTTACCATGCTTTTTATACTGTTCCAGAAGCATTTCTTTTTCTTCTTCAGTCCATTCATGTGTCTCACCTCTCTCAAACAATGTATGAGCACGGCAATATATCGCTGCTTTAGGCCTATATGGTAACGCTTTATTTATTTCATTCCAACAGTTCCTTACTTGTCGGTGAGAAATACAATTCATGACCATTTCCACACCTTTTTCACCTAAGCAATGTGACTGTATATACTCTTTAACAGCTGCTCTCAACTTCTCATCTTCTTCCGGAGTGAATCTCTTACCTTGAACTAGGCTATTAGATGGAAAAACCTCTAAATCATTAGAAAACCTAACTTTCTTCTTTACTTTTGATTTAGGATTTTCAGGATCCTTATTTTCTGACTCGGTCTTATCCTTTCCTGAAACATTCGTGGTTTCATTATCTTTTGCCTTACTTAAAAGCCCGTCCTTTCCCGTTATTTCCTCATTCTTCCTCTGCCGCTTCTTCTTCTTCTCCATCATCTTAACCTTCCCTATAGTAACCATACCATTGTCATCAGGTAAAGAATTTACATGATCTTCTCCATAGCAACCATTCGTCTGTCCTTTGTCATTATCATCTTCTTCTTCCACCGTCCTTTTCCTCTTCTTTTTCTTCTTCTCCACATTCCCTGCAATGTTGTTCCTCTCTTTAGCTTCAGTTTCAGTCTTCTTATTTAATGCATCTTGATTCTCAAAGGTTTTTGTTTTCTTCTTCTTCTTCCGTTTTTCAACTTTATATTCTTTATCTTGAGGATCAGTCATTGATTCCCCGCCAGCAACCATGTCATTTCCCTTATTCTTCTTTTTCTTATTTTCAACTGTAGATTCCAAGTTTCGATCGTTTTCCACATTAGTCTGATCATTCATCTCTTCCGCCCCATCCTTCTCTTTACTTTTCTTCCCCTTCTTCCTACTCTTTCCAATTCCATCTTCTTCCACATCCATACAATCAGTTACCTCTCCCACCCCATCCATCTTTTTATTTTTACTTTTCTTCCCCTTCTTCCTACTATTTTCAATTCCATCTTCTTCCATATCCAGACAATCCATTACCTCTCCCACCCCATCCATCTCTTTCTTCTTCCTACTATTTCCAATTCCATCTTCTACCACATCCATACGATCAGTTACCTCTTCCACCCCATCCATCTCTTTCTTCTTACTTCTCTTCCCCTTCTTCCCACTCTTTACAATTCCACCTTCTTCCACATCCGGACGATCACGTACCTCTTCCTCCCCACCCTTCTCAATCTTCTGACTTCTCTTACCCTTCCTCCCACTCTTCCCAACCACATCACTCTCTCCCACCCACACACTCATGTTCACTTGCCCTCTGTACACTTCTCCCTTCTGCCAAAACATCAAAAACAAAAACACGTCAGTAGCGACAAACAAATTCACCAGCACCGACAAAAATTCAACACCAACATTCTCCCCGAAAAACTAAATCCCACTAACATCAACCTCTAAAAAACATTTCACACCACACTAACTCAAAAACAACACATAACCCCATACATTAACTCCCATTCTATCCTAACTTAAACCACATCGAAAAATTCGAACCCAAAAAAGTACTAATTCACCCATCAACACACCCACATAACATTTCATATCCTACTTACATACAACTAACTAATTACATATTAATACTCTAATACCCTTAAATAAAACACAAATGTGCAAGATTGATTAAGCTAGAACACATATTATGCATAAAATGCTCGAGAATCAAGTAATGACAGCATAAATATCAAATTGATTGCACATAAACATAAACAAGAGCATAAAGAACGAAGAAAACATGAAAAGTTAGTACCTTGATGCGAATCAAATCAGATTGAAACGCAATGTGTGGGTTTAAAATTAGGGTTTTGTTTGGGGGAAGAACTAGACGCTTATATAAGCAGCGGCAATTAAAATTAAAAAAAAAAAAAGGCCTAAAAAGCTTAGTTAGAGAGAAGACAAAATCATAATTAAATGATTTTTTTTAAGTTATTATTTTTGATTCGTTTCTGGCTAAGTTGCACCAAAATTTAGTAAAATTCAATGTCAAATTTCTGATTAAGATTTTTTTACCTCTCTTTATGGAGAGGATTTTGTTATTTTTCGTTTGGTAATTGGTGATAAGATAAATGTTTAATCAAATAATTTTCTTTTTTTCATGTAAACGAATTTGATTTGAGGAATTTTGAGAGAATCGAAGATTTGACATGTGTTTTGATCGAGATTATCAATAGAAAAGTAATATAAAACAATTTGTTATTATATTATTTTAGTGATATATATAATAAAACTGAAATTACTGCTTTATTCATCTAAATCAATTAAAAGCTAACTTTTATCTTTTTTTTAAAATGCTAATTAGGAAAAGAGAAAATGTGAACCACCATGTTTCACGACATTGAAACTGATGACTTCAGTGCTTACAACTTGATCCGCTATGGAAGAAATGGTCATCACAGCCCAACCGTTTAGAAGAGTTTTCAAACTCCGGAGCCAAGATATGTGCTTAAGTCCATCTAATCAGAGGTACATGCAAAAACCGAT
This sequence comes from Daucus carota subsp. sativus, assembly GCF_001625215.2. Lineage (NCBI taxonomy): Eukaryota > Viridiplantae > Streptophyta > Magnoliopsida > Apiales > Apiaceae > Daucus > Daucus carota. Next base: position 51,939,241 of record NC_030381.2, on the reverse strand, counting down.
GTTTTAGATTAGGTTTTTAAATTTCGGGTTCCAATTCAATTCGCTCGGGGTTGTGGAAAACACTAATCTCCGTCCCAAATTAGATGAGTTTGTTCACTTCGGGCACAGTTTATTGACCGCATAACTACATTATTAATTTTTTAAATTTTTTTTTTGCAAATAAAAATTTAAATATGAAATTTTCGTTTACAAAAGAAAAATCAAAAAATAATATTTTAGAACTAGACGGTCAATGCATCTTAAATTAAGTGTCCAAAATCAATTAGCTCATCTAATTTGAAATGTAACGAGTATTTTTTTCGAGTTCAGTTTTTGTCAAAATTCGGACCGATTATCATCCGTAATCTAAGGAGATGTGCCACAAGTAATAATAATGCCAAAACATATATAATTATTGAAATAATTTAACAACATATCTATCTCTTGTGATCAGTGGTATATCTAATTTCAAATTTAACATATGCTCAAAATGTTAAACTATTTTAAATACAAATATCAACCAAACTTTTTAACAAATACTTCACTATTTTTACTTCTTGGTGTGATAATAATTATATATTTACATATTTCTTATTCAATATTTAAAATAGATTATAATATTATTTTGTTTTAAGACAAAATATTGAACATCAATGGGATGATGAATTTTAATTTTTGTTTTGTATTATAGAAATAGAGGAAGACATAACACATCATTGATCATATTTGTTCTATCCACCTTTATACAGGGTCTGAGTAATCGGGTATTAAATTTTAAATTTTTTATAATTATATTTAATCTTTGTTGTTGACATTGAAGCCTAAAACCCACGCGGGGTCGATGGTATGGTTATATTAATACCTTCCAGGCTTCCAGAGACTTTGCGAGGATAATATGCCACTGTTTAAAGAGCTCATGGGTTCTCACATGCTTGCCTCGGGTTGGACTTTCTTGTCAAGCGATCAGCATTAGGCTGTGTTTGGGAAACTATGAAAAAGTACTTTTTTGATGAAGTTGTATCTACGTTTTTTAACTGTGTAAAAATTTTAACAATTTATAGGTATTAACTTACTTCTCATTTTTATTTCAAAAAAAAAAAAAACTTACTTCTCATTTTAATTAATATACAATAATTCACTTTTAATTTGGTACAATTATCAAAACTAGACAAGAAAATTAAATATCAAACTAATATTTTTTTTAAATTTTTCAAAAAAACATATACTTTAGGACGGAAATAATAACGATTTTGACAGGGAGAGATGATTCTTAATTCTTATGATACTCTAATTTTTTATACATATTTTTAAATAATTTAATAAGATATTTAAATAAAATTATAACTAAACTAGAAAAATCATCAAAAAGATCACATGATCCAAGTTTTTTTATGTCAACAGGGAACGTGCAATCTTCGAGCCCGCATCAGTCGCACCCAATTTGAATCTCGGCTCGCGCAGACCAAGGGAATGATAGGTTTCCTGGCACAGAAGACAACTTTATGAAATACTCCCGATCCAAAATTCCTTGATCGTTATATATAATATTAAATTATGTTTATAAATTTATAATATTATAGATATGTGTTATAATTAAGATTATCACTTCAATTTGTTAATTAAATTAGTTTTTGTTGAAACACAAATTAATAATTTTATCTTTTGAATTTATTATAAGTAAATTATATTGAATTAATGCTTCAAATATGATAAAATTAGAAAATATTATATATCATAATTTACTAATATATATTTTTTTGAAACTAATTTATTAAAATAATATCAAAATTTATATTAAAGAATATGTAAGATATATTTTAAAAATGAGATCCTCGTTTTTTTGTTCGGAGATTTCCAGCTCGACCTCTTTTGTGATCATTTTGGAAGATTCCTGTTACATCGAGACTGAAATTTCGAGAATGGTGATTGAAGATCAAATTTTGAATTTGAAAATCAAAATTATATAACATGTAATATATATTAATATTTATATCTAAAAATAAAAAAATATACATTTCTTTTCCAGTTAAGTCCTTAAATTCTAAAAAGACTTGCCCAAACAACTCCTATAACACAACTCATCATCTTTTTGGATATCTTAGAATTTCTAGTTTTATCGCGTCAACTAAAGAAATACACATGTAATTTTAGTTAATTATATAACACAAATATATAAGTTTTAATTTTTAAAGAAGCTCATTAAGCGTGGGTGATCGAATAATTAGATATGCAATGTGCGAGAATTAACCAATAAAAAAATTGCATGTGCGAGCTCACGTTGTGTGCATAATCAATTTTTTTTTCCAGAGATACTCGGTTAATTGTTGTGATCAAGCATATATTATAACGGTTTTTCTATGATGTGCCCATGGGCACACATTAAGCACCAAAATTTATGAAATTGGAGGGTTTCTATTGGCTCACCTTCTTTAATAATGGTGGACCCCCTGCCGTTACAACAACCACACCAATCAAAACCCTCCATTTTTATTAATGTTAGTGCTTAGCATGTGCCCATGGGCACACACTAGCCAAACCGATATTATAAAATTAAAAAGTCAACAGCAATTATCAAGGAATTCCTGTATTTTGCATACTCAATATCTCGAAAATCAGATTTCGCGGGAAGGAACATGTGAGTGGTTTTATTTGGTTTTCCTCGTTCACAAATCACATGTACCTTCTTTGTTACGGGCTCATCAGTATTTATGCATGTTTGGCTCATTTTTTAAACTTAAATAAGAATTTGATTTTAGAAAAAGTATATAATTTTGAAATAAATACTAAGGTAAATGTACATTTTATTTCAAAAAATAAATTTTAAATTATTATTTCTGGAAATAACTAATATTTCTAAGAACAAGATAACTAGTCAATCAAATTAAATATTAATGAAACAAAATGATTATCTCATTTTAGTGCTCAGGAAGCAGGACCTCAGGTGCTCGACAATTTATTTCGATTATATATTTTAATTTATTATTTTATTTTCTGTTTCATTATAGATTAATAAATTTGATAAATTTAGTTCATAATTTTACAATTTTAAATTTATAAATTGTTTATAATAAATCTCAAATTTGTAATAAATTCGACCGGGAATTATATCATAAAACTAATATCAAATATGTATATGGCAACTCTTAATTAATTTTATCTTTAAATAATTGTATCTTTGTCAATTCTTCAGAACTTTCGGTATTTAGAAGAAATCAACGTTATTAGAAAAAATCTCACATTTTAGATATAAAGACAAATTTGTGATCTCTATTTAATTTTTGAATTTTTATAGTCTTCGGTCATTGGAAGCCATTATTTTTAATGAAAAACATCTACTGTATCTTATAATAGTATAATTAGTTCTGTTAAATTAGTTAGCTTAGTTTTGAATTTAATATTAAAATTGTAATAATCAATTTATATATTTTTAATATTCAGTTTTGTACTGATAATACATAAGTTATATCAAAATTTAGCTAACATATCTTTTCGTTCTAAAATTTAAATATAATATAATTTTAATTAAATTTATGAGTAATTTAAAACATTCATAACATTTTTTATATTAAAAGACTAATTTTGGTATTCATCATAGACGGTCGAGTTATTATTGAATTTTGCTAGTGTCTTTTTCAAGTTTGTTTAATTATTTGGGCAATTAATAGAGTCAACTGAAAATATATGTTTAATTATTTAGGCAATTAATAGAGTCAATTGAAAATATATGAATAGTACTCTCTCCATCCCAAATTAGATAAACTAGTTGATTTAAATTTTTTTTTGTAAATGAAAATTTTATATTTAAATTTTTATCTGCAAAAATAGGTAATATAACTATGCGGTCAATGGATTTTAAAATGCGTATCATCTCATTCATTTGGGATGGAAGGAGTATTATTCATCGGACTAAGTCATTATTGAAAATATACATGCAAGTAATTTAGCAAAAAAAAAGAAAATGAAAATACACATGCAAGTAACCATTTCTAGTTGACCATATCATTAATCTACATATTCGAGTCATGATTAATAATACCATGATTAATATAACGTAGTATCCACCGTCGAATCTGTACATGATCTACACTTCACATTAAGTTTCAGATATTTATAACTACTTAATCAAATAATTTGACTTCGTCAATTAAGAACATCAAATCTGACTTCTGAAGGCATACTTTAGTTATAAATACAGGGGATCATGCAGGGATCTTATACACATTCGATCAACAACATTAGCACTTGTACTAAATTTTTCAAGCAAGATGAAAGTTGAAATCCTGTCCAAAGAGATCATTAAGCCATGTACTCCCACACCACCCAGCCTCAGTACCTACAATTTATCCTTAATGGATGAGTTAGCTCCCAACCTAAATGTTCCCACCATTTTCTACTACTCTGCACCTGATCAGGAGAGTGCTGATGAGGTTGCATTGAGGTACAAGCATCTGAAGACCTCGTTGTCGAAGATTCTAACTACTTTTTACCCTTTTGCTGGAAGGTATCGCGCAGAAAGTTACTTGGTTGATTGCAGTGATCAGGGTGCTGAGTATGTGGAAGCCAAAGTTGATATTAGGCTTGATGATCTTGTCAGCCAGCGGACCGATGTGAAGGCTGAGCTGCTCAATGAATTGCTGCCGTATCCAATTGGTGCAATTGATGAATATGAAGATCCTTTGCTTGCAGTGCAAGTGAGTGGCTTTAGTTGTGGTGGATTTGCTATTGGGATCTGTAGTTCACACAGAATTGCTGATGTTTCTACCACAATAGCATTTGTGAATGCATGGGCTACTGCTGCAAAGCAGGAGCTGGGGCAGGTTGATGAGAGTTACGTGCCAGAGCCTTATAAGTTCGACTCAGCTTCGTTGTTGCCAGGACTGAAATTGATGGCTGGTCTCCCTTCTGGAATGTCGCGGGACAAGGAGAATTTTGAAGTTCATAAGGTCAGCACAAAGATGTTTTACTTTCCTAATAGTACTATTTCAAGCATCCAAGAAAGGGCTAGGCTTAACGATTCGAGCAAATTGCCTTCAAGGGTACAATCTGTGTTTGGAATCATAGGGAAGACTATTGTTGATCTACATGTAGCTGATCTTGAAGAGCCCAAGGGCTATATACTTACTGAAACAGTGAATATAAGAGGCAAGACCAATCCCCCTCTTCACAAAAACCAATTTGGAAATCTCTACCAAATAGCCCATGCTCAGGGAGTGGCTAGTCCTAAAACAGGGGTGGAGCTTTCAAGTTATGTTGATGATCTCTCTAAATCTGTCAAGAAAGCTATGAATTTCTGCGGGATGCTAACATCAGGGAAGGAAGGACAAACAGCGATGACTAATGAATTTTTTGCTCTGCTTAAAAATCTTTCAGCCATTCCTGATATTTATTTTGTAGGTATGTTTACCAGCTGGTGTACTTTCCCATTTTATGAAGCTGATTTTGGCTGGGGAAAGCCGGTTTGGTTCAGCGTTGCCAACGTCCCCATGAAAAATACAGTAGTCCTGATTGATGACAAATCGGGGGAAGGGATTGAAGCATGGGTGAATTTGGATGAAACCGACATGCAAAAATTCATAGCGCATAGTAACATTGCAGATCTTGATCTGGGTGTTGAACCATCTGTACCTCATCCAATCATTCAAGGCAGGAGGGTTATGTAGTATTCCTATTACGTCTATTTTCAAGTCAAATAAATTGTATGTTGCATTGGTACAATGATTCATCCTGTAATCTTAGTTACATATATTTAATTCTCTAATTCCAGTTGTGTTGTTGCCTATGTAATTGGCATATCTTCCTTTGTTTCATGTTCTGCAAATCATTGAATAATAAGATCCTTACTTCTTTTCAACTTTGTGTTCTACTATTCTTTGATTCTGCAAGTTAATTATCGGAGAAAACATTCAATGACCAGAAGCCTAATTGCTTAAAACAAAATGGTCCTGTTAGATCTCAGATCAGCAAAACCTGGATCCACAACAGATACCTTGTCAGGCTTCAAATATGGAGCAGATGTTAAATTCGATAAATAGATGGATTTTAACAACACTTAATACAATCTTTACCAATAATGGAGCCGCTGCAAGACGTTGAATACCAAAGTTTTTTAAATTCGGGCCCTCAAGATTTTGGGCCCTATTGGACTGTTTGCACTTTGCACACCCAATAGTCCGGGGCTAATAGCCGTGAGAAGAAAACAAAACATATGCATGGATTGATGAATGCATTATAGTAGCTGAAGAACTTATAATTCGAGTTTGCCTCAACAGAGTATCTAAATAATTTAAACTTTGTTGGATTATTCATTGATAAGATATTTGATTCCATATACTCCCTCCATTTTTTTTTTTACTTTTCCCATTACTGTTCACAACATGAAACAAATTACTAATTTACATCTAATCTATAAGACTAAATACAGTAACGAGTGATCTTGTTAAATTCGTATTCATGAGCACTTTAAGGGGTCGTTTGGTTCACGGGTATCAAGAATGAGTTATGGGATTTGTCCATTCGAAACCCATACCTGGTGTTTGGTTGAAAAAAATAAAATCTGAAACTCATACCTTAAACCCCCAAGGTATGGGTTTTTGATACCCAATTGGGGAGGTGGGTATGAGATGAGGGTATCAGATTCATTCATTTTTATTTTTTATGTATTTGTTTTAGTAATGAAATATTAATATTTGATACAAAATTAAATCAATGATGCAAAAATATATAACTATAATAATTTTATTAATATTTTAAATTAATATAAATTAATAACTTATTTTTACAAAAATTGTATATATTGATTTCAGCACTCAACCAAACACATGATATCAGATATGATACCTCAAACTCATACCAACTTAACCCAATTCCTCATTCCAACCACATACCACTCCTCGAACCAAACGACCTCTAATACAGTGAAGTTGTTATATTTACTATTAATATGAAATTAAAAATATTAACGATAAAAAGTGTGCGTTGACAAATGTGAAAAAGACAAATGAGAAAAATATTATGGGATGGAGGGAATAGTAAAAATATATATTTTTTTATGAATTATTAATCTGATTGGAATTTGGAGCAACATTGTCATTGGAGTGATTCTGCACTAATTCAAATGTCCTATCTTTGTCTTTAAAGCTCAATGTATGCTGGAAAAATGAATTAATACTATTATTGGACTAAAGATTGTCTAAAAAATCCCAAATGACAATTCTAGTTCGGGAAACATTATAGTAATGAGTAAGATTAGTGAGGATCAAAATTGCAAACTCAGTTCTCACTCAGTGTGTGAATTAATAATTTTGCTATATTAGATGCAGTGACCGCAGACAGAAGCAGCTTTTACGGGTCCGAAATCTACCGAGTTGAGCTCAAAAATAATTTTATATCAAATTTTATACAAGCATCGGCAATAACAGTCCATTTTATTTAGATTTTTACGACAAAGTTTCATCCCTGTCCTGAGACCGAGTAACTGCCCGAACCGCAAACAGAGACACTCATAGACACAACATAAGAGAGAAAAAAGATTGGACCAAGTATCATATATTATTCAAATTTATTTTATTCTATAAACTAAATTAATACAAACAATCATAAAATTAAATACGAAATGATATGATAATTAAAGTTTTATGTTTTAATTTGTGTTATTAATAGATATATGTGAGATTCCAATCAAAATATAACACATAACAGCGAAAAAATTTATAACCAAATTTTATGTATGAAACATTATTTTAATATTTTATACTAAAAAAACCACAAATTTACGAGGGGCCAACCTCCCTTGGACCCCTATCCTCCGTCACTGATTACATGTGAATCTCATATATTACTTGATAAATAAATCAACTTTATCCATGGTCTTTAATCTCGTTCTATGCCCATCATTTTCTTATCCATTGTCAATCCAATCCATAATCTAAACATCCTAAATGTATTAAAGTCGGTCATTACTATGCTTACCTTCCGATTATCCGCGGATAAAATCTGATACGTGCTTCCAGAGGATAAACTCTTCTAGAAGATGAATTAGAAAACTATGTTCTCGAAACAAAATGGTGAGTGAAAATTAGCCATTTTTCTGATTTTTGTCTCATCGCACCTAGGATTCATGATACGTGGAGTTGGAGTTAAAAAAATATTCACCGCTAATTCTGTTTACGACATTTTTCACGTTTTAATGATCAATGATCAGTTAATCTTAAGACAAGTGTTGCTCATGTTTAGAGTTGTTTACATGAACAGTGTTCTTAACATGAAAGGTACTATCGTTTTCACAAGTTACATTGAATAAGACAAGTACCCCAGTTCTAGAATATGATGCTTTCAGCATGAGTTCAATGAAGACATAGTTTTTATTTTTCTTCTTGATGAATGCTATGTTGAAATTTTAATTAATAACTTCCAAGGAAGTACCTTCATAGGAAATAATTAAATAAATTTTTTTATTCAATCCACGTCAGAGTTATTCATATTATAAACTCTCCTCTCAACATTAATACTAAAAAAAGATACTATTAAATTCAAATTTTTATTAATTCAAAACGAGTAAACTGAAAACTCTAAGTACACATGTGAATCGACAATAAAATTATATTTTCCAATTTAATCGGCCATAATTTTTTATTATTTTTTTTCAGGATGGCCGCTTCTTTAAAAAAGAAAATTGAGCGTGGCCTCTCAACAGAAATTAAACGATTTTCACAAATGTGCTACGTCAGCCACAGTGCGGGCCAATATAATTTCATCTGGAACATCAAAAGTTAATCTCGCACGTCCGACATATTTAATACCACAATAGGAGTCGGAATTGATTTATTGATCGATCTGCAGATTGGGTTTAATTGAACCGCATGCCGAGTCTTCGTTATTTTCATTTTAAATTATCACTATTTGATGATTTCGGAGCTAGTTTTCGTCTCGGGTGCTACTGAGTACTGAGTACTGAAGATCAGGTAGGAAGCAGATGTTCCTGGAATTGTATGTAGTTTCAACTTGAAAGTTTTAACTTGAAACTAAATGCTGTATACCGGCTCAGTTTATGCATGTCCCCGTATGCCATACATCGAGTTTAAACGGTTAAATTCCAATGTTTAACCGTTGGATTTTAAACCGGAGGTTTTTTCTAATAAAGGAGCTGTATTGGATTAGAATTTTGAAGGATTTTTATTAATTTAATAAATTCGAGTATATTCAGTTTGAAATTCATTAAAATCTTGAGATATTTAATTGCGATTTTAAATTATGCTACAAAATCTGGTAATTTTCAATTAGGATTTTAAATTATGTTTTAAAATCCGATGTATTTAATTGAAATTGTTTAAAATTCACTAAAATATGATGGTATTCAAATGCTGATGGATTTTTTTAGATTTCATAAAATGGTGGATTTTGTGGTATTGTTTAGTGTATTTTAATTTTTAAAATTACACCAAAATTCATGAAATTTAAAAGCATTGTGTTTAAATCCTAAAGAATCCATATCAACTCTGCGACGTTCTATCAAGAATCCCCACAAAATGAAAATGACATACAATTCATTAAAATTCATACAGTAGATTAAAAACAATTTATTAGAATCCCAATTAAATATACCACTAAAATTTACCGAAGTCAGAATTTTAAGTTAGTTACAGATTTATTATACATAAATAATTTTCGGTTTAAAATAAAAAATGAATTAAAACCTAGATCGCAATTGACAAAATTTATAATTAACAGTATCGCTTATGAAATCAATAAGATATTCTGTATTTATAAAGATAAATAAATAGGATACTTTGAATCGGTGATCACTACAGGTGGGAGTATTAATACTGGATTCGGCCCGTGTCCTGGATATCTCGACAACCGGAAATCATGGGAGTACGTGAACATGTGAGCTCTTGTTTCAAAATATCCAACGGAGTATCAATTCTTTAGCTGTATTAAAACATCTGACGTGGAGTATGATCACTTATCCAATATTAGGAGTAACAAAATTTAAGAGAATCGGAGATGTTCTAGTTAGTTCTATCAGGTAGGAGCAGTGTTCTAAAAATATCCGATTCAACCGATTAATCCCCGATTAATCCCATGCAAGGTCGGCCACCGATTCGATTTTTGAAATCCGATTAATCCTTATATATATTTTGTAATCGAAGTATATATGATAAATTATTAAAATTAAAATACTATATTACTTTAAATATGATCAATTATAGAGTTTATGAATATAGTAAATATATTATTTACTAAATAGCTAATATAATAATAACTAAATATTAAATAATATTTTAATGTTAAAATAAATCCGATTTTCACTCCGATTAATCCTGCCGATTAATCCCCGATTTTCGATTAATCCCTGAATCGATAGCTCAGCCGATTAGGTCCGATTCCCGATTTTTGTAACACTGGGTATAGGAGTACAACTGTTTATAAACTCAGCGATTTTACACTATTTTAACCAATATTTTAACTAAATACCTTGAAGTCGAAGATGTCCTTGTCCTTCGTTATACCGGTCCATGCTCCAAAGTCCAAATCATCAATTTTTGATAAAGTTTCATTAATTAATTACATATATTAATTATTTATATTACTCTTTCCATCCCAAATTAGATGAGCTCATTGATTTCGGGTGATTTCGGGCACGTACTTTAAAGTTCATTGACCGCATATCTACATTATTTATTTTTGAAATTTTATTTTTCCAAATAAAAATTTAAATATGAAATTTTTATTTACAAAAGAAAAATTAAAAAAATAAATTTCAGAATTATACGGTTAATACACTTTAAGTTCCGTGCTCAAAGTCAACTAGCTTATATAATTTGAGATGGAGGGAGTATTATTATAACACCATCCGAGATGCTGGCCGCACCGCAAACATGAATACGTAAAGGAATTGATCTCTTATTTTGGTGCTTGAGCTTAGGTTGGTTGCTTGCAAAACTTTTTCTCTTCACGATGCTTTATCACGTACTTGTCCCCTCATTTTTTTACGTTATATTTTGATACGTTTTTCAACGCTCATTAGAGTATAATTTCATAATATGTTTTTAAAATTTTTTTGTTCTGAATAAAATTTGATATTTAAACTTTTATTAAAAATGAAAATTTTAGAAAAAAATTATAAAATCATTATTTATAAAAATCTCAAAATACGTGCAAACAATAAACGTAAACCTACTGTACGGACCGAGGGAATACTGTTTTAAGTTAACCAAAAATAGCTACATTAGAATTAGTGACTTAGAGCAAGTCCAAGAGTGTCTTAGTGACTGCCTTATAATAATAATAAAATATGATGTCCTAGTAGTTTAGGACATCACTTTCATACATTCACTCCAACAAGAAGCCTTATCCACAAGCTCTATTATTAAAATAGTAATAAAATTAAATGATTATTGGAGGGAAATGAAAAGGAGGGGAAGAGAGAGATAAAAAGAAACTAATTTTTTATTGATTGACATGGTTTAAGGCATGCATAGTGGTGCCTCATTAATAGGGCACTTCTTAGTTGTCCTAGTGTTTTAAGGCACAACTATGACACTCTTGGATCAATAATTTTAGTCAAGTGCCTTATATTATAACTTAGGACACTAAATAGGGCAACTGTTGGACTTGCTCTTAGGTTACTTCACCATTCCTCTTCCATAAATATTTGATGAAGCTGTCCCTACTATTTGTTATTTCCTCCATAATAACATTTCTTAGTAATTTATCAAATACTCTTATAGTTTCTTATTATTTTCGGCATTTAACTAGCTAGAAGCCTAGATCACGATAACTGCATTAATATCACAATCACACTACAAACAAATCTCATCTCAACTGATAAATTTAGCGAATTAAAAAATGGAGTTTGGCCACTCGACAGAAGTTAAACGATTTTCACAAATTATACGCCAGCCACCGTGCCAGCCAATATTATTCGATCTAGAACATCAAAAGTGAATTCTCCAACTCCCTATTTATACATTCCTCCTGTTCCAATTACAACACACTACTCTCACCCAAAACACAAATATTAATTTGTACTATGCCAATGATGATGAAAGTTGAGATCTTGTGCAGAGAGCTCATTAAGCCACACACAGCTACTCCACCAAGCTTTCGCAACTACAATATTTCATTAATCGATGAAGTCTCTCCCAATATGAATGTTCCCACCATTTTCTACTTCTCAGCTCCTGATCATCCGGATACAAATATTATTACGAATATTAAGAGTACCGATCCAGATACAAATATTAAGAGTACTGGTCCGGATACAAATATTATTACGAATATTAAGAGTACTGGTCCGGATACAAATATTAAGAGTATTCCGTCAGTGTACGAACACTTGAAGAATTCGCTCTCGAAGGTGCTGTCGAATTTTCATCCTTTTGCTGGAAGGTACAATGTGGAGACTCACTCCGTTGATTGTAGCGATCAAGGCGCTGAGTTCGTGGAAGCCAAGGTTGATATTCGGCTCGACGATCTTCTCAACCACCGAAAGGACTTGAAAATCGAGTTGCTGAATGATTTTCTTCCGTGCCCTTTAGGTGCAGTTGACGAGTACACGGATCCTTTACTTGCAGTTCAAGTCAATGCCTTCAGTTGCGGTGGATTTGCTGTCGCAGTCTGTATTTCACACAGGATTGCTGACATTACGACGATAACGTCGTTCGTCAAGGCCTGGGCTGTTGCTGCGAAACAAGAGCTCGGGGATGTTGACAAAAGCTATGTGCCGATGGCCTGGAGCTTCGACTCGGCTTCGCTGTTGCCGGGGCAGAACTTGCCTTGTCTACCCTCAGGACTAACAAGGGAGAAAGAAAACATCGAAATTCATAAGATGGTCACGAAGATTTTTTATTTTAGTGATTGTAAGATTTCGAGCATTCGAGAAAAGGCCAAAGGAGAGGGCTCTAGCAAGAATTCACCTACAAGAGTGCAGTCTGTGTTCGGAGTAATAGCGAAGGCCATTATTGATATCCATGTAGCCAACCCGGAGAATCCCAAGGGGTATGTTGTTGTCGAAGCAGTGAATATGAGAGGGAGAACAGTCCCCCCTCTTCCGAAAAATCAATTCGGAAATATGTACCTAGCCGCCTGTGTTCAATCCGTTGCAGGTCCCGAAGGCGTGGAGCTTCCGTGTATTGTTGATCAGCTTTCCAGCTCTGTCAAGAGAGCCGTCGATGCCTGTGGCGTGGTACTATCACTAGACAAGGAGGGACAGACGATGCTAAGTCAGGAATTGGGCGAGATGCTTAAAAGTCTTTTTAGTCCTGATGTTTATTTTGCCGGGACGTTTAGCAGCTGGTGTAACTTTTCGCTCTATGAAGCGGATTTTGGATATGGAAAGCCTGTGTGGGTGAGTATTGCCAACATCCCCATGAAAAATTCAGTAGTCTTGGTTGATGAGAAATCCGGGGGAGGGATCGACGCGTGGGTGACTTTGGATGAGAGTGACATGCAGAAGTTCATAAAGCATTGCGACATCAGAGATGTGGTGGACTGTAATTAGGTAATGTCTCCCATTCTATTTATGCATATTAGTGTTTGTCAGTAAATGAAATCAGTAGGGGAGGATATACCCCAGAATATACTGCAGGTTTGTCACTGATATAGCTTTCATGTAATCAGGGTTGAAATGTTATACATGGAGTTTCATGTTCACTGCTATATTTCTTAATATAATGTTTGTCTTATAATATAGCCATTATCTGTCAAAAAAATGTTGCCGCGGTCATGCGGTGGTCGAACCTGATCCTGACCGGACGATAACTATATACTGTTGAATTCGTTTTTTAGATATGTTCTGATCGGATGATAACTATATACTGTTGAATTCTATCTGTTTTGATCCTGACCAGAATAAATCAAAAAAATCTGATCCTATTATCAGTGCCGAAAGTAATTACATCTAATGCCATGAGTACTGATTATAGAATATCAATTTACAATCTTAAGAATCGAATGCAAGCAATTACATTTAATGCCACTAGTAGTGATCATAAAGGATCATTTTATGATTTTAAGAATCGAATGCACGACATCAACCTTAACGGTAGTTTGAGGAAACTTAAACTGATTCTATTATCGGTACTGAAAAAAATTACATTTAATGTCACCAGTACCACTCATAGAAGATCAGTTTACATCGAATGCAAGATAACAACCTTAGATGTAGTTTGCAGAAACGCAAATTATATCATATAGTACATGCTACTTAATTAATAATGAGTTTCGATTCCAAAAGATATATATTTATTATAAAATTATAAAATATTAATCAATATCGATGACTCTAATACGTATTTTAAGACTATTATGAAATATATTTTTTATGAATTATTATATTTTTATTCTACATAAAGGTATGGAGTAATATTCATATTTTTGAAAATTCTTTTTAAAAATAGATTATAAAATTATATTTTCTATATAATTTACATAAGTGTAATTAAACGAAAGAAAATACGGTAGAAAAGTGAGGGGGAATATGTATAAAAATATATTTCACATGTAAAAAAAAAGCATAAAAAATAAAAGGTTTGGTTTGTATATAAAATGTAGAGTATATTGCACTTTGTAACCCCAGACTTTGACTCATTAGCAAATCAGACTCCACACTTTGAAGCGTGACAGTTTGTAATCTAAAATTTCATTTAGCTTTCGGTTCGTAACTCTGGTCCACATATCCGTTAAAAACAACCGTTAACTTTAACAGTTTGAGAGGTAATAGTGTGTATATTAGATTCTAACAGCTACTTTACCCCCTGTGACCCCTCAAAATTTATGTATTTATTTTAAAATTTTAAAATAAGCTACATCGTTATGTAAAAATAAATAAATTTTCAGATTCTGAGTCTAAATATATATTTTAAAAATTATTTTAAATTGTTTTACATCATTGTGTGTGTTCAGAAATAATTTCAAAATAAAATATATAAATTTTGATGGGTCATATGGGGTAAATTAGTTATTAGAAACTAATATACACACTGTTATTTTTTAAATAATTAAAATTAACGGCGGTTTTTAACGGATGCGTGGGAAAGCTAAATGGAATTTAGGGTTACAAACCGCAATGTTTCAAAGTGTGGGATCCAATTTGCCAATGAGTCAAAGTCTGGGGTTACAAAGTGCAATATAATCTAAAATGGAGCAGGGCCAAGACCGAAGAGTAGATTTCCAGGGCTAGGCAACTGATCCCAATCTCCGTCTTTAGCAAAACCAGTCATTTGGGGTTAGGGTTCCACCAGGCGATTCGAAAAGAATGTGTCGGCCAACCAGGGGAAAACGCAAGAGGGTGTCGCCGGCGCTTAAATCGGGACGGCGTGGAAAAAAGATGAAGCCCATTCCGGAGCTTCCACAAGAATTATTCCGAGATGAAATACTGTCACGCCTCCCAATCGAATCCGTGTCACGTTTCAAGTCTGTATGTAAGTCATGGCTATCTCTATTTTCCGATCCTCACTTCGTGAAACAACATAATGATCGTCAAAACCCTAAGGAAAATGACTTGCTGGTTATTAGAAAATATGGCCACATTGCTATTATCTCCCGCTACCAAGAGCAATTTCTCCTCAGAAAATATGATGATTACAAGCTGATCGGTTCTGCCAAGGGCTTAGTCTCTCTGCGTTGGCAAAATGTAGTGTCCTTGTGGAACCCGCGATTCGTCAATCTAAGGAATTTCACCTTCCACCGCTAGTTTATGATTGTCTTGAGAGAGTGGGACTCGGTTATGCTCCTTTAAGTAATGACTAGAAGGTGGGAATATGCTATCGGTCGGTTGATAAGTTACGCCTTTGTTATGCTGTTTACTCCTCGAGTTCAGCTTCATGGATTCATTATCAGTTTGATGATCGTGATGATGAGATGGTTATTTCTAATTTTAAGAATAAATCTCAAACACCGACTACCATGGTTAGGGATTCTCCTTATTGGGCTACTTGTTCTACAACTATCTCGTCGTCGAATAAGGAGAAGGCCATTCTATGTTTGGATGCATTCAAGTTTGATGCTACAAGTAACAGGTTCAAGTTGTTGCCTCGGTACTCCTCTGAATTCAGCAAGGATAAGAAATTTAAAGTCGTCTGTATGAGGGACCTTCTTAGTTTCATGGCGTATGAAAGATGTCCAGTTCGTAAGCTTGAGGTGTATTCTTTGGACGAGGACAAGGGATGCAAGGGTGGTGTGTGGAGTAAGATGTACAGTTTCGGGCCATTTCTACATTTTCGACGTTTTGACTGCCTGCAACAGGGTTTCAAGTATGGCGACGAGATTGTAGTTAATGAATATGGTGACCTTACTCGCTTTAATCACAAACTGGGGACTTTTGAGCGCATCCCGGGTGTATGGACTCCTGATACGGGTGACTGCTTTACATATACGCCTAGTTTGGTTTCCCTTCCAGGAATGACCTCTATTTATTTAGAAAACCAGACTCCTCTACCTGGTCATCACCCTACAATTCGTCCTCTGCGTTTAGTGAATTCACTAACAGATCATTTGCCATTAGAGAAGACAACTCAAGTGTTCAATTGAATGCAGGTTTGAAGGTCATTTTAACTGATTATGTATCTGCGCTTTACAGCACTCTTATTTTATGTGGGTTTGTTATCTTTCATATTTTGGTATGTGGGAAGTTTTAAGTAGTCATGTTTGTTTTTCCCCTTTATATTTGTTTCCTTTAAATGTTTGAAACATGAAAAAGGAAAAATGTTAGTGGTTTGTAATGTGAAAGTGGGATGGAAGTAGTATTAAGTAATGTGAAAGACAAAAAACGAATGCCTTAGATGTTATAGACAGTGGAATTGCTGAATGTATTTCTGCTTCCTTGTAACCCGGGGCAGTAGTTTTGTTCTGGTTTTCTCTCTCCCAATGCTGATAATGATTGAGAAATTTATGGAAAGTTATTGTTAGCTGAATTTTAGATGTCACAGAAGGTGGAATTGCCAAATGTGTTCCTGCTAGGTTCTTATCTGGTTTAATAGTAGCCGCCCTGGTTTTCTTTCTTACAATGATATGTTTGTTTGAAACGTTAATAGAATCTCTATCTCAAGTCTGACTTAATAACATGATGGTTATTTCCACCTCATTTCAAGCTGTGTCAGACGCTCAGACACAGCTCTTCCTGTTGTCAGTCAAGGACTAGTATCGAGGCCCATGTGTCGATTTAATGTCTCTTTCCGATTTACTCCTTTATTTCTCTGATTATAATTTTGAAACTATACAACCTTGTTATATTTCGTTATACAAGGTAAATATTATCTCTCATTATAGAATTTATTATTCCAATTTTGATATGGAGAATAAGGAACTTGAGATACATCTCATGTAACTTTCTTAAGATATCTCGGGTAATTTTCTCCAATAGTGAGAATAGACAGTTGATATGCATGGTTAGAGCATCTCTAAGGCTAATATCTATGATGGTTGGCTATATTGATTGACTAAACTCATTATGTAAAATTTTTGTCAAGGGATCATGGTAAATTCTCCAATAGGGTTATATATGATTGTGCTTACGTGAAATTATACCTAAGGGCTGACTTGGTTCGACAAATATAGACAAAGAAACATGGTTGGCTATATTTTTTGCTAAGAGGATATAGGATGGAGTTGTAAAACTTTTTGATAATCTCTATAAATGCCATCTAGATGCCACATAGATAATTTTAGCTAAGGGCTTCTACCATTGGAGATGCTCTTACTAATAGCGCAAACGAGGAGAACAATATTTGCACAAGGCACCTACAAAAATGTTGGCGGCTAGGGAGTTGCATGGAAAAATAATAAGAATCTCTCTGGAGCAGCCGCAAGAAATAAGAAAGGGGATATTGCCATATTGGCACCTCCCTCTCTAATCAGTACTTCGTTTTCAATGTGTATGTAGGTTATCTCTATTTTCGGATCTACAATTTGTAAAAGAACACATTATTGGTCAAAACCCTACCGACAATGATTGCCTTCTAGCTACTAAATTTTAATATGCCGTCATTCGCTCCAGCTACAAAGAGAAATTAGTCCTTGGTGGAGATGGACTCGGCTTTGATCCTTGAAGTAATGATTACAAGGTGGGAATCTGCCATCGCTCTTTTTATTCGTCACGTCTATGGTACGCGTTCTACTCTTCTTGTTCCTGTTCATGGATTCATAATTAGTCAGATCCTGATTACGAACTCCGGTCTATTTCTGAATTTAAAAATTCAACCATAGCAAATGCCATTGTTAAGGACTGTCCTTACTGCCTACTGGACATATTATACTAGGGTCTTGTCCGATGAGAGTGAGTTATTGCCTAAGTTCTGCTGTAGTGTAACCAACAAATGTATACGAACAGTTCAATCCGTGAATGAGGGATCTTCTTACTTTTCCGCTGTTTAATTTGAAGAATAAAGCTTGATGTTTATTCTTTGGACAAGAAGAAGGAATGTGGTGTTTGTGTAAGATGTACAGTATTTAATTATTCAATCAATCTCAGTATATTCGGTACTCGCAGTAGGGTTTTGAAGTATGGTCATGTCACATGAGATTGTATTTATTCGCAATAATGACACTCCACTGTATGATTACGAAACAAATACATTCGTGTGCCTTCCATTTCTGAATGCATCTTCAACGAGGGACTGCTTTACATATGTGCTTAGATTGGTTTCCCTTCCAGCAGGAATAAAATCTATAACTCCATCTCCTCCGATCCGCTATTAATTAGGTCATTAAGAGATGAATCAATAAATTCTGAAGTGTTCTATGGGATCCTCTGTCGGTTTGGAAGACAGTTGAAGTGTTTAATTAACATTCCAGTTGATAGAATTATAAGGTAGAAGGCCAGTTTAACTAACTTGCCTTACCATTTTCTTGTTATAGGTTCGTAATCAAGTTTGGTTATTTATCATACTTTGAAATCGGAAGATTTTTAATATTTATGTTTGCTTATTTTGCGTCTATATCCTATTCTTATTTTGCCGTTCATATTACTCTATAATTCTCTTCTTTTAAGCTCATGCTCAGGTTTTGTAAGTTCTTGTGTTTACGAATGAGGAATTCCACAAGTAGTTAAGTTAGCCTCTACTTACGTTTATTTCTTATCTTGATTTTCCCTTTTCTAATTCTCTTAGCGGAGCGAGAGAGGTACCATCTGCCCAAGAGGTCATTAGTTACCAGATACAAAACCTGTTGCCATGTGTAATTGCTGTACATTTTGGTTTCCCTTTGAGGAATGACCTCGATCTATTCTGAGAACCAGATTCCTCTCTACTTGGTACGATCAATGGATTCAGCATGAGAGCATTTGCCATTTCAGAAAGTGTTAAGTTAAATTCCCTGTTCTAATAGAAATATATAGTAGAAGGTCTGTACTTCCATTTCGTTCTCTCTCATCTTTCGGAATGGGGGAAGTTTTCATAGTTATGCTAATTGCTTACTTTTTCAGAGTTGAAAAAGTATTGTGCTAAAGTTTTTGGGAAACTGTTTGTTGTTAGTATATAAAGATTCGAGCTCTTGCTGATGCATTATCCTTGTTCTTAGCCAGTGTTCTGGAAATCGCTTGACGGGCGGTCGGCGTACCTTCTAGCGATTAATCGGAAAATTGGGGATTAATCAGCGCATTAATCGGGCATATATTATTTTAAAGATATTATAATTATATGTAATTTAGTAATTTTATCTACTTCTCACTACTAGTAGAGTCAAATCGATAAACAATATAATATACAGTATTAAATAAATACTTGATACCTATAGATCACTGATTAAATAAATATATACCAATCAGTCTCTTATACATAATGTAGGAAATATAAAATAAAATTAGTCATTTCACTTTTTTTGTAGGATATTAAGTGAAGTACAAATGAATACTTAATTTCTTATAATATAATCATAATTTCAGGTTTTATTTATCAAATAAAATTATTATTATTATTGGCAGCATGGACCGCCTAGGCGGGATGTTGACCGTCTATGACCGTTTTTTTAAAAAAACGTCTAATTCACAGCCTAGGACCGAATCAGGGTGTTTCGGTGCCACCTAGCGCCTAGGCACCACCTAGACCGATTTTTAGAACACTGCTTCTAGCCCTTGGGTATTTTTAACTGATTTTGGAGGGAGGTTCGTGGATTGTATTGCTAGCTAGCTTCTGCCTTCTGGTGATCTGTTCTGCCGATGTTTTGTTTGAAGTTTAGCACAAAGAAGGAATTACTTGCTCCACTCAAATGTGCCTAGCATATCCAGGAGGAGATTGATTAGGACCAAATTAATCTTTTTTCCAGTGCTCGGTTTTTTTATATATACCAACAGTGTGTGCTTTGCACGTACGGGTTACTTTTAGTGGTCACCCATCTGAACCAAATATATATCTACCAGTTTTTCCAACAGAGCCGCGTTTATAGAGCAAAGCAATACTATATTGATAATTTCTGGGTTTACTGATTCATGGTTTAAAAGAATTGAAAGGTGATGTTACCGCTGTTTCAAATACTGAAACTTTTTCCCAGTAATGGTAAACATATAATATGAGGCCACAAGTGGATCCAGAACATACGAATATTAGTAGCATAGGAAAAAAGTGCTGGACACCGGGTGTTTTAGGCTGACAGTACCCAGGTAATATGATTCTTTTACGTCCACATCATAAGTTAAGAATTAACAATGGTATGTTCCTATCTTCTTATGTTCAAATAAGTCAACTTACCTTGATTTTCCATGAAATCATCTCTTGTCTATCGAGAATATTTTTGTCTTTGATCGATGATCCACGACATGAGTACTGTAGTTGTTTTCCTGTACGTGAACTCAACGAGTGATTTATAGATAAAAGGAAATAAAAACACTATCGAGAATATTTGTCTTTGTTTTCCTGTCACGTGTCCAGCTGCTCAAGGACGACTAGTAGAGAGCTAATGAGTTGCTTCGTCACCTGCTTGTTAAGAGGTCTGACATGGGGTTTACAATCTGCCTAATTGTCACCTGCTTGTACAAAGTCTTTAGATTTTGGAGAGGGATTTTAGGTTGTTCGGATTTCCGGAGGTCTGCTTCAGGAGGAGCCGTAGACAATGTTTGGGGGTACTCTACGGTCTTATGGGCCATCAGTGAAATATTCATATGCAAGCCAATGACTTGTGGAATATCTTGTGTTGTTATAAGATAACACATATCCTGAAGGTATTGTATGAACATTTGAATCAACAGAGTTCACTCTTGTACCAGTTGAGGCAAGATGAAAGTTGAAATTTTATCCAAAGAACTGATAAAACCATACACTGCAACTCCGCCTAGTTTGCGCAACTACAAAATATCATTATGGGATAAGTTGTCCCCAAAAACGAATATTTATCATGTGATACTAAATAGAATAAAACCGAAATTAATAGTAAATAAAATAGGTTTATTTATTTTGTTAAAACATATGAATTTGATCAAGAAATTCTGCTAAGGTATTTTATGATTAATGTATTTCAAGTGGGTGCTTTGGTTAACAATAATTTGCGCCTAATTCTGTGTTGATGTCATTTTCCACGTTTTAATGATCAACTGACAGTTAATCTGAGATTATTGTTGCTCATTTTTAGAGTTCTTTAATGTACGCCATTCTTGAAAGCCCCTTTTATTGTTCTGATGTACTTTCAATTGTATAAAACATATATTGTTTTAAAACTTTTAAACGGAAATCATAATATATAACATTTTTTTATAATTAAAATACATGAACAATTTTTTATAATAAAAATACATGGACAAAGTTTAATGTCAAAAACATGTAAATGATCGAGAGCAGGCATCCAAAGTACATAGTTAATAATATCTAAAACAAGCATTTGCAAAAAAATAACTTTTACCAAAATATATTATATAAAATTAAAATTAAAATAGTAAAGAGATACCTAAATTATGGTTCATGTCAAATAGACTTTTCTTTCTTGAATCAAGCTACACACAACACCAATTTTCAGAAATTTACTCATTTTTCCCGGCAGCTACAGAGCTGTGTTTAGCCGGGTTTAAAAGACGGGCTTCTGGGTTTATAAGTTAAAATCACTTATTCGTATTATTCGTATTATTTGTGTAAAAAGTGAAGAAATACTTATAAAAAACTGAGAGTACTAACTTTTATTTCATAACTGCTACTTTTTCCCGAACAATAGTCTTAACAGTTTACTTTTAACTTCTATTTCATTATTTTTACTTTAAGCAAAAAACACTTATATTAAACTCACCCAAACGGCCATGTATTCATTTCTCACTTGGATATAAGAAAGAAATTTTGTGTTCTCATTTGGATATATGTAAATGTATTATGTCGAAATAAATTATTTAAGAAAATTTATAATATGTAAAATGATATTAGACAATTTAGATAACAAAATTATCATGTCTATCTATGAGGTATTACCTAACTTATTGATGCATTTTTATATATTATCCTAGCTATTGCGAAGCACAAAAGTTGTCCACAACCTCATGTTTCAACAGAATGGAGCTGGCAACAGAAGTTAAATGATTTTCACAAATTAATGTGCGGCGGCCACAGTGAGTGCTGCAAATATTATGCATTTGCATGCATCAAAAGTTAACTTTGAAAGTCTTATATATATATGTTCCTTTTGTTTTCAGATATAGCAGAGTTGTGATCTAAAACATAATTACTTGTACTCTGTCGTTGAAGATGAAAGTTGAGATCATATCTAGAGAGCTCATAAAGCCATATACTGCCACTCCGCCTAGCTTTAAGAACCACAACATCTCATTAATAGATGAATTATCTCCGAATTTGAATGTTCCCACCATTTTCTATTACTCAGCTGCTACTGATCAACATATCACTACTAGTATTCCATTAGTGCAAAAGCACTTGAAGAATTCACTATCAAAAGTGCTAACTAGTTTTCATCCCTTCGCTGGAAGATACTGTATCGAGAGCCGGTCTGTTGATTGCAGCGATCAGGGTGCTGAGTTTGTGGAAGCCAAGGTTGATGTTCGGCTCGATGATCTTCTCAACCAAAAGAAGGACTTGAAAATTGAGCTGCTCAACGAGTTACTTCCGTGCCCATTAGGTGCAGTTGATGAGTACAAGGATCCCTTACTTGCAATTCAAGTGAATGCCTTCAGTTGCGGTGGATTTGCTGTTGCAGTCTGTAGTTCACACAGAATTGCTGACATGACAACGACGATATCATTTGTCAATGCATGGGCTAATGCTGCAAAGCAAGAACTCGAGCACGTTGACGAAAATGACCTGCCAATCCCCTGGAATTTCGACTCAGCCTTACTGTTGCCAGGACAAAACTCACCTTGTCTCCCTTCTGGACTTACGCGGGAAAAAGAAAATATTGAAATTCATAAGCTGGTCACAAAAATTTTCACCTTCACCGAAAGCAAGATTTCAAGCATCCGCGAAAGAGCCAAAGGAGACGGCTCCAGCAAGAGCTCACCTACTAGGGTACAGTCTGTATTCGGTATCATAGGCAAGGCTATTATTGATATTCATGTAGCCAACCCGGAAAATCCCAAGGGCTATATGGTAATCCAGGCAGTGAATATGAGAGAGAGAACAATTCCACCTCTTCCCAAAAATCAATTCGGAAATCTCTACCTAGTTGCCTGTGTTCAATCAGTTGCAGGTCAGGGAGGAGTGGAGCTTCCGTGCTATGTTGATAACCTTTCCAACTCTGTCAAGAGAGCCGTCGATGACTGTGGTGTGGTACTATCATCGGGAAAGGAAGGACAGACGTTGTTAAGTCAGAAATTGGGGGAGATGCTTCAAAGTCTTTCTAGTCCTGAAATTTATTTTGCCGGGACGTTTAGCAGCTGGTGTAAGTTTCCGCTTTATGAGGCTGATTTTGGCTGGGGAAAACCCGTGTGGGTCAGTGCTGCCAACATCCCCATGAGAAATACAGTAGTCTTGATTGATGAGAAATCCGGGGGAGGGATTGAAGCCTGGGTGAGTTTGGATGAGAGTGACATGCAAAAATTCATAATGCAGAGCGATGTCAGAGAAATCAAGGATTGTAACTAGTGTGATGTCACATTCTGTTTATGCATACTAGTGTTTGTCAGTAAATGGAATCAGTATGAGAGGGCATACCCCAGAATAAATATACTACAGGGTGGTCACAAAAATAACTTTTGAGCGTACAGGGTTGAAATGATAAGAATCGACTACAACTCTACAAGTATACAGCTTGGCGCTTGCTCATATGAATTTGCAAGAACATCTCCAACAAGGGGTGCAGTGTCTTGCTAGGAGTACTGCTGATGGTTTTAGCTAGGGATGAGCAGAAACCGAACCGAGAACCGAAACCGAACCGAAAACCGCAAAAACCGCACGAAACCGCACCGAATAAAAACCGAACCGAATAAAAACCGCACCGATATTTTGGTTTTGGTTTTGGTTTTAAAATTTTTAAAACCGAATACAAACCGAACCGAACCGCAATAATATTTATATTTATTTAATTATTTATTTTATATATTTATATATAATATATAAATTATATGTATAATATAATATATAATTAGCTATGTGAGTTTTGGTAAACTGCCCTGTCCAGTGCCCAGTGATTCTATTTAGGCCCGGCTGCCAGCCCATTTATTTGCATATTTTAATTCTGAAGTATTCACTGTTAAGTAAGATTTTGTAATTCTGCATATTTTAATTTGATTCAGTGTATTTTGAATTCGAAAATGTATCTGAGATTCTGAAATGTTGCACAGATCTGTTCTTTTGATATAGTTATGTACTTTTTTATGCTTAAGTGAGTAATATTTGCATATCTAATATAGTTGCAATTAGTTTTATCAATACAGTTGCAGAATTCAAACAATTATGCAAAAAACAATTATGCAAAAGAACAGGTATGTCTAATGACCAAGCATTTGCCATTTTATGCATAAGATAAGACACTGAGCAGAGACCAGAAAACTGGACCAGTGCATCCTAAAGTTTGCTTGTTGTAGTTAGTGTCACAGTAATTTGTAAATAACCATGTCATAAAATCTTCTTGTGATGCATGCAACTTTCTAACACAACCTAATATCTCTTGGCCTACCATATAAAAAGTTCGGTTTGAGAACCGAACCGCACCATATAAAACCGAAACCGCATATATATAAAACCGAACCGCACCAATGATACTTGATTTGGTTTCGGTTTTAAATTTTAGAAACCGCACCTATGTGGTTCCGGTTGCGGTTTTAGGTGCAAACCGCACCACGCACATCCCTAGTTTTAGCAGAGTTTATTTTATCATTTTTTATACTTGTAATTTTATTTGCACTTATTTCTTTTGTGGTGTTTCTTGGAGCGTGTTCTAAGAAATCTTTTATTGGACCTAAGAGTAATCTTCTCACTTGGTTGTATCTTTTGGCTTAAATTATAAGCTCATTCAAAGTAGCGTTCTTATTTAAAGGAAAGTGTTATTTGTTTCTGAATGATTGTTATAGTTATTTTTGTAAGATTTTTGTTATTGTGAAAGCAGGACAACAATAAAAAAAGAAATTTTTTCAAAAAAATATAACTTTAGGTGTCGGCATCTAACAAAACCGACGTAGTTGGTCAGATCAATAATGACAACATTTTTCAGAACCAACGCAGTAGGCCAGACAAAAAGCGTCAGCATTTTCTAGAACCAACGCATTAGGTCAGATCAAAAGCATCTGCATTTCCAAGAACCGGCGCAGTAGGGCATACCAATAACGTCGGTATTTCTCAAAACCGACGCAATTGGTCATACCAACAGAGTTGGCATTCCTTAACACTGACGCATATGTAACATTTCTCCGTCGTCAAGTTAACCGACGCCAAATGAACTATACTTTTAACGTCTCTTATATATAACACACCACTTAACTAACGCTGAAGAGATACTTAATTTTATACAAATTTTTGAAAATTCCATTTCCCAACCATTGGTATTTTGTACACTGCTAAATATCAATGGGTTGCGAAATGCAGTTTTCAAAATTTATATGCTAAAATGTTTTTGAGCTCAACTGTAGTAGTGCGAAATGCAATTAACTCATTAATTGAATTCTCCTAGGCTACTTCAAATCCTCAAAAACATATCCTGTGAGATTCAACTGCCTTAGCTACTGTAAATAGAATTAGTTCGTTAATTAAGTTAGATATTGTGAAATTTCCGGTTCATTTACAAGAAAATTTCAGTTCTTTCAATTACTAAATAGCTCAATGGTTTGTGTTTTGACTAATCTACCAATATTATATTCCGGAGTTAATAATGCATGTCCTAGCTCTTAGAGCTTTGCTCTTGTCACTGTAATTCTTTTTCCCTAGTTGGATGCTGAGCATTTCAATCAAAAGGCATGAGATTCCAGTTTGTCCTAGCTCTGACAGCACTACTCCTGTCACTGCATTACTTTTTTTATAGTCGGATGCTTCCACACTTTCGTCGTTATATGAGTATTTCAATCAAAACAGAAAGTTACGAGATTCCTCTGAGGCTTGTACCGCACAAATATTGGCATAAAAATTGATGAATCTCTTATCCAAGCTCCACTTATTTTATAAGAAGAAAGAATAGCGGGACAGAGCATCCTATATACCGTAGATAAGGTTAAGTGTAACTATCAATAAGTGGACAAATAGGACCGTCTGAAACGCTATAAATACAGCTCAAGGAAGTGAGGATTGGCATCCTCAGCACAAGAATTACACAACAACTTCTTATTCTCAGCTAGCAAGGAAGATGGCTCAAGTGCAGCGTGATGACATCGTGTCGTTGTGGACTCAAGGTGTCCAGGCTGTGAAAGACAAGAGTGTAAGTTATTTTGGTTGTTAATATTCAGTACATTTTTATATAAGCTAATGAAATTATAATTCTGCAATAGTATTAGTGTCATGCACTGTACCATGCACACACCAGTATGCCTGCCTGTGACTTGTTCTTAATTATAGTCTAATTAGCCATATAAATTTTGTACGATATATTTTGATTCGGAAATATCTCCGTTAATAGTCCTGCGCTGCAATTATCACTGCAAAGGAACTCTCGATAGTCTGGGGTTCAGACAGCCGCTACTGGAAATGGGTTTCTAAGAAATACCCAATCAGGTATGTATAGCACATGTTGGAATTTAATAACTGGACATTGACTTGCATTTACCGAGACCAAAGATTGAGATAAATTGTACATAATATTTGGTATTTTGGACTTTTGTACACACAGTTGCAAGGCTCTGGAGGTTGCTCAACTAATTAAAGTATGCTGGCTAGAGATCGACGGAAAGTACAGTGCCATCAACCTCATCAAGGGAGTGAATTACGGAGTGTATTTTGTTGTGGAGCTTAGCGACAATCTCTGCATGAACGGTCCAGTGACCCTTAAGCTGACTTGTCCCAACGGCACTACTGAAGAGCACAAGGAATATTTGGAGACCATGCCAAAGAATACTTTGGTGGGACTTAGGGTTGGTGAATTCTGCAACACAGCCGCCTGTGGCTGTGAGAATACTGTCAAGTTCTCGATGAATGGATGTGATGGAACCACCTGGAAGACTGGCCTTACTGTCATTGGTGCTGTCATTGCCCCAGTTATCTGCTAAACATGCATCTGACCATCATCATGTACTAAATAATTTCCAATTCGCCAACATCACCTATCTGGTTTGGCTAATATGGAATGTGTGAAATAATTGCCAATATGTTGGTATCTTAATATATAAAAAGTTAAAGTTAATTTATCGTCTAACCTAGCTAGAGACATGCATGACATCCTAAACTATACATATTAGATCTTTAATGTCCGAAGATCGAAATCATGATGATATTAAGCCAATGACCGACTAAATATGATTGGAAATACTAAGTTTCACTAAGTTATGAATGACCGACAATTCCTAAATTCTAGATTCTAATTCTATCTACTCCGTTGAACCCATCTAAAAATATTAATTGACTGCAGATTAGGTTTCACTGGGTGCAAATAATAAACAATACAACAATAAAATTTGTTTTATTTCAGATATCTCAACCATTATTAATATCAAATAGCAAAACCTAATCGCCAGATCTATCACTCAATACACATACAAGAACTGGACCCAAAATATTTTGTTAATTGGATTTATCAGTCACCACCTTAACTTATTAAAAATAAAATAGCATCGAAATTATATCTAGCAATCAAGAAGAAAATATATCTTGGGCGATATATAAACACTACAACAAAATAGGGTTTTTACGACGGAAGTTAAGGCGCAAGTCTGTCGTAAGTTCCTACTTTACGACGGACTTTTTCCGTCGTTTTTGCTCAAGTCAAAAGTTGCAAAATACGTCACAATTCCCAACATACGTCGTAAGTACCAAAACCGTCGTAAGTTGAAGAGTTTACGACGGAATTTTCCGTCGCAAGTATGTTGTGGGCCCAGATCTCTGGATAAATTTTATCTTACGACGCACTGTCCGTCGTAAATGGCCTAGTTTGTTGTAGTGTATACCTCTCCTTTTTCATCAGTGTATTTCCACTGTAAATCTGTTTCCGACCTAGATTAACAAAGAACTGGTAGAGAAGGGCAAATTCATTATCATGTTCAGTACTGCATCAAATTCCATTATTATCAGTAGTACCCATAAAGACTCTGACATTCAATTTGTGTAGTGATCATATATAGCAGATGAATTTACAACGGTTGTACCTAAAGAACTTAAGGGAAATTTACTGTGATATATATAGCGACTTTAAGTTTATCGTGCACCGATTTTATGGACACCGCCCAGTTAGGAGGCTAGCTAGCTACTTCAATTCTTCACAAATACATCCTGTGAAACTCTCTACAGCCTGGACAGTAAATACAAGTTAATTAATTAATTAATACTGCCAGATCTTGAGAATTTTCTAGTGGGTAAATTCTGGTACAAAAGTGACTACTTATTTGCTATAAATACAGCTCAAGGAAAATAGAATTGGCATCAACAGCACAAGAATTACACAAGGATTTCTTAGTCTCTTTACTTGCAAGGAAGATGGCTCAAGTGAAGCGAGATGACATCGTGTCATTGTGGACTCAAGGTGTCCAGGCTGTGAAAGACAAGAGTGTAAGTTATATTCGTTGTTAATATTCGGTACTTTTTTATATAATTAAGCTAATGAAATTTTAATTCTGCAATAGTATTATTGTCATGCACCATGCATATAGACTATAGTATGCCCGCGTGTGGCTTGTTCTTATAGTCTAATTAGCCATATAAATTTTGTATGATATATTTTGATTGGGAAATATCTCCGTTAATGTTAATTAAATGGTCCAGTCCTGCGCTGCGGTTATCACTGCAAAGGAACTCTCAATCGTTTGGGGTTCAGACAGCCGCTACTGGAAATGGGTTTTTAAGACCTACCCAATGATCAGGTATGTATAGCACATGTTGGAATTTAATGACTGGACATTGACTTGCATTTTACCGAGACCAAAGATCGATTGAGATAAATTGTACATAATATTTGGTATTTTGGACTTTTGTACACACAGCTGCGAGGCTCTGGAGGTTGCTGAACTAATTGAAGTATGCTGGCTAGAAATCGACGGAAAGTACAGTGCCATCAACCTCATCAAGGGAGTGAATTACGGAGTGTATTTTGTTGTGGAGCTTAGCGACAATCTCTGCATGAACGGTCCAGTGACCCTTAAGCTGACTTGTCCCAACGGCACTACTGAAGAGCACAAGGAATATTTGGAGACCATGCCAAAGAATACTTTGGTGGGACTTAGGGTTGGTGAATTCTGCGACACAGCCGCCTGTGGCTGTGAGAATACTGTCAAGTTCTCGATGAATGGATGTGATGGAACCACCTGGAAGACTGGCCTTACTGTCATTGGTGCTGTCATTGCCCCAGTTATCTGCTAAACATGCATCTGACCATCATCATGTACTAAATAATTTCCAATTCGCCAACATCACCTATCTGGTTTGGCTAATATGGAATGTGTGAAATAATTGCCAATATGTTATAGAATCTACTCACGATTTACACACACAGCTGATATAAGAAATGGAAATAAGCAAAGAAAACTTCTTATTAATTCAAGCAGCAGACGTGAAAATATATAGTGCAGTACAAGCTAGAGAAATTAAACTCCTAACACAACTCTACTATCAGTTCCCAACTTCTATCTCAATTCTAATATCTTTATCTATTTCCTACTACTAAGCTACTGTCTCTATCACTAGAATATAGCTCCAACAGCTACAATTTTATTTAAAATATCATGTTTAGATTAAATAAAACCAACACATTCCCTCCTAATCTAAACATGTTATCTGCTGCTATACGCTCAGACTTTTATTCAGCAAGATTTTCAACCCCAATCAACGCCTTCATCTCTTCAAACTTAACTCTTCCCAGTGCCTTAGTTAAAATGTCTGCCCTCTGCTCCTGCGTGCCCACATATTTAATCACTAGTTCTCCTCGCTCGATGCACTCACGAATGAAGTGAAAACGAACATCTATGTGCTTACTCCTTCCGTGCAGCACAGGGTTCTTCATCAGCTCAATCGCAGATTTATTATCAATACACAACACCACTGCTCCTACTTGTTGCCCAGAAATCTCTCCCAGCAGCCCACGAAGCCAAATACTCTGACAGGCTGCTGTAGTTGCAGCCATGTACTCCGCTTCGCATGAAGAAAGTGCAATGACCCTCTGTTTTTGTGAAGCCCATGAGATCAAGCTCCCATTCAAGTAAAAACACATGCCGCCCGTACTGCGCCGATCAACCACGTCACCTGCTAGATCACTGTCTGTGTAACCGGTTATAACTTTCTTGGTTCCATTCCTTGCATATGCCAACCCGTGGTTCACAGTACCCTTTACATACCTCAGAATTTGCTTTACTGCTTGTTGATGTTTGACAGTGGGTCTCTCCATGAATCTACTAACAACCCCAACTGCAAATGTTATATCCGGTCGCGTGTGAGTTAAATATCTCAGGCTGCCAACAACACTCCTGTACTCAGTCGAATTCACTGGTTGTCCGTCTTCATCTTTATCTAACTGTAATTTCTGATCCATTGGACTCCTGGTTAAGTTACACTTCCACATTCCCGCATTTTCTAAGATTTTTTTAGCATAAGCAGACTGTTTCAGTGTTGTGCATGCTTTTCCTTGATGAACTTCGATTCCAAGATAATATGACAGTAGACCCAGATTATTCATTTCAAACTGCTCGTTCATTTTCTTCTTAAATAACTCGATCTCCTCTTGATCCGATCCTGCAACCAAAAGGTCGTCTACATACACACCTATGATCACAACATTCCCATTCTGGCACTTTGTATAAACAGCCTGCTCATGTTGGCACTTCCTAAATCCCAAGTCTCTCAAGCATTTGTCCAACCTTGCGTTCCAGGCCCTCGGTGCTTGACGTAACCCGTAAAGTGCCTTCAATAACCTATACACCTTTCGTTCCTCTCCCTTTTTCTCGAATCCCTCTGGTTGCATAACATACACTTCTTCAAGTAGTTCTCCATTTAGAAATGCTGATTTTACGTCCAAGTGGTGCACCTCCCAACCTTCTTTTGCAGATAATGCCAGCAACAAACGTATTGTTTCAAGTCGAGCCACAGGTGCAAACACTTCGTTGTAGTCAATTCCCTTTCGCTGCACATAACCCTTCGCGACAAGTCGAGCCTTGTGCTTCACCACGTTGCCTTCCGAATCCTTCTTCAATTTAAATACCCACTTTAGTCCTATAGGTTTGTGCCCAGGTGGAAGATCCATAAGCACCCAGGTGTTATTCTTTTCGATAGTTTCCATCTCCATGTTCATGGCGTCCTTCCATTCCTTCTTCATGCTAGCTTCTTGATAGTTCATTGGTTCCTCGACCTTTAACAACATAAGTTCATCCAACATTTCTATGACTTCAGTCTCACTATACAACTCGTCTAATCCCCTGTATTTCCGAGGTTTACTCGCAGGTGTTGCAGCAGACCTCTCTACAGACATGTCAGCGCCTCTGTTTTCTATCATACGCACAGGGGTTGAGCAAGTTTCCCCAGTCTCAGTACTACTGTCTTTCTCAGAATTATCTTCAATCATTGTGATCAATCCAGGAATGTTCACGTCTTGTTCATTCTTCTCCCACGACCAATGTTCTTTCTCTCGAAATACCACATCTCGACTCACTTGTAGTTTCTTTGTAACCGGATCATATAGTCTGCAGCCCTTCGTTCCCGGTTCTCGCCCAAGGTACACAACTCTTCTTCCTCTATCGTCCAGCTTACTTACATGCACAGATGGGACCTTCATGATAGCTATACAGCCAAACAACCTGATGTGTTTCAGGTTTGGTTTCCTGCCTCCCCAAGCTTCATATGGGGTTGTTCCATTCAAAGCTCTTGTTGGCAAACGGTTTAGCACGTATACGGAATGCCTTACTGCCTCCCCCCACATATACGATGGCAACTTTGATTCTCTCAAGAAACTTCTGGTCATCGCTGCTACTGTTCTATTCCTCCTCTCGACCTCCCCGTTTTGCTGCGGAGTATACGGAGCAGTGTATTGTCTCTCGATACCCATTTCTTCACAATAGGATGTGAATTCTTTTGAACAAAACTCACCCCCCCGATCCGTTCTCAACATCTTTATGCTTTTCCCTGTACCTTTTTCGACCACTGCCTTATATTTTTTGAACATACCAAATGCATCACTTTTCTCTTTTAGCAAGTATACCCACATTTTCCTGCTATAATCATCCACGAATAATAAAAAATAACGATTACCTCCGGGAGTCTCAGGCATGATAGGGCCACATATGTCTGCATACACAAGTTCAAGGGGGGTCGTTGTCTCAAAACTCGTATGAGATGGGAAAGAGGTCCTAGCCAGCTTTGTCATCAAACATCCTTCGCATTTTTCTTTCGGTTGGACCATTCTTGGAATTCCGTGTGCCATTCCTTCCCTTGACATGAGTTCCAGAGCTTGAAAATTTACATGTCCAAGTCTTGTGTGCCACATCCACGTATCTTCCTCATTTTTTGAAAAGAAACACATTTGACTGCTCTCCTCGAGACTTATCTTATAAAGACGGTTCTCAGTTCTTTTCACCTTCATCAATAATCGACCTTGCTCCTCATACACCCACAGATAGTCCCCTTCCAATATAACTTTATTACCCGCTTCTGAGAGTTGACCCAAAGATATGATATTGTTACATAAAGTAGGAATGTAGTATACCTCATTTAGCATTTTCTCCTCCCCATTCTTGCACTTAAATGCCACCACTCCCTTGCCTTTGATATTCACCGTGGATCCATCACCGAACTTGACTTTTCCAGTTACACTCTCATCCAACTCCTTAAACTTTCCCCGTTGTCCAGTCATGTGATTGCTCGCACCATTGTCCAAATACCAGATTAATGAGTCTCTGTGTCCCTCGGCCTTGTCTGTTAATTTTGGAGCCACCATCTCTTCATTCAGTAACATCATGTTCTTTCTTTCAACCTTGTCAACCTCAGCAATCAGCAATGCTGGTTCGTCTCCCTGAATTTGAGAGAGATTCACTTCTTTTTGGACCTCTCTTCCCCGTCGAGGCTTGCGACATTCGTATGCAAAATGTCCAAGTCCTTGACAATTAAAACATCTCAGTTTGCTTCTATCGCGTCCTCCTCGATTTGCTTCTCTTCCCCGGTTCTCGTTAATGTTACGAGTTCCTTCGCTGTTTTTCTTCATCCACTCTTCACGAGTTAACAACAGATGTCCCTCACTGCTGTCTCTTTTCCTCCACTCCTCCTCTGTCAGCAAGAGGTGCCCCTGGTTTGTTTCGCTTGACCCACGCATGCGTTCCTCGTGAGCCTTCAAAGAACCAACGACCTCTTCTACAGACATCTCCTCCAACTTTCCAAACTGCTCAATAGCGGACGCAATTTGGAGAAATTTCGAGGGAACTGCCCTGAGAAGCTTCTTCACTACATAACTTTCTTCCATTTTTTCCCCTAGTGCTCTGATATTTGAAACCAGACCATGCAGCTTCAGGTAAAAATCGTCCAGCTGATCACTATCTTTCATACTCAAGTTTTCAAATTCACCTTTCAAAGTCTGGGCCTTCGCCTTCTTCACCTTATCAGCTCCCAGACTCATTGTTTTCACAGCATTCCAAGCTTCCTTCGATGTCTTCTTGTCAGCGAGTGCCAGGAGCAGATCCTCCGGAATTCCCTGGTAAATCACAGCCAATGCGCGCTTGTCCATCTTGTCATCAACTACTGTTTTCGGGTCCTTGGGTTCAATGGCGTCCCACACGCCGTGTGCCTGCATGAACACCATCATCTTCTGAGCCCACGCAGCATAATTGGTTTTGGTCAGCATTGGGTAGCTCAGCCCGATCCCATTCTCTTTTGACTTGTTTGCTTCCATGGGTGCACTGATTGAAAACTCAAGCTCTGATACCACGTATAGAATCTACTCACGATTTACACACACAGCTGATATAAGAAATGGAAATAAGCAAAGAAAACTTCTTATTAATTCAAGCAGCAGACGTGAAAATATATAGTGCAGTACAAGCTAGAGAAATTAAACTCCTAACACAACTCTACTATCAGTTCCCAACTTCTATCTCAATTCTAATATCTTTATCTATTTCCTACTACTAAGCTACTGTCTCTATCACTAGAATATAGCTCCAACAGCTACAATTTTATTTAAAATATCATGTTTAGATTAAATAAAACCAACAGTATCTTAATATATAAAAAGTTAAAGTTAATTTATCGTCTAACCTAGCTAGAGACATGCATGACATCCTAAACTATACAAATTAGATCTTTAATGTCCGAAGATCGAAATCATGATGATATTAAGCCAATGACCGACTAAATATGATTGAAAATACTAAATTTCACTAAGTTATGAATGACCGACAATTCCTAAATTCTAGATTCTAATTCTATCTACTCCGTTGAACCCATCTAAAAATATTAATTGACTGCATATTAGGTTTCACTGGGTGCAAATAATAAACAATACAACAATAAAATTTGTTTTATTTCAGATATCTCAACCATTATTAATATCAAATAGCAAAACCTAATCGCTAGATCTATCACTCAATACACATACAAGAACTGGACCCAAAATATTTTGTTAATTGGATTTATCAGTCACCACCTTAACTTATTAAAAATAAAATAGCATCGAAATTATATCTAGCAATCAAGAAGAAAATATATCTTGGGCGATATATAAACACTACAACAAAATAGGGTTTTTACGACGGAAGTTAAGGCGCAAGTCTGTCGTAAGTTCCTACTTTACGACGGACTTTTTCCGTCGTTTTTCTCAAGTCAAAAGTTGCAAAATACGTCACAATTCCCAACATACGTCGTAAGTACCAAAACCGTCGTAAGTTGAAGAGTTTACGACGGAATTTTCCGTCGCAAGTATGTTGTGGGCCCAGATCTCTGGATAAATTTTATCTTACGACACACTGTCCGTCGTAAATGGCCTAGTTTGTTGTAGTGTATACCTCTCCTTTTTCATCAGTGTATTTCCACTGTAAATCTGTTTCCGACCTAGATTAACAAAGAACTGGTAGAGAAGGGCAAATTCATTATCATGTTCAGTACTGCATCAAATTCCATTATTATCAGTAGTACCCATAAAGACTCTGACATTCAATTTGTGTAGTGATCATATATAGCAGATGAATTTACAACGGTTGTACCTAAAGAACTTAAGGGAAATTTACTGTGATATATATAGCGACTTTAAGTTTATCGTGCACCGATTTTATGGACACCGCCCAGTTAGGAGGCTAGCTAGCTACTTCAATTCTTCACAAATACATCCTGTGAAACTCTCTACAGCCTGGACAGTAAATACAAGTTAATTAATTAATTAATACTGCCAGATCTTGAGAATTTTCTAGTGGGTAAATTCTGGTACAAAAGTGACTACTTATTTGCTATAAATACAGCTCAAGGAAAATAGAATTGGCATCAACAGCACAAGAATTACACAAGGATTTCTTAGTCTCTTTACTTGCAAGGAAGATGGCTCAAGTGAAGCGAGATGACATCGTGTCATTGTGGACTCAAGGTGTCCAGGCTGTGAAAGACAAGAGTGTAAGTTATATTCGTTGTTAATATTCGGTACTTTTTTATATAATTAAGCTAATGAAATTTTAATTCTGCAATAGTATTATTGTCATGCACCATGCATATAGACTATAGTATGCCCGCGTGTGGCTTGTTCTTATAGTCTAATTAGCCATATAAATTTTGTATGATATATTTTGATTGGGAAATATCTCCGTTAATGTTAATTAAATGGTCCAGTCCTGCGCTGCGGTTATCACTGCAAAGGAACTCTCAATCGTTTGGGGTTCAGACAGCCGCTACTGGAAATGGGTTTTTAAGACCTACCCAATGATCAGGTATGTATAGCACATGTTGGAATTTAATGACTGGACATTGACTTGCATTTTACCGAGACCAAAGATCGATTGAGATAAATTGTACATAATATTTGGTATTTTGGACTTTTGTACACACAGCTGCGAGGCTCTGGAGGTTGCTGAACTAATTGAAGTATGCTGGCTAGAAATCGACGGAAAGTACAGTGCCATCAACCTCATCAAGGGAGTGAATTACGGAGTGTATTTTGTTGTGGAGCTTAGCGACAATCTCTGCATGAACGGTCCAGTGACCCTTAAGCTGACTTGTCCCAACGGCACTACTGAAGAGCACAAGGAATATTTGGAGACCATGCCAAAGAATACTTTGGTGGGACTTAGGGTTGGTGAATTCTGCGACACAGCCGCCTGTGGCTGTGAGAATACTGTCAAGTTCTCGATGAATGGATGTGATGGAACCACCTGGAAGACTGGCCTTACTGTCATTGGTGCTGTCATTGCCCCAGTTATCTGCTAAACATGCATCTGACCATCATCATGTACTAAATAATTTCCAATTCGCCAACATCACCTATCTGGTTTGGCTAATATGGAATGTGTGAAATAATTGCCAATATGTTGGTATCTTAATATATAAAAAGTTAAAGTTAATTTATCGTCTAACCTAGCTAGAGACATGCATGACATCCTAAACTATACAAATTAGATCTTTAATGTCCGAAGATCGAAATCATGATGATATTAAGCCAATGACCGACTAAATATGATTGAAAATACTAAATTTCACTAAGTTATGAATGACCGACAATTCCTAAATTCTAGATTCTAATTCTATCTACTCCGTTGAACCCATCTAAAAATATTAATTGACTGCAGATTAGGTTTCACTGGGTGCAAATAATAAACAATACAACAATAAAATTTGTTTTATTTCAGATATCTCAACCATTATTAATATCAAATAGCAAAACCTAATCGCTAGATCTATCACTCAATACACATACAAGAACTGGACCCAAAATATTTTGTTAATTGGATTTATCAGTCACCACCTTAACTTATTAAAAATAAAATAGCATCGAAATTATATCTAGCAATCAAGAAGAAAATATATCTTGGGCGATATATAAACACTACAACAAAATAGGGTTTTTACGACGGAAGTTAAGGCGCAAGTCTGTCGTAAGTTCCTACTTTACGACGGACTTTTTCCGTCGTTTTTGCTCAAGTCAAAAGTTGCAAAATACGTCACAATTCCCAACATACGTCGTAAATACCAAAACTGTC
The DNA here is from genome assembly GCF_001625215.2 of Daucus carota subsp. sativus. NCBI lineage: Eukaryota > Viridiplantae > Streptophyta > Magnoliopsida > Apiales > Apiaceae > Daucus > Daucus carota. Next base: position 51,901,626 of record NC_030381.2, on the reverse strand, counting down.
GTAAGTTGAAGAATTTACGATGGAATTTTCCGTCGCAAGTATGTTGTGGGCCCAGATCTCTGGATAAATTTTATCTTACGACGCACTGTCCGTCGTAAATGGCCTAATTTGTTGTAGTGTATACCTCTCCTTTTTCATCAGTGTATTTCCACTGTAAATCTGTTTCCGACCTAGATTAACAAAGAACTGGTAGAGAAGGGCAAATTCATTATCATGTTCAGTACTGCATCAAATTCCATTATTATCTGTAGTACCCATAAAGACTCTGACATTCAATTTGTGTAGTGATCATATATAGCAGATGAATTTACAACGGTTGTACCTAAAGAACTTAAGTGAAATTTACTGTGATATATATTGCGACTTTAAGTTTATCGTGCACCGATTTTATGGACACCGCCCAGTTAGGAGGCTACTTCAATTCTTCACAAATACATCCTGTGAAACTCTACAGCCTGGACAGTAAATACAAGTTAATTAATTAATTAATACTGCCAGATCTTGAGAATTTTCTAGTGGGTAAATTGTGGTGCAAAAGTTACTACTTGTTTGCTATAAATACAGCTCAAGGAAAATAAAATTGGCATCAACAGCACAAGAATTACACAAGGACTTTCTAGTCTCTCTACTTGCAAGGAAGATGGCTCAAGTGAAGCGAGATGACATCGTGTCATTGTGGACTCAAGGTTTCCAGGCTCTGAAAGACAAGAGTGTAAGTTAATTTTGGTTGTTTGATATACATTATTCGATCTTATTTACATGGTAATGAAATTATACTTCAGCAAAAGAGGAAAACAAAATCATGCACCATATGACTTGTTCTTATAAATGTTTAATTCCCAAATATCTCCTTGGTTGATTAAATGCTCCAGTCCTGCGCTGCCATTCTCTCGGCAAAGGAACTCTCAATAGTTTGGGGTTCAGACTCTCGCTACTGGAAATGGGTTTCAAAGACCAGCCCAATCAAGTACGTATAGCACAATGTTGGAAAATTTTTGATGGTTTTACTATTGAACGTAATCACTGTACATTTACATCCATAACTATCCAAACCAAGGATTTGAGAGAGATTTTGTGCAAAATATTTGGTTTTTCACACTGTTGTTATTCATATTCTTACAAAAGAAATTTCATTCCATATATGTACGTACACACAGCTGCGAGGCTCTCGATGTTGCTGAACTGGTTAAAGTATGCTGGCTACAAGTCAATGGAAAGTACAGCGTCAACAACCTCACTAAAGGAGTGAAATACGGAGTGTATTTGGTCGTGGAGCTTAACAACAGCCTTAGTATCAACGGTCCTGTGACCCTTACGCTTACTAGTCCTGACGGGTGCACTGTAGAGCAACACGATGATTTGCATACCAAGCCGAAAAATACATGGGTGGGACTTAAGGTGGGTGAATTCACCAACCCGGCCTGCGGCTGTGAGAAAACCGTCAAGTTCTCGATGAATGGATGTGATGGAACCTCCTGGAAGACTGGCCTTACTGTCATTGGTGCTGTCATTGCCCCAGTTATCTGCTAAACATGAATCTGATAATCATCATGTACTAAATAATTTCTAATTTCCAACATCACTTATCTGGTGTGGCTGATGTGGAATGTGTGAAATAATCGCCAATATGTTGGTGTTTTAATGAATAATAAGTTAAAGTAAGGAGTGTTCCTTCAATTTTACTGCTTGGGTCGTAACTGTTACTTTTATTCTAGCACTTGCTTTAAGCCAAGAAAATATGGCCAAACAAAAATGGTGAATGAATATTAAATAAATATGTTTCGAAAAAATCATCAATAAAATTACAACAGTACAGTGACAGCGAGAGAATCTGGAACATATACAAGTACTAGATGAATTCCATGCGGCAGTTCTGTTAACTACACAAGTAACACAACCCTTTAACCTAGCAATGGAGAAAAGTTTTGACGGATTTAACCGTCAAAAATGACATATGCAATTCCATTTGTGACAGATTTCATTCTTCCATTGCAGGCTTGTCCTTGAAATTAGTGGATGTACCCAGACCCCATTTCACCTATGATCAATTAAACTTCTCCTTGGCTACTAATATTGGCCGCGCAACACATGTCAACTCCACAAGCCCGCACGGATTTGTTTTTAAACTCCTCCCAGAAGACCTCATACTAATAAAGTTTAAGACAAATCTTATTTATCTTTCCGTGGGACTAGGGTTGACACTCACTCAACAACTAATTCAATATTTATTCACAAACATATATTATGAAATTTAACAGCCTTGAAAGTAATTATAAGTTTATTTATATATACAGCAAGATCTTGTGACGAATTTTCTAGTTCAGTTGCCAGAAAATTCTGGTTCAACAATTACTGAGAAGCTCAATGTTTCGTGGTTTGGTTCATCTGTGCCAATATTAAATTTCAGAGTTACTCGAGTTGAGTAATGTCCTAGGCTCCTAGCTCTGACAGAAGTACTCCTGTCACTGTATTTCTTTTCTCATAGTAGGATGCTTCCACAATTTCGTCGTTATATGAGTATTTCAATCAAAACCAAAAGTTACCAGATTCCAGTGAGGCTTCTACCGCACAAATGGCATAAATAATTGATGAATCTCTTATCCAAGCTCCACTTATTTTATAAAAAGAAAGAATAACGGGACAGAGCATCCTACTACCGTAGATAAGGTTAAGTGTAACTATCAATAAGTGGACAAATAGGACCGTCTGAAACGCTATAAATACAGCTCAAGGAAGTGAGGATTGGCATCGACAGCACAAGAATTACACAACAACTTCTTATTCTCAACTCGCAAGGCAGATGGCTCAATTGCAGCGTGATGACATCGTGTCGTTGTGGACTCAAGGTGTCCAGGCTGCGAAAGACAAGAGTGTAAGTTATTTTGGTTGTTAATTTTCACTACTTTTTTTATTTAGGTAATGAAATTATAATTCTGCAATATTATTAGTACTGTCATGCACCATGCACACACCAGTGACTTGTTCTTAATTATAGTCTAATTAGTCATATAATTTTGTACGATATATTTTGATTCGGAAATATCTCCGTTAATGTTGATTAAATGGTCCAGTCCTTCGCTGCGGTTATCTGTGCAAAGGAACTCTCAATAGTTTGGGGTTCAGACTGCCGCTACTGGAAATGGGTTTCTAAGAAATACCCAATCAGGTATGTATATATAGCACATGTTGGAATTTAATGACTGGACATTGACTTCCAATTTTCGAGACCAAAGATTTGAGACAAATTTTTACATGATATTTGGGTTTTCGGACTTTTGTACACACAGTCCCCAGCCTCTGGAGGTTGCTGAACTCATCACAGTATGCTGGCTACAAATTGACGGAAAGTACAGTGCCACCAACCTCATCAAGGGAGTGAAATACGGAGTGTATCTTGCTGTGGAGCTTAGCGACAATCTTTGCATGAACGGTCCAGTGACCCTTAAGCTTACTCGTCCCAACGGCACTACTGAAGAGCACAAGGAAGATTTGACGACCAAGCCAAAGAATACATTGGTGGGGCTTAAGGTTGGTGAATTCTGCAACACAGCCCCCTGCGGCTGTGAGAATATTGTCAAGTTCTCGATGAATGGATGTGATGGAACCACCTGGAAGACTGGCCTTACTGTCGTTGGTGCTGTCATTGCCCCAGTTAACTGCTAAACATGAATCTGATTATCATCATGTACTAAATAATTTCCAATTGCCAACATCAACTATCTGGTGTGGCTGATATGGAATGTGTGAAATAATCGCCAATATGTTGGTGCTTTTAATATATAAAAAGTTAAAGTAAGGAGTGTTCAAGCTATTATAACGTTTAGCTCGTAATTGCTTCAAGGTCTCTACTGTCACTTTAGCACTTTCAACTTAAAGATCTGACTAAAAGATAAGTTAAACATAATGAGGAACTGTATATTGTTGTGTGCTGATGTTTGTTTAATTAAGCACACTAAAGTTGCGTTCACTTGGAATGAGAAACTACAAAAGAGAAAGGAGAATGTATTAGACAATAGTGAGTGAGTTCGAGAATCTGAATTTTGCATGACGGGGATTGTTGGAAAATAGAGAAGAAATGGAATCGAGCATTCCTTTCAAAATATGTGGGTTAGATTTTTTTAACTCAAATGGTGTACGTAGAATGGTGTGTAGAATGATAGAAGTAATGAAAATTATAAACATTTACTCCAACCTCCCCAAAATATAATACAATTTTCATTTCATTCTCTCAGCAAAGTCTAAGAGTACACTAAATTTAGGCTCATCCGTGTTTAGTCACTATTGTCTCGTATCCATTGTTCTAAAAATCGCTTGATTTAACGATCAATCCCCCAAGGTAGGCGACCGATATGATTTTTAAAATCTGATTAATCCTTATAAATTTTTTTTAATCAAATTATATATAAAATTTATTAAAATTAACTATTATATTACTTTAAATATGAACAACCGTAGAATTTATGATATACTAAATATATATATATTTGATAATAAATAACTAATATAATAATAAAAAAATATTAAATATTATTTAATATTAAAATATATCTGGTTTTCACTCCAATCAATCCTTCCGATTAATCACGTATTGCCGATAATCCTGAATGGGTAGGATAACCGATTAGGTCCAATTTTCGTAACACTGCTCGTAACTTGTTCATTTTCCATTAAATTTACGAACAATTTTCCATTTCATTCTTTTTTTCAATTTCATTCAAGTGTACACGAACTTAGTTTCGTTGACACTTTAAGCAGAGTGCTTTAATCACCTTTTGTTTAGTTACTCCCTCGTACAAAGATGTTAAAAAGTTTTTAACGCAATTTCTGAGCTTTTTGGCTACACCCTTGCTCTGGTGGTGTTCGTTTGTATATGGTTTATACTGTTTCGAGTACAAGGGCCATCAGATAAGCTTAATATGACACTTGGAAGCTGTTTGGAAAGTTTAAAACAGTTATTTATGACTTAAAGGTGTAAGATATTGTGTTCCGATAGAAATTGCTATCACTACAAGAAAAGCGGGCATTTCCGACCGCCGACCGGAAATAAAGAGAGTTGGTCGGTTTTCACCTCGTAACCGACCACCGACCGACCGATTGTGTTGGTCGTTTGAAACCTGGTTGTAAATAAAAGATCGGAAATGATATTTATAACCGATCGACAACCAACCGCTATCTTTAGTCGGTAATGTTTTAAAATTTTCTTAGAACCTGGCATACACTTGAATAGACCTAAAACCAACTAGAGGCGGCCAGAAATAAATTTTAGGGTTCATTCGGGGCCCTGTTTTAAAACCAACCAATAACGTTGGTCGGAAATGATTTGGTCAGAACGAAATTAAAGGTTCAATTGGGGAGCCCCTATTATAAAAGTGACCAATATTTTAGTTGGTCGGAAATGAGTCAGTCAGAAGGTATTGCAGGATCATTTGGGGATTCTCTGTTTAAAAACCGACAAACTAAATTCATTTCCGACCGTCAAGTCATTACCGACCGATTTCATACACTAGCGGTCGGAAATGTGAGGTTCATTTCTTAAATTATGTGTTTACTTAGAAATAACTTAATTTGGTCGGTATCTGGGCAAAAAGGTTACCAGGTTAGAAACAGCCTATGGTAGTCGGTTGTCTGGATTTCAAATATTTTTTCACAAACATATATTATGAAATTTAACAGCCTTAAAAGTAATTATAAGTTTATTTATACAGGCAGATCTTGTGACGAATTTTCTAGTTCAGTTTCCTAAATATTCTGGTTTAATGATTCATGAGAAGCTCAGTTTTTTGTGGTTTGGTTCATGTGTGCCAATATTAAATTTCAGAGTTAATCGAGTTGAGTAATGTCCTGCTCTGACAGAAGTAGTCCTGTCACTGTAATTCTTTTCTCGTAGTCGGATGCTTCCACGCTTTCGTCGTTATATGAGTATTTCAATCAAAACCGAAATTCACCAGATTCCAGTGAGGCTTGTACCGCACAATTGGCATAAATAATTGATGAATCTCTTATCCAAGCTCCACTTATTTTATAAAAAGAAAGAATAACGGGACAGAGCATCCTACTACCGTAGATAAGGTTAAGTGTAACTATCAATCAGTGGACAAATAGGACCGTCGGAAATGCTATAAATAGAGCTCAAGGAAGTGAGGATTGGCATCGACAGCACAAGAATTACATAAGAACTTCTTATTCTCAACTAGCAAGGAGGATGGCTCAAGTGCAGCGTGTGCGTGATGACATCGTGTCATTGTGGACTCAAGGTGTCCAGGCTGCGAAAGACAAGAGTGTAAGTTATTTTGGTTTTTAATTTTCACTTCTTTTTTTATTTAGGTAATTAATGAAATTATAATTCTGCAATAGTATTATTGTTATGCACCATGCACACACCTGCCTGCGTGTGACTTGTTCTTAATTATAGTCTAATTAGTCATATAATTTTGTACGATATATATATCTCCGTTAATGTTGATTAATTGGTCCAGTCCTTCGCTGCGGTGATCAGTGCAAAGGAACTCTCAATAGTTTGGGGTTCAGACAGCCGCTACTGGAAATGGGTTTCTAAGACATACCCAATCAGGTATGTATAGCACATGTTGGAAAGCTTTTGGTGTTTTTGTACTACAAATTTAATGACCGGACAGAAGTTGGTGTTGGCTTATGCTTTTCTTGAGCTGTTTGTGTAAATAAGTAGAAGCACTTTTAAGAAGCTGAGGATACTAGATTTTCTCTCACAGCTTCTACCTCTTTTCCAAACTCTTTATTAACTTATTTACTTCTCACTTCTACTCCACTTCTTTAATTTAAGTAAAAAGTCACTTCTTTTCAGCTAACCCAAACATCCCATTGACTTCCATTTTTCGAGACCAAAGATTTGAGATAATTTTTACATAATATTTGGTTTTTCGGACTTTTGTACACACAGCTGCCAGCCTATGGAGGTTGCTGAACTGATCACAGTATGCTGGCTACAAATTGACGGAAAGTACAATGCCAACAACCTCACCAAGGGAGTGAAATACGCAGTGTATCTTGCTGTGGAGCTTAGCGACAATCTTTGCATGAATGGTCCAGTGACCCTTAAGCTTACTCGTCCCAACGGCACTACTGAAGAGCACAAGGAAGATTTGAAGACCAAGCCAACGAATGCATTGGTGGGACTTAAGGTTGGTGAATTCTGCAACACAGGCGCCTGCGGCTGTGAGAATACTGTCAAGTTCTCGATGAATGGATGTGATGGAACCACCTGGAAGACTGGCCTTACTGTCGTTGGTGCTGTCATTGCCCCAGTTAACTGCTAAACATGAATCTGATTATCATCATGTACTAAATAATTTCCAATTGCCAACATCAACTATCTGGTGTGGCTGATATGGAATGTGTGAAATAATCGCCAATATGTTGGTGCTTTTAATATATAAAAAGTTAAAGTAAGGAGTGTTCAAGCTATTATAACGTTTAGCTCGTAATTGCTTCAAGGTCTCTACTGTCACTTTAGCACTTTCAACTTAAAGATCTGACTAAAAGATAAGTTAAACATAATGAGGAACTGTATATTGTTGTGTGCTGATGTTTGTTTAATTAAGCACACTAAAGTTGCGTTCACTTGGAATGAGAAACTACAAAAGAGAAAGGAGAATGTATTAGACAATAGTGAGTGAGTTCGAGAATCTGAATTTTGCATGACGGGGATTGTTGGAAAATAGAGAAGAAATGGAATCGAGCATTCCTTTCAAAATATGTGGGTTAGATTTTTTTTAACTCAAATGGTGTACGTAGAATGGTGTGTAGAATGATAGAAGTAATGAAAATTATAAACATTTACTCCAACCTCCCCAAAATATAATACAATTTTCATTTCATTCTCTCAGCAAAGTCTAAGAGTACACTAAATTTAGGCTCATCCGTGTTTAGTCACTATTGTCTCGTATCCATTGTTCTAAAAATCGCTTGATTTAACGATCAATCCCCCAAGGTAGGCGACCGATATGATTTTTAAAATCTGATTAATCCTTATAAATTTTTCTTAATCAAATTATATATAAAATTTATTAAAATTAACTATTATATTACTTTAAATATGAACAACCGTAGAATTTATGATATACTAAATATATATATTTGATAATAAATAACTAATATAATAATAAAAAAATATTAAATATTATTTAATATTAAAATATATCTGGTTTTCACTCCAATTAATCCTTCCGATTAATCACGTATTGCCGATAATCCTGAATGGGTAGGATAACCGATTAGGTCCAATTTTCGTAACACTGCTCGTAACTTGTTCATTTTCCATTAAATTTACGAACAATTTTCCATTTCATTCTTTTTTTCAATTTCATTCAAGTGTACACGAACTTAGTTTCGTTGACACTTTAAGCAGAGTGCTTTAATCACCTTTTGTTTAGTTACTCCCTCGCACAAAGATGTTAAAAAGGTTTTAACGCAATTTCTGAGCTTTTTGGCTACACCCTTGCTCTGGTGGTGTTCGTTTGTATATGTTTTATTCTGTTTCGAGTACAAGGGCCATCAGATAAGCTTAATATGATACTTGGAAGCTGTTTGGAAAGTTTAAAACAGTGATTTATGACTTAAAAAGTGTAAGATATTGTGTTCCGATGGAAGTTGCTATCACTACAAGAAAAGCGGGCATTTCCGACCGCCGACCGGAAATAAAGAGAGTTGGTCGGTTTTCACCTCGTAACCGACCACCGACCGACCGATTGTGTTGGTCCTTTAAAACCTGGTTGTAAATAAAAGATCGGAAATGATATTTATAACCGACCGACAACCGACCGCTATCTTTAGTCGGTAATGTTTTAAAATTTTCTTAGAACCTGGCATACACTTGAATAGACCTAAAAGCAACTAGGGGCGGTCGGAAATAAATTTTAGGGTTCATTTGGGGCCCTGTTTTAAAACCAACCAATAACGTTGGTCGGAAATGATTCGGTCAAAACGAAATTCAAGGTTCAATTGGGGAGCCCCTATTATAAAAGCGACCAACTGAGTTGGTCGGAAATGAGTCGGTCAGAAGGGTTTTTTTTTAAAAAAAATTCAGTCAGAAGGTATTGCAGGATCATTTGGGGATTCGCTGTTTTAAATCCAACAAACTAAATTCATTTCCGACCGTGAAGTCATTACCGACCGGATTTCATACACTAGCGGTCGGAAATGTGGTTCATTTCTTAAATTATGTGTTTACTTAGAAATAACTTAATTTGGTCGGTATCTGGGCAAAAAGGTTACCAATAATGGTCAGAAACAACCTGTGGTAGTTGGTATTCTGGATTAGGAATATTTTTTCACGAACATATATTATAAAATTTAACAGCCTTGAAAGTAATTATAAGTTTATTTATACAGGCAGATCTTGTGACGAATTTTCTAGTTCAGTTTCCAGAATATACTTGTTCAACGATTCATGAGAAGCTCAGTTTTTTGTGGTTTGGTTCATGTGTGCCAATATTTAATTTCAGAGTTAATCGAGTTGAGCAATTTCCGAGATCTGACAGAAGTACTCCTGTCACTGTATGTATTTCTTTTTTCATAGTAGGATGCTTCCACAATTTCATCGTTATATGAGTATTTCAATCAAAACCGAAAGTTACCAGATTCCAGTGAGGCTTCTACCGCACAAATGGCATAAATAATTGATGAATCTCTTATTCAAGCTCCACTTATTTAATAAAAAGAAAGAATAACGGGACAGAGCATCCTACTACCATAGATAAGGTTAAGTGTAACTATCAATAAGTGCACAAATAGGACCGTCTGAAACGCTATAAATACAGCTCAAGGAAGTGAGGATTGGCATCGACAGCACAAGAATTACACAAGAACTTCTTATTCTCAGCTAGCAAGGAAGATGGCTCAATTGCAGCGTGATGACATCGTGTCGTTGTGGACTCAAGGTGTCCAGGCTGTGAAAGACAAGAGTGTAAGTTGTTTTGGTTGTTAATTTTCGGTACCTTTTTATATACTAATTAAGCTATTGAAATTATAATTCTGCAATAGTATTATTTTCATGCACCATGCACACACCAGTATACCTGCGTGTGACTTGTTCTTAATTATAGTCTAATTAGTCATATAATTTTGTACGATATATTTTGATTCGGAAATACCTCCGTTAATGTTGATGAATTGGTCCAGTCCTTCGCAGCGGTTATCAGTGCAAAGGAGCTCTCAATAGTTTGGGGTTCAGACAGCCGCTACTGGAAATGGGTTTCTAAGACCTACCCAATCAGGTATGTATAGCACATGTTGGAAAGCTTTTGGTGTTTTTGTACTACAAAATTTAATGACTGGACATTATTGACTTCCATTTTTCGAGACCAAAGATTTGAGATAAAGTTTTACATAATATTTGGTTTTTCGGACTTTTGTACACACAGCTGCCAGTCTCTGGAGGTTGCTGAACTGATCACAGTATGCTGGCTACAAATTGACGGAAAGTACAATGCCAACAACCTCATCAAGGGAGTGAAATACGGAGTGTATTTGGCTGTGGAGCTTAGCGACAATCTTTGCATGAACGGTCCAGTGACACTTAAGCTTACTCGTCCCAACGGCACTACTGAAGAGCACAAGGAAGATTTGAAGACCAAGCCAAAGAATACTTTGGTGGGACTTAAGGTTGGTGAATTCTGCAACACAGGCGCCTGTGGCTGTGAGAATACTGTCAAGTTCTCGATGAATGGATGTGATGGAACCACCTGGAAGACGGGCCTTACTGTCGTTGGTGCTGTCATTGCCCCAGTTAACTGCTAAACATGAATCTCAGACAACGGAAATTACCCGTTGTCTGAAACCCTCAAATACCGTTGAGTATTGAGATGCCGTCTGATACTGGGATGAGACAACGGTACGCAATCGTTGTCTGTCTTACTGCAAGACAACAACGCAAATACGAGAAAATGTTGTTGGAAGGTTGGTATACACAACTGTTTTGATGTAACAGAGTGTTGTAAGACCTTGTGTTATTCATGCGTTTCTTAAATGCATACCACATGTCTGATATGTTTCAGACAATAGTTCCCCTGAGACGAAAGATTGTCCTTCTTTCCTATAGTCAATAATACCAAAAAAAAAAATATTGTTTGAAATTACTCCATTCAACGGTTTAGTTATAAAAGAATGTTTTAAAACAATTTGTTATTCAATAGTTCCCTTGAGACAAAGTATTGTCTTTCTTCCCTCCCCACAACAATTTCGATAAAATAATGTGTTTTCTTGCATTAATAGAGTCAACAGTTGTGTGAACTTTATTTGTACAATTGTTGAGATGGTAAAAACTTTAGAAATCAAACTATTGTCTTATACAATTTATACAAGTAACTGAAAGTCAAATCTTTGCCTAACAAAAGATTAAAATAATTTGTACAAACTAAATTAATAACATTTCAAATGGCTACAAATAACCTTGTACAAGCATGCATATCTCAATACTGGAATCATCCACCAAGGATTTGTTAAGCCCAATCACAAAGTCTCTATAGTACCTTACATACTTTCTCATTGAAGTATAAGCTGGCTGGGCACTACCCATGGTGTTGTCGTCCTCATAACCGTCTGATATTTACTAAATCAATTAATCTCTTGTGGTAGTTGACGTAGTTGTCCTTATCTGCATCAACAAATCAAAAATCAAATGTTCCATAATACTACACATGGCTGGCAAGGATCTACTTGTTGCTATGTTAACAAGAAAGAGCTACTCGCAATGACATAAGACAATAAACCAAAGAATAAGTTTTATTTAGATCAGTCTCTCAGAAAAATGGAACATACAATATGATAATCTCTCAAGATTCCAGCTTGTAGCATTGAGGGCTGCCTTAAAACTCTTTCATTCACTGCATGTGCGAGATTGTAATACCTGCAGCAAAGACAAGTTATGCAAATTAATCAAGCAATATCGAGAGAACTCGCCATTATGGTAAAATAATACATAGGCATATACGTGTGCTGATATAATCGGAAGTTGGGGTGGAATGTTATTGTTTGTTGTAGTTTTGCTAGTAGTTAAGTTGTCCATTCTACCAGTCTCAACTTGCCAACCAGGCCCTCTAGACTGCAAATCGAAGGACCCAAATCGAAGGCCCTCATACACTAATTGTAAGCTATTTTGTGTCATGAAACAGAACATAGCTCTAGTAGGAAAATTGAGTTTCTGACTGCAATCATAAAAATGTCAGCGCAGAAAGCAACTCCAAAATTAATAATGCGCACCAAAATAAAGATTATGACTGCAGGGTTATACAAATAAAGATAAATCAGCAAGGGGAAAGGCTTTCTAAAGGCAAAATGTATTAGCCCAGACATTAATGAGGACCCATCATAAATTAATACTCACATTTTAGACATTGCTTTCTCAGTGAATGTCCTAAAAATCTCTCTCTCCCTCCTTCCCTCCATCTCCACTCTCTTAGAATATATTTCCCGATCTCTCTATGTGTCTCCCTCTCTCACTCTGTCCCTCCCTCTGACTGTTACTATCTCTCAGTCGCTCTCTCTCTATTTGTCTCTCTCCCTTATCTCTTACTTAGTATGTATGTTGCCCTCAGTCCAAAAACAAAAGTTTAAGATAATTAACTCAATAAAATCTACACATGAAAACCAAAACATATGAGAAATTAAATGTACTATATATGACAATGCTATTACCTGCATCTAGAAGCCTCAATTTGATGTGCTAAAACCTGTATACAAAAAAACAAAGTCACAATTAGGAGACAAGACATATATAACTGAAACTATAAAACACATATCAAAATGGAATATCAGACTAGGGTTTAGAAATTTAAACATCATCTATTCTCCATAGATTAAATTGGCCAAATCGAAACCCATTTGCACTTTTATAAATGCCTTCGATCTCCTAGGAGCATCAGACCCAGCCGACGAGACGAAGAGACTGAGAAGAAAGATCTGGAATTTGTTCCACAGTGAAGAAAATGAGAGAGTTTGTTTGAGAGAGAAGAGACAGAGAATGTGTTTCTCTAGAGAGGTAGAGGCGTAGAGCTGGTTAATGAAAATTTTGGGGGAGCAGTAGCCGCTCTTATTTTTGGCCTGATCTATTTCACTTTTTAGATTATAAATGAAATTGATTTTAAGATAAAATTTTTGACTAAAATTTATATTTATATGTAACATATTTACATTTGTGATATATTATACATTTTATATTAAAGAGAAAAATAATTAAATATAATACAAATTATTTATTGAATAAATTTATTTAAATGATTTTATATTAATATTAAAATTAAAATTAAAAAATGAATATTATTTTTTTTTGAAAAAAAAAATAAGAGGCGTACACTTTCGAATCATACTTCATATTTGTAGATTAATAGCCATGGTCAAATTTTAAATGATAAAATTTATTAAATTTTGACTGTCATATTATTTTATTATTCAAATTTAAAAATTTTAAAAATCAATTTCAAAGTCATTATAAAATTAAAAAATTTAAGAATTAGATATTATACAACAGTTTTCTTAAAAAACCGTTGTGTGACACCTTCAGAAAGTCAAGGGCTCTTATTATGCCAACTAAGTGATCCAGGTGAAGTCAATCAATTGGTGACATTTTGCCAAGTAAGCAATCCAGGTGAAATATTTTCCACCAATCAGGTGGTGCCACATTTTCTTGTAAATAGACAATGGTTATTGTCCCATGAGAATTTTTGTAAGAGAAATTATTGTCCAAAATAAGCTCAAACAACGTTTTCAACAAAACTCGTTGTATGTAAGTAGTGTAAACAACAATTTATTGGAAAAAAACAGTTGTCTAATAAATTATTTTTTTTAAGAGTTAAAGATTCTCTTATCCTTGAAAAATCCTTATTTTTATGTTTTTTATCTAAAAATTATATTTGTATTAAACATATATGCAAATTTGTATTGTTCATTTGTAACAAGAAGATAATTTTGTAGTTCGGACGTGAGTATTACGGGGGTGTATTCGATTGGGATTTTAATGCATTGTTTTTAGTCTATGGATTTTAATGGATTGTATGAGATTTTGATTTTGTGCGGATTCTTGATGAAATGTCGCAGAGTTGATAGGATTTAGGTACAATGCTTCAAAATCCCATTGAATTTGGTGGGATTTCAAAAAACTTAAAATACACTGAAGAATGCCACAAAATCCATCATTTTATGAAATGAAAAAAAATCCATCAGCATTTGAATACCATCAGATTTTAATGGATTTTAAACAATCCCAATTGAATACCATCGGATTTTAAAGCATAATTTAAAATCCCAATTGAATACCTCAAGATTTTAATGGATTTCAAACAATCCCAATCGAATACCCTCGGATTTCATGAATGCAAAAAAATCTTTAAAATCCCAATCCAATACACCCCTCTTAGTATGTGTTTTATGTTTACAATTTAGGAAGCACTGGTTAGAAATTTTGTTATCTATAAGATTAGTTCCGTAATAATTTATAAATATTTTTTTTGATGATCTAACCGTACGGATGTTAAGAACTACCAATATTAGTCATGTATAAAAAAAATTAATTTTTTTTATGTTTGTTTTATATGTTTTTTTAACAAAAATAGTCAATTGTAAATTTTGTCTTATTATAAAAAGGTAATTTTTGTCTTTTAGTGTCTCTAATAGACAACGGTTTCTATATACTCATCTGTTGTATGAGTTAAAATGATACAACAATACAATACATATAATTAAGCCAAACTGTTGTGCGAGGTTTAAAGAACAATGCTACCAAAAACGGTTGTGTGAATTTGAATACAACAACTCATTATTAAAATCGTTGTGCATTCTTTAACAACGGTTTAGTGGAATATTGTGTAATATGTACAAACACAACTGTTTCCCCAACCGTTGTTTATTAATTACAACGGTTACTTGACAACATTGTCTGACTTTGCAAATAACAATGGTTTTGGAAACCCGTTGTATAATATTTAACAACAGTTTTATAGACAATTGTGTGAATTTCTGAAAAACAATGGTCTTTATAAACTGTTGTGTCAAACAAACTTTTTTACATATTTTTTAACAACGCTTTTAAAAACCGTAGTATGAGTCCTGGTTTAGACAATGGATAGTCGAGGTCAAAAAAGCAACCGTTGTGTGTTCTTTTTTCGCAACGGTTTTTTTTCGTTGTGTTGTCTGAAAGGTGTTGTCTGAGTCTGTTTTTCTTGTAGTGGCTCACAATCATCATGTACTAAATAATTTCCAATTAATTGCCAACATTACCTGTCTGGTACGTGTGGCTGATATGGAATGTGTGAAATAATCGCCAATATCTTGGTGTTTTAATATATAAAAAGTTAAAGTACGGAGTGTTCAGGCTATTATAACGTTTAGCTCGTAATTGCTTCAAGGTCTCTACTGTTACTTTAGCACTTTTAACTTAAAGGTCTTACTAAAAGATTAGTTAAACATAATGAGGAACTGTATATTGTTTTGTGCTGATGTTTGTTTAATTAAGCACACTAAAGTTGCGTTCACTTGGAATGAAAAACTACAAAAACAGAAAGGAGAATGTATGAGACAATAGTGAGTGAGGTTGAGAATCTGAATTTCGCATGACGGGGATTGTTGGGAAAATATAGAAGAAATGGAATCAGCATTCCTTTCAAAATATGTGGTTAGATTTTTTAACTCAAATGGTGTAGAATGGTGTGTAAATGATTGAATGAATGAAAATTATAAACATTTACTCCAACCTCCCCAAAATATAATACAAATTTCATTTCATTTTCTCATCATTTCATTCCATCCAAGTGAACAAAGTCTAAGAGCACACTAAATTTAGGCTCATTCGTGTTTAGTCACTATTGTCTCATAACCATTGTTCTAAAAATCCCTTGACTTAACGATCAATCCCCCAAGGTAGGCGACTAATTTGATTTTTTAAACCTGATTAATCCTTATAAAATTTTCTTAATCAAAGTATATATAAAATTTATTAAAATTAACTATTATATTACTATAAATATGAACAACTGTAGAATTTATGATATAGTAAATATATATTTGTTGATAAATAACTAATATAATAATAACAAAATATTTATTATTATTTAATATTAAAATATATCTAGTTTTCACTCCAATTAATCCTTCCGATTAATCGCAGATTGCTGATAATCCTAAATCGGTAGGTTAAATGAGTAGGTCCGATTTTCGTAACTCTACTCGTAACTTGTTCATTTTCCATTAAATTTATTTACAATTTTCCATTTCATTCTTTTTTTTCATTTTATTTCATTCAAGTGTACACAATCTTTGTTTCGTTGACACTTTAAGCACAGTGTTTTAATCACCTTTTGTTTAGTTACTCCCTTGTACGAGATGTTGTAAAGTTTTTAGAGCAATTTCTGAGCTTTTTGGCTACACCCTTGCTCTGGTGGTGTTCGTTTGTATATGTTTTATACTGTTTCGAGTAGGTCCATCGGATAATCTTAATATGATACTTGGAAGCTGTTTGGAAAGTTTAAAACAGTGATTTATGACTTAAAGGTGTAAGATATTGTGTTCCGATGGAAGTTGATATAACTACAAGAAAAACGGGCATTTCCGACCGCCGACCGAAAATAAAGAGAGTTGGTCGGTTTTCACCTCGTAACCGACCACCGACCGACCGATTGTGTTGGTCCTTTAAAACCTGGTTGTAAATAACAGATCGGTCGGAAATGATATTTATAACCGACCGACGACCGACCGCTATCTTTAGTCGGTAATGTTTTAAAATCTTCTTAGAACTTGGCATACATGTGAATAGACCTAAAAGTGACTGGAGGTTGCCATAAATAAATTCAGGGTTCATTCAGGGGGCTTGTTTTAAAACCAACCAATAAAGTTGGTCGGAAATGATAAGGTCTGAACGAAATTCAGGGTTCAATTGGGGAGCCCCTATTATAAAACCGACCAACTGAGTTGGTTGGAAATGAGTCAGTCGGAAGGTATTTCAGGGTTCATTTGGGGATTCTCTGTTTTAAAACCAACAAACTAAAAATTCATTTTCGACCGTGAAATCATTACCGACCGATTTCATACACTAGCGGTCGGAAATGTGGTTCATTTCTTAAATTATGTGTTTAGTCAGAAATAACTTAATTTGGTCGGTTTTCTTGGCAAAAAGGTTACCAATAATGGTCGGAAATAGCCTGTGCTAGTCAATTTTCTGGATTTAGAATATTTTTTCACAAACATATATTATGAAATTTAACAGCCTTGAAAGTAATTATAAGTTTATTTATACAGGCAGATCTTGTGACGAATTTTCTAGTTCAGTTTCAAGAATATTCTGGTTCAACGATTCATCAGAGGCTCAGTTTTTTGTGGTTTGGTTCATGTGTGCCAATATTAAATTTTAGAGTTAATCGAGTTGAGCAATGTCCGAGATCTGACAGAAGTACTCCTGTCACTGTACGTATTTCTTTTTTCATAGTCGGATGCTTCCACAATTTCATCGTTATATGAGTATTTCAATCAAAACCGAAAGTTACCAGATTCCAGTGAGGCTTCTACCGCACAAATGGCATAAATAATTGATGAATCTCTTATCCAAGCTCCACTTATTTAATAAAAAGAAAGAATAACAGGACAGAGCATCCTACTACCGTAGATAAGGTTAAGTATAACTATCAATAAGTGCACAAATAGGACCGTACTCAACGCTGTAAATAGAGCTCAAGGAAGCTGTGAGGATTGGCATCGACAGCACAAGAATTACACAAGTACTGCTTATTCTCAACTAGCAAGGAAGATGGCTCAATTGCAGCGTGATGACATCGTGTCGTTGTGGACTCAAGGTGTCCAGGCTGTGAAAGACAAGAGTGTAAGTTGTTTTGGCTGTTAATATTCGGTACCTTTTTATGGAAGCTACTGAAATTATAGTTCTGCAATAGTATTATTGTCATGCGTGTGACTTGTTCTTATAGTCTAATTAGCCATATAAATTTTGTATGATATAATTTAATTCTGAAATATCTCCGTTGTTAATTAAATGTTTTAGTCCTGCGCTGCGGTTATCACCGCAAAGGAACTCTCAATAGTCTGGGGTTCAGACAGCCGCTACTGGAAATGGGTTTCTAAGACCTACCCAATCAGGTATGTATATATAGCACATGTTGGAACGCGTAGGTGTTTTTATACTACAGAATTTAATGACTGGACATTGACTTTCATTTTTCGAGACCAAAGATTTGAGATAAATTTTTACGTAATATTTGGTTTTTGGGACTTTTGTACACACAGCTGCGAGGCTCTGGAGGTTGCTAAACTAATTACAGTATGCTGGCTCCAAATTGACGGAGAGTACGATACCAGCAACCTGAAAAAGGGAGTGAAATACGGAGTGTATTTTGTTGTGGAGCTTAGCGACAATCTTTGCATGAACGGTCCAGTGACCCTTAAGCTTACTCGTCCCAACCGCACTACTGAAGAGCACAAGGAAGATTTGGAGACCAAGCCAAAGAATACATTGGTGGGACTTAAGGTTGGTGAATTCATCAACTCAGCATGCGGCTGTGAGAATACTGTCAAGTTCTCGATGAATGGATGTGATGGAACCACCTGGAAGACTGGCCTTACTGTCATTGGTGCTGTCATTGCCCCAGTCTGGTAAACATGCATCTGATAAACTAAATAATTTCCAATTGCCAACATCACCTATCTGGTTTGGCTGATGTGGAATGTGTGAAATAATCGCCAATATGTTGGTGTTTAAATATATACTCCCTCCGTCCCAATGAATTATATACATTGGGATCGGACACGGAGACCAAGAAAAAGTGTAAGAAATGAGTAGAGTTATATGGAAAGTTGGTAAAGTGGTGGGACCCATATATTTTTTAATAATAGATTTGAGATAGTGGAGTAAAGTAGTGGGTGTAATAGTGTTTTTATTATTATATAATGGAGATAGTGGGAGAATGTAGTGGGTGTAATAATGTTTTATATTATAAAAAGTTGCTATTTTGGGAATGTATAGAAATGATGGGACATCCCAAAAAGGAAACTGTATAGAATTGATTGGGACGGAGAGAGTAAGTGATACGCCATAAACAAGTACCTGGGACTTTGAGAACGGATTTTATTAAAGATGATGAACATCCAATGCATTAGACCCTAGAATCTCGAACTTGTCATGACCCAAATTGTAAAAATAAAAAATCACCAAACAAAAATGGAAATGAATATTAAATAAATATGTCTAGAAAAAATCATCAATAAAATTACAACAGTACAGTGACAGTGAGAGAATCTGGAACATATAGAAGTACTAGATGAATGAAAGGGTTATCAGAAAGTATCACAAAAATACGATTTTGAAGCAAAGACGTCGTTATATTGGGGTGTTTGGCTATAACTTTTAAGTCCGGCTCGGGATATAAATTAGAAGCACTTATTCGTACAGTTTACGTAAAAAGTAAAAAGTCAAGAATCGAAGCTGACTTCTACTTATTTTTCAAACACTCATAACTCTTAATTTACTTCTAACTTCTACTTCACTTCTCTACTTTAAACAAAAAACATTTAATTTTAAAGTCACCCAAACAGTCCCTTTATATTTTCTAAAAATTTCACTATAAACGTTTTCCACACTCCACTGCTTCTACTCCAGGAGTTCTTCCAACTTGATTAGACCTCATCCCACTTCTTTTCCTATCAATAAAAACATTTAGCGCCTCCTTCAAATACAGTGCTTTTACAGGCCCGTAATTTTTACTCGGCCAAACAACACATGTTATAGGCATTCTATCGAACAGTTTCTTGCCAAAAACAATTTCTTCACACTTTACCAATATTACCACATGACTATTCAAATGAATTAATCAACATTCACTTTATATTCCCTAACAACATGAAAATAAAATGGATCCATCCTGCTAGAAAAATATGCACTGGTGAAAATTATACAAAAATTAAAATTTTGAAATTTATTAGAAATATAATGATTTTAATATACATATTTAAACTATTAATCTTTATATATATAATTTTCTGTGATGAACATTTGATCATATTTTAAATTATTTTTTTTCTAAAAATAATTCTCGCATACAGTTATGATATGAATTTAATTCAGAATTATGTGTTTTATTTTAACAAATCATTATGTTGTTTTATGATTTCTAAAGAGTTGAAATATATATTCAGAACCAACGTATATTATAAGGTGGTTTGTAGGTATTCAGTCTGTAGTATAATTTAAATTTTTTTAATTCATAGTTATTTTAGACGTGTGTGTAATATTAATTAATTAGAGTTCCTTTAGAATTTGACAAATTAATATATAATTGTAAGAGAGGGTTTAAGCTAAATAAATCTAATTCAAAAGTAATTTGTTCTCTTCTTTTTTTTAGCAATGTTGTGATTTTCTGTCCTTGCATTGTATGGCTATAAATCTATAACATGGACAATTGTTTAGTGCCTTTTTTTTCTCCACGGAGTCATCGCATTATTACCCCAACTTTTTTGGTCTTTATTGCAATATTTCGAAAGACAAGTGTTGAATTAAATTTTATATTAATATAAATTTGGTTTATAATATAATATGGACTCTTTATTCATTTTTATTATGACACGTCATAAGAATTCTATAAAGTTTTTTCATAAATTAAGTTGTTTGAGTTTTAAAAAATTAAAATAAATAGATTTGTTGGCAATGTGATTCTGTTGTTGAGATAATTGTTGCATTATAAAATACCGATCAATATGAAAATATTTGCATAGTAATATTATATAATTATTATATCATGATAATTAAATTCGAGTCATTTCATTAATTAAATTGTTTGAGTTTTAAAAATTAAGACTAATATTTTTATAGGTAATGCAACCTGTTGTAGTATAATTATTACATTATAAACTTCTAATCAACATGGAAGTTTTTTTTATAGTATAATATTTATTATTATTAAATCAAAAATATTATAAAATTGTGATCAATATGAAAGACTTTTCATAGTAATATAATAATTATTAATATTAAATAATATATATATATATATATATATATATGTCAATAACTAAATTAGATTTGTTTCGTTAATTGAACTATTTAAGTTTAAAAAATTAAGATAAATAGTTTTGTAGATAATTATGTAATTATGTCGGTGTCCTAATCGTTACATACCAAAATTTTGGTCAATATATAAAGTCTACTCATACTTTTTTTTTTTTTAAACTAGTCTACTGATACTATTATAATAATAATAGTATAATAATAGTTATTTTGTTATTCATAAAAAAATTATGTTAACCAAATTTTGGTTTATTAATATTAATATAGACTCCCTATTTTATTGAATTGTGAAACATGATAGAAATTTTATAAAGTTATTTCATAAATAAAATTGTTTAACGTTTAAATTATAAAGGACTGATTTTGTTAACAATGTAATCTGTTAGTGGGATAATCATTATATTAAAAAATCCTCATCAATATGAAAATATTTTCATAAAGGTATAATAATAATTATCATCAAATAAAAAAATACTGTGATAACCAAATAAGGGTGTTGTTTCATAATTTAAATTGTTTGCGTTTTAAAATTTAAAGTGGATATTTTTGTTGACAATGTAATTATGTTGGTGGGATAATCATTATATCAATATAGAAGTCCTTTCATATTAGTATAATAATAATTATTTTTAAATAAAAAAATTATGTAAAAATAACCAAATCTTGATATTCCATACATAGTCCACTGAAAAATTTCACTTGTTAATAAACCATATAGAAATAACGGTGAAAAGGGACTGTTTGCAGGACAAATTCTTACGAGAAAACATGTACTGTACATCTAATTCTACTACAAGTACCCAAAAACCGTTGAAATTTAATTTCCTCTAATGAGTGTCTGCAAAAGTATTTTCAATGACGTTAGAATTATATCGCCTTTTTTAAAATTTATCTTGCACGGAATTCTTTTCGACCCGATCAAGGGAGGGTGTTAAATTTCATACAGCAGTTATGTTAACTACACAACTCTATATACCTAGTAATCGAGAAGAGTGATAGACTTGTAGAATCGGTGTTCTCTAATTGTAGTTGCATGAATAGTTCTGCGGCTGCGCTACTATACATCCTTCTTTTTTGACGGATTTCAAGTACTAAATCCGTGAATTTCTCAAAAAAAAAGTACCAAATCCGTGAAAAATGACACATGCAATTCCGTTTGTAACAGATTTCATTCTTCCATTGTAGTCTTGTCTAAAGTTGTAGGCTCATTGTAGCCGTTATTTGAAATTAGTGGATGTACCCAGACCCCATTTCACCCCATGATCAATTAAACTTCTCCTTGGCTACTAATTCAATATAATTTATTCACAAACATATATTATGAAATTTAATTAGCAGCCTTGAAACTTGAAAGTAATTATAAGTTTATTTATACAGGAAGATCTTGTGGCGAATTTTCTAGTTCAGTTTCCAGAAAATTCTGGTTCAACAATTACTGAGAAGCTCAATGTTTCGTGGTTGTTCATCTGTGCCAATATCAAATTTCAGAGTTGATCGAGTTGAGTAATGTCCAAGCTCCACTTATTTAATAACAAGAAAGAATAATGAGACAGAGCATCCTCCTACCACATGCAGATAAGGATAAGTGTACCTATCAATAAGTGGACAAATAGGACCGTCCGAAACCCTATAAATACAGCTCAAGGAAGTGAGTATTGGCATCGACAGCACAAGAATTGCACAAGAACTTCTTATTCCCAACTAGCAAGAAGATGGCTCAAGTGTAGCGTGATGACATCTTATCATTGTGGACTCAAGGTGTCCAGGCTGTGAAAGACAAGAGCGTAAGGTGCGCTGCGGTTATGACTGGAAATGGGTTTCTAAGAAATACCCAATCAGGTCTGTATATATAGCACATGTTGGAATTTAATGACTGGACATTGAATTCCATTTATCGAGACCAAAGATTTGAGATAAATCAATATACTTATATAAAGGAGAAGCGAGGGGCGTGTAGGTGGCGTCTCTCACATCGCTCCGTTCTATTTTTCTAATTTTCTGGAATTTTTGGATGAAAAATATCAAAAACTAGAACTACCTTTTTTAGTTTTGGGTATATTAGAAGCAAGTTTCAGAATCTGATTTTGTTTCAGATTATTTATGGAATATAGTAGCTTGAAAGTTTTAATCTGATTTTGTTTCAGATTAGTAGTTTCGGGTATATTGGAAGCAAGTTTCAGAATCTAATTTTGTTTCAGATTATTTATGGAATACAGTAGCTTGAAAGTTTTAATCTGATTTTGTTTCATATTATTTAATT
The DNA here is from genome assembly GCF_001625215.2 of Daucus carota subsp. sativus. Taxonomy (NCBI): domain Eukaryota; kingdom Viridiplantae; phylum Streptophyta; class Magnoliopsida; order Apiales; family Apiaceae; genus Daucus; species Daucus carota. The sequence continues at coordinate 51,878,338 of NC_030381.2, read as the reverse complement.
ATGGAAAAGAGTAGCACACAGGTCTCTCTGCACCTATAAATCCCCTATAGATTGTAGGGTTTTAGATCATCTAAACACAACATTCTTTCTCTCAATACCACAACCTTACCTCTCTTTGGTGATAATTCTCTTGCTCGATTTCTAACTCGGTAGTGCCGTTCTTCAGCAACGATAAGTGAAGGCTGTTTATACAGTATTAAAAAAATAAAGGTTGTTGTAAGCAAAGGTAGTTATAGACCGCTATGTTGGAGTCGACAAATCAAAACACGGGAAAAGAATATAGTCTTGACATGATATTGATGGATGATATCAATAAATTAACTGTTAGTGATGTATGTTTGTTGGTTATTATTTTATAACGTTTGTTTTTGTTCTTCGAATATGTTGTTAATTTTTATATGATTTATTTTGTATACATTGAAAAAAAATTATTCATGCATTATCTGTTTGCTCTATTCAAGCAACTTTTAAGTAAGACTGTTTATACAGTATTAAAATTTAAAGTTTGTTACAAGCAAGGGTAGTTATACACCGCTATCTCACAGATTTAAGTTAGACGTGTTTGTGCACAATCAATCCAAAAAAATTGGAGTAAAGTGACAATGTAAGAACATGATTACTTTTAAAAAAACACAAATAAAATTAATATTCGCCGTGTTTTAAATTGTTAATTACGTGTATAAATTTATTTTCATTTTTTCATCATGAATTATAGTCCAATTTTGCAATTTTATCTATTAGTATTGGTATTACATCAAGATTTTTATAATATAAAATTTATTTTATCCTACAAATATTAATTTTGAAACATTAATATACTTTTTATAGACAAACACAAAATTATTTTATTTTACAAATATTAATATTGAGCCATTAATATAATTTTTATAGGCCGCCGCAACGCGGCTTCTCAACTAGTTTTACATAATATTTGGTTTTTGGGACTTTTGTACACACAGCTCCCAGGCTCTGGAGGTTGCTGAACTAATAGCTGAATATATTATAGAAAGTGACTCCCAGATATGTTAGAAATCCTTCAAATAAGGCAGCAGATAATTAGATGGCTAAAATTCTTATAAGCTTAGTAGCTTCATTGTTATTTCGTCTCCTCCATTATGCTTGTCGGAGACACTATTGTCTAACATTTGATGATTTAATAAGGATTAACTTTTAATAAAAAAAAAAAAAAGTACTATTCCACGTCCCAAAGTATTTGAATTTAAATTTTATCGGTCACCACCTTAACTCATTAAAAATAAAATAGCATCCGAATTATTTCTAGCAATCAAGAATATAAATCTTGGACCTAAATGTACCACTCCTTTTTCATCAGTCTCCTTATGGGCAACTATATATTCACTGCAACAAATAAACCCATTTATGACGGATTTTTAACACTGAATCCGTCGTAAATGGTCCAATTACGACGGATTTTTTCCGTCTTTTTGCTCGAGTCAAAAGTTCAAAAATTGGTCACAAATTCAAATTTTCGTCGTAAATTTCATATAAGTGGGTCCCATCTGCCAATAGAATAATACGCAACTTACAATGAAAATTCTGTCATAAAAAGCTATCTTACGATGAATTGTGCGTCGTAAAGTTTGCCATTATAATAGTGAAATTATGGAGGCCATCTAGTGAAACTTGTGACGCCTTATGTAACTTGCAAAGTATACCGAAATTTGTGAATGGTTTTAAACTTACTAATCGATAAAAAACGGCGGAATTTTTCTGTCATAACTTCGGAATTATGACAGATTTCAGGCTTAATTTCCGTCGTAAACAGGACAGTTTTTTGTAGTGTTGGCTACTACTTCATTATATATTCACAAACATATATCGGTTTTTCTAGTGTGTGCCTAGGGGCACACACTAAGCACTAAAATTCTTAAGTTTGAGTGATTTTGATTGGCTCTTATTTCTTTATAATGGTGGACCCCTTGCAAATTCACCAACCACACCAATTAAAATTCACCAAACTTATAAAATTTCGTGCTTAGCATGTACCCATGGGCACAGACAAACCCAACATATATTACGAAAGAATAATGCTAGGTCCACCGAAACTGATACAGAATTGTGTACAGAGTCAGAATGACGTGGATTCCAATATCATTCTCTTTTCATTTATTATCTTTATTCACTCTTCATCCCTCGGCTTTGATTTTTTCTTTCCACCCTCTGCTTTATTTTTTTTCTATTGCCTTGGAGTCTTTATATGCTGCTATTTTTATTATACACACCCTCTGCTTTAATCGTTTTTTACCATTTTATTCTTTATACAAATATATTTATATTATACATTGATATATTTGTTTTACTTGTATTATCTAATTCATTTTTTATTATTATCTTTATAATTTTATAATTTGATATATTTGTCCTTCTATTAGATAATAATTTATTTATTGTACTTCTGTAGAGGACTTGTTTATTTTCTATTCTAAAAATAAAATATATATTTGATTGTTTTGGAATATAAAATAAAAAAGTTTCGTATAAATATATCAGCTAATTAAGAGAAAGAAACTTCTACAAAATAAATATAAATATATATTTTAAATTAAAAGTTGTCAAAATTTTATTTGAACAAAAAATGTTTAAAAATCACAACTACATGTATAACAAAAGTGCTCGCTGAATATAAAATTCTAAATAACGTTTAAAGTTTTAAAATTTAGAATATTCATTATCTTAATTTAAAAGTAGTAAATGCCATTTAAGATATTATAATCGCACAAAAATATTTCATGTATAACGAATATGTTAAATATGTTGGTAATATGAATGATAAAATAGATATTTAAGAGTTTTGGAATATAAAATAGATCAATCCACTACAAAATACAGTAAATAAATTATGGAAGAAAATGTCAAATTTCAAGATAATAATACATATATGATAAATATATTGAATAATAGAAGTAAAGAAAGATATCAAAATGTAAAAAAAATATATTTGTTTATATAATAAAATTATCAAAAATCGATTAAACATATAAACTGCCTATATAACAAAATACTATAAAGACTCAAAAGTAGAAGACAGAACTAAAAGAAGCGGAGATGTATTGAAAAAAGAAAAGAAAACAACGACAGAGTATGAATGATAAATGAAGTGAGAAAGTCGGTGGAATCCACGTCATTCTGTACACAAATCTGTATCCGTTTCTGTGTACGTAGCATTACTCATTACCAAATGTAACAGCCTTGAAAGTAATTATAAGTTTATTTATACAGGAAGATCTTGTGACGAATATTCTACTTCAGTTTCCAGATTCTGGTTCAACAATTACTGAGAAGCTCAATGTTTCGTGGTTTGGTTCATCTGTGCCAATATTAAATTTCAGAGTTAATCGAGCTGAGTAATGTCCTAGGCTCCTAGATCTGACAGAAGTACTCCTGTCACTGTATTTCTTTTCTCATAGTCGGATGCTTCCACGATTTCGTCGTTATATGAGTATTTCAATCAAAACCGAAAGTTACCAGATTCCAGTGAGGCTTGTACCGCACAAATGGCATAAATAATTGATGAATCTCTTATCCAAGCTCCACTTATTTTATAAAAAGAAAGAATAACGGGACAGAGCATCCGACTACCGTAGATAAGTTTAAGTGTAACTATCAATAAGTGCACAAATAGGACCGTACGCAACGCTATAAATAGAGCTCAAGGAAGTGAGGATTGGCATCGACAGCACAAGAATTACATAAGAACTTCTTATTCTCAACTAGCAAGGAGGATGGCTCAAGTGCAGCGTGTGCGTGATGACATCGTGTCATTGTGGACTCAAGGTGTCCAGGCTGCGAAAGACAAGAGTGTAAGTTATTTTGGTTGTTAATTTTCACTATTTTTTTATTTAGGTAATTATGAAATTATAATTCTGCAATAGTATTAGTGTCATGCACCATGCCCACACCAGTATGCCTGCGTGTGACTTGTTCTTAATTATAGTCTAATTAGTCATATAAATTTTGTACGATATATTTTGATTCGGAAATATCTCCGTTAATGTTGATTAATTGGTCCAGTCCTTCGCTGCGGTTATCAGTGCAAAGGAACTCTCAATAGTTTGGGGTTCAGACAGCCGCTACTGGAAATGGGTTTCTAAGACATACCCAATCAGGTATGTATAGCACATGTTGGAAAGCTTTTGGTGTTTTTGTACTACAAATTTAATGACGAGACAGAAGTTGCTTCTGGCTTCTGCTTTTCTTGAGCTGTTTGTGTAAATAAGTAAAAGCACTTTTAAGAAACTGAAGATACTGGGGCCGTTTGGCTAAGCTTAAAAGAAGTGCTTCTTTGTTTAAAATAAAGAAGTGAATTAGAAGTGAGAAGTAAATAAGTGAATAAAGTGTTTGGAAAAAAAGTAGAAGCTGTGAGAGAGAAGCTAGCATTCTCAGCTTCTTAAAAGTGCTTCTACTTCTTTACACAAACGGGTCAAGAAGCAGAAGTCAGAAGCAGAAGCCCCTGCTTCTGCTAAACAAACAGGCACACTAGATTTTCTCTCACAACTTCTACTTCTTTTCCAAACTCTTTATTAACTTATTTACTTCTCACTTCTACTCCCCTTTTTTAATTTAAGTAAAAAGTCCCTTCTTTTCAGCTAACCCAAACAGCCCATTGACTTCCATTTTTCGAGACCAAAGATTTGAGATAAATTTTTACATAATATTTGGTTTTTCGGACTTTTGTACACACAGCTGCCAGCCTATGGACGTTGCTGAACTGATCACAGTATGCTGGCTACAAATTGACGGAAAGTACAATGCCAACAACCTCACCAAGGGAGTGAAATACGCAGTGTATCTTGCTGTGGAGCTTAGCGACAATCTTTGCATGAATGGACCAGTGACCCTTAAGCTTACTCGTCCCAACGGCACTACTGAAGAGCACAAGGAAGATTTGAAGACAAAGCCAACGAATACTTTGGTGGGACTTAAGGTTGGTGAATTCTGCAACACAGGCGCCTGTGGCTGTGAGAATACTGATGTCAAGTTCTCGATGAATGGATGTGATGGAACCACCTGGAAGACGGGCCTTACTGTCGTTGGTGCTGTCATTGCCCCAGTTAACTGCTAAACATGAATCTCATTATAATCATCATGTACTAAATAATTTCCAGTTAATTGCCAGCATCACCTGTCTGGTACGTGTGGCTGATATGGAATGTGTGAAATAATCGCCAATATGTTGGTGTTATAATATATAAAAAGTTAAAGTACGGAGTGTTCAAGCTATTATAACGTTTAGCTCGTAATTGCTTCAAGGTCTCTACTGTCACTTTAGCACTTTCAACTTAAAGATCTGACTAAAAGATAAGTTAAACATAATGAGGAACTGTATATTGTTGTCTGCTGATGTTTGTTTAATTAAGCACACTAAAGTTGCGTTTACTTGGAATGAAAAACTACAAAAGAGAAAGGAGAATGTATGAGACAATAGTGAGTGAGGTTGAGAATCTGAATTTTGCATGACGGGGATTGTTGGGGAAGATAGAGAAGAAATGGAATCGAGCATTCCTTTGAAAATATGTGGGTTAGATTTTTTAACTCAAATGGTGTAGAATGGTGTGTAGAATGATAGAAGGAATGAAAATAATAAACATTTACTCCAACCTCCCCAAAATATAATACAAATATCATTTCATTCTCCCAGCATTTCATTCCATCCAAGTGAACAAAGTCTAAGAGTACACTAAATTTAGGCTCATCCGTGTTTAGTCACTATTGCCTCGTATCCATTGTTCTAAAAATCCCTTGATTTAACGATCAATCCCCCAAGGTAGGCGACCGATATGATTTTTAAAATCTGATTAATCCTTATAAATTTTTCTTAATCAAATTATATATAAAATTTATTAAAATTAACTATTATATTACTTTAAATATGAACAACTGTAGAATTTATGATATACTAAATATATATTTGTTAATAAATAACTAATACAATAATAACAAAATATTAAATGTTATTTAATATTAAAATATATCTGGTTTTCACTCCAATTAATCCTTCCGATTAATCACGGATTGCTCATAATCCTAAATGGGTAGGTTAACTGATTAGGTCCAATTTTCGTAACACTGCTCGTAACTTGTTCATTTTCCATTAAATTTACAAACAATTTTTCATTTCATTTTATTTCATTCAAGTGAACACGAACTTAGTTTTGTTGACACTTTAAGCAGAGTGCTTTAATCACCTTTTGTTTAGTTACTCCCTCGTACAAAGATGTTAAAAAGTTTTTAACGCAATTTCTGAGCTTTTTGGCTACACCCTTGCTCTGGTGGTGTTCGTTTGTATATGGTTTATACTGTTTCGAGTACAAGGGCCATCAGATAAGCTTAATATGACACTTGGAAGCTGTTTGGAAAGTTTAAAACAGTGATTTATGACTTAAAGGTGTAAGATATTGTGTTCCGATAGAAATTGCTATCACTACAAGAAAAGCGGGCATTTCCGACCGCCGACCGGAAATAAAGAGAGTTGGTCGGTTTTCACCTCGTAACCGACCACCGACCGACCGATTGTGTTGGTCCTTTGAAACCTGGTTGTAAATAAAAGATCGGAAATGATATTTATAACCGATCGACAACCGACCGCTATCTTTAGTCGGTAATGTTTTAAAATTTTCTTAGAACCTGGCATACACTTGAATAGACCTAAAACCAACTAGAGGCGGCCAGAAATAAATTTTAGGGTTCATTCGGGGCCCTGTTTTAAAACCAACCAATAACGTTGGTCGGAAATGATTTGGTCAGAACGAAATTCAAGGTTCAATTGGGGAGCCCCTATTATAAAAGTGACCAATATTTTAGTTGGTCGGAAATGAGTCAGTCAGAAGGTATTGCAGGATCATTTGGGGATTCTCTGTTTAAAAACCGACAAACTAAATTCATTTCCGACCGTCAAGTCATTACCGACCGATTTCATACACTAGCGGTCGGAAATGTGAGGTTCATTTCTTAAATTATGTGTTTACTTAGAAATAACTTAATTTGGTCGGTATCTGGGCAAAAAGGTTACCAGGTTAGAAACAGCCTATGGTAGTCGGTTGTCTGGATTTCAAATATTTTTTCACAAACATATATTATGAAATTTAACAGCCTTAAAAGTAATTATAAGTTTATTTATACAGGCAGATCTTGTGACGAATTTTCTAGTTCAGTTTCCTAAATATTCTGGTTTAATGATTCATGAGAAGCTCAGTTTTTTGTGGTTTGGTTCATGTGTGCCAATATTAAATTTCAGAGTTAATCGAGTTGAGTAATGTCCTGCTCTGACAGAAGTAGTCCTGTCACTGTAATTCTTTTCTCGTAGTCGGATGCTTCCACGCTTTCGTCGTTATATGAGTATTTCAATCAAAACCGAAATTCACCAGATTCCAGTGAGGCTTGTACCGCACAATTGGCATAAATAATTGATGAATCTCTTATCCAAGCTCCACTTATTTTATAAAAAGAAAGAATAACGGGACAGAGCATCCTACTACCGTAGATAAGGTTAAGTGTAACTATCAATCAGTGGACAAATAGGACCGTCGGAAATGCTATAAATAGAGCTCAAGGAAGTGAGGATTGGCATCGACAGCACAAGAATTACATAAGAACTTCTTATTCTCAACTAGCAAGGAGGATGGCTCAAGTGCAGCGTGTGCGTGATGACATCGTGTCATTGTGGACTCAAGGTGTCCAGGCTGCGAAAGACAAGAGTGTAAGTTATTTTGGTTTTTAATTTTCACTTCTTTTTTTATTTAGGTAATTAATGAAATTATAATTCTGCAATAGTATTATTGTTATGCACCATGCACACACCTGCCTGCGTGTGACTTGTTCTTAATTATAGTCTAATTAGTCATATAATTTTGTACGATATATATATCTCCGTTAATGTTGATTAATTGGTCCAGTCCTTCGCTGCGGTGATCAGTGCAAAGGAACTCTCAATAGTTTGGGGTTCAGACAGCCGCTACTGGAAATGGGTTTCTAAGACATACCCAATCAGGTATGTATAGCACATGTTGGAAAGCTTTTGGTGTTTTTGTACTACAAATTTAATGACCGGACAGAAGTTGGTGTTGGCTTATGCTTTTCTTGAGCTGTTTGTGTAAATAAGTAGAAGCACTTTTAAGAAGCTGAGGATACTAGATTTTCTCTCACAGCTTCTACCTCTTTTCCAAACTCTTTATTAACTTATTTACTTCTCACTTCTACTCCACTTCTTTAATTTAAGTAAAAAGTCACTTCTTTTCAGCTAACCCAAACATCCCATTGACTTCCATTTTTCGAGACCAAAGATTTGAGATAATTTTTACATAATATTTGGTTTTTCGGACTTTTGTACACACAGCTGCCAGCCTATGGAGGTTGCTGAACTGATCACAGTATGCTGGCTACAAATTGACGGAAAGTACAATGCCAACAACCTCACCAAGGGAGTGAAATACGCAGTGTATCTTGCTGTGGAGCTTAGCGACAATCTTTGCATGAATGGTCCAGTGACCCTTAAGCTTACTCGTCCCAACGGCACTACTGAAGAGCACAAGGAAGATTTGAAGACCAAGCCAACGAATGCATTGGTGGGACTTAAGGTTGGTGAATTCTGCAACACAGGCGCCTGCGGCTGTGAGAATACTGTCAAGTTCTCGATGAATGGATGTGATGGAACCACCTGGAAGACTGGCCTTACTGTCGTTGGTGCTGTCATTGCCCCAGTTAACTGCTAAACATGAATCTGATTATCATCATGTACTAAATAATTTCCAATTGCCAACATCAACTATCTGGTGTGGCTGATATGGAATGTGTGAAATAATCGCCAATATGTTGGTGCTTTTAATATATAAAAAGTTAAAGTAAGGAGTGTTCCAACTTAAAAATGACTTAGAGCCCCGGCTTTAATCACCGTCAAACAGCCTCTAAAATTGTATATGAAGGACTCTGAGTTCATGAAGGAAAAATAAAGAAGCACCGAACGCTATCTACAAATTGACCAGCAGGACCTGAAATCTTCGGCTAGCCATTCAAAATTTAAGTGGTGCATGATAAACTAATAGGAGCCTAAGAGGGATTTTAAGAACCCTCTTAAAATTTATAAATTTATCAATGTATATTTAATACATTAGAGCCAGACTTTCGAACTTCACATATGCAAAATTATTAAAAAAATATCATCAATCCAAAACAAATACAAAGTTGATGAAATACTAATATTCATGCTCTGAAAAAATTATTCAAGAAAAATACAAGTAAAATGTGGAATGAAAGGGATATCAGAAAGAACAAGAAAAACACAGGGTCTGATGTTGAGTACAATGTGTCTCTTACCAATACCTGGCACTGGTTTTTAATATTATTCAGACATGTTATCTGACCCTAGTTAGCTGCCTAGCTATTACCCTTCTTGAGTCCTGTAAGTGCGTGAATGCCGTAAAACCTCCACTAAGTAACTCAAGACGTCGTATATAGAGTCCACATAAACAAGACCCATGACGACGCAACCAATAATGAGGCAAGTGAGGTAATACGGTGAAAGGTAATCCTCAAGAATTAAGGCCTGAAGAAATGTGGTGATTGTAGAGCAGGAGGAGAGGAAGAGAAAAGAAATGGCAATCGAGTACTTTAGGGGCAATGAGAAGTACAAATCATCCATACTAAATCTGGACAGCTGAATAGACAGAAGAGTTGCCAGTGCGAGTAAAGAAGCAAAGAAGGTAAGCCCAACATAACCTAGAAACAGACTTAAATCATTTTTATGACTATGTTTCGGATCACTTGGTTTGTTGTAGAAGATAGGATTCCCTTTAGTTTGATCAAAACCTCCAGGAATAGTAAAAACTGCTGCAAAACTCACAGTGGCAATCAATGCTGCCACAACCATTAGGCCTTGGTTCATTTCTTTAACTGCACTCTCAGCTGCTTCTCGTTTGCTTTTGTAATCTTTTAAAAGTAGATCTTCTGCTGTATTTCCTTCTTTATTTCGCATATGCAGCAAATGTGGAGAACAATCATGCCTTATACGCTGTCATAGACATACATAAAAACTATTATATTGACCAAATAACAAATAAGATAAAAACAAATGAGGAAATGCATTTATAATTGTTATGCAAATACATTATACTAGTAGTGAACATACCTGAAACCAAAAGATATCCCAGGCCATCAGGTTTGCTACTCCAAGAGAAAACTTGGTAATAATCTTGGATTTTGTTGCATGATGCAATATTGTGTTTCCTTGATCATCAACATCTAACAACATTCTGTCCTTGTTAATGGCAGATTTTTTCAGCATCTCATAAATGTCACCATTTCTATGTTCGGCTGCAATGTGAAATACATTCTTTTGATCCTCATCAAAAGAGTTTGCAGCATCAGGAAAATAATAAAGGATTCTATCGACTAGCTCTGGTATGCCCATCTGTATGGCTTGTATAAGCGGGTTTAGTACTTCTCCTTTCTTTTTTCCTCGTGATGGTGACTCATCGTCATACTTATGTTTTGGATCTGTGTAGTTACTCCAATCTGTCTCCTTCTCTAGCAATTGTTGCGCAAGTGCTACTGCAAGCTTGTTCTTCTGATTTGCATCATCTATTGGTTGAATCCAAGGCAATCCTGGGAAAGATATTCAGACATCACTAATTTGATAAGTTGTTGAAATATAACTTCTTTATATAAAAGATGGATTTTTGGCATTTCCGACCCTTCAAATCGCCACCCCTGGCTTCTTCTCAGAGGTAAACTTGCTAATGATAAAGATTAATAAGAGTGGCAACTTAGAGAATCCAAATTTATTGCTACTCAACATCACATTTACAGAGTTTTTCTAGAGGACTGAACAACTGTCCCGTATAGTCCAAATAATAGTTCTGTTAAAAAATTTAAAATACCAACTTTAGGTAGGCGCGAGCTTGATTAGAGATGTCAGATGTGCAGACGACTGCAGAAATTCAATCACACATGATGCCATCTGTGTAGTAGTTGATTATACATTCGTACACGCATGAATATTTAGATTTGGATGAATTTCACTTGAGAGAGATGGATTATACCTAAAATATAGTCGAAGAAGGAAAATCTTTCTATATCTTCGATATGGGTAGTGGTTTTTGTATCTGCAGCAGAATCACCATCGCTTTTCATCATCTTGATAGCATACTTGGATGGTAAACCTGCTTCATACATAACATTAAAACTAAATTAGATATTGCAGACATTATCCCACCATAGTCATAATTCAATCTGCACTTTCAATTAACAAGTTACAACAAGATGAATGCTAAATGAAATATAATCCGAAATTAGCCCGCTTACGCAAGCAAACAGAAGGTACTGTAGAATTCAAGTACAAATACATTTCATTTGCAGGAAACAGAAGGCTTAATATTATATGTCTTAATATACATTTGCGAACAGAGGATTAGTACTCTTACACTTGTAGAATAAAACCCTCAAAACCTGGAGAGGAATGAAGGATGTCTTGCCCATATTCGAAAATACATAGAAAGAATTGCTTTCAAAGGAAGATGGTGAGATGGCCAGCAGATTTAAAGCAGTCTCCCCTCTATTGTTACGTTTGCCAGCAAGTTTAGGGAGTTTACTCAATATCTTTGTAGCTGTACCTGCATTTTGTAGGACAGGGGTCAAAACTCAAAACCAGAAGCTCTGGTTGGAAGTATTACAATTAATCTGTCTTAGAAAGACAGAAAGTTGGCTTTGGACTAGAGATTTTATTTAGGCATCTGGATGTTTTGCTTAAATAAAATAAGCAGCAGAAGAAAAAGAAAACTTACGATAATATTCACCACTGATAGCAGCATGAAGAACAGTACAGCCATCGTTTCTTGTGTTGTTGCAATCATCGTTGTTATATTGCAGAATTGTTCGAAAAAATGCCATTTGCCCAAATGCAGCTGCAAGGAAAAGTGCGGTTTCACCCATCTCATTGCGGACAAAAACTAAACTATTGTTCTTTGCCAATGATGCCATTTCACACTTTTCACAATTGCACATCTCAACTGCACAGCGGAGATTTGAAATCAACTCTTTTTCCTTTTCTAGCAACAATGCAGCAGCTTTCACATTGCCACACCTTGCGGCTTCATGTAGCGCAGTGTCGCCTCTTATGTTTTTCTTCTTGAGGTTTTCATATCTCTTAACTTCACCCATTAGATTTTTCAAACGCTCTTCATTTCCACGGATGACTAATAAATGAAGAAGTGTGTTGCCCCGGCCATCTATGGGAGCTGCAGGTGCTGCATTCCAGCAGTCGCGAAGATCCTTTTCTGACTCTGGTCTATCCTTCGTTAAACTTGAGTAAACCTTGCTTAGTCTCCGTGTAAGTAAGGCCTTGTTTGATTGTCTGGTACCTTCTTCCATCTCTTGCATGGTGCTACAAGCTTCTAATATATATCTTATTCAATTATTAGAGACACAGTACTTGAACGATATGCATGTGAAAGATCTCCTGTTCCCAAAAATGACAAATAAACTTACATATAGACTGCAAGAAAAGGAATAAAGGTAAGGAGAATGTTAGAAGCCAAGTATAATTTTCTTTCGAAGGATTATTACAATTTAGGGGGAAAAATTGATTTTAGCAGAGCACCTTATTGCCTGATTTTATTAGGATTACCTATCAATTTATCTGTCAAACTCTAGCTGTAAGCATGGGGGTAGAAATCAGGAATCGGAACTAATCGGTTGACCTACCGATTCAGGATTTATCAGAGATTTATCGGAAATTTTTTGGATAAATCGGATATTTTTAATCAATATAATTACTAACAAATTAACAGTTTAAGAGGAGAAAACAGAAATGCATGTGTTTCACATGAAACATGTTACATACATTTAGTATCATTAGTTAAAGTCATGCCAGCACCAAAAAACAGAACTCCAAGCAAAGAACTTACAAACAGAAGAAAGTAGGAGCAGCATTACTAATAGGGTATCCTACGGTTGGGAAAAATCTGTGATCCAAGTAAAGAACTAACAAACAACAGAAACTTGTGTATGAAATCATGTGATCAGTATCGAAAGAACAAGTATATATCATCGTGATCTGACGAAGCTAAAGTAGACAAGAAGTGAATAAATTTCGAAAAGATGTTGAACTGCTTTGGGCAACTTTAAGGTGAAGAATGCTGTCTGCACAAGCAACATTTAGATGCCATTTGTACTAAAGGTAACTTAAGCTGCTAGCCTGTTAACTCTGCCTGGTTTACTACAGAGATTAACATACTTGAAGATTTGGCCAAAATGGTAAAACCCCTTTAGTTGTGTGTAATGCAAAATCATATATTTAAAGAAGTAATCTGATTGGAATCAGTTACGCGGTTTCGGTGAATCTATTTTCACTTCCTAAAAAGCTCGTGGTTATTGCATTTTCCTCAATTGGCTTCTCTTCAAAATTATAGAACTCATGATAAAAATAGCACTCATGATAAAACCACAAAAAAAAAAAAAAAAAATTCAAAGATAAACCTATTAATCGCAATGCAAGTAAAAAACATAAAGATAAGTTTTCAAAATATAATTATCACAGAAAGATATATTCTTGTCTAGTTCTCCTCAATTTCATATATCATAGTCAAAACTGACTTGCCTTTCTCCCTATGTATTCATATACCATATACTTTAAACTCGCACTTGCTTACATACACGTGAAATTTATATATATAAAATAAGTCTGATACACAGATACAGCATGCAACAATTGCAGCACCTGAGAGCCAATGCAGTTAACTTCAGTCAACCAAAACACAGACATCATGATCTACCTATACTTACTCATGTCATTCTCATATAACGATTTCCGGAAATTACACGCCAAGTTAAAATAGCAAAACTGATATATTGGAGTGATGACAGTAGCAGTCCTGACAGAACAACATAACAACGAAACCGATGCATATCCAACTAAGCTAAGCAGGACAACTATCTGACTTTTAGCAGTTATCATAACAATGGAGATTCTTACTAGAGCAACATAAAATATAAATCCCAACTCCATAATGCATAACATTTATTATAGGCCAAACTAAATGACATGGTACTAAATTCATAACAAAGCAAAACTTCTATAGTACCAAATTCATAAACGAAGTACATCTAATCAAACAGCAGTAATTTAACACAATCAAACATAGAAGTAACGCACCTTGTTTCCATGTTTAGAGAGATGCACGTAACACCGCTGGACATTTGTAGGATCTGTGAAGAAGAAAATCACTCTCGTCTGGAGAGAGATTAGACATTGCTGATGTAAATTGTAGCCTGAATAGCCCCCAAGTAGAATACTTTCTCACGAATAAAAAATAAAGCTGCTACCACCATTTTCAATTTCATATAGCATTCAATACTTTGTAATTATATATAGTCGCTTTTGCATCAAAAATAGAAACTGAGTGTAAACCCCAGTAAGAAAACACAGTTTATCATATAGATTAGAAACAATCTACAATATCAAGACCGCAAAAAGTTCAAGAACAGAACTTTTGCTAAATTGAGAAGAAACTGAAATCAAGTCTAGATATCAGAGACAAATGTAAAATTCTAAACATCACTCATTTAAGAAAATAGCAGTCGGATTTCCAGGGGATGGCGGATTTTGCTTCAACAAGGATGCATTTGGACCAACCCTTGTAATAGCATCAGGATCTGTAGGAGATAGGACTTCAACTTTTTCAAGTCCTAATTGTCGTTTGATCAACTCAAGATTCTCCACAAGGACCTTGATTTCACCAAATGGTAACTTCAGGTCAAGGGCCTGAACACCGACAGCAGCAACCTCATCCTTCTTGAATCGCATGAAAGGCATACATAGCTTTTGAGTCTGCTTAAAATTACCTTCCTTGCCGACAGAACTCTCCTGCAATGCCTTCAAGATCTCTTGATCTGGAGCAAAAGTACAAGTTCCGCTGTCAAACTTGTCTCGAAGGATGTTCAAACATTCTCTTTTCCATCCATCATATTGCTCATTCACAAATATTAGGCCAACGGTAGGTTTATTTTGACTTGATGCATTTGCTTTACCTTTCTTTGAACCAGATGCTTGCTTCTGAAGAAGCTTTCTCATTGTGACAATAGAATCTTGCAAATATTTGTTGGCCCTTTTAAGAGTTGGATCAGGTAACCCAGCTTCTGGCCATCCTGCTTTAATAATAAACCCATTCTTTTTCAACAGCTCCTTCCACACATATTCACCATAATGCGGGCAAATAGGAGTGATCAGCCTTGTTTGAACATCCATAAACCACCACAACAAATCACGGTTCATTCCTGCCGAGCCACAGGAAAGCCTATATTCATCTCTAGCAGCTTGAAGATCATAAAATCCAGTTTTCAAAGCTTCACGAAACATTAAATCTTTGTAGTTCTTCTCAGTCATATTCACAGCAATATTGATCTCATTGGCAAAAACATGGTCTGCATAGCAAGAAGGAGGACCAACTCGCAATGTTGATTCAGAAGCAAGAACCTCTTCCATCCATGTAATCTCTTTAGTCAACCTCAAAATAGCAGCATTAGCAGTTTCGAAAACAAAATTGGCATCGTCCATCCCATCCCCAGCATCAGCAAGGGAGAACCTGGTAGCATCAGCTGAGAACTCTTCGATTGCTTGTCGCAAGGTCCTAAAATTTCCGGTGGACTTTGACATTTTCTCTGAATTCAGCATAAGGTGTCCATTGCATCTGAAACCTCGAGGCCAGTGATTTTTGGGCATGAGTGCTGTGTGGTTATAAATGCAAAAGGTCAGATGATTTTGGATAAGATCCTTGCCTGAAACTCTGAGATCAAATGGATACCAATACTTAAACTCCTTCTTCATCTCATCAAGAAGAGATGGTGATAAACTTGATGAACTAGGGTACGGCCCATCACATAGCAAGAAATCCCAAACCTCATATGTCAGCTGCTCTGGTTTTACTGAAGATGTATCAGCACCATACATATCCCCTCCCTGTAACAAATGGCATACAGTGTAATATGCCATGTAAAGCGTTGAATCAGATAAAGACTCCACAAGAAACTCCTCGTCCCAAGGAATACGAGTCCCAAGACCAAAACTACGAGAGCAAGCCCACTGATTTAGCCAACCCAGTGTGTGCTCAAAACCATGACGAGTTTCATCATAAAAGAGATTCATCCCCTCCAAGCATCTTTCTGCATCCTTCTTCCAATTTTCTTCTCCATAAGTAATGTACCACTGATCAGTCAAAGCAACAACACATTCATCTCCTGATCTGGACATCACCTTCTTCTCCGGCTCGCTATAAATAACAGCTTGACCAATATCTAACAGCTTGTTTTTAATTAAATTCTTAGCATCCTGGACTTTCAAGCCAGCATATTCCCCGGCAACCATAGTTCCTTCATAAAACCCACCCTTATAGATAATCTTCTTTGCAGCATCAAGCTTTTCTCTATCATTCTGACTCTGAATCTTCATATCCGTACAGATTTTCTCAGCAGATTTATCTCCGAAATCTGGGTGGTGGATTATAGGAATGATTTCAAATGGTAGAACCCATTCATCTTTAACACCAAATTTGGCCCTAAAAGCTGGTTTCGATTTCAAGTCCTGCAAGGCCATAAAATCATCAGGAGAATCACTTGGAACACTAGTAACTATTCCAGTACCCTTGTCAGTGAGAACCGACATCATGGGGAGAGAGTATATGATGTCATTAAAGGCCAATGGAGACCTCAGAGGCAAACCAATCAAATCATGACCAGTCAGCTCTAGCAAACAAGTCGGCTTCTGTGGAACTCGCGACAATCTCTGATATGCTAAATTACGGGCCGACTTTTCAGTTAAAATGAACACCTCTTCATCATTGATTTCAAATGCGCCATACTTTCCATCAGGCAGCACCCAAGAATTTGTTTGCCCATACATCGTCTCCGGTCTCAGTGTCGCTGCTGCAAGATAAACTTTTTTACCTTCCAAAGCTCCTAATTTCTGGGGGAACGGTGACACAACCTCCATTTTGATAAGAGTATACTCCTGAGGATTAACACCTTCACCTGAAGCTCGGTCATGATCAGCACAGGGCTGGCCATCAAATGGAGAGTAAATAGTGTATCTCAAGTCCTTCACAACTTTTCCCATGCCCTTCAATTTTAACAACTGCCACCTAACAAAGGAGTCAAAAAATGGGTTCATATCGGTTGTGATAAATGTACGCCTCCAATCACAGCCCAACCCAAAACTCTTGAGGTCTTCAACAGCAAGAGGAGGGAAATACGTTAACCAATAATAAGGATCCTGAAACTTCAAAATTTCAGAATCAGAAAGCCCATAACTTCTCATAATTTCCCACTGATACTTATCGCCGCCTGCTTTTGACACTGCTTTTGACTTCTTACCCTTAAACTTATCAGGTGCACCCTCAACTTCCTCGGGTTTTAATGCCACTTCCTTCGGCGCCTCCTCTGCTACATCAGGAAACACAGGTGGATTGCCAAATTTCTGAACCTCTCTACAAAGTTTATCAGCTGAGGCCTTAATTGGCATTCCAGTGCAGTGAAAAGCAAATGGCAATAAGACATTAGCACCTCTTAGCCTATGAAAGGCAGCAGCAAACTCAAGTTTCGAGAGAGAAAAAGCATGGCCCAAATGCAAGTTCCCATTCATATAGGGGAAAGGGAAGTTACCAAAAAACTTTTCCCCCTCCTTGGGTGGTTCTGCTCCAGCTTCAGCCCGGAAAACATCATTCTCTTCCCATAACTTTCGAACTTGTGATTCAATTTCCAAAAGTTTGTCTCTCCTAGCAAAGCTCTTTCCAGAATCCATATCTTTTAGCAGAGTCTCACCAGAAAGCTGACAAAACCTAATAGCAATATAAAATTAAAATTACAATTTAAAAATTACACAACTCTGAGTAATTATAATTAATACATTAGCTTAAAGATTCAAATACTATAAAAATTTTGTACACATCACTATAAACACAAAAACAAATCAAAAATCAGCAATTTGAGTCAAGGATAATCACTACAATGGGTTTTGTACTATAACTGATTTTTGCTCAAAAATTTAATTAAAATATACAAGAAACTAAGGCAAAGTGAAGCTTTTACGTCAGAATTTTTTGTGAAAGCTATAAAGATTTGGAAACCAGAAACCCATTTGAGCAGTAATAACATCAAAAATCGGTAAACAACATCAGAACAATGTAATTTTAATCATGTGTTTGGTACGGAAGCTGACTTTATATTCAAAGATTTGTTGAGAGCATACAAAAAAAATACAAAGACAAAATTATACTTGGCCCAATTCGAAAAAGCACATATAAATTCAGTAACAAAAGTTAAAATACAATCTTCATGACGGTTTTTGCACAAGAAAGGTTTTGATGTATAATTCAACAAGAACATAAAAGAACCAAGTAAAACCTATTACTTAGATGATTAAAAAATAAATGAGTTTAAGTACAACTACAAATACTCATATTCTGAGAACCCTCTTAAATCACTGTCAACAACAAATCACATCAATAAATCAACAATATGAGAGATAACATGCAATCTTTTTATTGAGTTCTGTAAAAAATGCAAACATAAATACCAAATATACAAAAGAAACAATTATAAAGACCAAAAAACTGCTACATCCAAGAACTTTGGAAACACATTCTGAAAAGCCAAATGCATACATCACTAACAACATTAAAACATTAAAATCAGTAAATTGAGTAAAAAAGATAACATGGGTTTCGTATAAATACTAGATTTTAATTCAAGAACATACAAGAAGATCATAAACACAAAGTAAAGCTACTACTTGTTTAATAAAGAACAAGTAAAAGGGTTGATATATACATCACCACCGACATCAAAACACATCTGATTCATCAATCCAAGTAAAAAGGACCCAATCCTTATCATGGGTTTTGCTAAAAAGATCCACTTTTTATTCAAGAACTCACCAAGACATACAAGAACACAATAAACACAAATTGAAGCTACTACTTGTTTTATAAAGAACAGGTAACAGGGTAGATGCATACTTCACTAATAACATCAAAACACATATATAATCATCAATTCAAGCAAAAAACACACAATCTTTAACATGGGTTTTGCAAAATAATCCAATCTTTATTCAAGAACTCACCAAGAACATTTAACAACACTAAAACACAAATAAAATCAACTACTTGTTAATCAAGAACAAGCAAAAGGGCTGAATATATATACCTTCGATTAAATATATATGTGTTGGAAAATGCCTTTGAGAAAGTGAAGTGCCTCAAGCACTGCGACGCCACAATGAGATGGTGAGATATAGGATAGGCTGCAGATTCTATAAATTCATAACCCTAGTCAAAACCCAGATGAGATTTACCAAGATTTTAACTGTTAGTATTTCTTTTCTACTATTTTTCTATATGTACTCGTTTGCTATAGTGCTATGCGTGGATTTTAAGTTTTCTTGGGCCTCAAAACATATTTACCGAGAAGAAAATGTATTTTCCTATTACTTTTTTTTCTGTGTCAAGTCCTAGCCTTCAAACCGATTTTTATGATTTTTTATTTTAGGTTTTTTTATGGGCACACACTGAGCACCAAATTTTATAAGTATGCTGGCTTTTGATTGGCTCATCCTTCTTTATAATGGTGAACGCCTGCAAATTCACCAACCACACTCATCAAAATCCACCAAAATTATAGAATTTGATGCTTATCGTATCCCCATGAGCACACACTAGACAAATCCTTTTATTTTTGTGACTACGGAAAAAGATGCACTAAAATATATGCAGCTTTAAATTTTATATAGATTTGATGATCAGTAAACTTTTACATTAGTATAGTTGAAATAAATAATTTATAACAATATACTGCATCTGCATCGTTTAAAGATTCTATCAGATTATAAGGATATGTATATAATATAGTAACTGGTTTGGTTCCATCAATAATTGCTATAATAAATTATTTAATGTTATATTTTCCCCTCTAATCAATAAAGAAATTTTTTTTAACAATTCATTAATTCATTAATCAATTTTTTAATAAATTAAACAATTATTTATTAATTAATGAAATGAATATGTCCTCGGTAACTAGGTATTAAACTTTTATGTTATTTACGTATATTGAAAAATTTATCTTTTAATTTAATTAATTTATCAAATATAATAAAAATAATCCATAATTGTTAAACATTAAATTTAAGATTAAATAAATTATTTATATAATATAATATATAAATAGTAATTTGGACGTAGATCATATTGGAATTGAAATTTTGGTCAATTGAATAATTCAAATTTGGATTTTTTTTTAGATCTCGACTACTTGACATTTGACTGCTGGATCAAATATCATCAACTTCAACTATGAAAAACTTTTTAACTAGAAAATGAGTTTGACATATCAAAAATATCACTTCAACCATATTAAAACAGCATATCGTCGAAACAAAATATGTTACAAACTCAACAAATTTAATTTTTTGAGATGCTCTAACTAACATGTATAGTATTGCAATCAAGGAGCAAGGAGGCCGTAGAAGAGGATTATTTTTCACTTTCTATTTCCATGTACAACTGAGTAATAGTTACAAAAATAAATGCAAACTTTTAACTACATTGGTTACAGATATGAGATAAACATCTCCAGGTGGAGCATGAACTACATAACAACAATGGATGTAATTTCAAAAAAGACCTCTGTAGAGTGTACTAATTAGTTGCTCTCTGTCGGGCATCAGCAAGTACCCAAAGAATAAGTGCGAATAACAGGATTTAATCATCAACCCCATCTGATTTGAGTAATTAAGAAAGATTCCGACGAACACCCCTCTCAACCAGATATATTAAAAAAATTCACTGATAGTCTGTGAGCAATGTGGAATATTCTTATATCAGGAGCATCATTACGTGGTATGGATTCCTGTCTGGTTCGAGCACATACATGCGCAGTCTGGTTCAGTCAACTCCCTCTTTACAAGCCTTTTGTCACGATTGATCATCAGTTTAATCAGAGGGAGTTTCGAGGAGACTTGGCGCCAGATCTCGTTGACGGTTCCATCTGGATCCTCGTACTCAAAGTAATGTTTCACCTAATTTACAAAACAAAATGTCATCGAGTTGATCAGAATATGTTCGCTCTATGGTGAGTTGCAGGAATAAAATATACCGACTTTTGATTCAACAAAATCAAAACTAATCAAAGATTAGGCATCAACAGTTTTGGGAGGGACAATATGCATTTTCCTTAAATATCAAAAGTGTTGTTTACTATAAGCTTATCCCTAAATAGATGTAGTACAAACTAAAGGTCATGTAGATGTACTCCGAAAGCAGTCCAAAAATATGCGAGAGCCAACTGAGATAGTTAGTTATATCATGCAATTCAAACATACATGTGTTGCGGTGAACATTTATATACACCAAGCAAGCAGTGGTCTACATAATTGGAAATTAAACATTAATTTATACATGGTGCATGTTGTACCATTTTCTATGAAACCTTGTGTTCATCACTTGGAAATTCCAAAATAAAAAGGTAAAACACCTCTTTTGCCTATTTACAAAATATTACAAAATGCACAGGCCCGTTTTTTAGCCCCTTTACAAGACACCTTTACTTTTTTTTAACCCCCAATTGTTCAAAAGTGTAACTACAATTAACTACATCATACAGAACTAACAGGCAGAAGATACATAAAAACTGATATCTACACAAAAACCCACATGTAGGACATACCTTTTTCATCTCTTCTTGGTACTTCAAAATTCTCCCAGCATTAATACTCCGGAGCAACTTCAGCAAGTAACCTGGCTCTACAGCAGATTTTGTATCCACAAAGACAGCAATCTTCCTGTAGTCTATGACATCTTCAAAAGGTAACTCAATATAGTCACTAATTATAACTGGAACACACAAGCTCACAATAGCATCAAAGAGTCGACATGCCGATGGAGTATCACCAGCCGGATGTAAACAGAATCTTGAAGTATGCATGCCTTGTGTAGCCATACGCCGACTCTCTCTTGATTGTGCACCATGTTTTATAACAATATCTCTTTCATTTTCAAGTAATTTAAAAAGCATGTCTCGAATTTTTCCTCCCTAAATGTCAATAGCATTAGTATGCAATTATGGTTGAACATGCATAAAAAAAAACTCAGAGAAAAAAAGGCTCAAATGAAAACATGCACAAAAGCATACAGTCCAGCAATCTAACAGGAGTCAGGAACAAAAATAAAAACTTTGAAAGGATGAAATAAAACTAGGCTACTCATCTAGCAGTATAAGTATACTGAAACCAAATTTGTCATCCATAAATTAAGAAAGATCACTACAATTACTAATATCTTTCAATACCACAAAAACATATAATATGGCATCATAGAAGTTCTCCTAGATCACATGGCATCGTAGAAGTTCTCCAAGATCACATGGCCTCATAGAGTTCTTCCGCATGCTTGGACATCATTGTGATACTAATTTTGATTATGTATAATCTCACAGATGACATATCTTTTGCATCCATAATGTCATAATATACAGGTGCAAAGTTTGACAAACACTTGATTTAAAAGTTCTTTCATTAGGAATTAGTTAATAGAAACCACTTTACCTCTTCGATAAAAGGTAGTGAATGTACCAGAAGTATTCATATTGATATAGGAAAGATTACTTCCACAACTACTCCTATGCATCAACTTTGGCATGCTACATTGAACATATTCATGGTCTTGGAAGTTGGACTCAGAACCCATAACAGTGAGCATGCAATAACAGCCCAAATTACATCATCTGATAGTCTTAGTCTTTACTTGTACAAATAAACATTTACCATCTACTCTATCTGCAC